>NC_087351.1:45036355-45649570 GCF_030014295.1 Loxodonta africana
TGAGTTTAGTGCTGTCATTTTGATGTCTTTTTTTGTGTTTTATTGACAGTTTCTTTTTCCCATTTAATTTTTTGTGCTGAGTAGTTTATATATTGTCTTTTCCTCTTATTCGTTGTTGTTTTTGTTTCTGCTGAGTCTCTATTTTTTTTCTTGTATTTTATTTTGATAGGTAGGATAGTTAGTCTCCTTTGTGGTTACCTTAACATTTACCCTTATTTTTCTAAGTTTAAACCTATCTTTTATTTCTTTATATCACCTTGTCTTCCTCTGCATATGAAAGATCTAGTCTTAGTCTCTCTTTATTGTTTATTGTTTTAATGTGGTCTTTTACCTAATGACATTGCTATTGCCCTGTTTTGAGCATTTTTTTTTTATCTTGATTTATTTTTGTAATTTCCCTGTCTGGGTTAACATCTGATTGCTCTGTCCCGTGTTCTAGTCTTGGGTTGATACTGATATTATTGATTTTCTAACCAAAGAACTCCCCTTAATATTTCTTGTAGTTTTGGTTTGGTTTTTACAAAATCCCTAAACTTCTGTTTATGTGGAAATGTCCTAATTTCACCCTCATATTTGAGAGACAGTTTTGCTGGATATATGATTCTGGGCTGGCAACTTTTTTCCTTCAAAACTTTATATAAGTGATCCCATTGGCTTCTTGCCTGCATGGTTTCTGCCAAGTAGCCTGAGGTTATTTATTTTTTTTTTTGACTATCCTTTGTAGGTGACTTCTTGTTTATCCCTTGCTGCTCTTAAAATTCTCTTTATTTTTGGTTTTGGCAAGTTTGATTATAATATGTCTTGGTGAGTTTCTTTTTAAAATCCACCTTATGTAGAGCTTGATGAGCAGCTTGGGTTGATACCTTCTCATCTTTCACAATATCAGGGAAGTTTTCTATCAACAAATCTTGAACAATTCTGTCTGTATTTTCTGTTATCCCTCCCTGTTCTGGTACTCCAATCACTCGTAGGTTATTTCTCTTGATAGAGTACCACATGATTCTTAAGATTTCTTTTTTTTTTAATTCTTTTATCTGATTTTTCTTCAAATATATTGGTGCCAAGTGCTTTATCTTCAAGTTCACCAATTCTACCTTCCATTTGCTCTATTCTGCTTCTCTGACTTTCTATTGAGTTGTCTAATTTTGTAATTTTATTGTTAATCTTCTGAATTTCTGATTGATGTCTTTCTATGGATTCTTGGAGATTATTAAATTTTTCATTATGTTCTTGAAGAACCTTTTTATTTCTTCAACTGTTTCATCTGTGTGTTCCTTGGCTTGTTCTGCGTATTGCCTGATCTCGTTCCTTATATCTTGAAGAGTTCTTTATATTAATCTTTGGAATTCTGCATCTGGTAATTCCAGGAAAACATCTTCATCCGAAAGATTCTTTCATCCTCTGTTTTGAAAGCTTGTTGAAGCCATCATTGTCTGTTTCTTTATGTAGTTTGATATTGACTTTTGTCTCCTAGCCATCTATAAGTTATTGTATTAGTTAATTTTATGATTGCTTACTGTATCGTAGCTTCTTGCTTTGTTTTATTTTGATATACCCAAACGGGTTGCTTGAGTGGGTTAGCTTGATTATTTTTGCCTTTGAAGCTCTAACATCCTGTCACCAGATGGCTAGAGCTATTATCAGGCTTATAAGCTTATGAGTCTATTCACTTTTCTTGTGTGGATTCAGCTCAGGTGTCCAGGTATTTTGTCATCAAGTGTGTGGTACAGGCTCTGTCCTACAGTCTTAGAGGGGCAGGGGTGTTTGGTTTAGGTACTGGTATCTGGTTGCAGCAGGGGGTCATGCTCTGAACAAGGCAGGGGGCTGAGAACTGTCCCCTTAGTGTCTCTGAGGAAAGCGTGTCCCTGTTCCCTAGAGTGTACAGGTGGGTGGGTTCTGCAGACAGACCATGGGCACCCAGTGCTTTTGGTCGTAAGAACTGGGAGGTACCAGTTATCCTTGGACTCCTGTCACAGGGGCTGGGTGACCTGAGAGGAACCACCAGTCCTTAGGCCCCTGATGTGGGTAGGTGAGTACCCTGTTTAATAGGCAAAGCCTTGTCAAATATCAATCCACCCACCTCTCCATCGCACAGCTTAAACAGTCACAGTCTGCCAACAAGGGCCTATTCCAGGACTCACAGGTCCACGCAGGGGGGAAAGGTATTCAAAGTCCACGGACCACTTATGCCTGGACAGGAGCCGCTTCTGTTCTGAGCTCTCCATGTTAGTGGAGCTGAGAAATTATCTTTTCCCCCTGTTGTGAATTTATTCCTTCTCCAAGGCCAGGAGGGTGGTTCTAGGCACACAAATGGGCCTATCTCAGGCCCAGGGAAATCAACAGCCACTGAAGCTGGCTTGGGGGTAGGGGACATGGTAAAATATACGCAAGTACTACTTTTGCAGAGAGTGCCGTTCTTCTCTTATTCCGGGGGTGTGAGCAGGCTGTGTGGCTAGCTGCTTCTCCCTGAGAAAACTGCGGCTGAACGCTACAACCAGTCCGCTGCAGCCGCATCTGGAAGTGGTGCGTGAGGAATCTCAGCAATTCAGGTCCGGCAACTCCTCCACTTCTGAATGGTCTCACTCTCCCCCTGCCACTTAGTCCATTTTCTAATTTTGCCTTTGATATTCAGGGCTCCTAGCTTGTCATAAATACAATCGTTTCACTTCATTTTTCGGGTCTTTGTTGTAAGAGGGATCGCTGGAAGCATCTGGCTATTCTGCCATCTTGGCCCTATTTTGTCTGAATTTTTTTTTTATAAGATAAATTTAGAAGAAAGCAGGAATATTTTGTTAATGCTAGTAGTGTTTGAGAGAGAGATGTGATTTTAATTGTGCAAGTTTTGAACCGTTGTGCACACATCAATATACTTCTTCAAGCAAATGAATAAGGACATCTCATTGAATGGTGAGTAGTTTGGAACTTTTGTGTTTTCAGGTGTGGTTTAAATGAAAACTTAGCATATCAACATATATTAGTTTTCTTGAGTGTAAGAATATACTGTAATAAATCCTTAATGTACTCACAAACCAAAATAAGGAATGTGTGTGTTTATATTTATAGTTATCTTCATACTTCAGCGAAGTTTACGATGACCTTAGTAAGTGCCTCACCCCTCTGGAGCCCACTGTGTTTAGGAGAAGTGAACATTGCTACAGTTTATGGAGGTCTGGAATGTGGCTACCAATAAAATAAGGGTTTGATCCAGAGAAGAGCAATATAGTTTAACAAATGGCCCATAGCTTCCAAAGCTAGTCAAGTCTGCTTTTAAATCACACTTTTGGGGAAAAAACAATTTATTTTTATTAAAACTTACAGCAAAGTTAATAAATATTTTCTATTTTCATAGTACCAACTCTATGGAAAAAAAAGAAAAAAAAATACCGTTGTTGCGAAATCAATTCTGAATCATAGCGACCCTATAGCAGACTACAACTGCCTCATAGAGTTTCCAAGGCTATAAATCTTCACAGAAGCTAATTGCCACACCTTTCTCCTGCCACATCTTTCTCCCGCCACATCTTTCTCCCACAGAGCAGCTAGTAGGTTCAAACTGCCAACTCTTCAGCTGGTAGTTGAGCATGTAACCACTGCACCACCAGGGCTCCTTAAATAATGAGTAGAAGGCAGAAATTTAAAGCAGTGCAATCAATTTTTGAAATTATTCACTTCAAGATCTTTTTTCCTTTGCATTTATACTGTATTTTATGCAAATAACATGTGCCTTTTTGTAAGTGCTGCCATGCTAATTTTTTCACATGCCACTGTGAAAAACATTACCATAACACTCTTTATGAAAGTACCTGGTAGGGGTGGGTGGAGGATGAGGTTGGCAAACAAACATAGAAGGTATGAGCCATTTGCATAAAAACAGTATATGGTAAAAGTGATATTTTAACAATTAAGAGTTTCAGTTTAAAATTCCTGACTTTCCCTGTACATTACGGGCCATAGCTTTTATGTTGCTCAATTGGATGATGAAAGAATATTAATAGATATAATTATCATCTTGCAATGAAATTAGGAATGTATAAATTCACTGTAACAACTTATTACATACTCGAAAGCCTCCAAACCTGATTTTTACTTTAAATTCTGTTTTTTTCTCATGTTACTGTATGTTTATCTTGTTTGTATCATTCAAGAGGTGGCATTTCTGAAAGCTTTTAGTCTGGATATGGTCCTTAGAATGTGCCATTGTTAACATGGATTTTAAAAATGGTGACTATATAGAATCATGGAATTACCATTTTATCTTTCAAGCTGGCAGAAAAGTAGTTAATGTAAGTACTGGGACATTAAACAAGTGACAGCAGAATTCCAGATGACCATCAAAGTGACATTTAAAATATTACTAGTCTGACTTTAAAGTCCTCAAATTTTAAATCACTCTAAAGTTGGAGGCTGTGCACTGTATTCCTCACCTTTAGTGGCTGAAAGGTAGGTGTGCAGTGTGTGTGTGTGGTCTGAGTTTTTGTGGACGTGATCTGCATTTAATCTGGGGAAATTAATTCCCTAAGCTGCTGGCAGGCAGCATGTACTTGTTAATTATTCACGTGGATGACAAATGCAGAGCAGAGATTCTCGCAAAGACAAAGTTTGTATGAAGCATGTTTAGTAACTGATAGGCCTGACATTCCGTGGTGTCTTATTCAGTGCTAATCCTAATAAGCTGCCTGGTGAGATGAACGCCTTTCTTCCTGTCCTCTGCAGAGAAAACAGATCTGAAAGAACTTCATTATGGCAATAAATCCTGTACTTCATGGTATTCTTGGTGAAAAGGTATCTTGTCTGGATGAATAACAACAGAAAGTCAGGATGCTGGTGTTATATGGAGTCCTAAAGCAAATAGAGCTTTACACTAAGACATGGCTAATATCTGTGTTCTGTTGTGAAAGTGATTCTAGTTTAATATTGTGAATCTAATACATAAAGTATAGACTTTCAGACTAAATCAGTAGCATATCATTGGCAGTGCAATGGTTCTTTCTGAGTTTCAGTGGTGGGGAAACATTCCCTTCCCCTCTTCTTACCTAATATAGTTAGGTTTAGGAAGTTTTCATACATCCCTATGTTGGTGTCTTTTATTACAAGGGACAGACTGCTCATGGAAATTCTGGCATTTGTTTTTAAACTCTTCAACCTGTCTTCTCAAAACCTGCCATCTTTTCTGCTGTTGCTAAGTAAACTATGCAAATAATTGATTAACTCAGCTATAAAAGTACTGCTTGGTCAATTCTTAGATCTTAGTTGTCATGACTGTATTTAACTCTTCTTATTTACTTTCCCTATCCTTAAATGTTCAGACTCGATTGATGTGATACCCAAACCATAATTTATCTAAGCAAATTCACTTAAAAAAAACTTAAGCTAGTTTTGTGCACTAAAGAGATGGCAGGCACTGTGTTTGGTGAGATGAGTTTAGCACCTGGGTGGCATAAACAGTTAATGCACTTGGCAACTAACCCAAAAGTTGGAGATTCATGTCCCAGAGGTGCCTGGGAAGAAAGACCTGGTGTTCTATTTCCATAAAATCAACCATTGAAAATCCTATGGAGCAGAGTTTTACTCTGACATACGTAGGGTCACCATGAGTTGGAATTGTCTCCATGGCAACTGGTTATGAATCAGGATCCTAGGCTTTTAGCTGAGGTCTTGTCATTAAATGAAGTGTGACCTTGGGCAAGTTACCTAGTCTCCCTGGGGCTCAGTTTCCCCATGTGGAAAATGAATGAGTTGAACTAAATACACAGTCCTGTATTTCTATAATTAAGTTACTTCTGGTTGCTGTGGCATTGTGAGCTCATTGCTATAGTCTGGCGGTTTTAAAGTAAGCAGTTGATAAGGTCGAGAATTCTCTCATTTCTGTGAGTATGTATGGAAGTACAGTGTTTGCCATCATCTTCCATTATGGTCATTCATGGCCGTGGAAGTCTCCACAGTAGCTCCTTTAAGTTTAACTCTTCGACTTGTTATCTTAGCATCAGATTCACTCTTTACTAGTAGGCTCTTGGGATCCCCAAAACTAAAATTTAAAAAATCTTTAAGGCAGTATAACCTGAATCATTTCAGTTTGGTCATTCTAGATGCTTTATAATGTTTCTTTCTGTGAATGTACCACAATTTATTGGTGCATATTTGCTATTACTAATAGTGCTGATATGAATATTACTATACATGTCTTTCTGGGAACATGTGTACTAATTCCTGTTGGTATGTATCTAGGTGTCTAGTTGCTGAGTTATAGGGTATGTGTATGCTTATCTCTTGTAGCTATTGCCAGTTTTCTAAAGTAGTTGTACCAAGTTAACACACCTATCCAGCAGTAGAGGATTCCAGTTGCTCTTTGTCTTTGCTGTCATTTGTTTTCTTTCATTTTTAGCCCTTTTGGTGGGTGTGTAGAGATATTGCATCGTGGTTTTAATTTGTAATTTCCTGATCACTAATGATGTTGAATGGAGCCCTGGTGATGCAATGGTTAAGAGCTTGGCTGCTATCAAAAGACTGCTATCAAAAGACGGACAATTCAGATCCACCAGCTGCTCACTGGAAACCCTATGGAGCAGTTCCACTCTGTCCTCCGGGGTCTTTATGAGTCAGAGTCAACTTGTGTCTTTTTTTTTTTTATTGATGAATACCGTTTCAGATGTTTATCGACCATTTAGTATCAGCTTTTGTGAACACTTATTTAAGTGTTTGCCTATTTTCTTTTCTATTGGATTATCTACCTTCTTTTGGACAATTTGTAGGAGTTCTTATATATTTCAGATACAAATCTCTTTGCACTTGCTGGATACAAATATCATTTTCCCCAATGTATCTTTCTTTTTCACTCTTTTAAATGTCTATATATGAACAGAAATGATTAATTTTGATAAAATACAATTTATTTTTTCCTATTTAAGAAATATTTGTATCCTATTTAAGAAATCTTTGTCTACTCTAGGGTCAAGAAGATATCCACTCATATTTTCTTTTAAACAACTTTAGATCTGTGATCTATCTGGAATTTATTTTTGTGTATGGGATGAGTTAGGGGTCCATAGGGATATCTAATTAATCCAGAACCATTTGAGCCTGTATTTTCATTTGCCCACTGCACTGCACGATTGCCTTCAACATAAATTAGGTTACCATATGTGTAGCCTCAACCCCAATTTTAATTTTAGTTTTATACAGACCAATTTTTTTTCACACTTAATATAGCATTGGAGACAGTTCAATTAGAAATGGTAGGCATTTGACTGACTGATCCGAAGATGATGGTGATGACGATGTTGACATTACTGATTATGATTTATTAGCTACTTGCTTTGTGCCACTGCGGAGCCCTGGTGGCACAGTGGTTAAGCGTTTGGCTGCTATCCAGAATGTTGGCAGTTCAGATCCACCATCTGAAACCCTATGGGGCAGTTCTACTCTGTCCTGTAGGCTTGCTGTGAGATGGAATCGATTCAGTGGCAACGGGTTGTGCTAGTAATGTACTGGTCACTTGCCTAGCTATTTTAATGCTTATGATAAACTTTTTAGGAAACTGACACTCAGATTCAAAAACCAGCAAGTGGGCCAACACAGACTCTAGTTTAGGTCTAATTTTAAGGCTCTGTTTATGATTACTGTTATAAAATAATATATGAATATGTTACCAAAGATCGGGTCTACACAATCAAAATTAAATCTATTCTTAAAATAAAAAGCAAGAAAATAAAACTAGTAAACTAGTGTATCAGACTAGCTTTTTCATATTTTACCCAAGTTGGTGTAGACCAGACTGTCATGTGAGCCTAATTGAGAAATAAAATCAGTGAATCCATGTAGGTTTGGCACTGTCTCCCCTTTGAGAGCGATAGGACACTAAAACTCGTGTGAGGTTACGTTTTCTCTCATTCTTTAAATTATCTGAGACCAAAGACAAGTGTGAAGTTTGTGTGCTGCACAAAGACGCCCAGCTGAGGGGCTTGTGGGGACTGAAATCCAGTCTGTGTTCCCATAGTCAAGCCCTATACCGATGGAGCTAGGTCTGTCCTGAGAGAGAAAACATTAAGGAACCTTTTTCTGATGTACATAAAAGCCCTGATAGGCAAAGTCAGGTCAACTGAAGCTCAGATCTTGAAGTTCTGCCTAGAACAATGGAGGGTTCCCCAGTAAGCCCCTACCTTCCACCCAACTCTGAGAATGCAGCACGTGCTCCTTGACAGAAGTTCAAGGACACCAGTACTACTCAGCCCAACTCTTAGCCCTGTGACTCTGCCTAGCTCTGGCAAGGGCTCCAGTATAAATTAGCGTCATAATGCAGTAATGTTTCAGTGTCCTAATGCATTTGGTACTAAATTTGAGGACTTTTTTTGGGCCGCTAACCAAAAGATAGCAGTTCAAATCCACCAGCCAGTCCTTGGAAACCCTATGAGGCAATTTTGCTGTGTCCTATAAAGTCTCTATGAGTCAGAATCGACTCAACAGCAATTTTTCTTTTAAAGCCTTTTAAAATTCTGATGAAAGCAGTGGGTATCTTAACATTACTACGTTTGCATATTTTGCATACTTTTAAAATTCTGTATGTTATTTCAAGAGACTCTTAAGACTTGGGGATCCCTTGCATAGACCCTGTGAAACCTAGGTTGAGAACGTTCGCTTTAAAATTATATATTACATATAATAAAATAAAAATACAGTCTGAACGTAAAGAAGTGGCGCTGGGAAATGGTGATCTTTACGTAAGAGTTTTAACACGCTTTAAAAAAAAAAAAACAAAGGAAATTCTTTTCTAAAAGGGAATTACTTGAAATTAAATGATAATAGTATTTACAACTAGCTCAAGAAATACACTTGAAGAGAACCAACTACAATACAAGAATGCATAAAGGTATATAAGATGTTCAGAATTCAACCCACTGAATAGCTGGGAACCTATTGTAGGGAAAAAGCAAAATGGGGGGAACTGATATTTAGAAATTATGTACTTCTGCATGTACCTACCTGCAGTATCTCTGAATAACCAGTTTTACACGGTTTTAATGTGAAGAAAAAAAAAGTCCTGGTAGGTGAGCACTGGCTATACCTTTACCTGGCATATGTGCTCAGTTTCTTGCGTTTGTGACTACTGGGGCCCAAACTGGGGGAGGAAAAAAAAAAAAAAAAGAAACACTCCACTGAGGAGGGGGTTGGATTTCTAAAATCTAAGTTTTCCTCTATTGTGTTGCTTCTATAGAAAAACAGTGAATCAGTTTTAGGAATTTTCTCGACGGCAGCAAGTTATACTGTTAAGGATCTCTAAATATTTTGAGGCAAGTGTATGTAGCTCCACAAATTAGAGTCATCCTGAGTCACTTCTTTGACCCTGTGAAATGCTTGGTGTGGTCAATGCTGCAAGAATGCTTGCTGTAAAAATGGCTCTTTTCTCTGGGTTAAGAAGGGGGTAATTTTATTTACAGGTGACCTCTGTCTCGCCCCTTCCTATTAAAAAAAATCTTAATCGTTCTAAATTGTGGCTAAATAACATGAAAGCAGGTTTTCCTATGCTGAGAAGGAAATTCTTTTTCCCTGAAATTTAAGATACAGAGTTGCAGGAGTGAGAGGCTTCTCCCTGACCCATTAATTAACTGAGCCACTCTTTTTGAAAAATTTTAGTCATAATAATTTTACTGTTAAGACTTAATCTCACCTAGAGCAAAAAAAAAAAAAGCGCTCTAAGCTATGTCAGTAATTTATATTGACAGCTATTTCTTAAGGTTCTCGGTACATATTAGTATCACCTATTGCTTTATTTGTAATAGAAGCACCTACTTAGGCTGGTAGTTGAGTGCTTAACCTTTGCACCACTCAGGAACTTCTAATGATACTACCTCCCAAATATAGCTTGAAAAATACCTACATTTATATTGCAGGAAGTAAAATAGAATTTTTGGTAAACTGTTACCTATCTTTCTCATTCAGTTATTGAGAAGCAAAGATAAAACCAAAACACCCAAACCCAAACACCAAAACTTGTTGACACTGAGTTGATTCCGACTGATAGCAACCCTATAGGGCAGAGTAGAATTGCTTCATAGGGTTTCCAAGGAGCAGGTGGTAGGTTTGAACTGCTGACCTTCTGATTAGCAGTGGTAGTTCTTAACCATTGTACCACCAGGGCATAATGTTATTTAATTGGGGAATTTTATATAAAGAAAAACTTCACTAATATGAATCATCTGGAAGATTTGCCAGTCAGTCTGAATTAGTGAAAGCTCTAAAACACCCATTACTTTCAGTGCGTATTGTCTCCTGACCTAAATTTTGCAGTGTAAGCATTTGGCTCAGTTTTAATAAATATGGGAATGATTTTTAATTTCACCAGAATAATAGCCTAAAAATTCTGGCCTCTGGTTACATTGTTATTTCTGCTGTGATTATAAATGGGTACTTCAAAAGCAATGAAAAATATCATTCCTTATGAAGGTAAATGTTTACCTTGATGTGTATGTTTTCACATTATTAGATAATGTGAAGCTGAACTTCAGATGACCCTGAATTATCAATTATTCTGATTTACTGAATTCTTTATTACTACATTTGAAAAGGAGCGGTGGTGGTACGGTGGTTAAAGTGCTTGCTTGCTAACCAAAAGGCTGACGGCGTGAACCCACCAGCTGTTCCATGGGGGAAGGATGTGGCAATCTGCTTCCATAAAGATTTACAGCCTTGGAAACCCTATGGGGCAGTTCTAGTCAGTCTTATAGGGGCGTGCGATGAGTCAGAATCGACTTGATGGGAGTGGGTTTGGTTTTAGTTGTTTATATTTGAAAGGTCATCAGTAAGGTAATAAATTGTAATGTGGTGTTCCTAGTAAGGGAGTATTCAGAACCATATGACTAGTTCTTTCTGAAATAACTAGACTCTAGATCTATTTTTATTTTGGAGCCCTGGTGGCATAGTGGTAAAGAGCCCGGCTGTTAACCAAAAGGTTGGCAGTTTGAATCCACCAGCTGCTCCTAGGAAACCCTCTGGGGCAGTTCTACTCTGTCGTGTAGGGTCGCTATGAGTTGGGATTGACTCAATGGCAAAGAGTTTTTTTTTAAATCGATTTCATACATATGCCACCACCACACACACATGCACACAGACCCAGGCACATATACACATGTGAGTGCACACACAGCAATATCTAACAATTGAGCATTTCTGCTTATTTACCAATTGAAGCATTTCCTTGTATAGTCTTTCTCTCACTTACAAAATTTATTAAATAAAAAAAAAATTAGGCTTACTTGTTACTAGGATGGTTAGCAGGTATTATTAAGAAAGAGAAGTTACAAATTCTTACCTTTAAAAATACATAATTTAGAAGACAGAGTGCAGATATATTTTAAACAAAGAGTATGTTCAGAGGGCAACACGTGAACAATAACTGAAAGTAGTAAAACCTTATTAGAAAAATGTGGAACAAAGAGTTTGCTGATAGTACACATGTCAATTAAGAAGTTTTTTAAAAAATAATCTTTATTGTGCTTTAAGTGAAAGTTTACAAATCAAGCCAGCCTCTCACACAAAAACCCATATATACCTTGCTACACACTTCCAATTACTCTCCCCCTCATGAGAAAGCCCACTCCCTCCCTCCACTCTCTCTTTTCGTGTCCATTTCGCCAGCTTCTAACCCCCTCTACCCTCTCATCTCCCCTCCAGGCAGGAGATGCCAACCTAGTCTCAAGTGTCCACCTGACCGAAGAAGCTCACTCCTCACCAGCATCCCTCTCCAACCCATTGTCCAGTCCAATCCATGTCTGAAGAGTTGGCTTTGGGAATGGTTCCTGTCCTGGGCCAACAGAAAGTCAGGGAGCTGTGACCACCGGGGTCCTTCCAGTCTCAGCCAGACAATTAAGTCTGGTCTTATGAGAATTTGGGGTCTGCATCCCACTGCTCTCCTGCTCCGTCAGGGGTTCTGTGTTGTGTTCCCTGTCAGGGCAGTCATCGGTTGTAGCTGGGCACCATCTAGTTCTTCTGGTCTCAGGATGATGTAGTCTCTGGTTCATGTGGCCCTTTCTGTCTCTTGGGCTCATAATCGCCTTGTGTCCTTGGTGTTCTTCATTCCCCTTTGATCCGGGTGGGTTGAGACCAATTGATGCATCTTAAATGGCTGCTTGGTAGCATTTAAGACTCCAGACGCCACTCTTCAAATGGGGATGCAGAATGTTTTCTTAATAGATTTTATTATGCCAGTTGACTTAGATGTCCCCTGAAACCGTCCCCAGATGTTTAGATGTCCCCAGACCCCTGCCCCTGCTACGCTGACCTTTGAAGCATTCAGTTTATTCAGGAAACTTCTTTGCTTTTGGTTTAGTCCAATTGTGCTGACCTCCCCTGTATTGTGTGCTGTCTTTCCCTTCACCTAAAGTAGTTCTTATCTACTATCTAATTAGTGAATGCCCCTCTCCCACCCTGCCTCCCTCCCTCTCCCCTCTCGTAACCACAAAAGAATGTTTTCTTCTCAGTTTAAACTATTTCTCAAGTTCTTATAATAGTGGTCTTATACAATATTTGTCCTTTTGCAACTGACTAATTTCACTCAGCATAATGCCTTCCAGGTTTCTCCATGTTATGAAATGTTTCCCAGATTCCTCACTGTTGTTTATCGATTCCATTGTGTGAATATACCATAATTTATTTATCCATTCATCCATTGTTGGGAACCTTGGTTGCTTCCATCTTTTTGCTGTTGTAAACAGTGCTGCAGTAAACATGGGTGTGCATATATCTGTTCGTGTAAAGGCTCTTATTTCTCTGGGATATAGTCCAAGGAGTGGGATTGCTGGATCGTATGGTAGTTCTATTTCTAGCTTTTTAAGGAAGTGCCAAATTGATTTCAGGAAATATTTTTAAAGATTTTTTTTTTATCGTGTCTTTAAACTGGGGTCTACTGTTAGCAATAATATTTCTAAAGTAATTTCCTTCTGGTTGTTGTTCTGTGCTGTCAAGTCAATTCCGACTCATACTAACTTTATAGGACAAGAGGAGAACTACCCCGTAGGGTTTCCTAGGCTGTAATCTTTATGAGAGCAGATTGCCATGTCTTTTCTCCTTTGGCGTCACTGGTCGGTTCCAACCACCTACCTTTCCATGAGCAGCAGCTTAACACCTAACCTTTGCTCCACCAGGGCCCTTTAATTGCCTCCTTAGAGTCAGGTAAATGATATACTGGTCAGGTACAGGAAGCATGTTGCCAGTGGACCCTTTTGACGCTCTTAGTGGAAAAAGTATCTAAAATTAGCGTCCAGGTTACATTATGGAGTTTGAGCCAACAATACTCATGTTAATGTATGTCCCTGCCTCAATTCTGCCTGTCGAGCCTTAGCCATACTCAATGGCCTGGTATAAATGAATGTCCAACAACCAGGAGCAACCACCAACCACCACAAATTCAACTCTTTAGCTTCCCCCTCAAGACTGTTCTTTTTTCCCCGTTTTCTATTGCAGTTCACCCAGTTCTACAATTTATAAACTGAGACATCATTCTTGTTCCCCAGCTCCCCGTCCTCCATTGTCTCTCACACCCACATTCAGTGAGCACTATCTTCTAATGATGATGACGTTGCTGTCAGTTGCTGTTGAAGTGACTCTATATGTGCAGACTATGACTATTTGATAGTGTTTTCAAGGCCATGGCTTTTTGGAAGCAGATTACCAGGCCTGTCTTCTCAGGTTCCTCTGGATGGGTTTGAACCACCAACCTTTTGTCTAGTAGTTGAGTGCTTAACCATTGTACCACCCAGGGACTCCTAATGATGCTACCTTCTAAATACAGTTCTCAAATCTACGCAGATCTTTGTTCCCACTGCCATAACCAAGCTCAGGTCATCAGCGTTTCTTGCCTGAATCAACCTAATTATTTTCCTTTCCTTTAGTCTTGTCCCCTCCAGTCATATGGCCACCTGTTCTTAGGGCCTTATTGTAGATATATTTACAAACTTGCTTCCCATTGTAACAATAAGCACAAACTAGGTAGGAATAAAATGTAGTAGTGCACGAGTAAGGATTGATTTTGGAGTGGTGAATGAGGGAGGAAGGAGAAGACTGAAGAAACCACCTTGCTATGTACAACTGTATACAGCAGTGGTTAAGCATTCGACTCAGGAGCATCTGGGTTCAAATCATGGCTCTGCCATTTGTTAACCAGTTGTTATTTGTGTGCTCTTGCTTAACCTTTTGAACTTTGGCTTCTTCATCTGTAATACAAAAATAAAGACCGTTGCCGTCGAGTTGATTCATAACGACCCTATAGGACAAAGTAGAACTGCCCCGTAGGGTTTCCAAGGAGTGGCTGGTGGATTTGAACTGCCGAGCTTTTGTTTAGCAGCTGAGCTCTTAACCGCTATGCCACCAGGGCTCCAGAGAGGATTAAGCGAAAAACCACGTAAAATACTTGGCACATATTAAGTGCCCAATAAATGGTAGCTGGTATTATTTTTATTGGGGTACCATCTAGGAAGACGAGTTAAGGCAACAGCATGAGGCTCTTGACTATCTAAATAGGCAGGACACATGCATACAATGAAGCTCCTGCTGCCGTCACAGCTGGAAGTGGGAGTGGGAAGAAGAGAGGAAAGAAGATACTGACTGTGGAAGTAGGTGGATCCAGAAGACAGAACTTGTGCACCTGAGAGTTTTCCTAAGACAGGTTCTGATTCAAACCCAAGCAGAAAACTTCCCTCAATTATATGCATGTTTCTGACCTCTTCCCTCTATCTGGTTTATCTAGATAACTGCTCACCCTCTCCATTTGTGTGTGTGTAAACATAGGCTATTTCTATGTGATAAATTATCTTTCAGTTTAGAAATCTGCAGCCATTTATTTAGTACGTATTTTATCTAATTATTTGCAAATGGGCATGTTTTTCTTCTAAACAAGATCATGGTGGTAGCAATAGATTTATGAGGATTTAAGCTAGAATAAAATCATTAATACCAAAACCTGGTGAAGAATGTGTTCGGTGTATGAAAATTTTGGTAACGTTGGAAATGTGGTGCTTGTGACCACTGCATGTCCTGTACCAGTGGTCCTGAAAATCAAGCATCATTGACAAGTAGAACCTTTCCATCCATGTCTTTGGCCTAGTTCACACTGAGGAAATAAAACCAGAATTTATTGTAGCAACGAAGTTGACCTAGGAAATGAGCCCCAGTTTCCCATGTATGTTGACTGGCCATAGGTCAGTAGGACTGCTATGTTTTCTACTTTCTCAGGAGCTTTCATAGTCTAGAACCTAGTCTGCTTGTCCTCTTCTTGCCTATCTGAAGATCTCACCTGAAAGCCATTGGACATGAGAGCTCTGTCATTTCACCATGCAAACGTGCTATCAACCTTTAATACTGACCTGTTTTGTGTATTATTCTGGCGCCCAGTTTACTTGAGTAAGGCTATTGCTCAGTTGAATTTATTCTGTGCGTTTAGACTTTTCACAACCTTTGGTGCCCTTGGAGTTAAAAGGTGATAAATACCATTTATAGTGATGATCATTTGTAGAGAAATGGTGTCCTTAAAGATGTTGCCAAAGAAAGAGTGTTGGTGTGATTTATTTGCACTGTGAGACTTTAGCTGCCCTACCTTTAGACTTTAAAATTTATTTTGAGGTCGGCCCTACCCAGTCATGGAGGAGCAGAGCTTTGGCTGTATTGAGTGTCTGGGTAAGTGAAGAATGTGGTTGGAGTAGCATCCATGTGTAGAAACAAAGAATCATTTTGTGCAGAGAATTTTATGTTGAGCAGGCAGGAATAAGGATGATGGTAATATTTCCTTTTCCTTTAAATGAGAGCTTGCTTCGTGGAAGGGAATTCTTGTGTGGTACAAAGGGTTAATGCACTCGGCTGCTAACCAAAAGGTTGGAGGTTCGAGTCTACTCAGAGATGCCTTGGAGGAAAGGCCTAGTGATCTACTTCCAAAAAACTCAGCCATTGAAAACTCTGTGGAGCACAGTCCTGCTTTGGCATACATGAGTTGCCATGAGTCAGAATTGACTCAGTGACAGCTGGTTTGGCTCTGTGGAAGGCCTAGGTGATACATTTTTAGCTCAGTGAGAGAAGATGTGCAGCAGGGTCAGTACTGTGCAGGGAGATTCTGAGTGGCAGAAAGGAGAGAGGGTAAACTGTTAAACAGGGATGAAAAGAAAAAACTAACCAAAATTTACATGTGCTATTGTGTAAATTTTTTTTTTTTTTTATTGTGTAAATGAGCTTGTGTTTACCCCTAAAACCTTAGAAAATCTGTCTTCAACAAGGAACCCAAAAGGAGAGCCGCAAAACTACAGAACAGTGTAAATTATCTAATGGGTATCAGCTACATTGCAGATGCACTATAATGGGACCATTGCATCGCAGTGGATGGTGAGTTCATTTCTGTAAGTATCAGAAAGACCTTGTTCTAAAACTTTCACTTATAACAAGGTCCTTGAACATCAAGTAGAGTTGAGCATTACGCTATGGCTTTAGTATCACTCCAAAAATTTATTGATGTATTGTAGTGATTTTTCAAGGTCTTGTTCTTGTTTTACGTCCATGCTTCTTCTCCTTGAGAGGACGATTCCATTTCAGCTCATATGCGGAGAAGACCGTAAGTTACTGTGTTTGTGATTAATCTTACTTGAGGTTCTTCTTCAACCACACTGTAGTGAGTTGTAGGGATTTTATGTGCAGTGAACTTGTTAAAAAGAAACCACAGACTTCTTCTGTGGCTCTTCTTCTTTTAAGAGCTGCTGAACATTTTAGTGTAAACAACTTACATTTGGAAAAACATGAAATCAAAATATATTAGCTAGAGGCCAGGATGAAACTTTAGTGGCCTTCTTGCCTCTGCTGAGAATGTGTTGGATGCCAGTTGGCCAAACATGGGAACATTTAGACTTGATTCTGAGAGGAAGCGGTGCATGGCCGTGAGTCACATTAGGTTCATTAGGTGCGATTGCTACATGACACAGTTAATGTGGTGACAGATATAAACTCTTCAGTGACTCAATTCTAGTGGCACCAATTTTAACCAATTTATCAGACAATTGAATATGTTCTGCACTTGGGACAGATTTAAAAAAATATGGTGCCCATTTTCTTTAGTTTATTTGACTTTCCAGACGCAATTTGGTTTATGAAGATACGGAGATGTATTCACTAAACGTGTCAGCACTGAGAGTGGGAGTTGGGTCTGTCGCTGGTGGTGAAGGTTTTGGTAAGCAACCTAGGAATGTAGGAATGTACCAAAAGGGTTTATGATGTGGGAGAACATCTGATGTATTGCCATGGGGAAGTGTGTGTGTGTTTTCAGTAATCTGTATGTTTATATAAGAAATACAAAGATTAAAAATCACCAATGACAACAACATGTAGATTGGATTACATCCATGTTTGTTAAATGCTGAGATAAAAAAAACTTGTAGAATTTTTTTTCTTGCAAATAATCACATTAAACATGTAACCAAGTGACAATTCAATCTGTCACTTAATAAGATTTAATGCTCCTTGAAAGAAATATATTATGTTCAGAAGCTCTGAAGTATGACCTTTTATTCCATTTTAAAGATGAGAAAACTGCGTAAGAAATAGCAGGCAACTGCCATGATGGTGGCTGTTTACACAATCTGCCATTTGTTTTCTCAGATTTACAAAAGGCAACATGTTCATTTCTGAATTTACTCCATGTTCCAAACTTTATATCTGGTTATTTTGTATTTATTGGTTATTTCTACCTGGTTTTAAAAAGATACATGGATTGCTAAGGCACAGCAAAAACTACCCTTTGTTATAATGACTAAGATAATACTAGGTGAATACGTGGATGAATTACAGGACCAACCAATATAAAATAATGTTGATAAATCCCAAGTTCTAGTTGTACCTATTGGTGCTCTGTTTACAATGCAATCATAGACACTAAACATTTTTTGTTACTAAGGAAAAAAAATTGATCAAAACTGCATTCCAGAAAGACCACCACCATCTTATTTAGAAAATAATCTTGTAATAACATAAGCCAGACTGAGAGATCTGTACTAGTTTCCATGACTGGTATCTTTCAAGATGATTCCCATTTGAGTTACTTTGAAGACTGAAGCTTAGATGGAGAGGAATGTCTGTTGCTTCTTCCTGGAAGCCTGGCTATCAAAGGTGTATTGACTTTCTTGACTGTGATTATGAAATAGTTTCATGAAACGAGGGGCAGTGGTAGCTCATTGGTACAATTCTTGCCATTCATGTGGAAGACCTGGATTTGAATGCTGGCCAGTGCACCTCATGTGCAGCCACCACCCATCCGTTAGTGGAGGCTGAATAGGTTTTAGCAAAGCTTCCAGACTAAGACAGACTAGAAAGAAAAGGCCTGGTGATCTACTTCCAAAAATCAGCCAGTGAAAATCTTATGGGTCACAATGGTCTGATCGACAACCAATCATGGGATGGCAAGGTACCAGGCAGCATTTCCTTCCATTGTGCATGGGATTGCCGTGAGTCCGGGACAGACTCGATGGCAGCTGCCGATAAGAATAGCATGAAACAAAGTCACCCAAAAGTGGATAGCACCTAGTGCAGTCTTTTCTAGAGATGGGAAAACCTAGACTGAATGACCTCTTTTTGTCCTTAGTAAGATCAATC
The DNA here is from genome assembly GCF_030014295.1 of Loxodonta africana. NCBI lineage: Eukaryota > Metazoa > Chordata > Mammalia > Proboscidea > Elephantidae > Loxodonta > Loxodonta africana. Next base: position 45,054,965 of record NC_087351.1, read on the forward strand.
CAAGACCCACATTCTTACTGAAGACGCTGCTTTATACTTATATGTAACACACTCATCCAAAATAGACTTTTTCTTCTCCTTTGTAAAAATTTAGGAAACATTTTATAAGATACATATAGAAATTTTTCATGTTTTCACCTAAGCCTTGCTTTAAAGGTGGAAGAAATTAAACTGGTCAGTTAGATTCCTGTGGCTTTTTTTCTAACTACTGAGTTTTTTTTTTGTTTTTTTTGGTAAGCTGTATTAATAATTATTTCAATCAACATTTCTGGTCATTGAAATCATCTGATGCTTTCATGGACTGTAATTGCTTTGGGGTTGATACCTGGAGCCCTTGAGCAGCGTGTGAAGTCAGTGTGCAGCTGCAGCTTCCGAACGCCAACTCAGCAGCTCAGATCCAAGTTTCTAATTCAGTTTGAGTTCATCCCAGGTTTGTGAGTCAGGCTGATGCTACACTGGACTAGAGTGAGATTTTCAGGACTGCTATCTATCAAAGATGTCTTGTCAATCAAGATAAGTAGATACATAAAAGGGAAAACAAATCATCAGCCCACTGAAGTAGATGGCTAATCAGTTGGAAGCTTTTGAAAAATTGTGAATATGACTGTACCTCAGAACGCCACTGGAGACCTGCCTTAAAATGAGGAGAAAAGCTATTACCTTTAAGTACAGGGTAATGATAATAATCATCTTGTGTGCTTTAAAGATCATTTCATTTGCAGAAATAATTTGAAGAGGCAGATACTAATATATACTTACCTCAGAAGTAATGCACAGAAAGTCTAAGCAACTTGCCTCAGATCACACAATAAAATATTACAGAACCAGGAATAGCATAGGACTTCTGAACATTTCATTTCTGAATACTTCTAGGAAAGGTTGACTTTCTCCCTTAACGCTATGAGTAAAATGATTATCTTAAAATGGTCCATCTGAAAATGTGTAGATATGCATTGACTTGTCCATACTTGCATTTACTTCCAGGAGTAGGTTGTGGGAGCCTTGGCTATCACTTCCCTTTGAGTGGCACCAGCCACTGTATTGTCAGTCTCTCTGGTGCTTTTGGTCAGGGTAAAGGCTGCTTGATGGGTGCTCCCTGTTGTTTACCAGAATGTAGCTACCAGTTGAACCAGGCTTCCTCTTGAGCTGCAGTCTTTACTATGAGTTTCTTCTGACTCCTTCCTCTGTGTCTTAGGGCTGGATAGTCCAAAGATCCAGCTGTGGCTTCATGCAGCATGAAAAAATACACTCTGCAAAATTAAAAAGGGTAGGTTTCTAACTTAGCAAATTGGCTTTCCATTTTAATTCCCAAGTTCCTTATATGAGTACTTTTTGAGATTTAGTGTTTCTTGACTGGAATATGGTATTGGTATTCCATTAAGTACTGAGCAGCAATAGCAGTGATGATTATATAGATACACATAGAGGCACACACAATGTACTTTTAATTCTTAGTAGAAAAATATAATTAATTCAAATTTGAATTGCTTTGTAAATTTCTGTTTTCAGGACTTCCATGTGGTGAAAGATCCCTGTCTTCCTTCTAGAACTAGAGAAAGGTATTAAGCCATCCCCCCATTCACTGATGGCTAATTAGACTCCTAGCGTAACTGGTTTTGTTTTGCTCGAAATCACTTAAGACAATTTTGTTCTATGTCAGGGGGCAGGGAGAGGGAAACCAATAAAAAACAGACCACAAAACAAAAGTAGTCTTGAAAATTCCTGGCCGGCTAATAGCTATTAACCACTGGTTTATTGTGCTTATGCATCTTAAAAAAGGGGGGGGGGGGCAATATTTAGGCAAATATTATAACTGTATTATATCCATAAAAAAACTATTGAATTGTAAAATACAGCCTGTGAATTTTCTCTTTAAGAAAAAAATACATTTAAGAATCTGCTGTGACAAATCAGTAACAAAATGTGTGCAAAATTATAAGAACAAATAGAATGTTGTTTTTTGACTGGGTTTGTTTCTATTGAAACTGTATTATTTTATGTGAAGTATTGTAATAGAGCATTAGATTTGAAAACTCTGTTGAATATCATTTCTGACAGCCTTTTTTAGGGTCACTAAAATTCCAATAATTCAGTCTAGAATTGAAGTCGATTCCAGAGAAAAATTTAATATAGTCTGCTTGCCTGCCAGCTTCAACATAGTTTCAGAGCATTGAAATGGTTTGACACATTGAAATATAAAGTGCATTTGTCATATCTATTGGTGGAGTGTTTTATGTGATCGCGTCTAACAAAGATCAAGTTAGAGTAAAACTTATACTATTTTTTTATGTGTTTGTGAAGAGGATTTTGTTTTATCTTGTTTTCTTTACAGTCCTGATTTGATTTATTACAGAGTCCAATAAACTATTCCTGGTCATAATAAAGAAACGCATTGCCTGAACCAATTTGGAAATGCACTGGAACATCTCTGTATTACCGCAATCATTTGCCATTTCAAAGATCCGCGTGAATTCAGGATTGTGTCACAAAAAAAGTACTTTCTAAACAAACAAGTTGGAATGTAGTTTCAAATTCCAACTCCAGCAAATAGAAACTGGGTAATTAGAGGAAAGTTTTTCAACCTTTGAACCTCAGTTTTCTCTTCTGTAAAATGGGTGTGAAACAACTAAGCTTGCAAGTATTATCTTTTTTGTTTTGGTAAAGACCTAAAATACTATATGAAGAACCCTAGCTCAATGCTTGCCACGTAGTAGGTATTCTCTAAAAACCTTTACTGCTATTCTTATGACTTGTAGGAATTAAATTTCTCAGAATGAAATCTACAGGATACCTAGTTATTAGCTATACCTAGGAATTATTGAACAGAGAGTCCAGTATAGTTTGTATCTTCAGTAAAATGGCTCATTGGATGCTGCAAAAGTAATGTCATTCTGCTGGTATATATCTGGTCTCCCATGTTTATTTACACGTTTGAACGATTTGGGGATTTCTTGTGGTGAGAGTGTAATGACAAAGCTGACTTTGTTTCAGGTACCTTATTGAGTGCAGATTAAGCTGTGATGGGCTTTAACATTGTGTAGCGGTGCTGTTTATGAAAGTACACAAATCTTTTTCATTTTTACATACAGCCCTCGCACACATAACTTATCGGTAATTCAGATGTCGATTTTAATAGTTATAAATACAAGTAGACAACATTTAAGTTCAACTCTAACACCAGTCCTCTGTAAGAAGACTGCTTTCATGTCTTAGTCAAGAGCTCACAGCAATAGCATTTTTTAAAAAATTTTTATTGTGCTTTAAGTGAAAAAAAATTTTTTTTTAAGTGAAAGTTTACAAATTAAGTCAGTCTCTCATACAAAAATTTATATACAACTAATAACATTTTTGATGATATGCTTACAATATATTATGTTGAACGGGGAATTCTGTTTAACAGAAGTGATTTGAAGACCTACTTGTTTGCCATTTAACGTCTAACTTATTTAACAAATATCTGTTTTAGAGATACATTTCATACATATACACATATATTAATCATGATTATATATATGTGTGTTATATAATACCTTTATTTAAATACCTGAAAAATATTAAGTAGTCTGAATTATCCTACATATTTTTATGCATTACTAATGTATGATCTGCCTGTATCTAGTATAAAGTGATTTGCCAAGGTTGTAAAATGAATGTGATGAGTAAGTAACAGTAGCAGTTTCCAGAATGTTTCCTATAGAACCCAAGTTTCACACTATTAGTAGGAGGTATTTAAAACAAAGTTTCCAGATGGAGTTCGAAAAACATTGGGTTTTTACAGTAGGACTTCTGGAAGCATTAATTTGCTCATTGTGGAATTACACGGTAGTAGTCTTTGGGCGAATTGTAATATGCTGTTTTCCTAACGTTTTTGAACACAGCGCCTTTTTAATTTTTTTGGAGCGTCTTACATGATTAATAATCATTAGGTCATACTTTGGCAAATTTAAACTTAAATGGAAATGACTACTATATACATTTCTGCATCAGTAAATGCAAACAGAAAACAGGAACCATGCCAGCCATTTGAATGGAGAGAATTTAAAAAATTGTTAACTAGCTGTTATGTTAACTAAAAAGAGAACACTGACTTATCATGGAGATAACAATTGAAAGATAAACCAAAACAAACAAAAAAAAAATGCGTTGCCATCATGTCGATTCCAACTCATAGTGACCTTATAGGACAGAGTAGAACTGCCCTGTAGGATTTCCAAGGAGTGGCTGGTGGATTCAAACTGCCGACCTTTTGGTTAGCAGCCAAGCTCTTAACCACTGTGCCACCAGGGCTCCAATTGAAAGATAATAGCTGCCAAAGTGTCTACTACCCCTGAGGCTGGCGGGACAAGAGAATTGGTTGGAATTACTAAAATTAGAAGCTTAAAGGAAGGATCCCATGAACCTGAAAACTCAGCCACTGGGTGGGCGTTGTGGGCACCGGCCAGGTGCTGCTGGTGTCTCTGAAGGGACGGGTGATGAGGCTGATCTCCATGAGTTGGGAAAACTGCTAACTGAACTCGGCTGCTGCCGCAGGAAGGAACTGGTCAATGGAACCAGACAGGAAGCCCACAGAGAGCAAGTCAGTTCTCATTCCTTTTGCCTTGCGGGCCTCCCTTCAGAGCCCCCTATGGCAGAGCCCAGCCCCAGCATCACAGGGCAGGATGTAGAAGGGTGAGTGTGAAAAGGAAAACAATAGCTTAGTAACTGGCTTTTTAGCCATCATACTCTTATAAAGAAGCTAGTTTGGTTTCTTTTCAAAATAGCCCTATTGCCGTCTTAAATAAACTTTGTTGTAATAATTTGCAAAGCAAACCAATTCACTTTAAAATTTATATCCACCATGAGCTAACCATATTCCATCATTATTGTACAGTTTTCCCAGGACAGAAGTTTAGTTTAAATTTACTTTGCAGCTTGAAACAATACATTGTTGATGGCCTGCACAGTTCCTAACTTTTTATGCTACTCAACACATTTCTTGTGCTTCCTGAGATTCGTACGCTGAAAGGCATTTGAAAACAAATGCCTATGGATTCAAGCAGAAAAATGCTGTGCTTCTAAGAATCTGAGAGGCTAATATGCTATTAAAGTATAAATGAATGATTCCTTTTATAAGGATCAGCACAAAGCTGGTTCCTATGAGGTGGAAGTTAAAGATGTCCCAAATGTCTAGCTTTTCCAGACTGCTGTACCACTCCATCATCTCTCAGATCAGCTTCTTCCTCCCCCATCAACACTCTCCCTCTCATGTTTGGGTTCTCTGCAACGTCTCACAAAACTCAGGAATCTTATGAAGGAAATGACTCATTCGGTTGTGGAGGCTGGCAAGTACCAAATTTGTGGGTCAGGCATGGGCTTCTTCAAACCCACGTGGCTGCAGAGGCTGACAAACCCAAACTGGCAGTTCAGACCATAAGCTGCTGGCTTACATGGTTGCAGAAGCTCGTGGATCAGGTCATACGACAGGCTTCTGCCCAGGGGTCTATGGAGTCCAATGAGTCCCATAATTGGCAAGTCAGACAGTAGGTCTTTGGCTGGAGTCCCAAGAACCAGAGGTCAGTTGATCACGAACTGGATGTGGGGTCCCCATGCAGAGAGAGCCCTACCAGGGCATCCACACAGACACCTCAGATGCAGGCCACACTCCAGGGTAGTGGTAATTTGAGTAAAGGTGGGACTCCTGTAAGGCTGCAACCCAAGACACACCCTACGCCAATCATGCTTCATCAACGTGTAGAGGTCAGGATCTACAACATATAAAATGGAGGAAACCATACAATATTGGGAATCATGGCGTAGCCAACTTGACACATAACCATAACCATCACAGGTTCCACATACTTTATTAGCATAGTCCCACTTAGTCATTTTGTATGAGTCACAAAGACCATGACCAGAAGGGCCATATTAAGTAATTCACTATACTGCACAGTACTTATAGAATACTTGGATATTTGACAGACTTCCTAGATGATTGAAAGGATACTTCTTAAACAAGAGTCATCAATAATGATTGAGAGAGATGATTCCACAAATGCAGTCAATAGATGAGGACCTCCTCTACTGTCTGAGTCTTACGTTTACTTAATGCTGCAGCAGTGAGAGTTTTTAGTAGTCATATTTTGGGTTTACCTTATGTGTGATGTTCATATTAAACTCTACTTATTGACAGAATCCATTTTGACATTCATAATGGCTGAGGAGAAAGCCAAGCAACATTACAAGTCAAGAAATTAAGGTAACAGCTTCTCATATAAAAGAGGACTCTTGTCAATGGAATATGCAACATTTACAGAGTATAGGTGTATTAGGGTAGGTTACAATGCTGTCATTAAAAGATGCCAAAGTGTGTAATAAAATGAACAAAGGCTTGAGGAAAGAGACTGTGGAGAAGCTGACTTTAGAAGATGGGAGGAGGGAGGTATTCATGACCACAACAAACCAACCAGGTATGGAAGAAGATAAAGATCACTCTTCCAAGGAAGACAGGATAGAATAGAATTTCAAGAACAAATAAAAGTAGTATTGCTAACATTACTGAGTGCTAACCATGAGCTAGTCCGTGTTCTAAGTGCTTTAGGTATATTAAAAGGATAATACTATGAAGGGGTGGAGAAAGGTTCTGAAGTCTGAGACTGAAAAAAAAGGCTGTTGGCTTTGACAGTTGGAGTGTTATTTGGGAAAAACGTTGTAATGCAGTAAAAGGATTAAAAAAAAAGTAAAAGTATTAGAAACTAGATTTCAGAGTTTTAAGGACAGAGTAGCAAGGAGTTTGATGGAATGAGTCCAGGCTAGTCTTCCCAGAGGTTTATCAGTGGGGAAAGAAGGATTGGGTACATACCCTGTCAACTTCTGCTCAGTCCTTAATGACTGTTTTTGTTAGTTGCTGTTGAGTTGGCTCCAACTCATGGAGACCTTATGTGAAACAGAACAAAATATTGATGAGTCTTCCACCATCTTTGTGATCATTGACATGTTTGAGTCCACTGTTGAGGCCATTACGTAGTGCCTTCCAACCTGGTGGGGCTCATCTTCCAGCACTGTGTTGGGCAGTATTCTCTTAAGATCTGTAAGGTCTTCATTGGCTAGTTTTTAGAAGTAGATTGCCAGGCTTTTCTTCCCAGTCTATCTCAGTCTGTAAACACAGTTGAAGCCTGTTGATGTTGGGTAACCCTGCTGATATTTGAGATACTTAGCTTCCAGAATCATGGCAACACAGAAGCCACTACAGTATGACAGACTGGCAGACGGAAGGTGAGCTTACAACTATAGATAATGTATAAAAGTTCAGAAGATGAACATATAATGCCGATGTTCTAAGACACCTCTCTTGTGAATTTGAGATTATGATGTGCTACCAGCTTCTCTGGGAGGATAAAAAAGTGTGATTAGGAAAAGAACTGTTTGTGATCCTGTGTAATATTAGAGTCTAACTAAAAAAAAAAACTAGAGAGGTGGAATTAAAAAAAGTACCTTAGAAATTATTTAGAAATTATTACATGCGTTATCTGAATATAAAAATAACTTTGAAAGGAATTTTTTGCAATTTTTCTATGAGATGGTTATCACTCTCAGTCATATGCAGTCATATGGGATTTGGTTTCATGGGGATTCTGACTGTTTCTATAGGTAGTGACCTAGAATGAAGACAAATATGGAAAATGTTGTGAAGGTGACCTGCATCTGTCTGACAATTTGGCCTAACTCATTATTATGGAGAAATCTCACAGTTTAGCTCCCTGACTTGTAAATTGAAGACTGTTTTAGAGACTTTAAGAGGCTCTTTCTAGAAAAAGGATCTCTGTGTTTTTTGTAGACCCCAAGGAGTCCATCTTAAATACTTAACTTCAGTAGTCATGGCTCAATATCTATTAGCTGCAATACACAAATGGGAACTGCATCCAAATTACTATTTTTCTACAAAAAAGTCAAAAATCTAGTGTAAACTACTGAGGTGTTTTTAGGTGGGTTTCTGGAAGAAATACATTAAAAAATTTGTCCTTTGATCGCTCAAAATGCCGCTCTACTCAGTAAGAGCAGTTTCCCAGTTGAATTATGAAGAGGTTGTTTCTCGTTTGAGCATCTCTCTACATATTTTGCTAATTCGGAAAGTAAACAGTACATGCTGTATTCTGCTCTTTGTGAAGCTACCCTTTATTTTATAACAAGGTTTAACTCTTGTTAGGAATTGTGTGTATTAATTTACATTATTTCCCAATAACTTTAAGATGGGCATACATTGTGGTTCAAATTGGAATCACATTTAAATAACCATATTTCTAAAACCTTACTTCTTTGTATGAATACATATGTATACATACATATATACACATGTGCATACATACACACAGGTATGCATGTATGTATACACACATGCACGTGTGTATATATGTGTACACACATGTATATGTGCATATGTGTGCATATGTGTGTGTGTGTATGGAGTCCCTGGATGGTACAAACAGTTAATATACTGTGCTGCTAACTGAAAGTTTGGAAAATTCAAGTCCACCCAGGGGTACCACCCAGGAAAGAAAGGCCCAGTGATCTGCTCCCAAAATACCAGCCATTGAAAACCCTATGGAACACAGTTCTACTTTGACATGCATGGGGTCACCATGAATCAGAATCAACTCAACGGCAATGGGTTTACATATATATGTGTGTGTGTATATACATCTGTATGTGTCTATACATATGTGTATACATATGCACACACATTTACATAAAATTAAACAAAAGTGTGTATATAACTTCCCCCTAAATTTATTTCATTGATGGGCTGCTTATGAATTCTTCATTTTGTATCACTTACAACACACCACCAAGATAAATATTATGTTAAGTCCATGTCTGCTGCTTTAAAACCCCTAAAACTTCAGTAGTTTTGCACAGTATCTTATTTTTAGAATTCTTCAGTATGTATGTTACTGCTGGACATTCCGGAACCCAACCTGTGGGAATGTGGGCCAGGCTTCCAGAGTCACCTTCCCAGTCTGCTAGAAGGTGAAAGAGAAAGCAGGAGCACCTGGGGGAGCTTACAGTGGGCCAGGCCTGCAAGTAGCACACAGCACTTCTGCTCATATTTTGTTAGCTGGAACTCCATCACATATGTGTATGTGTGCATATATATGTATAATGCACATTCCTCTCCAGTTTATTAGTATTACAACATTATTGTTCTGTTGCAGTTGTAATGTGAAGGTAAAGCAGGTCCAAGGCCTGAGGGTTTTTGACTGGTCTAATTTTTTTTTTTTTAAGAGGGTTACAGTAAAAAACTGAGAGCCTAGACTGACTTCACACTTGACTACTGTGAAGCATTCCTGAGGACTCTGCCTCTATTGAAAGGATCAATTGCTATTTCCAGTAAATATCTACTGTCATGACAGAGAAATAACTTTGCTGTTGAAAAGTTTACATTAGCTGGGAGGGTAAGAGTTGTATAAGCCAAAGAGTTTGGTATTAATGGAATTTCTTTGAGTTACTGTACTGTGGTGGTTTAGGTTTGGCTGTGTTATAGAGTAGCCCAAATTTGTATTTTGCAAAAATCAACAGCTTTCTGAAGACTTGCTCATTCCTTAGATGACCGTGCAGAAATCTACCTGTAAAAGGCCATAGATTTCTGAGAAAGGACAAAGAATATCCTATTGAAATTTATATAAGTTGTATCCTTTATTTAGTAGAACCCCAAACCCATTGCTGTTGAGTTGATTCCGATTCATAGCAACCTTATAAGACAGAGAGAACTGCCCCATTGGATTTCCATGGCTTTAAATCTTTATGGAAGCAGAATGCCACATCTTTCTCCCAAGGAGCCGTTAGTGGGCTCGAACTACCAACTGTTAGTGAGCAGCTGAGTGTTTAACCACTGTGCCACCAGAGTCTTAATATTTCCACTAATATCATTAAATACCTGAAAATAACTTATGTCATAATCAATACATGTCACTAGTTGTTAGTGAAAGCAGCAAATTGGTTATTTAATGGCAAAATCTTCCTTGGTACTTCTGTGTCAGCTGACTCATTTTTCTCCTTCACGTTCATGTGAACCAATGCAGAATTAGCCTAATTTATTCTCTCAGTATACCTACAATTTAGGCGGGATTGAGGGGTAGATAATAGTGACGTATGACTGTTTACAGGTAAGAAATCTGAATGGACAGAACAGCATTGTTTCATTGAGGCCAACGTCTATGTCAGAGTTAGACCTGAAATTTGCGTCAGGGCATTTCTAGTCCAGTTCCCTATTTCTTTGTAGGGAATTATGTTGAGTGACTCCTGTGTAATGAATTTTTCTATCTCAGTTCAAATAGGGTGTGTCACATTCTATTTTCATAAAGTCAAAAACACTTCAACTTTAGAACATTAAAAACATGCAGAGTTATGAAGTATCTGAGTTAAACAGTACTGTTTTATATATGATGGGCATTGGAGGTAGGAAAATGTACTTAAAAGAAAAAAAAATCTTTTCAAGTAATTATTTTTAAGTTGACTTAATACCACTGTCTTAGTTATCTAGATAACTTAATTATCTAGTGCTGCTGTAACAGAGATACACAAGTGAATGCTTTAATAAAGAGGAACTTATTCTATCACAGTCTAGGAAGCTAAAAGTCCGAATTCAGGGTGTCAGCTCCGGGGGAAGCCTTTTTTCTCTCTGTTGGCTCTGGGCAGAAGGTCCTTGTCATCAGTCCTCCCTGGCTGAGGAGCTTCTCAGCATAGGGACACCAAGTTCAAAGGACACAGTATTCTTCTGGCTCTTGTTTCTTGACGGTATGAGCTTCCCATGTCTCTATGCTTCTTTTAAATATAAAAAGAAATTGACTTAAGACACAACCAAATATTGTAGATTGAGTCCTGCCTCATTAACATCATAGAGGTAGGATTTACAGCACATAGGAAAATCACATTAGACAACAAAATGGTGGACAGTCACACAATACTGAGAATCATGGACTAGCCATGTTGACGCACATTTTTTGGGGACAGAATTTGATCCACAATGGAATCCTTTATGCCTTTCAGGAATAAAGTAACATCTTAAATATTAACCTTACAGAAAGTATTAACCTCACCCTTTCTCCCATCCTGTTTGAAAGTTTGAAACTCACTGGTAAACCTCTATACTGCCTCCACACAGCCTATCCTATATTGGAGAAGGCAAGTTGTATGTTTTAGTTTGTTAACTTTACAAATCTGCAAATTCTACACGTTAAAAAAAAAAAAAAAAAAACCCCAGAACTTTGTCATACGTATGCTTGTTGTTTCTCTAAGATCAATAAAATGTTTAGGAGCACAAACAAATTCATTAATTAGCTTTTGTATCCAGGGCAAAATATAGCAGGCAAGTTGAAAAATGAATTGTTTGTTTTTAGAGGGGCTGGGAATAAAGAACAATGAAACTTTCAAATAAAAGTAGTTGGACCTTTTTGCTGTGGATTTGAAAATAAGTCCAGAAGGCTGAGCTTAATATAACATGTGGCAGGTGGCCTGCGTTTGCCTGGAGAATTCCTTTAGGGCAAGACAGCTCAGCAAACACATAAATCCTTTTTTCTCTGTTATCTAGTAGCACATTTAGTTGCCATGGGGATTTTATTTATGCAGCAGATCCTCTGCAGTTCAGTTTGTGCCTAAAGTTTAACCGTACAGCTGTTACCGTAAATGCTACATGGCAATATTTTCCAAACACAGAACCTAGAACAAAAAGAACATTTTTTTCCCCAGCATTGATTTTGCTTTTTATGTTCCGAAACATCTTAGTAAAGCACTATTATATACTGGGAAAACTTCACAAGTTTCAGCCAAGCAGTTGGTATCTTTTAAGATTACTTAAATTGTTCAGTTGCAAATAAATTATGTGAAAATGTGGCAAATACATTTTAGATAAGGATAAAATTTTGCAAGTTTAAATAAGCTTATTACTTTATATATTTTTAAAAGATTTGATTTCTTTTCACTGCTGTGACTTTCTTAAAGGAGTTTTAGATCAAATGATAAATGAGACAGAAATGCTTGCTGCTGTATAACTTCTCACTTCCACGGCTCTTTTGATACTTCTTTTCCACTATTTTTTGTGGAGGAAGGAGGAAAACAGATAGAAAAATGGTGATTGCTTTCGCAACAATCAAGGGACATCTCAGTTTCTCCAGCTCAGGACTAGGTCCTGATTTGGAATGAATTGCTTTTGTTTAGCCTTGATTTGTACTACACCAGATAAATCACCAATATGTCTCCTTTGTGTGAAGCAGTATGTATGGATTGGTCAATGAAAAGGGGAACTGATGCTTTTAGATGGAGTGCATAAAATTACCTCACACCATCTGTGTCCCAGTGCAGCAGGAAAATAATGAAAAGAAAACTTGAAATCCAGGTAAAGTTCCTCTCTTTGAAAGATAGTAAAGTATTCTGAATCAAGATACATTGTTCACATCTTCCTCCCTCCCTTACATTTTGGGCATGTGATGTTGACTGTTTCAGAGAACTATAGAGACATCATCCTTACAGATGGTTCTGCTCTAGTTAGAGGGTCAAAATAGAAAATTTTAAATGATAAATAAATGAGGGACTTCTGCGTCATGCCATATTTTCTTGGCAGTAACTAAGCAACTTAACATTAAAACTACCATACTTCACTAACCAAAAAAAAAAAACAAAACATTGCTGTCGAGTCCATTCTGACTCATAGGACCCTGTAGAATAGAGCTGAACTGCCCCATGTAATTTCCAAGGCTGTAATCTTCATGGAAGTGGACTTAATGGATGCACATCTTTCTCCCTCACAGCAGCTAGTGGATTCAAACCACCAACTTGTTGCTTAGCAGTGAAGCCATTAACAACTGCACCACCAGGGCTGCTTCCTTTCTACTTCAATTAAAAAAAGAAAGAAAGAAAAAAGTGTCTGTCAAGTGGAGTACAACTCATAGTGAGCCCATTTCAGTGGCAGTTATTAAATATCTCTGCTAGGAGCATACCACCTTAAACCTTTCAGATATTTTTTCTATTATAAATGGCCACATAAATATGAAAATGAACTTTGATGTAATTACTAGAATAAATTTAGAGATTTTAAATAGCAACTGTTAAGCTTTGTCTGGGCATTGAAGGTACCACACCTGTTATTATGGTTAAATGTTTGGCTGTTAATGTAAAGGTCAGCACCAGCTGCCCCTTGAAAACCCAATGGGGATGTTCTGCCCTGCCCTATAGGGTTGTTATGAGTCGGAATCGACTCAACGGCAATGGGTTTGGTTTTTGTTTTGGGAGTGTCTTGCCTTTCACAGCAAATTCTTAGCAAGTGTTTGGTGTCACTTCTTAGGGGGTATGGGAAGACAAACACAATGGTTCCGTGTATCTGCATAGTCAACAGTGGAAGTATTCAGTTTTCATTACAAAGTCATTTTTTTTTTTTTTTTTAAGTCAGCAGCCTTACTCATTATGACCTTGCTACCCAAGTGTGGCCATGGACCAAGTAGCATTGACATCACCTTGGAGCTTGTTAGAAATGAAGAAATTTGTCGCCCCCCTACCCCCAAGACATAAGGAATAAGAATCTGCATTTTAACAAGATCCCCAGGCAATTCAGAGGCATATTGAGTTTGAGAAACACTGGGCTATGATCAAAAAAATAAGAGATAAAGCTACATTTAAGATTATTGTGAAAGGAGAGTATGGTTTCATCACCTTTTATAGGACTGGCTAGTAGTCGGGATCGACTCGACAGCACTGGGTTAGTAGTAGAATACCTTTGCCCTCTTTTCATTCTTCTGACTTCTGCATTTTGAACTCACAAAACCCCCGTATCCTAATGATCTCCTCATCTTCATTGTTTTCTCCCTTCAGAAATACAGGTTGACTAGGCATTCCGCTATCTGAAATGTTTTAACGGCTCCCTTTTTGCTTATTGGCCCAATGTACCTTTTCATCCTCAACTGTCAACAGTCTGTCCTTTGTACCCTGATTCAAAATCATACCCAGTGACTCACCATGCCCAGAACACATCATGTTCTTTGTACTCCATGCCCTTATGTGTATATTATCCTGTCTTCTGGGAATATTCCCCTTTTCCTAACCTAACAAACTTAACTCGTACTTGAAGAGCCAGTTCCTGTGTCTTTTTAGATGAAGCATCCATTTAGAGACAGGCAGAATTAGCTTCCCTTCCCCATTGGATGACTGTAGTATTTATACAGACCTCTGATATAGCATTCATGATACCATATTGTACTCACAAGTCTGTCTCCCCAACTAGACGGATTGCTCCTTCAAGACAACACCCTTACCAATTAATCAGTGTATTCTCAGAACCTAGGAAAGTACCCAGCCCATAACAGATACTTAGTCAGTGCTTGTTGAATGAATAGATGAGGGTCAAATGCTCTTAAGTAGACACATTTTCCTTTTTAACCATCAGAACTTCTAATTGTGACTTCAGGGGGAATCGATGTACCCTGTCTCTGCCAAACCTTTGTAAAGAAAAATACTTTCCTTTTCTGAGTCATGTCAGATACTCTGAAAACAGGAAGTATAGTGGAAGGCCACGTATGAGGTGAGGTATGAAAAAAGAAAAGTGCCTGAATTGGGAAATTACTGAAGTGCGATTACCCAGTTGGAGAGAAACTGGTACGCTTGAGAAAACCAAGGGTGAACTACAAATGTGTTCCAAGGATTTGATTATATTTAAATCATCCTTATTAGAGGTTGAGAATTTATCAGCCATTGCTTTGATGTTTAATCGAGGATTGAAAGTTTGTCTTTGAAACAACATACAGCCTTAAAGCATTGTATTTTACTTTTATAAGTAAGATTTTCATATGCCATCAAGTAGATTTCCACATGTGTGTCAGAGTAGAACTGTATTCTGTAAGGTTTTTAATGGCTGATTTTTCAGAAGTAGATTGCCAGGTCTTTGTTCTAAGGTGCATCTGGGTGGACTCAAACCTCCAACCTTTTGGTTGGTAGTGGAGTACATTAACCATTTGTACCACTCAGGGACTCTATGACATTTATAATTGCTACTTAATTCAAAAGCTCTTACTTTTAATTTGTATTTTGCAAATCAAAGGACATATTATCAGGAAGGACCAGTCCCTGGAAGGAGGTCATCATGCTTGGTAAAGTAGAAGGTCAGCAAAAAAGAAGATGACTCTCAATGAGATGGGTCAGCACAGTGGCTCAAACATTGCTACAATTGTGAGGATGGTGGAGAACTGGGCAGTGTTTCCATCTGTTGTGCGTGGGTTTGCTGTGAGTTGGAACTGACTCGATGGCACCTAACATCAATGACAGAGGTTACTGGGATTAGGGTTTTCATTTCAATAATGCTGTTATCATAATATTTGGCAAAGGTTTTAAGGATTTTGTGGTCTTTATAGTTCTCCATGTGATGTTCTGATCCTCCTAGGTATAACCTATCTTACTCTTTACATTAGGAAGGAGCTCAGATGCTTAATTGTCTACTGGTCTCATGCTTATGACAAGCTTGGTAGATCTGAAATACAATTTTTAAAAAAACATTGAGATGAGTAAGAGTCGACAGAAGAAATGAAGACTAGGGCAGAGAAGACCAAGAATAAAACCTTTTGAAGGATCATTTACTGTTGAGAAACAGTTTCCTGAAAAAGTCAGCAAGTGATCACATACTGCTTTTTATCGTAGAAGGCTTATGTGGGTAACTTTCATTACTTGGCTGGGGAGGCTGGTAAAACTGGGTATTTATTTCTTTAAACTGTCCAGGGTATTTAGCGTTTGGCATGGCACATGCATGGTGATTAATAAACATTTGCTGAATGGGTGGGTCTCAGGCGGGGCACAAATCAAAGCCAATATGTGGTAGTGGAGAGGAAGCAGAAGGCAGCACGAAACAAATGTGTCCAGCCTGGACAACTATAGAAGACAGTCAGAGGGAGGGAGGAGTTACATATAATTTCCTCATAATTTATACACGTTGCCATTGAGTGGATTCCGACTCATAGGGACCCAATATGACGGAGTAGAACTACGCCATTGGGTTTCTAAGGCTATAAATCTTTATGGAAGCAGACTGCCGCATCTTTCTTCTCTGGAGCAGCTGATGAGTTTGAACTGTTGACCTTTCAGTTTGCAACCGAGTACTTAACCAGTGTGCCACTAGGGTTCCTGCCATAATTTATAGACTGCAAGAAAAAGAAAACCATTCATTTCTGGAGAAATAATGGTAAGCTTAAAAACTGATAACAAATAACAAATTAAGTGCGAGAAAGAGACATTGTTTGTAATATAGTCTGCTATTAATTTTCTTTCTTTGAAAACTTGAGTGGATCAATTAATATTAATATGATAAAATCCATAATGCTGGCAGTGTTTTCTTACGAAGTTCTATAGGGAAAAGATTATGTATATTTCTTGGGGAAACTAGACTACTTGTTGAAACTTTTCCCGTAATACCATTAGGGTAGATGTTTGGGGCTAAAAGATTTTCTTGTGGTACCTGGAATAACAAAAGGCAAGTCTTTACTTCTACTTTGTAGAGGCAGCATAGTTTAGTGGATAAGGGAAGGGAGAAACTGAAGCCAGATCACTTGGGTTCAACTCCCGGCTTTGCCTTTAACTGACTGAGTAACCTTGAGCAAGTCACATGATCAATCTGTGCCTCAGTTTTCCCATTTATAAAATGGGGCTCATAATGCTGCTTATTGTAAGGATTAAGTTAAATACCATTAGACCAAAGCATTTAGAACAGTACTTGGTGTGTAGTAAGTACTCAATGTTAATACTATTATTATTACCAAGAAATAACTTTTTTTTTTATTGGATATAAAATATAAAGATAAGATTGATAAATATATATATCCACATCAAAACAGAAAGCCATCTGAATACTAATGTTTGAAGAAAAACCTTAACATAGCAGAGAAATTGGTAGGATGAGAATATTTTGAGACCAAGTGTTTAAAGAAGAGGGAAGACACTGCCTTTTAAGCAAATTTTATAATGCAGTGTAAAGCAAGGAAGGTGTTGAAACAGTAATTAATTATAGAAAGGAAGAGAAGATGTTACAAGAAGAAGAGGGCCGTGATGAGTTGTAGAACATAAAGAAGTGAAGTTACTGAAGTTACGACTGCCTTTCAGAACCCATGGTAAGGAAGATACCTTAAGAAGCTGATAGGAATACAAACAATTCAGAGCAAACTTCAAATAGAACTAGTTCACATGGCCGAGGAACTACTGTAGGAAAACATTGACAGGAGGAAGAGGAAAGAAGGGAGACGTATTTAAAGAACAGAAAAGAGACTATGCAATTTCTTCCACTAAAATAATAGCTTTTTTAAAAAAAATATTTTGTGTTTTATGTGAAAATTTACAGAGCAAGTTAGTTTCCCATTCAACAAACTGTACACAGAGCACTCCATGAGATTGGTTTCAGTCTCCACACTGTGTCAGCCCTTTTCCCATTTCCGCCCTGGCTTTCCCGTTTCCTTTTCTTTGGTTTTCCTACCACTTCCTGCCTTTATGCTTTTGGTCATATGTTGCCCTGCTGGTCTCGTCTAAGTGTGCTACGGAGTAGGTTCTCTGTGAGTATTATTTATTTTGTAGGCCTGTCTATTGCATGGCTAGAAGGTGGTGTCCAGGAATGGCTGCAGTTCCACGTCAGAGAGGTGTCAGAGCCATAGTCTTGGGGGTTCCCCCAGTCTCCATCAGGCCAGTACCTGTGGTCTTTTTGTTATGAATTTGATTTCTTGATCTACATTTTTCTCCCGCTGTCTCCTAAGAGTGAATGGTACAAAATACTGGCTTCTTGAGAGGAGGGACTTTACCTTTCTTCTTTGACCTGCCTGTGCCCAGCACTGTGCTTGGCGTGTAATGGATGCTTAACAAGTATTTAATGAATTTATGATGGAATGAATTTAATTAATGACTTTAATGAACCAATGAATTAAGTTCATTAACAAATAATTTTTACGAGAAACAGAAGGAAGTGGGCCATGTATGAAACATGATTTAACTATTAAGTACAGAGGAGTAGCCTTATGGGAAATAGAACATGTGTTTTCTCCTGAAAATTCTATTAAATCAGATATTAAGGATTTTGAGGCAGTAATAGCAAATAGACATTAAAAGGGTGATCACTGTTTGACAAAAGGTAGGATTTTTGAGTGGCAAGGGTCTTCACTGAACTTGATAGAGAATTGAGTATTTCTTTCATTGAAATCCTTTGAAGGTTTCAACTGTGCTTCTCCTTAAATGGGGAAAAACAAATGTCTGTGAAACATAGTTCAGCTGCTTTCTGCTTTGTATACCAAAAGCCCTGGACATGCTCAAACCCAGGGTATAAAATGTTTGTGGGACTTTTATGGCAACAACTGGAAGTAGGAATTAGAAATACAAATCCTTAGAGAATCAAATCCCTTAAGAAGATCACAAACTGCTTAGCTACTTAAAAATACTAATGTTAATAGGTAGTTGGGTTTTTACTTTTGATGAAAAATGTGTATTAAAGAACATAAGGGATTCTTTGGGGTAACATCCCTTATTCAGATTATCACTAATTTGTGTAACATGCTTTATAAGGACATTGAACACAAATGGCGATTGGTATTGCTAGCAAGTTGGAAAAAGGTCACTAGAAGAGTCAGCATTTAGCTTCAGCTGTATGTCCTAGAGATGTGAAAAATCTAAGTCCCCATATATTATCCTGAAGTGACTCCTATTAGCTGTGTGTGTTGGTGGGCTGGAGTGGTCAGAATCTGTATTTTATCAAATCCAGTGATGGTGATATATGTGGTTTGGGGAACACACTTTGTGAATCATTGGTCCAATGAAAACACAGGGTTGTTGATATGATGGAGAAGGTCAGGGTGTTATAGCAGTCCAAAATGAGTGGCTCCATCCAGAAGGGGGTGGAGGTGGACTGGCCCCGAAACGATTTCCTAGAGCTGATGTCGTGTGCCATCCAGTTGATTCCGACTCATAGCAACCCTGTACGATAGAGTAGAACTTCCCCATAGGGTTTCCTAGGCTATAATCTTTATAGGAACAGATCACCAGATCTTTTCTCTCATGGAACCACTGGTAGGTTCAAATCACTGACCTTTCGGTTAGCAGCCAAGTACTTAAGCATTGTGCAACCAGGGCTTCTTTTTCCTGGAGCAAGAGGCATCAATATGGAGAAATGAAGGATGGGATGTTGGGATGGGAGGAAAGGGTAGCAGACTATTCAAACAGAAGGAAAAGCAGGTGTAAAGATTCAGGCAACTCATGGCCTTTGTTTTACTTGGCAGGTTCCTCTTCACTTTACATTGTACTGGAGCTCAACAAATACATGCTGAGCACCTCCTATGTGCAAAATTTCACTTACTACTAAAGATAAGACTTGTTCCCAACACTGATGACGCTCCCATGGTTGGGGACATGTACATCAACATGTAGCTTGAATGTTTTAAAGTTGCAAAATGCTTGTGGATTATAAAAATGCATGTAATATGTATAAGCTAGAGCCCTGGTGGTGTAGTGGTTAAAATCTCTAGCAGCTGCTAACCAAAAGGTTGGCAGTTTGAATCCACCAGCAGCCCCTTGGAAACCCCATGGGGCAGTTCCACTCTGTCCTATAGGGTCGTTATGAGTTGAAACCGACTTGATAGCACCCAACATGTAAGCTATCAGGGACATAATAAAATATGCACCTTTGAATTCAATACCCAGTTTAAGGAGTAGAACATTAGCAGTACTGTTGAAGCTTCCTGGACTTCCTCTAATTTCATTTCCATCCCCTTGCCTCTCCTAAGGTATCCTCAGTTTTGCGTTTATTGTTGTACTTTTTTTTTTTTTTTTGGTAATTCTAATTAAATTATTCTAGGGCAGATTCCTTGGGATTTCCTCTATAAATATCATATTCTCTGTGAATGACTAGTTTAATTTTTGCTTGTCTTATTTCTCATTATAAATGTAATTATTCCGATATTTAAGCACAAAGAAGGTTTTTTAAAAAATAATTTTTATTGTGCTTTAAGTGGAAGTTTACAAATCAAGTCAGTCTCTCACACAAAAACCCATATATACCTTGCTACACACTCCCAATTACTCTTCCCCTCATGAGAAAGCCCGCTGTCTCCCTCCGCTCTCTCTTTTCATGTCCTTTTCGTCAGCTTCTAACCCCCTCCACCCTCGAATCTCCTTTCCAGGGAGGAGATGCCAACCTAGTCTCAAGTGTCCACCTGATCGAAGAAGCTCACTCCTCACCAGCATCCCTCTCCAACCTATTGCCCAGTCCAATCCATGTCTGAAGAGTTGGCTTTGGGAATGGTTCCTGTCCTGGGCCAACAGAAGGTCTGGGGCCATGACCACCGGGGTCCTTCCAGTCTCAGTCAGACCATTAAGTCTGGTCTTATGAGAATTTGGGGTCTGCATCCCACTGCTCTCCTGCTCCGTCAGGGGTTCTGTGTTGTGTTCCCTGTCAGGGCAGTCATTGGTTGTAGCCAGGCACCATCTAGTTCTTTTGGTCTCAGGCTGATGTAGTCTCTGGTTTATGTGTCCCTTTCTGTCACCAAGAAGGATTTTGCTATAGCTTTTTCACAGATACCCCTTATCAAGAGAAGAAAGTCCCTTTATTCTGCATGTGCTAAGAAATATTTTGGGTTTCCTTTGTTTTTTTAATTATGGACTT
Source organism: Loxodonta africana (assembly GCF_030014295.1). Taxonomy (NCBI): domain Eukaryota; kingdom Metazoa; phylum Chordata; class Mammalia; order Proboscidea; family Elephantidae; genus Loxodonta; species Loxodonta africana. The sequence goes on from NC_087351.1 coordinate 45,075,600, forward strand.
TTTGGAATTTTATCAAGTGATTTTTTTGCATGAATTGGTATCATCTGATTTTTCACCCTAACCTATTAATGTTGCCAATTATTTTTAAAGATTTTTCTAGCATTGCACTTCTGGTATAAAACCAGCTTGGCCATACTATTTCTCTATTATATACACAGCTAAGTTTGGTTTCCTAACATTTTGTGGTCATGTTTTTATAATTTATTGGGATCTGGTGAAGCGACATCCATTTTAGGGTTAATGAATGACCAGATCCTTATTCACATAGATGAGAGTCTCTTATGTCCTAAATATATGAAAACGTGGATTCAATCATTTTCAACAATTTGGGCAGTGTAAGTCAAGTTTTATTAAAAAATCCTTGATCCCACTTGTAAATATTGTACCCTAATGTCATCAAAATAGTTTGTGTGTTAAATATATTAAATACTAAATATGCAGCAACCTAAGACTCCAACTGTTAGTAGAATTTTTGGTTGTTTAAAAACTGTGTTGTGTATTCATCAATGAAAGGAGACATCAGTGGGTAAATAGGAATAGTCTTGCTGTGCAGGTTGGGGAATACCCCTTCATGAGCCTCTTTTTTGCCCAGGTGCCTTCTCAGATCCCAGTAGTTCCCAGTGATCCTGCTTCTTCTTTTTGTTTAGTCCCTTGACTTCGTTTCCTCTTCTCTGGGTAGCCTCTGTTACTTACGTTACTATGAGGTTCTTCCCCCAAGGAAGCCATGCTGCAGAATGGACAGTAGTTTCTCATTCATAGGATATGAGAGACTCAATTAAGTGTTCCTTACAAAAAGAGGTTCAGACTCTGCATTTTACAGGTTTTCCCACTTATTGCCTTAGAAATGTAGCAGGTGCTGACTCCAATAACAAACACAGAGAAGTTAGAAAGTTTCTGGAGTTTTTATTGTGTTGGCCTCTAGTTTCTCTTTTCAGAGAAGAAAATGGAAAATCCTAGAGCTTTATTATTGAGGATGTGGCTTAATGTCCTAAATCCTCATCCCATAAATACACGTTTGCCTCTGGATCCACTAAAATGCATCTCCCTTTTCTGCTCCACGATGGCTCCACTTGATGCAGATTCTCCAAATAATAAATAGGCAGTTTGCACCCCTAAGACTCACTGCTGAAGGGCACTCAGATCTACAAACTTCTTTCCAGACCAGAAATTATCTGGCCTGAGCCTGTCTTCATTTATTAATTAAAATGGGCTTCTGCCCTTACTGATAGCAGAGAAATAGGTGGCGCTTCCCTTCTATCATGTATCTGAGAAATATATAAGTTGTCATGGTTTACGGGTCATGGTTTAATGTCAGTAATACAATTTTGGAGTGTTTAGGATGAGGAAAAACACATAAAAAATTTATGAACTGAAAAACTTCACTTAAATCCAAGTAGTATTTTTTGGCGAGTTTGAAACAACATCTAAAAGCAATTTAAGAATGAGTAGAAGTAAGGAAAAACATAAAACAAGGAGAAAGTGAATGATTCACCAAATTGTTTTTATGAGCTTAAAAAAAAAATTACTGTATATTATATCTTGGATTCCAAGAAATGGGTGTGTAATTTATGTGGAAAAATACTTTTTTGTTAGTTAAAAATATTTAACGCAGGGTAAAATCAACTAGAGGAAACTTCAAGAACTTTTTCCATTCTTCCTATGTACGAGAATCGTAAATGAGTTATAAAGATTTTAATTTTCATGATTAAAAAACATTGCTTGAACTGAATGAGCTACTTCAAAGAAAATTACTTGGTGTTATGATTTTTGTGCTGTATTTTCATAAGAGTATGGGGGCCCTGGATTAATATTTATATTTTAATTTTTTTAACCTTCCCAGATTCCATATGCTATGAATGGTGTATGAATTTCTACATACTGTATTTCCACAACTAAATTGGTGAGACTGGTCAATTTTGGATCCTCAGTTAATACTGGATCCTCAGTAAATATTTAAAATGAATGAATGAATTTAAGAAACAGGGCCACTTCCCAGGCCAGTTGTTCTAGTAAGGCAAAGCCGTTATGTTTGTGGTGTTAATTACTTGTGGATAGAATGCTCTTCTTGATCAGAAAAATTTTACGGACGTATGATACGTCAGAGAAGCCTTCTTCATGTATGTTCTCATTAGAATTGAAAAAATGGCTAGCCGTCATTCCCCATGTCCTCTTTTTATATGTTGACAATCTTCTTAATTACCTTCAGCCTAGAAATTTCCCATAGAATTTTCTCCAGGTCTTTGTAAGCTGGAGAAAATCACTGTAGCACAAATGGGGGCCAGGATTTCTAGCCTCTGTTCTATAAATGACTTGTTGGTGTGGTAATGGAAAAGTCACTACAGCTCTGGGTTCTAGGTACGTCATCTGTAATCTGAGAGATGGGGCCAGATCTTCTCTAGAGGACTTTTCCATTTTAGAATTTTGTGCGTTTAAGCAGAAGGAGAGTAATTTATTAACTTACCTGTTTCTTTACTAGCTAATAATGAAAATGTGGTGAGAAAGGAAAGGGACAAAAGGTCATTATGCAATTTACATTCAGTTATATCTCTGACCCAGCAAGTATGAACGTTACTTGATAGTTTATCCAAAACTGTTGCTCTGAGTTAGAGAATTTCTATTTTTATCACTGGCTGTAAGGTGCTCTGCTCTTCAATATATATGTCAATATACTATGAGATTATGGTAGCATAAGCTAGATCTTCTGTATCATTTTTATGCTCCCAACCCCAGTGCCGTCGAGTCTCAACCACTATTTTTATGCTCAGTCTGTTAAAAGGGCTTTGCGTTCATGAGCTAGTAAAGAAACGTCTGTTATTAATGAAACCTCTTTCAGTTGTCAAGCATGTTTTAATAGTTTGATCTTCCACACATAATTCTAAAATGCTTTTACGATTTTAGTTCATTTGGGTGTTCATGATTTTAGTTCATTTGGTTGTTCACAATTTTAGTTCATTTCGGTGTTCACAATTTGTAATAGTTATAAAATCCAGTGCAGTTCTGGCAGGTAGTACATAACTAGCAAAGTTTGGGGCTTAGCAGGTACATTCTTAGTTGCAGATGCAAACACAAATGTATGCGTACAATCATACATCCAGAGGAAGAATAGATCCTTGGAAGACAAAGGTAGTTTACCTTGTTTGATACAATAATATGTGCATGACGAATGTGGGCAACAAGAGAATATACAATCATAATCTTCAAAGATATTTTAAAGATAAAAATGACTGGCATATTTTTTTTTAACTCCTCGAGCTGAGAATGATGTATCTTATTCACAGTTTCGTGGTTAAGCAATGCATCAGACCATCTGTCTTTATCATAGCTCCCTAATAGTATATAACATGTACTTTTGTCACTTTTAATTTAGGATGTTATTTTCTACCACACTTCACATAGAAGTGCTACTGTTTGCTAAGTAGTAGCTATATGTTACATTTTTTCTGCAGTGGCAATTATCACTGATGAAAAAAAAAGTAGTGGGAATGTATGTAATTCATTTTATAAAATTTCTTTAATGGTCAATTGTTAAGGCTATGGCAGACCATACAGGAAGACTTTTAAAATGTTTTTTGGCCTTTTATAAATGAAGTAATTACTGTTTTCAGTTGACTGTCCTCTGAAAGCTCCTCATGATGAGTTAATATGCTCCTTAATCTCATTTACAAAGTTGGAGCCACACACCGTCTCAGCAAACATAAAACAACTCTCAGAGCGGTGCAGAGCTTGCCGTTGCAAGTAAAGATGTTGAGAAAGTGAATGAAGGGGCAGAGGAATACTCTTTGAACCCAAGGTTATTTTTTCTTTTCCCTTGATGTAAAATAAATAACCTGAATGCATAAATTAGCAATAAGTAAAATAGATTAAATGAAGCCTGATGTGGACTTAAAAATCATTGGTATTTCTATTGCAACTAAGATTGCTTTGAAATCAATTACATTTCATGGAAGCATCTCCATTCTTATTTTGTAATCACATTGTGTGTTTTGGAATCTTTTTGCCATTTGTGAAAACAGAAAGGAGGAAAGAATTTTATAACAAGTGAAAGGACAAAATGTGATGATTATCTTCTGCTTTTAGGATGACTTGGCTTCATAGTAAATATAGAAAAGGATTTATTGAATTGATGCCAAATTTTGCATATATTGCATTTATCATCCAAGTTCTTCATTTTCTAACAGGCTAAACCTAGAAGTAGAACCTCAGTGTCAGTAGATTGCATTCTTCACATCCACTCTTTTACAGCACCTCTCCTTCCTGAAATTCTTGCAGAAGAAGCATCCCAGGCAATTTGAAGCTTGTAAGAAATTTTAAGAAATTCATCCAGCTCAGCCTTTCACCTTCAGAAAGGACAGCTAAGGCTATCCCAGTAGATGGGGATTTAATCTGCTCTTAAAGAAATCTGGAAAAGTTAAAACCATGACAGGGTCAGTCTATGGTGTCTGTAAAGATGACCTTTATTGTCTGACCCAGATCCCCCGCGTTAGACTTCCCTGGCTGTCTTTACTTCTCAGTGCATGTTGAGAACCACCCTCAATACCAGGTTCCATGGCAGTCTAAAGGATGAACAGGCAGGTTTTCCCTGAAGGAACAATTAGTTTTCAGTTCCTTCTATAGGTTGAAGACTGTATGTAATTAGGTTATCCATTTGTAACTAGGCCACTTTGTCTTCTAGACTGAATAATCTAAATATTAACTTTTTTTTATAGATCTATCGATAGTCCTTTAAATGACACCTTTAGACCTTCTCCAAGTTCTCTTCTTCCCTCTCAAATTAAACCACCAGTGGTACACAGCCCTGTGCTCATTTGACTTCTAGGTGATCTAGATATTATTTCCCCGGAGTCAAACAGATTTTTGTAAATTCTGTCAAAAAACAAACCTGAAGTTGAGCTCCTTATTAGGTTCACATGTATTTAATAAAAGCAATAACTTTTGGGGTGTATGTATTTGACTTTATGTAACTAAATTTTTAGAAAGAAACACCTATATGTTTCCCTTTTTAATCATATAATGATGACAGTAATAATATCCTTAACACACCCTAGTCCCTTGTGCGTGTACATACATACACGCAGACACAAATGCAAGGTATTTTGTCAGTATTTGTTAAATATCTGTTATGGGCATGAATAAGACAAAATCTGTCTCAGTTGATAAGACAAGGATATAAAAAAAAGGGCCAGTAACTGTGTTATCTCCCATTAAATATGCGGTCTGGGGATATAATGTTTGAGCTGAGACTTTCAAGATCTGTTGGGATTTATCAGGCAGAGAAGGTGGGAAAAGGCATGTTGGGAATAGGCTTTGTAGAAAAATCATGATTCCTTGTGTGTGTCTGGATACAAATGCCTTTTTAGGGAGATGGGGATGGACAGGTAGCTTGAGAAGCATTTACAAGCTGGCCTAAGGAGCTGAAACCATAGGAAAGAAAGAGCCATTAAAGAAATTTCGGTGGTTTATATCTTGGAAAGACCAACCTGGAAATGTGTGGCAATTGGATTGGGGGGTAGTGAGAAAGGAAAGAGTCTGAGAGACTGATTAGGAGGTTTCTGTGGTAGCCCAGGTAACATGATGAAGACCTTGTATAAGGCAGTTCAAGTGGGGTTGTGTGGGTGTTTGGATTCCACAGGCTTGGTGACCAGTTTGATGTGGGCAACAAGGGAAGCAGAAATCAAGCGTACCTCCAATCTTTGTAACATGGGCTTCTGAGTGCAGAAGTAAGTTTACGGAAGCAAAGGTAGGGAGGCAGTAAGAAAGGGATGAGTATCTAGGTGACTTTGGATATTTGAGTTGCCTGTGGACTTGTGAGAGGAGACACACAGCTTTGGTCTGGAGTTCAGGGTGGCCGATATCACCAAGACACCATGTGCAGTAGTGGAACATTTGAGCAGGGATGGAACCGTGATGAATACCAGCATGAAGGGGTGGTCAGAAGGAAAGAACCCAGGCAGAGAAGCTGAGATAGAGCAGTTTACCTCTGAGGGAGAAGAAAAGAGAATGGAGATGAGCGAGCAGAGTCTTAGAAGCCAAGAGGAAAGCAGTCATGAAGGAAAGTACACTTGATATTAAGGGTCTCCTGCCACAGAATGGCCAAGTTAAAAAGAAGAGGCTGGAAAATGGACAAGTAAGGCCATTGGAGAACTTAATGAGAGCAGTTTAACTGAAGTGTTCATGTCAAAAACCAGATGACAGTGGATGGGGACAGGGAAGTAACTAATATTACTGGTAGCCATTACACATCAAGCATTTTTTTATATGCTTCTCTTGGTTTTTCTGTTTAATTCTCATATGAACCTCGTAAGAAGTATTTTGCACATGAGAAATTGAGTCTTAAATGAGTTAAGTATTTGTCCAAAATTGTACAACTAAGAAGTTGTACAGCCAAAATTCCTGCTTTGGTTTATTGTTACTCTTAATTTAGTTGCTTGGCTGCTAACCAAAAAGTCGGCAGTTTGAACCCAACAGCCACTCTTTGGAAACCCTATGAGTGAGTTCTACTCTGTCTATAGGGTCCCTATGAGTCAGAATTGACTCAGTGGCAACGGTATGAATATAAGAAGATAGGTAGGATTGATCATTACTTTCTCAAAGATAAATAAGATATGGCTGCAAAAAAGACCAGGTTTCATGTATGGTTTATGAAACAAGGTACAACCTTTTACCGATATTATACGTAGTGTCATAAAAATCCCTGCAGCAGTGTTACTCATATCATCATCATGCGACTGATAGCAACATAGCAATAAATTAAAAAATATATATGTATAATAAAGTGTATCACGGGTATCAGAATAGGAATCTGCTGTGGCAAAGGAATGTGTACACACACGTATACACATACTGCATAAACATACAAGGGTACGCTAAAGGTAAACAACTGTGAAGAGATTTGGGTACTGTGTAAAACATAAAACATGATAAAATACTTAGGACAGATGAACAAAGTCCTCCTGTTTATAAATGAGCATTGATGAGTCGATGAGTCCTTAGGACCAATCAATTGAGCAATGTCCTGATCGTGATTACAAGTGCATAAAAACGCATCGGTTAAGCCAGCAGTCATAACTTGACTCCTAGGCTGGAGTGATAATGACTGGTATCTAATGAATATTTAAGGGTCAGCCAATGACTAATAATAAAATAATCAGTACTAAAGAGTAAAATAACATTATACCCTTAGTAGTAAATACTATTAAATGTTATACACAATACAGAAACGTCCATGGTTTAGAGAGATGGTAACAAGGACTGAACATTCTAATCAGGCTATACAAATATTAGAGAAGTGGAAACTTTTGGAAGAATGTGATTGATGTCCTACGTGGCTTTCTCCAACACAATTTTTTTTTTTCTTGGTGACATAATTATGATGGTGTTTACGGTAAGGGAGAATACATGGATATTCCAGGTTTGTGGTTCTAAATCAGTTTAGGAAAATTTGTTTGGTTGAGATGGGGTTTCAAAAGCTGTGGGGAAACAAGTGGTATAGTAGGTTATGGCATTACAGATCATTATAGAAATAGTTTCAGATAGAAAAATGAGATAAACAAAGACCATTGCTTCTGAGGCCCTAGAACTTGCATATTGAACTTTGTTTTCATGTATAGAAGTAGAGGGAAATCCCTTCTTCTGGAAATTCATTGCTAAAATTAAATCACATTTCTTCTACTTACAAAATGCAAATTGACTGGAATCTGACAAGTGTATTTTTTCTTAGAAATCAAAATCTTTTAGGGATTTTTGGCTGACTTCTTTCGGTTCAGGGTGGACACTTGAAGTTTTTTATTTTTCTAAATGAGATTCTAGTCATGTTTTAGTTTATATCATAGCAAAGAGGTTTTAAATGACCTCTTTATGAATGCAGTTGCTACTGCTTCCATTCTCATTTCCCTTGATTTCAGCGTGGCTTTTGACACTGTCAACCGTGCTGTCATTTCAGAATGCTTGAGGGAATTTCCATCCTTAAACACTCAATTTTACATCAAAATAACACTGGAAAAGCACAAGTTTGTAGGCAAATGTTTTATCTAAATGGTTTCTTCCAGAATACTGAAAATTATATTTAGTTAAAACAATCGCATCTAGAGGTCTGATTATTTTGATTTAGCTTTTGAAGATGTTTTCCAGTCTATCCAGATACCAGAGGGTGTTTATAAGGACATGTTTTGCCTCTGATATGTTTGCTTTGCCTTGAGTGCAGGTGGCATATGTCTAAGTAGTCATTTCTGTCCTCTTGAAGTGAGCAACAGGATGAACCAAGGGAGCCTTGTTTTGAACTGGAGTTTATCTTGCACTGTTTAGCTGTGGTATCTTGTTGGTATGAAATTAGTTATTTCTCTGCCTAAGACCTTGTCAACTATATTTCTCTATTAAGTCTTAATATGGACTGTGTCATTTCTGAGCTAGCTATGCTTTCTCCTAGTGAATGAGCTTGAAGACTGATTTTTTTTTTTTTCTTCTGGAATGCTGAGTAAAGAAAGGTATTTATAGGTAAATTCTGGCTTTGAGCCCTGGGTCACCAAATACTAATCTCAGTGTTACTACAGAAACTACAGTTCTTAGTCCAAGATTATTGGTTGTAAAGGTATGCCAACTTTTGTCCCTTAAGTGTCCCTTGAGCATTATGTTAAGCATATTGTTGACTTGCAGCTATCATTTGAAACATGTAACTACACTTATACACCATTTATTCCTGTTCAGTGTGGAAGCTTGGACTTTGCTTTTAGTCACTGCTGCACTTGCACAGCTATTCTACCCAGCTCGCTGTTCCACCAGGCACCCCGTTCCTAAGCCCCAGCAATTCTTGAAGCCAGAGGGATGTGCACAAGTGAGGAAACCTCACTCCCAGGCTGAACCCGCATCCTGCTGTTGACCTTTCAGCAAAATAAAAGGTGGTACTTGTATCCCGTGAGTTAGGAGTCCTGAGTAGGATTCCTGATTTAATTTTGAGAAGTTTCTGTCCGTGAAACTTTTTAGAGGCCTTCACTTACAGTTTTTAGTTAGAGAACTATACATTTTCAATCATGGTAAATAATTTTTTATTTAAAAAATGACGTTGAATGTATTTTACCACAAAAGATTTCAAATTTCTTTGCAATCATTCCTGTGGGAGGGAAAAAATTGCATTATTTCTTTGTTATGAGAAAAGTCCAATATTTTGTAATGAAATAACTTGGGAAAGCTGAACAGCTTTTTTAGAGTCTGATTATGAAAAGCAAATGTGATTATCTTGGATTCGGGTCACTGATTATAAACATTGCAGTCTGGGTTTTTCAGAGGGAAAAACAGAACCCACAAAAAACAGATCTAGTAATCTCCTTTGGATTTCAGAAGAATTAAAAAGAGAAGAAAATGATCAAAAAAAAAAAAACTTAATAAAATATCAATATTGGAATGGACCAGGGATTAAGTCATTTTAAAATGAAAGAGAACAACCAGTTCGAGCAGCCAGTGCTCTGTTTAGAAGAAGCCATTGGTAGCCCATAGCCTCAGTCTCTGAAAGGAAGTAGAAGGCACTTTCCCAGTGAAATGGACCTGATATAATTGGAATGGATCCAAAAATGTCTTCCACTCAATACAAGGTGTCTTATGAAGTAAAGCAGGACAAATAGGCATAGTGTAAGTAGACCTAAAAGCTGTGACCATTCATGTGCAATAACTACTTTTTTCTTTAAAGAAGTTCCTTGGCTCTGAAAAAACAAAACAGAAAAGACATCCATGCTAACTTGCCTATAAAATCTTTAGCACAATGAAACTAAAGGCTATGATTAATTTTATACAGTTTCCTGAAATATATAAATGATGTGCAAAAGTAATAACGGTAATTCAATTTTATTTAATCCCTTCAGTCACTTAAATGAGTTAAGTTGTAGGATCCCCATCCCACAAAAGAGGAAACAGACTCAGGGATGGTGAGGCTTGCCCTAGATTATATATGGATAACTAGCCAATGGAAGATCTGAGGTTCAAACCCAAGTTGGCCAATTTCATAGTCTGTACTGTGTGATTCGCGTTCTCCAATTGAACCACCTTTTATATCTTGCCGCTGCTGTTGTTACTTGGCTTTGCGTCAGCTCTGACTGATGGCAACCCCACGTACAACAGAAGGAAGCATTGTCTGGCTCTGCGCCATCTTCACAATCATCGGGATGCCGAGTCACTGTTGCAGCCACTGTGCATTTTGAATTCCTGAAATTTCAGCCTACAGGGCTTCTCTTCCAGTGCTGCACTGGATGATACTCAGTTGTGGTCTGTAGAGTTTTCTTTGGCTAATTTTTGGAAGTAGATCACCAGGCCTTTCTTTCTAGTCTGTCTTATTCTAGAAGCTCCACTGAAACCTGTCCACCATGGGTGACCCTGTTTGGTATTTGAAATACTGGTAGCATAGCTTCCAACATCATAGTAACAAGCAAGCCAAGATCATATGACAAACTGACAGACAGATGGTAGTTTTGTATCTTAGGCACTTCTCAAGGGTGAGCTAATGTGAAGGCACTTACAAGGGATACTTTGTAAACAGTTATTACTACTGCAAATATAATAGCATTGGCCTTTTCCTTTGGGGCTGTGTGTACTTTGTATATCATAGGCACTGCATTTGCCTGATCTATGAAAAGAAGCAGCTTTAATTCATTGTTCCCCTATAGTTCTAATAAGCTCCCAAAAAAGCAGGTTTAAATCCATAGTAATATATTTTCCCTTATTTTTCTTCATGGCCATTGATAAAATTGAGATGAATGAATGTCTCAAAACTTCTTGCCCTTTCCTGTTCTCTTGAAAAATTTAAAAAGTAATGGAAGCTCAGTGTAATCAATGCAAAAATAGAGCAAATTGTTAAATTTTATGAAAAATTATTTACCAGAAGAATTCAAGAGGAAATTCAGCTGAGATGCTACAGTAGCACTTTATACATAAAATGTAGACTGAAATAAGATACATAATTGAATTAGCATGAGGAAATTAAATGATAAAATGAATGTTTTTATTGACTAAGGGTGAGTAGTTGGACTATTAGAGTGAAAATCTCATTCAAGGCATCTAAGATATTTAAGATTTAAATGTAACTTTGATATAGCCTCTGGCATCATTTGAGGAGTTTCAAGACAAAACTGACTCCATTTACATGACATCTTATTACTGAAGAAATTTTGCTTCATTCGCCATCACAAACATTATCAACCCAGATTATTATTTTTTTCTTAAAGCAAGTGATCCATCAGTACTTATAATGTGTGTGTGGGATTTTAAAAGACCATTATAACTGGTGCTATTTTAAATGAAGTGCAAATTTCAAAGTCTGTATATGTGTGAGCATGAATGGGTACATACACACATCAGTCAGTGTTTTTGCTGTTTGGACCTTTAGCTAATATCAGAATTAGTGGAGAATTAAAACATTAATGAGAAAAGCCTAATTCAAGTTATATATTTCAAGAATTAAACCAAAATTTATAATACGGTTTATAATTTCTAGAGTTAATCAAAGATTAGCCCATCAAGAATGACTTTTTCCTATTAATCTTTTTCCTATTAATTGGCCAACATGAAAATGTACTTGTTTGCAGGTCTCTTTGATTAACACTTTTAGAACATGAATCTCAAGACTGAGAAATATCTGGATCTAGATTTAAATATATATGTCTTGAAATAGACTAGTGATTCTCAGTGGGTTGGGAGAGGAATGGCTGCACAGTTCTCTGAGCAGAATGATCTGGTAGGTGTCAAGGGCTTTTTTAAAAAAATGTATATAAACTCTTCTTCAAAAGATTAGGGGTGGTGGAACATCTGTCTCCATTGTGCTCATGGAGAAATTGGCAAAATCCATCATTTTCCTTGGTGGAGTTTGCCCAATCTCTAAGATTTTAGGGTGGTAAAAGCAGCTTTCTAACCTGTGAACAAGATTAATCATTATTTTCTCATTAGTGCTTACCATACAGTCTGACATATCGTAGTCATATAGTAATTATTTCTTGAGTACATGTGAAGCCATACAGACAGGGTCTGCAGAAAACTGTTTTAAATGATTAGGTTAATTCATCTTTGGGGTCAGAGAGAGGAGTTGAAAAGAGTAATTTATTTAACCAATTAAGTACAGAAAGTCAGTGCATCCTTGCCCTAGTGGCATGCTCAGTCAACTGTGCTTCCACTGTGCTTTCTCTTAGGGTCAGAGAAATAAAACGTCTATGTATCTTTGGATAAATATAGTCTTCAAAGAATTTTCCCATAAATTCTAAACCTAAAAAAGATAATGGTGGCTAGGAAAGGGGCAATCGAACAGAAGTCCAATGATCTCATCATGTATGCTGTGAATTTAAATCAAAATTTTGATCTAAATGTGTGGAAATTTTACTGAAATTCTCCAGGTAGTTGTGAAAATATATTAGAGGACCTCTTTGACTTACAGGATTATATGTTTTTTGACACAGAAGATGGTGCCTGACTTAAAGGATGTCAGACACTATTTGTTTAGAATTTAGTCTGTCTTTACAAGGGAAAAAAGAGGAGAAGCAGCAGGAAGTAGAAATGGATACAGTATTAAATGCTGCTTGCCATGAAAAACAAGTCAGGGTATTTTTGGTTTAAGGTTTAAAGATTATCTCAGGGCAATCATTTCAGGGGTTCGTTCAGTCTCAATAGCTCCAGAAGGTCTGGATTCCTTGAGAATTTAAAATTCTATTCTATGTTTCCCCCTACTTTGATCAGGATTCTTTTATAAAATCTTTGATCAAAACGTGCAGTAATGGTAGCTGGGCACCATCCAGTTCTTACGGTCTCATGGCAAAAGAGGCAATCCCCTAAAGTCTTCTTTAAACCAAGCAGTAGTTTAGCTTAATTAATAAAGAATGCTTGCCTTGAGCATTGTGTTCTTTTAAAGAACTGTCTGTGTGAGATCAAGTTGACAACAGGAACGCAAAAAGTTAATTAGGAAGCTTAAGGGGGCAGTCAGGTTATGCTGATTAGGAATAATTAGGAGAAAAGTAAGGTGAAAATAGTTGTACAACTTGAAGAATGTAATCAATGTCACTGAATTGCACATGTAGAAATTGTTGAATTGGTGTACTGCTGTGTATGTTTTCAACAGCAACAAAAAGTATTTTTTAAAATGTCAGCTCTGGAGAATGTAGTATATTTGTGAGTGGGGAATATTCAATTAAGGTGTAGTTCTAAAGGTTTGTTTCAGTGACGGAGACTGTCTCACTCCTTGAATTCCTATGGGATCGTTACTGACTTATTCCCAGTGGCTGTGAATTAAATTTGGGCGTCCAGATGAGTAGAATCCTCTGCTCAGTACATCAGAATAGTCTTTTAATCCTTCAAATAAAGATGACAAAACTGTCACTTTACTTGTAAGGCATATGTAACAGTCAGATAGAAGTGAACATCCAATTGCGGGGTTTTGAGACTTGCCCTTTCTGCTGCATATCCATGAGACATGTGCATATTTGCTTCCCAAGTATCCTGTTAGGCACATGTGCATGTTTGCTTCCCAGTATCCTATGATACCAAAGTCCATACAATTCAGTCAATTTCCCTGGATCAGGTTTTTCATTCAGTGCATTGTTACTTTCAAAAGGGCAAACATTGGTGTAGGAAATAAGTGGTTTTCTTCACATTAACTTTAATTTGCCAACTAGAAACGTGGAGATGTCTCGGCTATCCTTGGAATGTATCAGCAGTTGGGTGGCTTGAGAAGATGGGGAGCAGGTGTGAAGGGGGATGGTTTCTTGAATTGTTTTAAGCACTGGGTATGTTGGCACCTTGAGTTCCTCGATGTTTTTTTCACAACTTGTTTCACCTTGTGCTTCTGTTCTGATTACAAGATCCATAAAATACTGAACTTTCCAATACGGTAGCCACTAGCTCCCTGTGGCTACTTAAATTCAAGGTTCAATTAATAAAATGAAATAAAACTTAAAATACATTATCTGAGTTGCACTAGACATGTTTCAAGTACTCCATGGCTGCATTGGGCTAGTGGCTACTGTATCGAACAGCACGGTTCTTAAAGCACATTCCTATCATCATGGAAAGTTCTATTGGATAGCATGGAAACACTATATTCCGATTTCTTATGCTTTCCTTCTGTCTGTACTCCCACTCTTGATCTTTCAGTCCCACAATATACTGCCTGGATGATTGTCCCTTAAAAAAAAAACAAGAAAAAGAACAACTGAGTTTAAGTGATTTTCTTTTTTTAATGTACTTTGCATGTTGCGGTAGATGTTCTTTCTTAATAATTATAGTATTACTCCCATATTCTGAATATTTATTAAAACATTTTTCAGTGGGGCTGTGATGAAGTGTAGTTTCACCACTCCTCTTTGGTGGTGTGGTTCAGTGCCTTGGTTTTAATTCATACAAACACCACTGCTGCACAGTAAATTATATTGAAATAAGTGTGGCGTATCATGACATAAATATCCCCTGAAAATGAGGAAAAACAAGTTTGACACTCAGGTGGCTAATACATCACTCAGATATTAGGAAATGGATTACACTCTTGTTGACAGAAAGTAAGGGAATAGAAGATGATTTCAATAATACGTAAGTAAGGAAAAGAAAACAGGAAAAAATAGGGCTTCTTTTTAGCTCATTTCCCTTACTTTGCTGCTTATAAGGATGAAAATGTAGATCATAAGCTGGTGGCTATTGTTTGAGTGTGTTACCCTTTCCTGTTACTCCCTGGCTGGCCTGTCTCGTGTCTGTCTGGTATTGTTTGTGTTGGCGGCATTCATCTCTGTTCTGCTGTGAAGTCTCTCATTTGCATTGTATTCATTTATTGAATTCATGCGTCCTCCACTGTGTCATTTCCCTTTCGTACTGCAGTTTTGTCTTGCTTTTCCCATCGATGTAGGATTATCATTCGTAGCTCTCAAAAGCACTGGATATTCAATAGAGAAGAATCACTAAAACCAGTGTTTTTGTTTTTCACGTAGCAAAAATTTCTCCTTTTTTCTGCTGTGTAGCAGCACAGAAAACAGGGCCTTCTTGAATATGAAAAGTACAGAATGAAAACAAAAGTATTATGGGGAGTGGGATCAACAAAGCAGACAGGACTGACTTCCTTTGGGAGTGAATGATGGAATTCAGAAATTCAAGATGGCCAAACAAAACTAGGAATCCCCCGTCTGTTCAAAAAGCAATCTCTTTCCTTGTGGCCAGAGAATGGCAGTGTCAGGGCAGCAGGCTTCCAAAGGGAGAAGTAATTTCTCAACAGTTTGCTCTATTTGGGATGCCATCATCATTTAATCTTATTGATACCAAAACCTGTACAACTGAATGCATTGTGAGACAGTGATTGACACCTGCAGTCACTTATTATTTTGTCAAGAACTTGACGTGCCAGTCAATTGTGTGAGCAGTGTATGCTTGCTTGAAATTGATCATGAAACGCCTCATGTTAAGCATCTTGATGTTCTGTCTGCTAATGTAGGCCTTTGCTGGGTTTTGGAGCTTTCACCCATGCTTCTGTTTTGTGACTAAGGGTGGAATGACAAAAGGTGTATGCTATTGAAAACGTTTAGACCAGAATGATATTTTTTATATGAACTCTAAAGTGAGTTTCCTTACTGACCTTATTAATTTCATGATTTCCTTCCTGATTACTCCAGGGAAATATGTGCATTCTAGAAAAATTTAAAACTACAGGCAAATATGAAGAAGAAAATAGATAGCCCTACCAATCAGAAATAGCCACTTTTTATAATTTAGAGCTACCTCCTTCCAGTCTCTTTAAATTACCTAAGTGTATTTTGGTAGACTGACTTTTAAAAATTATTATGTTAGCATATCTCATGTTACTAATTATTTTGAAACATTGTTTTCATGATATATTATGTATAGATACACTGCAATTTAACTAACCAATCCTCTATGATTAGATACTTAGGTTGTTTCCTGTGTGTGTGCTATTTTAAATACACCTGTGATGAACATTTTTGTGTAAGTTTTACCTGAATCTTTGATTTCCTTAAGATTATTATATGAAGATGCGATTATGCCAGTATGCACACCCAAAGGCTTTTAATATGTATCGTTGGGTAGCTTTCCATCAAGTGCACCATCATATCCACTAGGACTGTATGAGATTGATATTAAAAAAGAAAAAGAAAAAAAAACCTGTTGCCTTTGAGTAGATTGCAATTCGTGGCCACTCTATAGGACAGAGTAGAACTGCCCCATAGAGTTTCCAAGGAGCACCTGGTGGATTTGAACTGCCAAACCACTAGGCAACACTAACAGACTTCTAAAGATATTTGTTAATTTGATAGTGGATATTCGTATTTCCTTGAAAATTTTGCATTTTGGTTACTATTGGATAAACAAATTTTATATTTTTATTACCTCTTTTATTCTGTCATCTAACGGGCTCTACCTACTTTTCTGTTGTAGTGATTTTAATTGATTGCTGTAAAGTATATATTAAGGCTTTAACACATTTATAGCCTTGATAGCTTCCACAGATTTTCTTTAGTTCCTAATGATTTTTAATATATAGAGTATTTTTTTTCTTTTTCTGTACATAAACCTGTTAATTCTCCCTTTGGGATTTCTTCACTGATTTTATACTTAAGGAATCCTTCCTGGAATTCACCTTGTAAGATGACAAAACGTACACTAATTCAAAAAATGTAACATTTTATTTTTTACACTGAATACTGCCGAAGTTACGCTGATGTTTATGAGATGTGGTTCTAACTCTGGGCCTCAGTACAGTACATAAGATGTTGTTGCTGCTGTTAGTTGCCGTCGAATCTACTCCAACTCATGGCGACCTTACGTATAACGGAAAGGAACATTGCCCAGTGTGGTATTACCCTCACAATCGTCGATATGTTCTCATCTTCCAGCATTATATCTGACAACATTTTGTCATTAGCCATAAAATTTTTATTGGCTAACTTTCAGAAGTAGATGGCCAGGCCCTTCTTCCTAGTCGAGTCCTTAGTCTGGAAGCTCTGTTGAAACCTATCCACCGTGGGCGACTCTACTAGTATTTGAAATACTGGTGGTATCACTTCCAGAATCATAGCAACATGTAAGCCACCACAAAATGACAGACTGGCAGAAGGATCACTATTAGTGGAAAATATTTTAGTTTTCCTTCTCTGACAGGTTTCCACCTTACACAGGTACTGGCTTTCACAGGTTTTACTGTGTGTGTATGTATATATATGTATGTGTGTGTGTATATATATTATGTATATATGTAATTTTATGTATACATATACATACACACACACACATACATATAAAGTGTTTCCTCAGTAGAAAGATGGCATTTTAGAAACGTCTGGGGTGCTGGTGGCGTAGTGGTTAAGTGCTACGGCTGCTAAACAAAAAGGTGGGCAGTTTGAATCCATCAGCTGCTCCTTGGACACACTTTGGGTGAGTTCTATCATAGGTCACTATGAGTTGGAATCAACTCAATGGCAATGGGTTTTTTTTTTTTTTTTTTAAATACACACAGACATACATACACACATTCATTCCTACCTTCTTTTATGTCCTTGAAAAATATTTGGCAGTTGTCTTGATTTCAATGGAAACACCTCTGAAATCTTACCTTCTCCTTTAAGATTATGAGATAGTTAGGCTCTTTGCCTCTTAATTTATCAAGTTAAAGAAGCATTTTCCTACTTTTGTTTTCCAGTCCTTTTAATAAAACCTACTGTTTTGAACCTGTTCGTTACTACTAAATTACTTTCATGATTTTTGTTATTTGAGTACAGTTTTATAACATTTTCAGCAATTACTTAGATACTTACGTTTAACTGTTTAGTATTTAACTCCTTTTATAACACAGCATTGAATAAAAAATATGCTTGCTTGAAAATCTGTACTTAGCCTATCAATGACTCAAAACTAAAGAGACATACACCAAACAATAGTGACCCTATAGGACAGTGTAGAGCTGTCCCATTGGGTTTCCAAGGAGTGGTTGGTAGTTGAAACCGCTGCCCTTCTGGTTAGCGGTCAAGCTCTTAACCACTATACCACCAGGGCTCCAAAAGAGGCAAAATGGTTTATAATTTCAAGAGGCATGTGCTAGGTACCTGTTAGAGCATCACCTTATATATAAATATAGAATATATCACTCCAGAAAAAAAAAAGATGATATAATAAAAGAGAACGGGAAATTTCACCTCTTACTTAGATCTTTTTTGTATCTGTAACTAATTCCTGTGTGTACATATGGTGAATTATGGGGACACCAGAACATTCCACACTTTGATAGTTTGTAAAGTAGGAAAAGCATGAGCTTCAAGAGTGTTCACAGATGTGAGTTTGTGTAACTGGTTCACCAATTCTGTGTTTTGAGAGCTGGACCATCTTACCTCTAAGCCTGAGTGACACACCGTGTACAACTCCCCGTCTTACAGGGATCTTGTGAGGACTGAAAGAGATGAAGATACCTTAGTGAACCTAGGGTAGCACTTGGCACATAGTAGCACCCTAAAGCTCTCTCTTCTTCGATACTTGTTCGTTGAGTTCAGTGAATGAGGCGCCATCCTAGGCCCTAGAGACTCAGTTGTGAATAAAACATAATCTCTGCCTCAAGGAGCTCAGAACTGAGGAGGATATGTAGAAAAGAAAACAAGCTCTAATTAATTTTTTTATAATGAAAATGTACTGAAGCCTCTCAACTTCTTGAGGGTAGTGTCTGTGACCTATTCACCTTCATACTTCAGTATCTACCACAGTTCCTGGCACCTAAATATCCCCTAACTGTGGTTGAAGGAATGATCTGCTCTGCGAGTACTGGAATGCATAAATGAATAATGGCCAGGATAGAGGTTTACCAAGGGCCTGGAGGAGGAGCACAGAGAAGGCCCATTGACTAAGGGAAGGCTTCTAAGAAGTTACACTTCAGCTGAGTTTTTTTTTTTTTT
Organism: Loxodonta africana; assembly: GCF_030014295.1. Classification (NCBI taxonomy): domain Eukaryota; kingdom Metazoa; phylum Chordata; class Mammalia; order Proboscidea; family Elephantidae; genus Loxodonta; species Loxodonta africana. The sequence continues at coordinate 45,094,493 of NC_087351.1, forward strand.
CTTTTTTTTTGGCCTCCCTGTTCCCTTTGTAAATTGGATTAAATTTTTGCCATACCAAGGGATTTGATATTTCAAGGGGCCCTGCTACATATCTTTTTGTAAAGTGAAATCTTTTGTAATGCAAATAATCACTTCCTAATTTATATGTGGAGCAAGTTAAGAATTTTTGTATGTCAGGTTTTCTTTTTTTTAATATGGGCACAATGGTCTATCTTTGCAATAAGTAAAAACATCCTTGAAGTAATTGAATAAGAAATTATTGATTGAATTTAATCTGCTTTCTTTTTTCCACATTCTATAGAGAGTAAAGACATGGTTTTAAATGTAAAATCATGGTTTTAAATGTAAAAATGCCCTTCCTGGAGTGGGTAAAGAAAGCATAATGATTGGAAGTTAAGACTTTCCTTTGCCATTATATAATCCCCTGATTTTTACAAGTCACATAACATCTCCAGGACTCAGCTTCCCCATATGCAAAACATGGGATTTAGGTAGAGTATTTCTGAATTCTATTGTAGCTCTTAATTCTCTAGATGAAAGAGAAAAAGATTAATGGTAAACTTATCATTAGGATAGTGAATTATAAATAATAAATGTGTTAGAAGATAGAAATAGAAATGACAATGTCTTAGTGCTTACCTTAAGATTAAGAAACACCTGTGACATATGCGAAATAACAAACTTTAATTTCTTTACCTCCGTCCATCAACATAAGTAGAATGTACGAAGCCATATAAAAGAAGGTCTACGTTCTAAATGACTTTGGAAAATGTAATACACTTTTGGGTTCTCTTCTAATCCCAAAGAGTAAGAATATGTTTGTACTTCCTGTAAATGGTGTGAACCAAATGAAAAGCATATAAGTAACTTTAAAATTTCTGTTTCAAACTTGTTTTTCTTCAGTAATATTTAAAAGAAGCCGTGGTGGTGCAGTGGTTAAGCGCTTGGCTGGTAACCAAAAGTCGGAGGTTCAAACCCACCACCTGCTCCGCAGGAGAAAGATGTGGCAGTCTGCTACTGTGCGGATTACAGCCTTGGAAACCCTATGGGGTGGTTCTACTCTGTCCTATAGCGTTGCTGTGAGTCGAAATCGACTTGACAGCAACAGGTTTGGGTTTTGATCTGGTAATATTTTAAAATCTATGTATCAGTCAAGGCTGTGCTTAATCACACCATCTCTTGTCTACCTGCTCAAACGCCTACAATGGTAAATAAAGTGTACTTCATTAGCCCTTCTGATGCAAATGACTTGTTTCTCACTGTAGTTTGTATCACAGTTTGTCTTGCCTTGTTGTTACTTCTCCTTTTATGCCCAGCCTGCAAGGGATTTATTCAATTACGGTAAGCTTATTTGGTTTAGTACTGTCCAACACGTAGTCGGTACTCTAGAAAATAATTTGAATTAAAATTGCACCTGCTAAGGTTTAAGGGCTTAACTGTCCTTCTCCAACCATCACCTCTCATCAAAGATATTTTGGCTCTATGGTGTCACATGTCAGAATTAACCTAACGACTCGAGCATACCATTGTTGGAGCCTGGGTTAGCCATGAACTGATCGTTACTGTTGCATTTTTTTTTTTTAAGCTTTCTAATTTTAAAATTATTTTATGTGAAATAAATTCATCAAATATTGATCATCTAACACATCTGCTTCACATGATTTGTGCATTTTAGTGTTTTGAGATTGTCTTGTAATAAATGAATTCAATATTTAAAGGTACAAAATTTTGTTTTCTCTGCTTAATCCTGGGATGCTCTTTGGTGTACTCTTGCTCATTAATCCTTCCCACATTTCTGCATTCAGAAATTACTCCACTTGAAAATGGTTTGGAAATGCTGGTGGTGTAGTGGTTAAGTGCTACGGCTGGCTCCAGAAGGCCAGCAGTTAGAATCTACCAGGTGTTCCTTGGAAACTCCATGGGGCAGTTCTACTTCATCCCATAAGGTTGCTATGAGTCAGCATCAACTCGATGGCAATGGGTTTAGTTTTTTTTTTTTTCTTTTGTGACAGTACTTTAAATGATTTCACTAAGATTTTACTGTGATTACAGCTAAGCCAGGACTCACTTCCGTTGTCTTTGATGTCTTGCTCTTTTCTCCAGTTTAACCTAGGAGTAATCTAACATAGGAATCACATTTTGGATTATGGAGTCATTTTACTACCTTCCTGCCAGCTCATTCTTCCCTGAGCCAGTTGCATTAGTGGCCCTTCACTGAGAACTAGATATTATTTCACTATTAAAAATAACTTTTTATCCTACTGAAAGGAATAAAACTTCATGCTTTTTTGTTTGTTTTGTTTATAATCCAGCTTCAATATGATATTCCCAGATGGGAATGGATGATCGTTGGTTATTAGTGTTGATTATATTGTTTTTTTTTTTAACCTTTAATGCTGAAGATCCCGAATTTTTGGTGAGGGTGGAGGGAAGAATGATAACTGTTTCATTCTATTCAATATAAAATGCCATTCGGAAGCAGGCCTCTTTGTCAAGTTTCCCTGGAGCATGTCCTGGTATAAACAGCAATTTTTGTATGATGGCCATAGGGCTGTGACTGCTCCCCTAGTGAGGCCTTCTGAGTCCTGGGTTGCTGGTTGCATCCTGCGAAAGTAACCAGGAAAATGACTGCAGCACAAAAATTCACGTGGTGAAAATCTTATTTTAATATAAGTGATTCTGTTCCTGTGGTTTAAAGTTCAAAAGGAACAAAAGAACTTTTCCTGGTGGTTTCAACCATTTCCATCAATTCGTATGAAAGAAAAGAGGATGGGGAAAATGCACACTTTTTTATACCTTGCCTTTTTAACATAGTGATTATGTTGATAATAAATACATATTAGTTTGTAGTGAGCTTATGCATCTTTTTTATGGCTGTATACTATTCCATTTTATGGGGCAGGGTAATTAATTTCAAGGTATTCTATTATTGGACATTTAGGGACAGCACCTAACAACAACAACAACAACAGGGTTGCTGTGAGTCAGAATCAACTCAACTGGCAATGGGTTTGGTTTTTGTTTAATTTTTTTTTTTTTTTTTGCTGTTATAAACAGTGTTACAAATAATTTTCAACACATAATTTTATATACATGGAATATATTTTAGAGGACAATTCCTAAAGTGAAATTGCAGATGAGAGAATATATATATTTCCAGTTTTGTTTTAGGGAATGCTTATATTCATACATATTTTTGGAAATAAAATTCATGTCCATGGTATGAAATTTTAAAAAGTGAATGAAGAGTAAAGAATCAAAAGTAAGTTTTCCTTGCAACCTTTACGAGAGGCTAGTACCCCTCCTGAACCCTTTCAGAGATGGAGCAGATACGAGCATGTATGTTATGTGTCTCATACATGCGTATCTTTTTCCAGGAAGATTTTTATTTTCTTCTTCATTACACTCTATAGTAAGGGTTTTCAACCAGGGTGGTTTTCCCTGCACGGGGACATTTGGCATTGTGTGGAGGTATTTGGGTTGCCATAACGTATGTGTGTTCTTGTGTGTGTGTGTGTGTATGTGTGTGTTACTGGCTTCTAGTGAGTAGAGGCCAGAGATGCTCAACATCCTACAGTGAGCAGGACTGTACACTCACAACAAAGAATACCTGTCCCAAATGTCAGTTGTGCCCAGGCTGAGCAACCCTGATCTACAAGGATCAGAAGGTTTTTGCCAAGGTGCTGTTGTTGATAGAGACACTTGGCTTCAGTGCAGCCTTTTCTTTCCAGGAGCATCATTGCTTCCACTTCTCTTGCCATTTGCTCCCTGTTTCCCTTCCTCTCCTTACTTTTTCTTCTCTCTCTGCCCTGAACCATCGTTGTACCTCTTATCGGTGTGATGATTCTACTAACATGTCATAATACTTAGCTGGCCTCTCTATGATGGCTACAAATATGGTGCCCAAAGTTTTCTAAGGCACACAATTTTAAACGTAGTCTTCATGGCCATCCACAGCAGTCGTCCTGGGATCCGCCTTTACCTTAATTCCTTTGCCTCTGTTACGTGTAACATACCCTGTCTCTGTATCCCATGTATTCTTGTTCATGGTTTATTCTCTTATTTTGATAGAGTAAATGAATTCATTTGAGCAGATGGATCCTCTGGTGGTTTGCTGAGAAAGGGTATGTGAAAGATAAATTTTGAGAAACCTTGAATTACTAAAAATATCTTTGTTTCACCCTCCCATTTGATTGTTGTTTTGTGTGGGATTTTAGGGGCAGAATTATTTCTCCCATTGCCATATAGCTTCTGGTTTTGTTGTAGAGAGATATTCTGACATTTTGATGATAACTTGCATGTAACCTTCTGCCTGTATGTTCTGAAATTTCCCACTGATGCGTGACGTGGTGTGAATCTATTTTCATTCAATGTATTGAGTTCTCAGTGGGCTCCTTTAATCTGGAAACTGATACTTCACTTCTGGGAAATGTTTTTGAATGGCTTTATTGACTTCTTCCCTATTTTCATAGTTTCCATTCTGGCACTACTGTGTGGATGTTGGACTTCGTGGATCCTTTGTTTACATATATTTTTTCTTTATCTTTTTTGCTTGACTTTCTAGGAGATTACCTCAAATTTTTCACTAACCCTTCTATTGATTTTCTTTCATTTCTGCTATTATGTTTTTTAAAAATACTTCAGAATTTTTTTTTGTTCTTTGAATATTTTATTTTATCTCGTTCTTATTTCTAGATGCAATTTCTGTACTCCTTGATGATTAATCACAGAAAGATGCTTGTTTTATTTTTGTTGTTTGTTTTTTACTTTTTCTCTTTGCTTAGTATGTTTCTAACAAGTCAGCATTTTCTGTTTGTTTAGTCTGGTTGCTTATCTTCCAAGTTAGAGACTTTAACCAAAGTCTTATGGTCTTTGATTGCTCATTTCTGATTAATTGAATTGAAAGTATTGAGTGTTTGAATTGGTCTTGAGGACTTTGAACTTCATTATGGAGTGGTCTGGGTATACTGTGTAGGGAACCTCAATGTCTGTAACCTTTAAGTTTTTCCTCTTGAGATCATTAGTTTCCTTAAAGAAGGAAGTTTTCATTTTATTCTAGTTTTAGTGGAGTATCAGGGAGGAGATTCAGTGTGGGTCTGGGCTGCTATCTTCATGCAGAAGTCTTTGTTGTGGAAATCTAATTTAGAGGTTTTATTATGGAGGAGTATTGGTAGAGTTGGCCTTCTTTCTTGTTAGTTGCTGCTATGTCCTAATTTGGATTTCTGCTCTGGCTCCTGGAGTCTGGGCGGTAAACTGTTGGAGCTTTTTCTAAAGCACAACCAGGCCACCAATTCAGGGCACTGACAGCTGTGCTGATGGATGTGGCACTGCTGTGGTAGATTAGTTGGCCCTTCATGAGTGTGCCGTTACTTTATCTCCTGAGGACACTTTCCTTAGCTCACCTTTGATCCTAAGAAATTTGTGGATAATCTTTTTGAAAATGTTCGCTATGCTGATAAAAAAATACTACGTTAATGCCTGAGAGTGTTTAATGGTCGGAAGCTGTGAGTTGAGGCCCATCGACCAGGTGTCTCTTCCTTCGTGGTTTATAGGCCATCTTCGCACAGGGACACATGCTTCCTGACTCCTTTTTTATGCCTAAGAGGATGGTGTATTTGTAAAACCACTAATACTGAAGCCTTTTACAAATCTAAAACCATTCACCCTTTTTAAGATGCTAAGGGCCTTGGTACCGTTTAGAGATAGTAAATGCTGGGGTGAAAAAATAAGACCAAAATGCAATGTCATGTGAGTAACTTCTTTTCCTCTCAGAAAAGCATCCCAGGTCTCCTGATTCTTACTTGTTTCCCAGCAAACAATCAGTTATGTGCCAAATGTTGATAAAGTAGTTGTTTGTTCTGTTCTACCTTAAAACTGATTTTGATCTTATTATTTTAAGGAAAATAATTCTATGGTCTGCTTGTAAAGTGGCCATTTAAGGTCTCTACCAGGGTTTTTTACCTAGAAGCTTTGCCTTATAGGTTAGTCTAGTTCAGACTGAATATATGCAATTGATTTGTGCTCCTGGTCAAGATTTCCAATTTAAACCCAGACATAAACTAAACCCATATGATTTAAAGATTTCTTATTTTCAGGATAAGAACAAATATTGTGTAAAATGGTCATTGGCAAACTTTTTCTGAAAAGAGCCAGAGTGAATATTTTTGCCTCTGTGAGCCGTGCAGCCAATTCTGCTGCTTCGGTACAACAGACAAAATGTAAACAAATGAGTGCAGCCGTGTTCCAATAAAATCTTATTTGCAGACACTGCAATTTGAATTTCATGTAATTTACATATGTCTAAAACATTATTCTTCAAAAAATTTTCAACCATTTAAAAATGTAAAAGCTCATAGGCTATTCAAAAACAGACCATGTGTTGCTACCCCTGGTTTAAGACTTTTGCCTTGGGAGGAGCACTATTCCTTGTGCCAAATTTCAGCCATGAGACGATAATCTGAAAGTGTATTGGTGTCAAAGCACTATTTGGAATTGGGGTAGTCATGATTCAGTTTTTGCTATGATGGGAGAATTCTTCAAAGCCAGCTCAAACTATTTCTGTGTACGCCTTCCTAACCATTCTTCTTCTATGCCTTATTTTACCTTTATCCTTGATATTTTCAAGTTTTTTTTTTTTTAAGAATCATGTATTAAACACTGTGCTAGTTGCTTAAGAGATGTAAATACATGACAGAGCCCCAACTTCCTGGTAGATAAAACAAGGCCATGGAAGAGATTTCTTCTTTCTGCCAAAGTTCAGCAAGCTAATTCAAGGTACGGTGTTAAGGAGTATGGTCTGTGGGTGTATGTGTCAGTAGGAATTGTGTGGGCATTTTTTTTTTTTTTTTTGGTGACTTTATGTTCTGAAACCCTGGTGGCATTCTAGGTGAGATGTATCCTATGTGTGTTTATGCCAGCAACATAGTCAATAACAGTGCTATGTTTTTCATTTTTTAATTGTATCATTTTCACTTCTAGAAAGAAACTTCTCTTTCTTCAGATGCCCTCTGGCAATTTCTGTCTTAATTGAAGCTTCTTCAGAAACTTCTTTTGAAAGCTGTATTTCTGTGGCAAAGGTAGATCACAACTTAGTAAAGATTCATGATGGAATGAGCAAAGAGTAGAGGGGAGGTGTCGGTGATGAAGTTGTGCACTGAAAATCATAAAAATAGGAACATTAGAGATGCAGGAAACAAGTCTAAGGCTGTAGAATCAAAGAACAACACAATTACAGATTTCATGGTAGTAATGGTAAGTAACATAGTCTCAAATGAATACTCCTTTATTTCATAGAGGGATTGGCATTTGTGCAACATTCTTTAGTTAAATTTCAATTTATTGGATTTTTGCATCACTGCAGATTGATCTGTTGAATTTGTCACAGTGGCCTTGTTTTTACCTTGATGTGTTTAATACCTGCTGGATCAGAATGCCAATCAGTTTAGGTTAATTTCATTAAGTTTGCTAAAGCTTTTGAACTTAAAGTCACTGCAGACATTACTAGTGACAAAATGTCGGTAACATACTTTCATATATTACTGTTCCAGAAAATACAGTGGTAATATATATTCGCTTCTAACGTTGCCTTACTAGGATTTTTAAATTCCCTTAATTATTTACAAGATGATAAATCATTTAACATTTTAAATTTTAATTATCTGCAATGATCATTGCCTAGTATTCTGTGCCAAGCTTTAAACTCAGCATAGATTTAAGTTCTCACTAAATAGATTTCAGTTAAAGTCCTTCCATCTTTTCTAGGAAAGAAAACGGATTACGTTTAAGAAGCCGTATTGTGCTTTCCATCCACAAATATAAAATAGGGAGTGGTTCATAACAAGTTACCTTTTAGTTCTTGAATGTTTCAGTTTTCACAGAAGTCACAGTATTCTTGGCATTTGTATGAGGTATAATCATTGTTAAGATTTTTTGAGTAATAGATTTTGCAATGAGCTTTGTAATATGCAATTATGGAATACAGCTTGCATTATTAACTGAGTTTATTAAGTATCATTATTGCAGTCTTTATAAATATAGCTTGGGGAGCTACAGTTATGTTTACCAAAGATAGAATCAAGGGGAAATCCTCTACAGAGTTCACTGTGCAAGAACTCTCTAAGAAAAAGAAGAGTGTGATAGCATTGTTTCCAAAACCAGTAGTCATTTCAGAAAGAAAAAAAAAGAAACAATAACAAAAAAAGACCCTCAAACCTGGTTGTTTGACCACTTTCTACTGCTTCGTGATGATGATATGTAGGCATTACTGCAGTTATCTGTGGGGAAATGGAGCAAGCAAAAGTTTATTATAGCATATGCTGATCTAAAATTAAAGAGATTTTGATTATGTTGGGTTCAAATTATCTCTGACACATTTTGCAGGTTACTCACCAATTCCTGCCTAAACATAGGACTCTTCTTTATCAGAGAGCCTAACATAAGATTTTAATCATATTTTGTGCCCGCAGGGTTTCAGGTTTCCAACAGGCCACCTGTCTCAGACATTTAAAAATTCACAGGACAGATGGGAAGGTGAAAGAACTTGTCCTTGGATAAAGAAATTATTCCATTGCAGGAACATTCACAGGCAGGGCTGGCCAATATATCACATATATACCCTATATTTGTCTACCATTGAGTTGTCATAATCACACATTTCCCTTTCGTAGTATTAATACGGAAACCCTGGTGGCGTAGTGGTTAAGTGCTACGGCTGCTAACCAAAGAGTCGGCAGTTCAGATCCGCCAGGCGCTCCTTGGAAACTCTATGGGGCAGTTCTGCTCTGTCCTATAGGGTCACTATGAGTTGGAATCGACTCAACGGCAATGGCTTTAGTATTAACACAGAACTCATCATTTATCTTCTATTCTTTTGGTGGGCAAGAAAAGAAAAAAACTGTAGCTTATACAGCCTGCTATTCAGGTGATCCATGCATCAGAGACTACATTTTATGCACAGCATTCCTAAAGTGAATGTGGAATATGTACACTGTGTAAGGCAGTGCACGCTAGTAATGAAGAAATCAGAATCTGAAGCTGGGTTGCCTGGCTTTGGATCTCTTCCCAATCATTTACATGTGACCTTGGCAAGTTGCCTAGTGTCATTGTGTGTCAGTTTTCTCATCTGTAAGATGGGGATATTAATAGGCCTTTAGAGCATTGCTGGGAAGATTATAAAGATAATACACATAGTAAGTACCCAAACCCTGAGTTTTGGTTAATGGCAGTAGAATAATATGGAAAAGGGTAGTGGTAATGGTTGAACAGCATGATGAGCATAATCAGTGTCACTGAGTTGTGCATGTAAAAATTGTTGAACAAATGTTTTGTTACACATATTTATACATGATTTTAAAAAATGGCCTAGAATACCAGTGTTCGTTGCAGCATTATTCACAACAGCCAAATGGTGGAAACAATCCAAGTGTCCATCAACAGATGAATGGGTAAACAAAGTGTGGTGTATCCATACAATGGAGTATTATTCAGCCATAAGAGAAATGAAGTTCTGATACATGCTACAGCTGGATCAACCTTGCAACATCATGCTGATGAAATAGGCCTGTCACAGAAGGGCAAATATTACATGATTTCACTTTTGTGAAACATCTAGAAAAGGTGTATACCTAAAATTAGACCAAAATTTATTAGTGGCTACCTGGGGGAAGCCCCCCCCCCCAAAAAAAAAACAAACTTGTTGCTATTGAGTCAATTCCAACTCATAGCAACCCCATAGGACAGTGTAGAACTGCTCCATAGGGTTTCCAAGGAGCAACTGGTGGATTCAAACTGTTGACCTTTTGGTTAATAGCCATAGCTTCTAACCATTGTGCACCAGGGCTCTCCTGGGGCACGTAGGAGGGGGAAAACGAGAGGTATTTCTTAGAGGGTACTGAGTTTCTATTAATGGTGATAAAAAATTTTTAAAGTGGATAGTGGTGATGGTTGTCAACATGGTGAACATAGTTAATCGTGTGGTATTGTACACTAAACATGGTTCAAATGACAAAAGTTTTGTTATTTATATTTCACCACAATAAAAAAAAAATTTTTTTTAAAGTCTATGGGTTTAGACCAGAACCTGGAACTGAGCCTCAGTGTCCAGTAAATGTCTGATATTGAAATAATACTAATTTACAAGTAAAGAGTAAGAGTGAGTTAAAGCTTATTAAAAAAATCAAACCTGTTTGCTGTTGAGTTGATTCTGACTCATAGGGACCCTACAGGACAGAGTAGAACTGCCCCATGGAGTTCCCAAAGCTGTAAATCTTAATGGAAGCAGACTGCCACATCTTTCTCTTTCGAAGTAGCTCGTGGGTTCAAACCACCCACCTCTTGGTTAGCTGATGAGTGCTTTAACAGCTGCACTACCAAGGATCTTTATAGTTGTTGGAAATTTCTATGGGAATTTTTTGAAAAAAGGGTTCTTTAAAAATGTCACAGTCATATTTATTTCCTGGGAGAGAATCTGTTAGCTGAAATGGCTGAGCACAGTATTCGAAATCATCAAGTCACAGAAGTCTGTAAGAAAGCACCAGTGACTAGTGCTATAAAGTATGGTTGGTCTTTATTAATTCCTTAGAGCAGCATTAATTAGGAACATGTTAGAAAATCGAATCCTCAGGCCTAACCCAGGAACTCCTAAATCAGAAGCTCAGGGAAGGATCCAGCTAGCAGTGTTTTAACAAGCTCTCCAGGTGATTTTGATGCATGCTGAGATATGAAGCCTCTGTTTTAGATGTGGAGCCCTGGTAGAGTTGTGGTTAAGAGCTCAGCTGCTAACCAAAAGGTCAGCAGTTCGAATCCACCAGCCACTCCTTGGAAACCCTGTGTGGCAGCTCTACTCTGTCCATAGAGGGTCGCTATGAGTCGAAATCGACTCAATGGCAGCGAGTTTGGTTTCTGGTTTTGGTCTCTTAGATGTGTATTTGTTGAGAAAAAAATTGTTGAGAGTGCTGTATGTTTGTTCAGGTTACTAGGACGGGTGGGGCAGACAAGAAATACATGAGGAAGCAGAAAGATCTAAGAGTTTCAGATGACAAAAGTGAAAAAACTGAGAAATGGTGTTGGTGAGTTTGGAGACCCTAGTGATAGGGTGCTCATGGAAAGCCTCAGGGTATGACACCTGAGGTTAAACCCAAACTAGGAGAAAAATACGTAAAAAACCGGAGAAAGATCAATCCTGGGAAATGAAACAGCTAGTATCAAGGCTATAAAAGCCTTAAAGAAGGGCTCTTTTGCTAGTCTACTAATAATATTATAAATAATATTAATAAACTAAGGGGGTATTAATCAGCGTTGAGGTGGGTTTGATTATTGTAGACAAAAACGAAAGGGGTTTATGGCTGTTTTTAATTACTATAATTCCCCATTTTATTTTGCAAATAGGTAAGTTTCATACATACTCAATCCATTAATTAACTGAGGCACCAAAGTCTCTCTGTGAGTTCTGGAGGCTGCTTTGGGTTGACAATAATTTGTGAGGCATCTCATTGTTTTGGGGATGTGGTTATAGATGGACCAGGTAAAATATTTTCATGTGGAATTGTGGGTGTTTTTAGTCAACTTTAGATTTCTCTCATTCAGAGCTTTATTTTTTGTTGCTCCCTGCATGTGTATAAATCTGTGTGCACAGCAACTAATAATACGTATTTAATGTCTATCACTTCTTTCTCAAGTAGTTCACTTTATAACTTTTATAAGAAAAATCATCTTGGACATTGGGCAAAGACAATACTTATAATTTAAGTGCAAGGGTCAAGTTTTTATGAGTTAATGAGAATCTTAACAATTAAAAATTTTTTTAAATAAAATTTTATTTCAATATTGGGCATCTTTTAAAAGGGATCACAGTTAGTTTAATATAGCTCACATTGTAACAAGATTAAGAACAATATATCTTAAATATAAAACTTCTTTGTTTTTACTTTTATATGATAAAAATCAAGTGTATGACTTGGTGGAAAGAACATTTTAAATCCAGAAAGACCTGATTCAAACCCAGGTTTCTCCACATATTAGTAATGACATGATCAAGCCTTAATTTCATTGTCTATAAAATGAGAATATAAAATCTATCTTGGTGAGTTACCCCAGTTTTGCAATATTAAGATCATTCAAGTGCCTACTAAAAAGTAAGTGATCAAAAAGTGGTGACTATTTTATTCCTTCAGATGTAGTGAAAACTCTGAAGTAGTAGTTCGATTAACTATGAGCCAAAGAAAGATCTGTGGCTCCATGCATTTTACAGAATAGACTATGTGTTATTTCTAAAGGTTATGCCTTTTTTTTTTTTTTAATTATATTTTTAAGAAGTCACAGAATCTTAGGAACTTCTCTTGTGGAGAAACTGCCTCCTAGTAAACTTATTTCCATGGTTTTTGGTTTCACCTTTCAGGTTCCACAGCTTGGCCACAAGATGGCTAGCAGGCGCCCTTTGAGACATTTCTTTTCCAGGTGAAACACCCTCAGTTTCCCTAGCTGTTATGTATTGTTCATTCACCGTCTTGACTGGCCCTTATTGCAGTGCATGTATAGGTAATATATTCTTCAGCATATTTTAGACAAACCTGAAGTTGAGTTAAATACACAGAATTCTAAACTGGCGGAGAATAATGGCAAACATTTCAGTATGTGTTCAGCAGTGGCTGGACCATGATCATGCAACTTTGGCAATGACTTTAGCTTTTTCCTAGCAAGTTTTCAATGTTAATTTAAATGTTTTCTCCAGATCTAAAGGCTAAAGAAATCTCCGCCTCCTAAACTTTTCATTTATCCTGTATAAATTTTTGTTCAAGATCGTGAAGGTAAGGGAAATATTATGGTGAGAAGGGACATGATGTATTTATCAAATGCCTCCTATGTGCCAAGCATTGATCTAACGTTGTATATGTATGTGTATGTGTGTTTGTATAAATAAAACTTGTCAGAACCTTGTGAGTTAGATAATGTCCTGCCTATTTTATTGCTGAAGATGGCAAGGATCAGAGATATTAAGTTGCTTGCCCAGTTTCACACAACAAATAAGAAGAGTTGAAATCAAAACCCAGGTATGTCTGATTCCAGAGCTCAAGCTCTGTATCATTATACCTAATACGTAAGTGCTAATGCCCTTAAGAAAATAAGGGTTAAGAGTGGGGTTACTAATAATAACACAGTGGTGTGTCGCTGTGCCTGGCACCCTGGGTTATATGCTTCAGATGCTGATTTTGTAGTCTTAAAGCAGTATCTGTTTGGGAGTGGTATCAGTAAGCTTATGATGGACCCTTTCACAGTTTAAGAGGGTCAAGGTGGTATTAGAGATTAGTAGTTGCTAACTCTACAGTCAAGGAATATAGAAGGGAATTGAAAAGATAGGATTTCTGTTTGTTCTGTAGTAGAGAAAAAGGGCAATAACTGAACAGACAAGTAAGGTAATTGGAAATTATCATACAAATTTTGAAGGAAACAAATGGGTTGCGGTAAAGACTGACAGGGGATAGTACATACATAAGATCTGAAGATTGGGGAGGTAGCAGTGAGGAGGTGACATTTAACTTGGGCCCTAAAGGATGAGAAAGAGCCTGGTCTTAGAGCTGATTAGAACTGTCAACTCAATTCTAACTCATGGCATGCCTTGAGTGTTAGAGTAGAACTGTGCTCCATGTGGTCTTCAGTGGTTGACTTTTCAGAAGTAAATCACCAGGCCTTTTTTCTGAGGTGCTTCTGGGTGGAATCAAACCACCAACCTTTTAGTTAGCAGCCAACTACGTTAAGTGCTTGCACAACCCAGGGCCTCCTAGAGTGAGTTGCTTCTCTTAATTATCAGAGGATGTCTGAACTGGCCTCATTCTTGTAGAGATGCGGCACAGGGCCCCGTGTTTCACTCTCACTTGTAGAGAGAGGGCCGTGCCTGACTCATGGTGGGCTCTTGGTGTGAAATGAATTTTACAAAGCCTTATATGTACCAACTTATACCATCACTTGTGTCCGTATGATGTTATTAGATACTCTTGGAAAAATAAACATTTTATTACATAGATTATCAAACATACAACAAAGAAGAGTATAGAATAATGAATCTACACGTACCTACATCTAGATTCAATAAAAATGAACATTTTTTCCCATCTTCTTTTATCTAGCCTCCGCTTTCCATTTTTTCTGGGGTATTTTACAGCAAGTTCCAGACATCGTTTCTTTATAATTGTAAATACATTAATATACATCTCTCACTGATAAGGACTTTTTGTTTACATAGCTCCATGCTGTTACCACACTTAACAGAATTAGCAATGACTACTTAATCTCCAGAAACCCTGATGGTATAGTGGTTAAGTGCTATGGCTGCTAACCAAGAGGTCAGCAGTTCAGATGCACCAGGCGCTCCTTGGAAACTCTGTGGGGCAATTCTACTATGTCCTATAGGGTCACTATGAGTCGGAATTGACTCGATGGCAGCGGGTTTGGTTTTTGGTTCCTTAATCTCCTGATCTTTTAAAAAAATCTAATAAGGAAGGCTAAGTACAACTCGTTAAAAAATCATGATGAAATTGGCACCTGTAAGTGTCTGGACTGGTTACTGTTCCCTTTTAGATTCTTCTCATGCTTTTGATTTGACTACCCAATGGCTATAATTCCTTATTCTTCCCAAAGCCATAAACCAAATATCAACTTTTTGTTTAAAAGACAACAATAACAACAACAAAACCATGGCACTAGAGGAGCACCTACGGGGTAACTGAACTTGGAAAGCTTGACAGGACTTCTCTTTATTGGCCCCTGTGGTGGCAGGTAGTATTGGACCTGTACATGTGTCAGAAACATTATTTTTCAAAAGTTTGCTCTGATATTTTCCCCTAGGCATCATTGGTTGTTGCTCTGTCTTTATGAAATACAAGTGGACTCAAGGATTGGGTAGACTTTGGGCAAACTTTCATCACTCAGCAGACTGTTACTGAGCTGGGAGGCCTGGGAAGATGATGTACCCAAAAATGGAAATCTAGGGGGGGGAAAAAGAAAACCTTTGAAATTGCTGACAAAGAAGGGGGAAGTCCCAATGGCACCTCTTAAAATCATGAAAACCTGACTCACCAACAACTTTCACTTAAAAAAAAAAATAAAAAAGCCATGTGTATTCATTTGGCTCAAAATGCTCTCTTCATTCATTATTTAATCTTTTTTTACTTTGTTCAGACAAGCTATCTGGCCTATTGTGAAGCTTCACACAGCCAATTACCTCAAGGTGTTTAGTTCATTTATTATTTAAAGTGTAAATCTTGTACAGGTTGTCCATTGATGACCCTCTGAGAAGATGTAGTAAATGCCTTTCATCCTTGTGGCCTCAGTCAGTGCTCACAGACCTACTTGCTGAGCTTGGCAGGCCATGCTGGAACATGTGAGATACCAAAGATAATTGCACTTTACTTTCTGTTTAAGGGAATATGTGAAAAATGTGCACACAGTAGCAAATTCTGTGTTGAAACTTAAAGGAAAAGAATACTGCATCTGAAATAGAGTATTCCTTTCTGTGGGAACCTAATTGGACATTTTAGCTCTTGTTATAGGCTGGATATTGGATTTAGAAGTTTGTTTAGTGCAGAGTATAGTAACTTGATTCTTAAGAGTACTTATGTGGAAATACCATCTTTCAAAATTGCAGTTTGTGTCCTTAAAACTATATTTGTTTCCTGGCTTACTTTCAGTTTTGGGTTGTGATACCAACAAGGGCCGGTATGAATGACAAGGAAAAAAAAAAAAAGAGTTTAAATAATGTGCCGATTCCACTGATGGGCTTATGTGCCATTAAGAGTGTCTGTCCTACACTGAATGTGCCAGGTATTTAACTGGGGACCGGTACTAATTTCAGAGCTAATACTGAGCTGTTCCACATCAGTGCTTTCAGCAGGTGGCTTGAACTGACAGTGTTAAGAAAAAAGTGAGAGAAAATTACCATTGTACTTTAGAATTTCTCTGATTGAATTGACTGATTATACTGGCAAGGGAGCATTGGGAAGCTGGCAGGGTTATGGGGAGTGAAGAAATGACAGAATTCTTTTAGAAATAGCTTGTCTGTTGGTTTTTTCACAGCCAAATATTTCGAATGATAATAAGATCTGATGTGAGGTTTTAACTCAGTACTTGTGAAAATCCATGTATTCCCTGATTAGTCTTTTAAAGCTTGTATATTGTGTAAAGGGGGCCAATAGTCTTCTTACCATTTTCTTTTACAAGGAAATGTATTAAAACACTACATTCAAATTCCATCAGTAAATGTTAAATTACATTTTTTTTTGCAAAGTAATTTTATAAAGATTTCAATTGTATTAAGAAATATTATTTGTTGGAGAGTGAAATAGAGAGCTTATCAAGTGACTCAAGATAAAAATTACTTGTTTTATGTCATCAGTCTTGTATCATTTTCTTAAATAGATCTCCTATTTAGGAAATTCTTACCAGTCACAAATATTATTCTCACTTGTCACTTAAATTCGTGTTTGTTTATTCTAAAATTTTATATTCTTTAAATATTTTAAAATAGTGTTTAAGTAGATAATTAAAAAGTTACAGAGATACAATATTCTGCTTGCTATTAATGGAATAATAATGATAATAGCTAAGGTTTGTTGAGTACTTGCCTTGTGCTGCATGCCCTGCTAAGTATTTTATGATATCTCATTTAATCTTCACAGTAACAATGTAAGGGTGTTTATCTTTGTATTCCCATTTTACAGACAAGGAAATCAAGACAGAGAGGTAGATGAACTTGCCCAGATACCCAAAGCTGGGAAAGGGCGGGGCTGTGATGCTGACTCTCAGAACCCTGGAGCTCATCCTGTATTGTAGCTCAGATGAGACAAACTGATTATACGTGACTTCTTTTTGCTGTCAATTCACTGTCTTCCTTCTGTACTGGTGACAGGGAGTTAATACAATAATTTCCCCTTTCATGGTTATCCTATTATGAGTTTAATAAGACTTTTGATATAGAGTCATGAGAATTCCTTAAGGGACTAGTTTAAAATGTGAAAAAGAATGTATCGAAGTACCCCATGAAAGGTAGAAGAGAGACAAATTTAGCAGAGTGTAAGTTAGGGAGTGTAATTTAGCAGAGTGTAAATCAGGGAGGATAAATGGGTCAGCATTCATCATTTGTTCAACAGGTGCGTATTGTACCAAGTGCCAAGCACTGATCTTGGCCTTTCGGAAAGCCCTGGGTGATTTGTTTTTGGTTGGGTTGACTCCCTGGTGGGATTATTCACAAACAACCTTTCTATGCAAATAGGAAGATTTAATTGCAGAAGAGAAGGGTTAAAGTCTTTCTGGTTGGACTATGGTGTGTGAGTTTTGTTTCTTTGTATAATCTAGTAGGCTCTCCTCGTATTATCATTATTCTGATGCAGTGTAACAAACCAGCAGGGCACTGCATTCCATGGGATTTCTATGGGGACTGCAGAGAATTCATTCCAGTGCTTACAGAGCAGCTGCTGGTAGCTCGAAGTAGCTCCAGGGCTAATGTGAGGAGCTGTGTGGCTGGATTTGCTGCTGAACTGTAAAACTGAAAGCATGTGTAGTGTAAATAAAACTATGGCAGTTGAATGGTTCTAATCTGGAGGCCTTATCAGAGCATTAGTTGACAGTCTGTTATTGTTGAATGAGGAAAAAAGGTAGGGAATTTGAAATGCTGTAGCATGCTGGAAATGTGAGCGCCCATTCCTTCAGTTGGTTTAAAACATACTCCCTCTATTTTTTTTTGCATTTCCAATGGAGGTTAATTGGAAAGAAAGAGGGGTTATACGTCATCCCCCATTCAAGTCCAAAATAACTTGGCAAGCAGAATGACACTTCCAGTAACAAACTTATTCAGTCTAGGTTTTATAGGGATAAAGGATTCTATATTTTGGGATATGTTTGTCTTGTTTCTATATTCTGCCTACATTCTGTAAGTACCTACTTTCTCCCTACCCTCAAAGTGTGGTTAACAGTGCCTCCCTTTTGTTCATAGAATTGCCTGGTCTTCTTTAGCTGCATAAATGTCACTGTGCCCCAGCCCCACCAAGGGTGCCCAGGGTCTTTCTGCCATGTCTCCCTTGTGCTTCTACTCAGCTGCCTCTGCTACCATGATGCCTTTCTGCAGAGCGGGCTTCGTGGCACAGACCTGTGAGTGGCACGCAGTCGTGTGCTCAGAAGAGTCCAGTTGGTTTAGTGCCCTGCTTTCAGTGCCTTCAAATTCTTAATGTTTTTAATCAAGGGATCTCGCATTTTCATTTTGTACTAGGCCCTGCAAATCATGTTGCCAGCCCTGCCTTTTTGTTTTTTGAGCCACCTCCCAATCCTTGGTTCCAGCTACAGAACTAGCAGCCTTTAAGGACCAGCTCAAACAACGCCTCATTCATGAAACTTCTCCTAGCTCCTCTGTCAACATTAGTATCTCTTCCCTTTGTGCTTGCATCACATTGTGTGCCTACTTCCGTCACAGCCTGCATCACACTCAGCCTTGCACCCAGAATGTGCGCATCTGTTTCAGTACGTAGTGTGCTTTTGGAGCGGGGGCAGGGACCCGCCAAGAATCTTTGTCCCCTCCTTCCCCCTAGCACAGTGCCTTTCCGTGCTCCATAAATGCTTGTTGAATGGAAGTGAATTAAATAATTTGCCCTTTTATCTGAAAGAGTAAAGAAATTTACATTTAATATAAGGCCCCTTTGATAGACATATTGCCTTCATTTCAGTTCTCTTCTGATGCAGAATTATAGTGCTGGCTTCTATCGAATGGCAAATGTGATGAGATGGTACACATTTCATTCTGCCTCACTTATAAAGTTGGGGTGGAGAAAATATAAATGAAATCATTTCACTAATTTTAAGACATTTAAAGAATATGGAAATTGAGCTTAGGAGGAAAAGGTTAACTAAGGTTAAAATGAAGGCTTTTCATTTTGCTTAGCATATCACTAAGTGGAGATTTAAAGGCACTGTTCATTTCTCCCCAAACTTCCCCCATACTGCTCCTGGATTTCCTCTTAGCATAATTTAAGTGAGACATTGTAGTAGTTTAAATCATTTTAATTCTGCATGTTTCACAAGTGCTATTTTCATGCAGGGAGCATTTCATGATATGGCTCTTTAGACCTCTTGGAAGAATAGGATTTGCGTTGCTTGATGTCTACATAGGAAGTAGAACCCTGGAAGTGAAGTAACCTGCATAGAAATTAGGGGCTTTGTTTATTAGGTATAAAAAGGAAGACAAGTTGCCTCTGCCACAGAGATTTTTAACTGAGGGGTCATTATTGACTTCAGAGATTCTGTAAACTCTCTCAAACTGTCTGCAAAATGTATTTGAGAACATTCAGATCTCCTTCTGGAAAAAGGGCCCCCAAATCAGCATCTTGAAGTGTTCAAGACAAGTTAAAAAACTTGGTCATTGAGTCAATTCAGACTCACAGCGACCCTATAGGACAGAGTAGAACTGTCCCATAGGGTTTCCAGGGAGCAGTTAGTGGATTTGAACTCTTATGGTTAGCAGCCGAGCTCTTAACCACTGTGCCACCAGGGTTCCATAAGACAAATTAAGAACCAGTAAATTGGCAGAAATAGAAAATGGAATGAATGCGTACATACACATGCAAATTTGCCTATCTACCTGCCCGCCCACCCACCCTACTACCTACCTTTCTATCTATCTTACCTACCCAATAAAAAGGTAAATTTAAAAATAATTTTATTGAAGACTTCAGTCCTGTTCAACATACATTTGTACTGTTGAAACCTGAAATCTCTGGTCTATAGAATGTTGTCCATATTGAGTGTTAAACTATTATTTTTCTGAAAGGTAGAAAATGTAGACCTATAAAAATTATGTGTAGAATAGAAGTTTATGTCCTGAATTTGTTCGTTTTTGGATGCACATCTGTGAGCAATGTGACACTGAGGAGCAGAAGTGCTAAGCAGAACAAGATTCCTTCATCATACCACACAGTAACATAAAGAGTACTTGTAACCAGGGTTATTCTTCAGTATGGGAAGTTTAAGACAATAACTTCTGGCATGCATGTGCAGGGAATAATATGCTTTATAATAAAGACAATCCTTGCTTAGAAATGAGTGAAACAGCTCTGGGCAGATGCCCAGCCTGGGAGGGCTACTTGCCCTAACACAGCTTTATAAAACTTCTGAGTTGCTTGTGTGTCTTTGAGAGGTGGGGTGGAGAATGACGACAGCCTTGCCTAGTTTTTGTGGGTCTTTGTTTTTCCTATTTAGCATTATTTTCTTATGTGTTTTGTTTTCCTTGGCTGACTGGCTTCTGGGCCATTTGAGCACACTTAGGAGAAGCAGAGCTGAGGAAGAGCCCAGAATCACGTACTGAAACTCAGCTTGGAATCACAGACAGAGGTGCTCATTTTGAGAACATTTGCCTTTAAAGTGTACACCATTAAAGCTTGGATGAATGCTGACATTAGAAACCCTACTATAGCTTCAGTTGTCTTTAGTATATTTTGGAGAGCACCTACTGTGTGTAAGACAAGGCATTAGGCACTAAAGGGTATTCAAAGATGAGTAAGACTGGCCCTTGCCTTTAAGAAACAAATAAGGTGATCACAAGGAAAGTAAGACACAAGACATCTGACTCTGAGCGCTCTCTGATGGAACAACTCAACCGAAGCTCTAAGAAGCACGTTCTTCCAAAGAAGAATGGGCCTTTCCTGAGAGGGGAGGTGATTTATAATTTTTAGGAAGGTTTTTGAGCCTACTTGGAGTCAACTCCAAGTTGAAGCCCTAAGTAGTAAATAGGAATCACCCTAAAGATCTAGCAGTCTTACCTGATAGATCCCAAGCTTCTTGTTATAGTTGCTGCCCAGTCAGCTCCAGCTCACAGTTATCTCATGTACAATAGAACAAGACATTGCCCAGTCCTGTGCCATCTTTATGATTGATACGATCAAGTCTCTTGTTGGTGGCTGCTCTATATTTTGAGAGCCTTCCAGTAGGGGGAGAAGGGAGGGCTCATGTTCCAGCACTATATCAAACACTATTCTGTGATCTATAGGGTTTTCATTGGCTAGTTTTCGGTAGTATATCACCAGGCCTTTCTTCCTAGTCTGTCTTAGTCTGGAATCTCCACTGAACCTATCCAACTTGGATGACCTTGCTGGTATTTGAACTGGGTGGCATAGCTTCCAGCATTATAACAACTCTTAAGCTGCCATAGTGCAATAATCTGACAGATAGGTGGTGAATCTCAAGCTGACTGCTCCTTATTTCTCTTTCCTGTCTCTGTAGTTGGCTAAGAGTTCCCTCGTGAGACACAGCCTGCACAGGGGAGGCTTTCTGACAGTGTCTGCTTCCCTTCCTCTGGTCCCTTCTCTTGTGTCTCTGTTCCTTCCCTTCCTCCACTTCACACCAAACTGTTTTCCTTTTATATTCCTGCCATCCTTCTTTCCTTTCATCTGTGCTTCCTCTTAATTATGCTTCCCCTATAGTAATCTTCAAGTCCTAATGGCAATCTAGGGGTAAGAAAATGAAAATTGGGTCTTCCTCAAAGAGGATTAAGATAGATGTTTGGCTTTCCCATTGTTCTATGAGATGAACGTGTGTTGTGAAAGAGAGATTTTTTTTTTAACGGGCATTTTTGTCCAAAAGCGTGCATTTAGAAAAGCAAAGTAATGTAATACTTACAATCTACATATGAAAATGTTAAAACTTCTTAAAAAAAAACGTAACATTTTGTTAGTTTTGTAGCCCTCTGGTGGAGTAGCTACTAGAATCCATAAAGGAAATATTTGATGACCTGGATTTTAATTATTTTCAATATGGCCAAATAATATATATTTTTTAATACTCTTTTATATGAGAGCATCCATTTTGTTCACAAATTTGTGGCTGAGTAGCTCAACATTTATTTTTAATACTATATATTTTTTTGCTTGTTACAAACAAATTTAGAGTGTGGATAAAGTGTATAGTTTTTTTAAAAAATTTGACTGTATGTCCCATTTTTGTTATGAATTTAAACCAAAAAACCCAAACAAACCTATGCCGTTGAGTTGATTCTGACTCATAGCAACCCTACAGGACAGAGTAGAACTGCTGCCTCATAGGGTTTCAAGGAGCAGGTGGTGGATGCAAACTGCCAGCCTTTTAGTTAGCCCCGGTAGCTCTTAACCACGGAGCTGAAACCGAAAAACCAAACTCGTTGCTGTTGAATCTATTCCGATTCATAGCAACCCTGTACCAAAACCAAAACCAAACCCAGTGCCGTCAAGTCGATTCCGACTCATAGTGACCCTATAGGACAGAGTAAAACTGCCCCATAGAGTTTCCAAGGAGCACCTAGCTGATTGGAACTGTCAACCCTTTGGTTCACAGCCGTAGCACTTAACCACTACGCCACCAGGGTTTCCAGCAAACCTATAAAAGAAAAAAAAAATCCTATAGTACGTGATTAATCACAGAAGTTTAAAATTGGGAGGAAGGCAAATAAGACAATGGTGACCTATGAATACCGAAAAACTGCAGGGTTTTCAGAGTGCTATTTTGCATTATTTTGCATCTGTGTTATGCAAATGAACAGTCATAAGCCTTTGTTTGAAGAGAGTTTGACAGTGAGGACAGAACATTGAATTGAAATCAGACCTGAGTTTTTGTCTCAGTTCTGTCACCATGTACACACATTATTTTAGAGAGATCGCAGAACCTATCTGAAAAACTTTTCTTCACATTAGTGAAGGGTGGCATAAGACATCACTTCTAATACATCTCATAGTTGTATGGTTTTGGGACATTTGACATCATTACAGATAACTGGAAAGTCGTGTTTTATTGAATCATTAGGGAAAATGCACTGATGATTCTAAAATAGTGATTAGGTGAATAAAAAACAACAAAAAATTCACCACAAGCTTAATGATACTTATTTGAGGGTAAGAGTCTTTTAATTTTTGTATTCCTAGCTTGACATAATATTTGGCACACAATAGACGTTCAAAAACGATTGAGCTTATGAAAAGCAATTTCTAAGGTTTCATCCAAAAATGAAAAATTGCATCCAGAATAAATTTAAATGGAGTTCATCTTGTTTCAAGAGTTGTCTACTTAAGTAAACTAACATATAATTTTACTAGCATGGACCATTTGCTTTAATAGGTCTTGGGTAATAAGTTAGGTCATATGTAATTACTTAATTTCTACAAAAGGATACTATTATAACTCATGTAATTTTACGAAGTGAAAATTCCTAGCAGATGGAAAAAATATCTTTCTAAACAACATGGGAAGTCCTTATGTTTTCAAAATTGTTTGTTTTGATTTTTTCTATAAACTGGACAAAAATTGAGGAAAAGAAATTAGCCTAACAAATCATACCTTGTGTATTTTTGTAATTTCACATGTATATGAAACCATTTAAGAAATCTTTCAAATCTCTTTGGGCTTGGAAATTACTAGTTGCATTTTCTTTTATCTCTTGAAAAATTACTCCAGAACTGGGGTAGAGCAGACTAAGTTTCGTCATCATCATCTGGCAAGTTTTATGTGTCAAGTTATAAACTCCCAGAAATGAGAGTTTAAAATAGCCGTGATGCCACTATAGTATTAATGATAAATGGCATACATTTGAAAACATTTAAAAATGATCATAGCCTTAAAGCCAAAAAAGAGCTAGAAAATATTAATGGTATAGGAACTGTCCTGTGTGGATCTGAATTATGTATAGCAGAGAGAGATAGAGATAAATTGCATAATAAATCAAAGTTCACTTGGTGTATTGTTTATTTAAAAAAAGAAAACACTACACAAACTTTCTGTTTATGCAGCATGTCAGCTATTTAAAAAAAAGATGAATAGTTTCAGATTCAGAACTATTCCATGAAAGAATATTTAGCACCCAGTGGTGTCATACCTGAATGTAGGAAAATAATTGCAGTGTATGTTTTACCGTGAAGAATTCTAGGGAAGCATTGACTTTTTATACTTTGAGTGTGCTTTTTATTCCCTGATCAATTTGTACCTTTTGTGTCTTTTTGATTTATAAAAGTCAGGTGTTTTAACCTTCCTTTCAAAAACTGTAGCAGCAATATCATTCAGAAGTGTGCATAAGATTATATTAAGGCAATAATTAACAGGAAATGTTTCTTCTTGATGAATCTGTTGTATTAAATCATGACTTCAAGAGCATTGCCAGAATCAGGATGTTCCGGTGAATATACAAAACTTATGTGCAGACCCCGCAGGTAACCAGAAAAAACTTGAACTTTCTTACTATTTTAAGATCCTAAGCAAGTGCCTAGTGAGAGGGATTGAATTGGTTTGTAAATTTTGCAGGCATGGTTTAAGTATTTGTTGTAACCATACTGTAGAAACACTGTGTTATGCTCTTTTTAAGAGCTTACACCTAGTAGATTTGATTAGTATACATCTTCAACAGCTCTGGAGTATTTCACCCTCATTTGGGTCAGGGTTCAGAAGGTTACCATTCATTTGCTATTTAGATGCAGAAGCTATGCAGCCATCAGTGTGTCTTGTACCATACCTTATACAACCCACACTGCTGTATAATCCTGGAGCCCCACCATTCAATGCCCCTAACCAAAAGAACCACAAGACTCCTAAGATACCTGTATGGGATTCTAATGTAGAATTTAAAAATTGTAATGTCTCCTATTACAGATGAAAGGGCCATAGTATCACTGAGGTTATTATTTCCCTTAAAAGTGTATGCAAGTAACTTCTCCTTCGAATAAGTTTGAAAGTAGTACCGTAGATAATCCCTCTATGCATTCATTCATTTAACGTTTATGGCAAGGTACTATTCTTGGAGATAGAGAAATGAAAATGTAAATGCTAGTGTTTGTCATCCCTCAATTTTTTTTCTGTGGTTGTCCCCTTCTGTTCTGCTGCTATGCCCACACACCATTCTGTCTGGTGGGCCCCATCGACTCATTTGTTGCTCACCCAATCCAGGAGTCTCCATGGTTCTCCATGCATGACCTTTACAGGTAAATCAGAAGCCAAATGGGGATTTTAGAAGTGAGATGGGGAAATGATTTAAGCTTGTGAGGAACAGAGTAGAATCAAGAATGCTGAGAATGTGTTGAGATAGAGGGAACCTTAGAGACATCTGGGAAAGCCATATGGATGGATAGGAAAAATCCCCTCCCCCAGGCGGTGGGTGGGAGTTATACTGGGATTTGAAGTGTGCGTCAGGGTTACTATGGAGGGAAGATACACGAGAAGCATATGGACCACCAAGGCCACAGCCGTGAAGCAACCTCATAGGAACTGCTCGTCTCTTCACTGGCCCATTTATTGAGACTCATGTAGACTGATATGAAAAAGGAAAAAACAAATACAATAGTAAATGTTTGGGGGTACAGGAAACAATTTTTTGCAGATATTTTAGTGGCATAGATATGTGCTAAGATTATTGAATTTTTTTGTTGTTTGGTAGTGATATTATGCAAAGAATTTTCTATGCAGGAATCAATAAGGAATTGTAATTGAGCTGATGTGTTTGACAAATATTGATTGGTGTAACTTAAAATGTGGATGGCAAGGCAAAATGCTTGTCTGTTATCCAATTATGCCAAAATATGTTTCTGACAAAATTCCTTTTGTACTTTTTTTAGAATTTATAGGGTTTTCATCATGAGATACTTGTTGCCTAGATTTTTATAGCTTAAAGAATTGTTGTTTTGCTCCTTCCTGAAAATGTCATTAAAAAACCTTATTTTTACAAAAACTATTCTCCATTTTTTTGGACATTAACACTGACCAAATAAAAACTGAGATTTCTCTTTTAGAGAAGATTTTTTTACCTTTAGGAAGCGTATCTACTTGTTTGAAGAGAAACAAAATAAGATGGAAGAGGTGTTTAGGTGCTTTTCATTCAGTGTTAAAAATGGTTAGAGAAAGAATTCACATTTTTCCTTAACAGTGTAACAAGCAATTAACTTTTTGGCATAGTGATAAATCTGCTTCTCTTAGGAAGGTGTTTTGTGTTTTAATAAGTGGCAATAATACTAGTGTATTCATTTTTATTGAATAGTTGAATGAAAAAGTGAATTAAATTCATAAGTATTGCCTTGGGCTTATTGAGATTTTATATACAATATCCCAGTGGGATAGCATCCCATTCAATACAATACTGTTGTAAAAAAAAAAAACTCATTAGCACCGCAACTGTCTTACTGTATCCCAGTAACCCTGAAATCCTACCATCTTTGATCTACTCAGTTTCCGCAAATAAACTTCTAAATAGAAATTCTTTAGTAATGTCCAATCCCTAACAAAAACAACAAATCAAAATGTTACCAACATACAGCACTTAAAAAAATTGTTGTCATCATTTGTTCATTCATTCATTCAATATTATTAACCTAAAATTACTTTAGTTTTAGAGGTAGTAGATATCTCTTAAGAGTATCCCTCTAGAAACATAAATGTATTTGTGAATTATATGCTATTAGTGAAGATAAATGGTGCCTGCTTAGAAAATTATGCTAAATAACAACAACAAAAAAATGTTTCACCTAAAACCAAAAAACCAAACCCAGTGCCGTTGAGTCAATTCCAACTCATAACAACCCTATAGGATAGAGTAGAACTGCCCCGTAGAGTTTCCAAGGAGTGCCTGGTGGATCCAAACTGCCGACCCTTGGGTTAGCAGCTGTAGCACTTAACCACTATGCCACCAGAGTTTCCAGTGTTTCACCTGTATAAATTTAATTGATTGCTGGACTGTCTTCAAGATTTTCTTGGATGCCTCCTTTAACAAGGCATTTCTGTCAGATAAGGGCTTAACTACCTGAGTGCATCAACACATTTATTTTCTTAAATTTCTCTAACTGTGGCTTTTACATTACAGGAAAATAAAACAATTTTATCGACATTAGACATACTCGTGAAGCTTCTATTAGACGCCAGGTAATAGGGCTGTTTTACCTATGTAGTTTCATTTAAAATGTAAAAACAATTATTTTACAAATAAGGGCATGCAAACTTAGAGCAGCTAACTGGCTTGTCCAAGGCCACAGAGGCTAGTCAGTGGCAAAGCAAGGGTTTTTAACCTGCCTCCTTGACCTGGGCATCTGACTCCTAACTCTAAGTGTATTATATCTCACCTGAGTCATGAGTCTGTTTACAACACTGTAAAAGAGGTATAATAGTGTCTACAACTAAAGAATACCATATGATGGGACGATTTTCATATTTATATTCTCAGTTCAGAGCTCTTGAAACACACTACAAACAGTATATAGGAGAAATTCAGGGGACTGGAGAAAAATATAGTGCTGTATCCTAATAATTATAGATGAGTGGATAAATGGATAGAAAGAATATTGAAGGATATATAAGAATGGGATAAATAAAATCTTTACAAATCTAAACACACAGGAATCAGTTGTGATCATTTTTAAACACCTTAGGTATTTTAGAGAGTAGCAAGATGCCTCAGTAGTTTTTCTGTATAAATGTGGTGGTGTAACAGGTGTGTTGGCTAGTGATAAGATTTTCTGCCAAGCAACAAATAAATAATTGCGAAGGAATCCCAGAAAGATGTTTGGCCTGAGGTCTATTTGAATGTGATTTTTTAAGTGGTATTCTATTTTTTACTCTGCATAAGAAACAGCTTCATACTGCTGTTTCACATATAAGGTTGACACTATTTTTAACCCGTTATGTTTTGTTTTGAATGTTTTAGATATTATTGTGAAATTGCCCCTTACCACATCTAGCCCCTTTACCTGGATAATGCCTTTAAATTTTTTTCTTTTTTAAGTCATAGCATCATTAGGAAGTCTTCCCAGGTTTTCTAAGACTTGATTAAAAAAAAGACAGTTGCCATTCAACTGATTGCGACTCATGACAACCTCATGTGTTGTAGGAGCAGTATTTTACTCGATAGGGTTTTTAATAGCTAATTTTTCAAAAGTAGATCACCAGGCCTTTCTTGCAAGGTGCCTCTGGATGGACCCAAACTTAGTAACTGATTAGCCTGTCCTGAATTCTTCCACAGTGTCCTATATCGGCCTGTTTGTGGCACTGTCACACTGATTTCTAATATTCCCTTGTCATCTTGTCAACGGACCATATGTTCTTAAAGACAGAGCCTGAGCTCGATTTATTGGTGTAACTTGAGCAATGTCCTCAATGGCTCGCACTTATGAGATACTCAGTAAATACATTTAATAAGTGAACATGTGTTCTGTATTATTTGCATGTGTTTCAAAGAACTGTTTCACTGCTGTCTTATCCCACCTCTAAAATTTGCCCTTCTTTCCCTGGGAGAGATACTGTTCTGTAGCAGACTCTGTTACCCTTGCCAACTAGCAAATCTCTGGAGAGCGATA
Source organism: Loxodonta africana (assembly GCF_030014295.1). Lineage (NCBI taxonomy): Eukaryota > Metazoa > Chordata > Mammalia > Proboscidea > Elephantidae > Loxodonta > Loxodonta africana. The sequence goes on from NC_087351.1 coordinate 45,122,812, forward strand.
GAGGTGTATTACCTATCTACCCGCATCAAAGCAAGGTAACATACTGCCTTTTCAGAGGAAAAATAATACTCAGTTTTTCCATATCCTGACCAATTGATTATTAAGGAATAGGGTGTGGGGGCAGTTGGGCCATGACATCTGCCATGTTGCTGATTGTCAGGGTTTGTTCCATTGCCTCAGGAGTCTAGGCATATGTCTGCTTTCAGTCTCACTAATCCTGAAAGATGCTTTTGGTTGCAGAGCAGGGCCCTCCCAGATGGAGGATGCCTGTTTCTCGGTCAGAGATATTTGCAAGTTTAAGAGGGCATAGTGGCTCAAAAAGTACATACTTTAAAACACAAGTACCAACTTTTTTTTTTTTAATTTACTGTAAAGGTTTATGGAAGTTAGTTTTATAGAACAGCCATTGTACATAACTCCTTTCTTACTGTAATAGTCAAATTATGGTTACTGGAAAGTTGTCAAGGTTAGTCAACCTGCACAGAAGCACTTCCTTACCGTACTGTTCTTGTAAATGCACCCCAGTAGACTGGGCAGTGAGGAGCCCTTGTGGTGCAGTGGTTAAGTGCTTAGTTGCTAACTGAAAGGTTGGCAGTTCGAACCTACCCAGCGGCCATGTGAGTGAAAGACCTGACAATCTGCTCCTGTAAAGGTTACAGGCTAGAAAATCCTATAGGGCAGCTCTTCTGTCACATTGGGTCACAGTGAGTCGGATGGCACCTAACAACAACAACAGGCTGGGCACTGGTGGCTTAGAAGTGCTGAGCTTTATGTGTGCCAAGGTGGTAGTCTTTATCTGTGATTGAGGGTAACCTATCTAAAACATCTTAAAGTGATTTTCATTTTTAAATAACTCAATATCTTAAGTAAAAGAATGGCATCAAATCCTTTATCTTTTCCTTTCTTTTTGCCTGATCTGCTCTAGTGCAAGTTTTAGATGATACCTTTGTTTCTAAAAAAACAAAGCAGGGAAGTGTACAATCAAAGAAATAATAAATATGGAGAGTCAAATATGAGTGTTAAAAGAATGTATTAGTGGGACTAGTTGGGGCCTGAGTTTATCCTGGTGGCTGGAGGACAGTTTAATTAGGAAAACTTCCTTGAGCGACTATCCTTTACATGCGCAATGCAAAACATATTTGGAAGAAAATAGACGAGGTGTAGGAGGTGAAGAAATAGGCAGGTAATTCAAATGTTTATTATTTGCTAATTGTGACATGGGATATTTCAGTCTAGGAGTGACGTTCAGAATGTTTAAACAACAGATTGGCCTGGCCACTGCCCCATCAGAACCTAAGCCAGTGCTGGAGCAGGGTCCTGGAGATCCATTAAGTTGTAGTAATTTAGGTCCAGGGATACTGAAAAAAGGGAGAATTGGGTGGGCATGGGGAAGAGGCCATTTTCGAGTTGGCATGGAAGAATAACGCTGATTTAATACATAGCTGCATCTGTATTGGAGCGCCCTACTCTCTCTACATTTTCCAAAAAATGTTGTACTTCCCGAGTGTTGCCGACATCTCTGGAAAGGGGAAAAAGGGAGCTTTCCTTGTGATTTCTTTTACATAGTTGGGAGCCATGAGAATATTAGTCTTCAATAAATTCAGCATTTGAAGAAATGCATTTTTCCTGTAAAACCAGACGAGTTGCCACTGAGTCAGTTTCAACTCCTGGTGACTCAATATGTGTCAAAATAGAACTGTGCTCCATAGAGTTAGGAGTTTTGGAAGTAGCTTGCCGGGCATTTCTTCCAAGGTGCCGCTGGGTGAACTGGAACCTCAAACCTTTTTGTTAGTAACTGAATATTCTGCTGTTATTAGTTGCTGTCAAGCTGATTCTGTCTCACAGTGACCCCATGTGTGCAGAGTACAACTACCACATAGGGTTTTCAAGGCTGAGACCTTTTGGAAGCAGATTGCCAGGCCTGTCTCCCAGGGTGGGTTCATACTGCCAGCCTTTCAGCTAGTAGTCAAGTGCTTAACTACACCACCCAGCTGAAGCCATTCTGGGTATTATATGGGTATGAAGCCTCAGTTTCTCCAGTGCACTGTAACACTGTCTTTTATGTCAGCAGAATTGTGGCTCTATAGGCGTGTGTGGCTTCACAGCTCTTGGGGGGTCAATTTTAGTTTTCCCCTTGAACTTCTTCATCCTGGTCCCCGAACCTTGCTAGATTTGGCTTATGGCCAGCCACTGAAAACCCAGAATAACCTACTGTGAATCACTCCAAGGATACTTCTAAAAAAGAAGGGGAAAAACAAGAAGATGCTGAAGGGACAGTTTGTGGGTTAGGAGAAGGAAAATGTCTAATACAGTTCGAGATGTTAGATAAGAGCAGCATGACCTGTGTCACCTCCCCCTAGAAGGCGAGCACCCTGAAGCCAGAGACAAGGACTGCAGTGTTCTCAGAGGTGCTGGGAGCACAGTGCTGGCATACAGTGTTTCTGAAAAGGATGCAGGACCGTTACAGAGAAAAACTGGGGTAGGATATGTTTCCTTCGATTTGAGTCCATGTATTTCTTCAGTTAACCAGAATAGTGACCTTTTAGTAGGTTAGAATATTGAAGCCAGAATAATGGAAAGGAGGAAAAAAAAAAAAAAAAAAGTAATAGAAGAAAGCAGCAGAAAATTAGGTGGAAACTTACTGGCTGGCGTGAAAATGGTAGCTCAAAGGAAAATTGAAATCTGGGCATTTCTTTGAAAACATCAGAGAAATTAAAATAGGAGAACTGAGAAATGGCCATCAGGTGAGTTTGGTATTTGTAAAGAATGCTTCATAATCAAAGATTGGCATGATTTGGCATTAGAGAAAAAAATTGATTCTGGTTATTATTATTATTTGGTAAATTCTTGGTGAAAATACCGTTCTTTCAGATGAGGCCTAATTATGAACTAGTGAGTATGACTGTAAGGTATCAATTCTGTTAAGTAAGAGAAAATGGAAGGTTTCGCTTTATCTGGAATTTAAGTTTTGGTTATATGCAATGAACTGTCTTTGTAATTAATAAGAGGATACATGTTCTCAATATGGAAAAGAACTTTTAATGCTTTAACCACAAAGTAAAGAGCTGGACGAGGGTGGATGAAGTGTTTGGTTGAATTCAGTAGTGCTGATAGATTGAAGATTGAGGTATGAGTGCCTGGTCATGGTCTTAAGGCTAGGAAGCCTCATGTCTTGGCCACCAGGCCCATCAAGAAATACAGGAATATTTTTGCTTGTACCTCATTTTCCCATCCTTTTAATGTCATGAAGAGTCACTAGAGCCTTCTCTAGTAAATATACTTTGATGGTACAGCCTCAGTGGCATATATAGCATACTTATGAATGAGGGAGATAGCGTTGGAGGAGGTGGTGATTTTAAATTGGACAACTGAGGAACCAAATTAGATGAATCTGAAACTCCATACTCAAAGATTACAAGGTCATTAGTATGAATGAATAAATAGGTAATGGAAGTATTGTGTAGTAGCTCATAATTATGGAAGCGTGAGAGGAAGCGGGGTCAGGTGGAGGAAGGAGGTGTTCATAGAGTTATTCACATGAGTATTGAAATCAGCCATAATAATGATTGGGCGTTAAAGGAGAATGGGATGTCAGATAATCGGATTATATAGGTTCTAATATAGAGAACAGAAACCAAACAGGGGAAGGAGGCATCTAAATCGTACGTGGTGAGGTAATGGGATGAAAAGCCCCTCCCATCTTGTAATCTGATGTCTCTTGATTCAGAAAGAAGGATTTTGCCATGATTTCATATTTTTGCAGTATGACTTGAAGAAATTGTTCATGTAATTACAAATTTTATCTTTTAAACATTGAATAGTTGGGGAGCTTATGTGCAATAATGCTTTTATGTTACCTAATTGGTAACCTGCTAACATTTTTATTTAATGTCAGTGAGGAAACAAATTAGTAATAAATGGCTGCTATAAAATGTGGTTAGCAATTCAAGTGACAAAATGGGAAATCTCTCATTTGTGCTTTATACATGTCGGTTTCTAGGCCTCCTCCTTGCCAATATCCCTGTTCCTCCTTTCAGTCAGCCAGTTTTTACTGCATGCCAATGGCTAGTAACAACGCTCCAAAAATCCTTCTCTGTCTGAAAAACCACTGCTTCCCAACTCCACCACAGATGCAGACAGATAACTGTGCAGAGCTCTTCACTTGTCTTTGTGGTTCTTTTCTGCTGCCACAGGTGTATATAGTATGTATAGTATTTAAGGCAAGAACTTTCTCTTCTGAAATCTTCTATCTCCCACATACACAGAAATATATGAAGAACATTCCATAGGTAATTAATAAATGATTGAGTGTAAGATTGATTGAAAGAATAACTCACATGGATCCATTTCAGAAGATGGCAATTTTCAATGTTTGTCAGGTTTCCATTTCAAATTAGCCAGCTGAAAGTATTATAGCTTATTTTTGTATTTTAAATACATTTTATATTTTTCCTGAATGTGTTTTCATTGTAGCAAACATGTGAGTAGTTTGGAATTTCAAACTTTTTTTTTGTTCTCTAGGGTTTTTGTTTTCTATGCTGTTTCTTCATTTCTATCAAATTAAGCAATACTTAAAGCATAATTTATTTTATAGGTGATTTAAATAAGCTGTATCATTTCAATTCTTATAAAACAAGCTTAAAGATTGCAACAAATAAAACAAATGCAGCCGTAAAATGCAGAGACAGACAGTTGTATTACTAGTTTATAAAGAATTACCTTCTTGAACTTGAGTATGTTAAGGGAACAATTATTTGAACCTTGTTTTTTTTACACTAAATAAAAATTCTTTTTCTTCTAAATTTTATTTATTTTGTTGTTGTTGAGAATATACACAGCAAAACATACACCAATTCAACAGTATCTACATGTATAATTTAGTGACATTGATTACATTCCTTGAGTTGTGCAATCATTCTCATTCTCCTTTTTTGAGTTTTTCCTCCCTCATTAACATAAACTTACTGCCCCTAAGGTTTCCAACTAATCTTTCTAGTTGCTGTTGTCAATTTGACCTCATTTAGGTAGTTCTTAAAAGAGTATATAATGTTCAAGGCAGACCTTTTTTTTTACTAGTTAAGCTAAACTGTTTTTCAGTTTTAAGATAAGTTCGGGGATATTTTTGCTTCTAGGTTTAAGGATTCTCTCAGGGCAATAGTTTCAGGGGTTCATCTACCCTGCCTGGCTCTACAAAGTCTAAAGTCCATAAGAATTTGAAATTTTGTTCTACATTTTACCCCTTTTGATCAGGATTCTTCTATGAAATCTGTGATCAAAATGTTCACTAATGCTAGCTGGGCACCATCCAATTCTTCTGGTCTCCTGGCAAAGGAAGTCATTGTTCAAGGAGGCAATTAGCCACACATTCCATGTCTACCTCTTACTCCTGACTCTCCTTCTTCCTCTGTTGCTCCAGGTGGATATAGACCAATTGTCGTGCTTTGGATGGCCGTTTGCAAGCTTTTACAACCCTAGGCACTACGCAATGAACTAGGAGGTAGAACGGAAGCACTAAACACATTATTAGGCCAATTAACTGGAATGTCCCATGAAACCATGAGTCTCACCCTCTGAACCAAGGAACCAAATCCCATGAGGTGTTTGGTTGTACATAAGAAGCCTCATCAGCTACTCCTTTTTTTGGGGGGAGGGGCGGTCATTGTTGTAAATATACCTATCACACAGCTTTTGCCAATTCAACTTTTTACAGGTGTACAACTTATTGACAGCAATTACAATAATCAGCTGTGCAGTTTTTCTGCTACCATTAACCCCCCTTTATTTCCTCCCTCCTGCCCCTGGTAACCACTAATAAACTTTTTCTTTTTACGCTTGCCTTTTATTGTCTTTTTGTATAAGTAAGGTCATAAAATATTTGTACTTTTGTGATTGACTTATATTACTCAGCATAATGTCTTCCAGCTCCATCTATATTGTAGCATGTATCAAGACTTCATTTCTACTAGTGGTTAAGTGGTAGTCCGTTGTATGTATGTACGACATTGTGTTTATCCATTCATCTGTTGATAGCATTTGTTTCCACCTCTTGGCTATTTTGACTAGTGCTGTAATGAATGCTGGTGTATAAGTCTCTGACTATCTGTTTTCAAGCCTTTTGGGTATATATATGTCTAGGAGTAGAATTGCTGAGTCATATGATAGGTCTATTTTTAGTTTTTGAGGAACTGCGACACTGTTTTCAACAATGGCTATACCATTTTGCATTTCCACGAGCAATGGATAAGGGTTCCAATTTTCCCATATCCTCACCAACATTTGTTATTTCCTTTTTTTTTTAATCTTAGCCATCCTAAACCTGAAACACGTGGCCATCGAGTTGATTCTGACTTATAGCAACCCTATAGGACAGAGTGGAACTGCCCCAGATGGTTTCTAAGGAGCGGCTGGTAAATTCGAACTGCCGACCTTTTTGGCTAGTAGCTGAGCTCTTAACCACAGTGTCACCAGGACTCCTAGCCATCCTAATAGGATTGAAATGGTATCTCATTGTGGTTTGATTTGCATCTCCCTGATGGCTGATGACACTGAGCATCTTTCATGTGTTTGGTTGCTTAGCTCTTCTCTCTATACTCAACTTAAGATTGTCCATGGTGATTTGGTCCTGTCCAGTGCTCCTTAGTAATTTCTGTCTCTACTTTTACTCCAACCTGTAAGCAGGCTCAAGCCTTCCGATCACTAAAACTTCTCTTCATGCACATATCCCCTTCTAGTTAAGCTTTTCCTTTCCTTCACAACCAAGTTTCTCAAAACAACAATGCGCACTAAAACTTTGCACTTCTTTATAGAACTCTGTCTCTATGTTCCCACTGTTTTCCATCTTTCACCTTTAGGCAGATTATTCTGGCAGTGTCCAGTTAATTGCCAAATCCAGTGGTCTTTCTAGTTCACAACTTATTTGGCTTTGTAGACAACTCTTTTCTTTCAGAAAATACCTCTTCCTTTGTTTTTTGTGACACCTGTCTTTGGGTATCCTTCTACCTTTATGATTCATTTTTTGCCTACTACTCCTTTGACTTTTGGTGTTTATTAGTAATGTGTCCTTGGATTTTTCCAGTCTCATGCTGTATTCTCTCTGTGCCAGCTCATCCAGGCCCAGGGCTTTAATCTCCTCTTGAGCTACTCTTCTCCATTGTATCTGCTTATGCCTAGATTGGGCTTTCATGATTTCCTGGTCAAATGGTTGTGTAGTCTCCTGGTGATTCCTTCTCTTCCACTTCCCTGGTAATCCTGGAATCTAGACTCTTCATTGAAAATAGAGTGGCCTTCCTAAAGTGCCCTAAAAAAAAAGAGCCAAAAACCAAACAAAACCAGTTACTGTTGAATTGATTTCGATATCTTGCAGTCTTATGTGTGTTAGAGTAGAACTGTGCCCCGTAGGTTTTCAATGACTGTGATCTTTTGGTAGTAAAGATCACCAGGCTTTCTTCTGACGTGCCTGTGGGTGGATTTGAACCACTGTCTTCTTCAACCTTTTGGTTTGTGGCTGAGCACTTGTTTCTACTACCCAGGGATTCCTAAAAAAGAGAGATCCTTTGCTTATCATCCTTTTATGACTCCTCATTGTCATAAATAAAAGCCGAATTCCTTGCATAAAATTTAAGGAATTCCATGGTTTGGCTCTTGCTGACCTCTTTGGCCCCATCATTTGCCTCTCCCACTAATCCCATCTACCAGATATATTTATGTGTCCTGTAAATTCCCATACTTTATGGAGATTTCCTTGTGTTACTTCCCCTGTTCCAACATGCCCAACTTCTTACTGCTATTATCTCTGAAACCTCTGATTTTCTAAATTTTTTTTGTTAAAATTTTATTGTGGTTTAGGTGAAAGTTTACAGCACAAGTTAGTTTTTCACTCAAAAATTTATATACAAATTGTTTTGTGACATTGGTTGCAATCCCTGCAATATGTCAACACTTTCCCCTTTCCCTTTCCACCCTGGCTTCTCCATGTCCATCAGCCAGTTTTCCTGTCCCTTCTTGCCTTCTCGTCTTTGTTTTTGGTTGGTGTTGCTCATTTAGCCTTCTCTACTTGATTGAACTAAAAAGCAGGATCCTCATGTGTGTTCTTTGTTTTATAGGCCTGTGTAATCTTTGGTTGAAAGATGGACTTCGGGAATGGCTTTACTTCTGAGTTAGCAGGGTATCTAGGGCCATGGTCTTAGGGATTACTCTAGTCTCTGTCAGACTGGTAAGTCTGGTCTTTTTTGTGAATTTGAATTTTGTTCTACCTTTTCCTCCCACTCTGTCTGGGACCCACTATTGTGATCCCTGTCAGGGAGGTCATGAAAACATTCATTTTTTAAATAACTTAGCTGAAGAACTATCCAATGAAGCTTTCCTTGATCTACTCCAAGGTAGAATTGGCCACTGTCTCCTTTGTGGCATCACCCATTACAGTTGAGTGGATTCCGACTCATGGTGACCCTGTAAGACAGAGTAGAACTGCTCTATAGGATTTCCAAGGCTGAAGTCTTTACAGAAAGAGATTGCCACATCTTTTTCCCACAGAGCAGCTGGTGGATTTGAACTGCCAACCTTTTGGTTAGCAGCTGAACACTTAACCGTTACGCAATTAGGGCTCCGTTGTGACACTACAGTACTTTGAAATGTGGTCCCTGCCCCTTCTGAGCTTATACTCTAGTCAGCAACACAAAGAAGCAGTTAGAACCTAGTGTGTGATTGGTAGTCTGACGGGAAGGACAGGGAGCCACAGAGCATGTTAGGAGGATACTTGGCTCAGATTTCCAGAGGAAGTGACTGCTGAGGTAACATACGAAGGATGAGTAGGTCTTAATCTAGGAAAGGAGGAAGAGGTGGAGAGGAGCCATTCCAGGTGGGTGAGGGCCTAAAAGGGGCTGACCTTTGAATCTTTGTTTCTTCCCGTGGCTAGAGTGTAAATTCAGGATGTGGGTTGGAAAGGAGACTAGGAGCTGGTTCAAACAAGGCCTTTAAAAAGTGCTGATGAATCTGGAGCCACCTAATTGATCAGCCATGGAAAGATCTCTCCGGTGGCAGTGATGAAAAGAGTTTGGGAGGGGGCTAAGGAAGCCACAAAGAGAGGAGTTAGGGGGTTATAGCAGCTTATCAGGAGAGATGGTGGTGGCTTAGAGTAGGTGGTAGTGCAAACAGTAAGAAATGGGTGGATTATAGAAATTCTTAGGAAGGACAGTAGAATTTGTAAGTCCCTGGATGGATATCGAAGGAGGTGAGGAGAAAAAACATAGGATGCTGCCTGGAGTTCTGATGCGGACAGTGGGTGGTGCCGTTTAACAAGAATAGGCACCACTGGAGAGAGTCATGTTTGTGGGGAGGGTGAAGATCTTAGTTTTATGTTTGAGATTACTGTAGAATGTGAAAATAGAAAAGGATAGTAGGCAAACCTGGGAGACAATCTTACCTCTTCATCTCCCTTTACTGAATGATAACATTTTTAGGAAGAGTGATCATGTCTTAGTCATCTTTGCCATGTGATTGTCATGTAATCATCTTTCAATAACTAAATAAACACATTAATGAATGAGTGGATGGGAATACTGTCTAGGGTGATCTTTCCTATCTACTTTTTCCACAAAAGAGTTAAATTTGGGTCTTTTAGCCAATCAAGATTATCCTATTAGTCATTTCAGGATTCTTAAGATGAATGTTTCTACTACTACAGAAGAACTAAAAACAAATGTACTTTCTAAAATATCAAACGTAAATGTAAGAGACATTTCCCTCCTTAGATCGTATGAATGCATCTTTTCTGATCCTGTGTTGGTGTTGCTCGCTGATTTTTTTCCCCCTGAGATTCACATTGTTTGTGACTTTAATAAAGGTCTTATATAGATACTCAGGTACTATTTTGTATTATCTGTACTAATGTTCAGATAATGAAAAATTGACTGTGGTTTTAAGTCCATGTAGTTCAGTTTTCTGCAAGGTACACTTACCCACATAATGAGAGGATGAATCATGCTTTCCAGAGTGGAGCCTATCAGGTGTCATTTTCTCCCCACATTTATATTCAGTTTGGAGTTAATCTGGCATTATCCCTAGGTATTATAAAAGAGAGATGATAAGGATTCTTGTGTAAAATAATAATTGCCTAAAATATAGCAAACGTGTTTTTGAATGAACTGTGAATTTCTTAAGCAGTCACAAGCACACACACTCTCTTTCATATAATGCTGTTATTGGACCCTGTTGTGATACCAACCAAAGAAAATCTTTGGAAGGGAGCCACTCGGGAACAGTAGATGTTCTTTTTGGTTCCTTTTGCAGTGAGACCCACTATGAGTCAAGGTTAAGACTTTGGGAGCTAAATAATAGGTTTTCTTTCTTTCTTTCAGCAGTCAGTCTCCAAGGTCATAGATTTTGTCTTCAAAAATTCTGCAGATCTGAAGTGATTAAGAATTGAACTTTCTTATGTTTATCATAAACCACTAGGGAAGAAATCAAGTGAATCTGAGCTCTGATGAGGAACTTGGGTCTCAGTCAAGGTAGCTGCAATCAGAATATAATTCAAGATGCTAGGGTAGGAGATCACTGATTTCTGCAAAAAGACAAGTAGACTCCCCCCACCCCCCCAAAAAAGTCACTCTTGATCTTCGTTTTTAACTTTGCAAATTAAGCCTTTAAAAAAGCCTCCTTGATTGAGGTGAACCATGCATATTTTTAAGTTACATTTTGCTTAACTCTGCTTCTGCAGTTTAAGTACACTTTGGTTGTGCCTGCACACAATAGTGAAATAATTTTGTAAGATGTTATATGTTATAGTGTAGAAGGGTTTTGATAATTTTATTGCAGAGATGTCCTGGTCTCCAATAAAGAATGAAATAATAAAGTTTAAAAAAAATTTTAGTGGAACTTTTATGTGTAGATACCCTCAATCACCATCTCTGATAACTTTAAAATATTTTGTCCCTTCACCTGGTACTCCCTGAGCTTCAGTCTGAATATCAGAATGCTTACAAGGCATCAGACTACTGAGATGTCATGATGACAGCTCAAATTCTACAGATCTCAATCAAAATGAACTCATAATTTGCCCCTCAAACCTGGCCCAGTTCCACTGTTTCTTGTCTCAGCATGGCATCACCACCTGTTCAGTTGCACAGCCAGAAACTCAGGAGAAGGGAGTATCCTTGCCACCACCCTCTCCTTTATTCCATATTCAATTCATCAGCAAGCTCTGTTGACTTTTTTTTTCTTTAGTATTTCTACAATCTATCCCCCCCTCTCCAACTCCTCTGATAGCACTCTAGTCCAGTGGTTCTCAACTAGGGGTGACTTTGCCCCAAGGGGACATTTTGCAATGTCTGGAGCCATTTATGGTTGTCACAACTGGGGTTTGCTACTGGAATCTAGTTGGTAGAGGCCAGCGATAATGCTAAACATCCTATAATACACAGGAAAGTCTCCCACAACAAAGAATTATGGAGCCCAACAAAATGTCCATAGTGCAAGGTTTAGAAACCATGCTTTTCTTATTCAAGCCAACATCATCTCATTCCTTGATTACTACAATAATATTTTAATTTGTCTTTATCTAGCCTACTGCCATCATACTATACATGGTGATGGTGATCCTTAAACAATGCAAACCCAGCTTCACTGCCTTCTAGGCTTTTCTATACTGCTAAAATAAAGACCACACTTCCTTAATAGATTCTGTGTAAGGCCCAGGCAACATATGCAACTTCGGTTGCTGTTGTTCCCAGATTGTTCTGTTTTGTAGCAGTATTGACTTGTTTTTTGTCTTTGCATGAGCCTTGCACCTCCCTGCCTGTGGGCTATCACGTGACCTCCCCCCCCACCTGGAACATTATCTTCCTGACACTCAGCTAGTTAACTTCCTTTTGCATATTCTCCAGTTCTTACTCAAACATTGTATTTCAGTAGCAAACCTTGAACTGTTCTCTAGATTAGTCTTCTAATACAAATTCTCATAGCCCTGGACTTTTTCTTTTCATAACACTCAAGTTTGTTGTAAACCTCCTTCCCCATTTTAAAATGGGGGTTATTAAAAGAATAATAGCTAATATTTGTTAAACACTTAGGCCAGACACCTTTCTAGGAGATCCAAATGTATTTTTTTTAATCATTACAACAAGCTCATGTGATACAGATAATGCTATTTCGTATTATTGACTTATTTAGTAGAGTCTAAGACAGATTTTTCCCAACATCTTTGAAATTAGGTGACTTTTTTTTTTATTATCAGTGATGCTTTGAATTTGATGGAACATGATATTAATCCCATTTTACAGATGGGAAAACCGAGGCACAGAGAGGTTAAATAAAGTGACCAAAATTCTATCCCTGTCAAGTGTTGGTATCAGGACTCAAATCCAGGCAGTATGACCCTATAGTCCATACCAACTTCAATTCCATGCCTCCCTGTATCATAATGGTTGCTGTGAGGGTTATTGCAACATGTCTTTTATTGCCTAACCAGATTAGAAACTCCCTTCACGTGTGGGATTGCATCCCTAGTATCTACCACAGGGCTTTGTATAGAAGATATTTAGTGCGTATGTTGGGCTAATTGACTCTTGCGTCACCCTAGCCCTTCTGACTCTGTTTAGGACCCAATACTATTGTGAAAGAAGATAATCTCTAGAGATTATTTTAACAGCATAATAAAAAAAACCTTTTTGACCTTGAGATGATGCATTTCCAAATTATCTTGAGAAATATATCAAATGAATACTTCTGTGTATTTTTTACAGAATTACTATGTGTTATGATGAAAACAGTCATTATACTCAATTAAAAAACAGATATTTGGAGGTAACCCCCCCTTCCTTTTTTTAAATGGTTTAATCTGTATTTAAGTAAGAGTTGTAATTCCGCAGAGAGGGTTTAAGAGGAGTAGTTTATCAATAGCCTTTAAATGCTGGCTTCCATGAACAACTGCCTTCTTTGCCATGGGACCAGAAGAAATAGATGGTGCCCACCTACCATTACTGAACATTTCGATCAAAGATTCTATAAAATAATCCTGATCAAAAGGGGGAAAATACAGAACAGACTTTTAAATTCTCATGTATTCCTCCAGACTTTCTGGAGCCAAGGAGGATGGAGGAACCCCTGAAACTGTTGCCCTGAGATAATTTTTAAACCTTGAAGCAAAAATATCCCCTGAAGCCTTCTGAAAATCAAACAATAGTTTAGCTTAACTAGTGAAGAATGTCTGGTTTGACCATTATGCTCTTTTAAGAATGTCTGGTTTGACCATTATGCTCTTTTAAGAACTATATGTAAGGGATCAAACTGACAACAGCAACATGAAAGATTACATAGGAACTTCAGAGGGCAGTGAGTTTATGTTAATGGGAGAGGAACGACTCAGAAAAGCAAGGTGAGAATGGTCGCACAACTCGAGGAATGTAATCATTGTCACTGAATTGTACATATAGAAACGGTTGAATTGATGATACTTTGCTGTGTATATTCCTAACAACAACAACAAAATAAATAAAATTAATTAAAAAAAACAACTCATGAGACCTGAAATATTAAAAAAAAAAAAAAAAAATGAGAAAGATGTTTAAGTATTGGAGGTTGTTGACCTGAATTGCTGTGTTGCAGAATAAAGAATTTATTGCTTTTCCAATTGGCTATACTTATTGGAAGGCTAAAGAATGAATTTTTTGTGCCAAGGAGAATGTTAGGTCTTGGGCCTAAACAATTTGTCTGGCTTCCTTCTTTTGGATCTAGTTTCATCTCTTTGGCAGTTGAATGCAAAAGATATTACACTCTGCCCTATCGATGCCAAAAGTTCACAGAAGAGAGAATTGTTGGCAGGTTGTGCTTGTTTTAAGGGACAGAGGTGTTTGAATTTCACACTTTAATTTTCAGGGACTTGTTCGTACACCACAGGTGAAAGGCTCACAGAATCATGCACTGTGTACTAAGCACTTGAGGACAGAGCATATGATTCACCTTGATTGGATGATCAGTGTTCTGTGGTGGCCTTTGTTACTGTGACTATACATTGCCCAAAAGGGGATATTGAATAGAATTGAAATTAATATGATTGGGTAGTTTTAGAATTTAAATACCTTATAACAGGAGAAGGGAGGATGTTTTACTAAGTACAATGACTATTTTGATCACTAACATGATTTTTTACCTTAGACAGTTGTACCTATAGGTTGATGCTTATATGCAAAAAATAAATGAATGGAGTGTACAGACCACAGGCTAGCCATTTCCGTATTATATTTTTACTGAAATGTTTTAGTTACTTTGTAGAAAACAGTTAGGATATAGCAGGATCTTAAAATACCTGTTGACTTTTTTACATTTTGAAACATGTCACATCTTTGTAATATTCATATTAATTATTTTGTATATCTAAATTCATTGTCCAGTTGGACAATGAATAAGGAAGACTGAAAAAGAATTGATGGTGTTGGTGAAGAATATGGAATTATACCATGGACTGCCAGAAGAATGAACAAATCTGTCTTGGAAGAAGTACAGCCAGAATGCTGCTTAGAAGGAAGGATAGCAAGACTTAGTCTCAGATACTTTGGACATGTTATCAGAAGGGACCAGTCCCTGGAGAAAGGACATGGTTTTTGGTAAAGTACAGGGTCAGCAATAAAAGAGGAAGACCCTCAATGAGATGGATTGACACAGTGACTGCAACAGTGGGCTCAAACATGGCAACAGTTGTGAGGATGGTGCAGGACAGGGAAGTGATTCTGTTTTACATAGAGCCTGTATGAGTTGGAACTGACTCAGTGACACCACACAGCATATCTAAATATTTGGAGGAATGTTATACATGCAGGTAATTCTGAAAATATGGGAATTAATGTGTGGAATTCTGTTATAATTTAAAAACATGCAGAAAACAAAAGATAACTTGTTTTTATTATCTATACACACAAGCAGACTCATAAACCTATATTATTTTCATCATTGTCAAATAACCAAATCTACAGGTTTTCTCCTCACAAATAGAGATGAGGGATTTGCTTCCTTCGAGATGACAATCGATGCTACTCTGGATTAATTTCTATTAAATGTGCATATTCTTTTATCCTACATTTCCACCTGTACTGATAAGCTCATGCAAATCCTTCAACATAAATGTGTGTAAATGTTTATTTCAGTATTAGTTTAATGCCAAAATTTGGAAACACTTCAAGTATTTATCCATAGGCAATTGAATAAATAAATTACTGCATTCATCCAGTGAGATGCTGTGTAGTGTTTAAACAGATTGGGATAGGTATCTATGTGCTGTTGTGGCCTGGAGTTCAAGATATGTATTTGCAAGTTGGCAGAATAGTATCGAGAGTATGACTTTGTTTCATGTTTTTCACACAAATAGTGCGCACCTTCTATGTTTGTTTGCTAACTGTGCCCTCCCCCTGCGAGGTATTTTCGTAAGTGTGCTCTGCTAATTTTTTTTGTTTTACAGCAGCATGTAAAAAAAATTGGCGTAGCGGTTCTTCTTATGAAAATACCTTGTGGGAGGAGGGTGCAGTTGGCAAACAAACATAGAAGGCATGTGTTATTTGCGTAAAATATGGTATATGCATAAAATACGGTTTACATAAATGTGCTTTTTAGTGTGTACATCCCTTTTGGAAACATACACAAGATATAACTAACAAAGGTAACTTCTGGGGATAGAAGGACTCAGAGGCTGGGGAACTTATATCTTTGCCCCTTTATTTCTCTCCACTGTTAAAACTTAAATAATTTTATAAAATAGTTGCATTTTAACTTTCAAGTGGAATACTCCCAAATTGAATCCTTAATTCTTCAATTGATTCTCCATATTGGATGCCATTCGATTAACAAGTGAATGGAAAGAAGAGAGCATGTAAAGAAATTGGAGGTGTATGTATTCCGATTTAGCTTGTGAATTACTGCCGTCTTCTCCACATGGTCTCCTGGATGCACCAGATGATGCTATCTGGGGGACTGTGTATCTTTTCTGCCTGTGGAGTGGTGCAGCCCTTGCAGTTAGTGTTAGGGTGTTGTTCTACCCCTCCCCCCCAAAACTGGTATTTTTGGTGCCCTCTTTTAGAGCTCATCATTATAGAGTCTTTTCTTAGTTTGAAGAGGGGCGCTCTGTTGTCAAGGCCAAATTATAGCTTGGTTAATTACTTTCGTTCACTTCCCCCTCCTGTCTTTCTAATAGATAGCAATGCTATTTTTTGTTATGATAATAATGGATGCATAGGGATTTTTTTGCCCAAATTCTTTGTCTTTCCATAGTTCACATAATGTATTCAGAATATTGGTGAGTCTTTTATCTCTGTCTTTTTTTTTTTTTTGTAAATGGTCAAATTGAAATTTAGTGAAAGCAACTGACTCTGTTCAGAGACAATGCCTGAATTAAGATATTCACAGAGCAGTAACAGATAAACTCTCTCAAATGTATGCTTTGTACTGTGTCTGAAGAGAGAGTTGCTGCCTTTAACCCGAAAGCGAGGACTGTCCGAGGGGCTACTTAAAAAAAAAAAGTATTTATCAGTAGAGATAATAAAATATTATTATTAAAGAGATAATAAAATATTTCCTAGGATGGAAATACTGGGAAGAAATATTAAAGCCGTATACAATATGCTTTTTTACACTGTAACCAAACAAGTATTAAACCTTATAAATTTGTTGAGAAATACTTATCCACATAAGTAAAGGTAGAGGGAACGAAGATAATTGTGATTAGGTGACATGATGGGATGACAATAAAGAGAGAAAGTCTAAATTCTTATGGGCCAATCCTCTGTTCAACATCATAGTCATGTCTACACTGCAGTATATGGGTCTTGGGATCAGTGGTAGACAGATAGAAAATAGCTGGATCATGTTTTAATCTCAGAGATTTCAAAATGCCAATCAGACCCCTGGCTTGCTCCAGTTTTCAGAAATACTATGTGAAATGTGGATCATAAAGCAGAATTTGGCTCTAAAACACTGAATTAAAATTAGTCTCGGGAAGGCTTCAATTAACTCCTCAGCAGAACTACCAGTATTCTCAATTTTCTAGCTAGGGACGCTTACGAGAGTAGCAGATGGCCACACAAAGCAACCATGTTATTTTATTTCCAAATTTAATGTAAACTGAGCTCATAAATTTTTAAAAATAAGCCTCCTCAAATTTACCACAGTAATCCTAGGTGCCAGAATCAAATCCTGGGAATGTGAAAATGGTCTCTAAATTTGTTGATGTGATTTTTTTTGTTTGTTTGTTTTTAGCAGTAAATTCATGTGGTTTAAAAGTAACCTCGCTGTAGCCTCAACTGTTTGAAATTATATATCCTTTCTTCCCAGGATGTCAGCTCGTACTGTGAGGTGCAGGATGTGGTTGAGCGTGAGAACTTTGTATTGAACCCTGGCTCTGCAAATAACTAGCTGGGAGACTTTAGGCAAAGCTATGTGACGGCTTTAAATCTCCCCGCCCTCATCTCTAGACACATAACCGTAGGTTGTATAAGGATTCAATAAGAGACACCACATGAAGCAGTTAATTAGTGCAGTACCAGAAACACAAGAGGTGTTCAACTCTTAGCTGTTTTTTTTAAAATATCCCTTTTTAAAAACATTGGCCAAGAGGAAATAGAAGGAATGGGTAATAAGGAATGAATAATAGAAAATTTTGTTCATTTTCTAAAAATTTTTATTGTGCTTTAAGTGAAAGTTTACAAACTGAGTCAGTCTCTCATAGAAAAATTTATATACACCTTGCTATATACTCCTAATTGCTCTCCCCCTAATGAGACAGCAAACTCATTTCCTCTACTCTATCATTTTTGTGGCCATTCAGCCAACTTCTGACCCCCTTGCCCTCTCATTTTCCCTCCAGACAGGGGATGCCAACATAGTCTCATGTGTCTACTTGATCCAAGAAGCTCACTCTTCACCAGTATCATTTTCTATCCTATAGTCCAGTCCAATCCCTGCCTGAAGACTTGGCTTTAGGAATGGTTCCTATCTTGGGCTTACAGAAGGTCTGGAGACCATGACCTCTGGGGTCCTTCTAGTCTCAGTCAGACCATTAAGTCTGGTCTTTTTATGAGAATTTGGGGTCTGCATCCCACTGCTCCCCTGCTCCCTCAGGGGTTCTCTGTTCCCTGTCAGGGCAGTCATCGGTTGTAGCCGGGCACCATCTAGTTCTGGTCTCAGGCTGATATAGTTTCTGGTTTATGTGGTCCTCTCTGTCTCTTGTGTTCATAATTACCATGTATCTTTGGTTTTCTTCATTCTCCTTTGCTCCAGGTGGGTTGAGACCCATTGATGCATCTTAGATGGCTGCTTGCTAGTGTTTAAGACCCAAGAAGCCACTCTCCAAAGTGGGATGCAGAATGTTTTCTTAATAGATTTTATTATGCCAATTGACTTAGATGTCCCCTGAAACCATGGTCCCCAGACTCCTGCCCCTGCTACACTGGCCTTCGAAGCATTCAGCTTATTCAGGAAACTTCTTTGCATTTAGTTTAGTCCAGTTGTGCTGACTCACCTGTATTGTGTTATCTTTCCCTTCATCTGAAATAATTCTTACTACTATCTAATTAGTGAAAACCTGCCTCTCTCCCTCCTCCCCTCATAACCATCAAAGAATATTTTCTCCTCTGTTTAAACTGTTTCTCCAGTTATTATAATAGTGGTCTTATACAATATTTGCCCTTTTGCAACTGATTTCACTCAGCATAATGCCTTCCAGATTCCTCCATGTTATGAAATGTTTCACGGATTCATCATTGTTCTTTATCAATGCGTAGTATTCCATTGTGTGAATATACCATAATTTATCCATTCATCCGTTGATGGGCACCTTGGTTGCAGTTCATGTTTTTTAAAGGCAGATAACATAGCTCGTGTAATGACAAGGAAGCATTCTCTTGCTTCAGATAGCCTTTAGGTATGAACGAGAGTTAAAATATTAACGATGGGTCTAGCTTGGCCATTGTCTCTTCAGAATGGGTACTGGCTGCACATTGGTTTGGCCTTTGGAAGCCCTTCTAACGGAGTGAATGGTCATGCTTATGTTCCTATGATGTGGCATTGTCATCTGATATCCGACTGGGTAATGTGGGTCCTACGTAGTTAAAAAGAAAAGAAAAAATCCTTCTTTAGTTTTAGTTAATTGGGAGTTAGGAAAAAGAGATTTTTGTTTCGTTTTAACCCCCTAGTGAAATTCTGGAAACAAAAAGAGTTTTAGAACTGATGGGGGACCCTTGGCAGCGTGTAGCATGTGCCCTTTTCCTCTGTTCTGCAGATAAGACTGAGTGCCAGAGAAAAGGAGTGAGTCCAAGGTTCTCACTCTGTCCAGTGCTGTCTCCATCGCTCACACTGCTTTGCAGGAATCAGTACTTCCCCATGCTTTGATGAGTATGGGGTCCTCACAAGAGACTGGATCTGTACTTGATTATTCTTGATTAAGGTTTTTGCCAACACGCAGGCCATTTTTTCTGAACCAAATTAATCACTGTGGAGTGGAGATATGGACAGTGCTGGAAAATTAAGGTGAATGTGTATCCATTTCACAAAACATCTAAGGAGTCGTAAGTGGTGAAAAACAAAAAACCTGTTACCGTTTGGTTTTTTGTTTGATTTCTTTGCTGTTTTTCCTAAAATGTCAATTGTACAAAAATCATTCTGGTTTGTTGAAAATTCCAACTAGATTCCAGTTGCTTGAGGTTTTACCTTAGTGAAGAGGCTGAATTAATTTCTCTGCCCTCCTCTTATGGCGAATGCACTCTGGAGACTCGGGCCATTCTGTTAAAATCAATCGGAATGTCGCTATGTTGAAATCTCATCTGAGATTGCAGCTGAGGGTAGTTGACCCTGTTGCCACTCAGTGGTGGAACTTCTTAGGCCACAGTTTTCAGGGTTTATAGTTAATAGTTTACATGTCACCTGCACAGAGAGAAGGAAAAAATATATTTGATGTCTGGTCAAGTTACTACTATTTTCTTTCTGGGTTTCTCTCTGAGTTTTCCCTTTGTTTTTATGTCATCTCTGTCATATACAAAAGTTTTCACTTTGTCTTGGTTCTTATGTAGTCCTTTATAAATTAAGGTGTTTCGAGATCCATCTGGAGATTGTTTTTTCTTTATCCATTTGAAGTGTCTCAGTTGTTTTTTCTTAGGATTAGTGTTGTATTCTTATTATTTTTTACTATAAATTAGTTTGTGGTGAAATACATGCCCAAGCTCTTATGTAAGTAAAACTGACATTGTCAAGGATACATTCTGAGTGCTCATTCTGGGAAATCATACCAAGAGGAGTCGATATTGCAGTGATTATCTTAGAAAGAGGGACTTTTTCTCTCCTTAAACAAAGGCTTAGATAGGCAACAACAAATCAAATATTTACACTTTTCTTTGCAAAATAATTTAGCTTTAAAAAACATACAGGCTTGAGGATAGGGATAAGAATATCTACCCTAGAGGAAGGATTACATAGTGAGTGGAAACAAATTATACCCAAAGCGGTTTACAGTTATATTGGAAAAGTCTTTATTTAATGACAGGCTAATTTTTTTCTTGCTCTAAGACTTAATACTACAGCCTCAAGGAGCCCCTGTAGCACAGTGGTGAAACACTCAGCTGCTAACCGAAAGGTTGGTGGTTTGGATTCCCCTGCTGCTCTGTGGGAGAAAGCGGTGGCACTCAGCTTCCATAAAGATCACAACCTTGCAAATCCTGTGGGGCAGTTAAGTTGGAATTGCCTCTACTGCAATGGGTTTTGGTTTTAGGAGCCCTGGTGGTGCAATGGTTAAGCACTTGGCTACTGGGAGAAAGGTTAACGGTTCAAACCCACCAGCTGCTCCTAGGGAAGAAGATGTGGCAGTCTGCCTCCTTACAGATTTACAGCTCTGGAAATGGTGGGACAGTTCTACTCTGTCCTATAGGGTCTCTAAGTGTTGGAATCGACTTGATGGCAGTGGGTTATTACAACCTCTGCTCCTCAAGCCTTTTGTTAGCTGCGGCAAAGATGATAGAATATGTCATGGCATAAATCAGGTTTTCAGAGTTTTTTCAAATATTACTGTTTTAATATCATAAACTTCAAACAATCCCTTTGTGTTGCCATTAAGGCAAGAAAAGTGTTCAGTGTGGACATTTTCTTCATTCAGCTGTGGAATATATGCAAAAACCTGGGTTTATACTTATTTGAGTGTCTTCTTTTTTTTTTTTCCATTTCATTTTTCTCAGTACTACACCCATTTCTTATCTCTTCATTTTGCAGTAATAGGAGAAGCCTTAGCCGTTGCAAGATTACATATTTATATCAGAGTTCAGACTGTGAATTCATTCTTTCTAGGGAAGTAGAAAGATCATGTAAAAATGGTGACCACATGTTGACAGAATGCATGATTTAACAAAACCAAAGGCAATCATTTCAAAGAAAAATGTTTTATTTTCTGCCAGCAGAATATAATGGAGAGAAATTGGCTGGTATTATTTTAAAAAATTGCCCAAATCACTGTAGTTAGTGTAAAATTGTCTCTGGAACTATTTCCTGTAAGTTAACCAGACATATGATTGTATCCTTTCTATTTTGAATACTGAAGCTCACATTTCAACTGTCTCGCATGGAGCCTATCAGGTATAATAGCTCTTTGTAAAGGTGCTTCCTTTTCTTTTTTCATCTTTCCCATCTAAACTTCCACCTTCATTCACCCCAAACTTAGAGTACTTATAACTTAGGAATTTTTAGACCTTTTAGGAGTTAAATATTTTTCACGAAGAAATCAAGACCATGAGCTACTCAAAATGTGCTGCTCCAGCCTGCAAAAGTTCAAGTGAAATTAACGTAAACGTTGTTTACGCTATTAAAAATCCTCCACACACTGCAATTGAAAGATTTCATTTTTATTTAACATGCAGTTCATAGGACTTGCTGGCTTTTTTTTTTTTTCTTTGTATTTAAAGTAATTTCAGACATTATACACCGGCACCTGCTTATATTGTTTGTAGCTATAGTAAGTATTATTAACAGAAAATCAGATTTGTGCATCAGTGAAAGAAATAATGCAGGCTGATATGATTCCAGCAGACACATACCTCTGAGCAAGCCTGAGAAGCATGAGTCACTTGGTGGACTGTCTATAAGCAGATCGCTGCTTTGGCCGGTGATGCTTTCAGTAGGTTAATAGGGGTTGGAGGTAATCTGGTGGTTGCTTCTAAGTTAGTTACAAATCAGACCATCCGATGGTCTATATTTAGGAAGAAGTGTAGTCAGCTCTTCAAATTGATTGTGAAACAGTGTAGATATTACCTTGGGGGCAGAGAGGAGTGCTCCATTTGTGTCTATGCAGTGCCAGAAATACCAGTGCTCACCTGATCTGGATAATTGATTTGAATCTAACATGGTGCCAGACAGTAACCAACAAGTGTTTGTTGATTGTGCCAGATGTTTGATATTTTAGAGGAATGCTCCAGGACATTATACATGGACGGGAAGTAGTCAAACTTTAAATATGCAAACTTTTCCATTATCTGAACATACCCCATCCTCCCCCCCTCCACACACGCACAAAGTTCTCATATAGTGTTTAAAATAGAGCTGTAACTCTTACAGTTTTTCCCCACTGTTTGAAAGTAGTGTGTGCCTTTGAAACCTTTCGTAAGCTGAAATGGTATAAAACAGAGAAGCAATTACCATTAATTTATATGGGAAAATTTTTTGAGCATTCCCAGACCCCAAAAATGACCTACCAAATACTAAATAAAACATACAACCTAAAATAACACTAAACCCATTGCTGTTGAGTCAGTCCCGACTCAGAATAGAACTGCTCCGTATGGCTTCCAAGGAATGGCTAGTGGATTCACACTGCCGACCTCTTGGTTAGCCATAGCTCTTAACCACTGCGCCACCAGGGCTCTAAAATAACACTAACACATAGTAAAAGCAGAGATGATATGATAGCTTGCTCAGGGTGCATCCTGTGTCTTTAGCAGCTTGCTACAGAGCAAACAGTAAACACCATTTCTGCTTTTCACAAAAGCGAAAATCCACTTTGAATTTCTTTCAGTTAGCGAAAACAAGTACTAAGGCAGGTCTTTAATAAAAGCGAAGCGGCATAAAGCAAACTTTCGAAAAGCAGGGGATAGATACCTGTAAACCACGTTTTTCTTTCAGGCTAAAGCCCATTAACCTGTTGCTGTCGAGTTGATTCCGACTCATAGCGACCTTATACGACAGAGTAGAACTGCTGCGTAGGATTTTTAAGGAGCACCTGGTGGATTCCAACTGCCAACCTTTCGATTAGCAGCTGAACTCTTAACCACTGAACCACCAGGGTTTCCTCTTTCAGGTTAAACAGCTGATACTTGTTATTAAGTAGACTCAAGCACAACTGATCCATGCCCCGATCCTTCAGTTCTGGAGAAGGCCAGATTCATTCAGAAAAGTGAAGATGAAAGTATTTCACTGTTGTTAAACAATTTATTTAAGTCAGTTTTTGTAGATCATCTTGAGTTTAATAATAGTGCAGCCTCACTGAACCCTATATAAAAGTCAAGTTGGATACTTTTGTATTGAAGGCATTGTGACTGTAGTCAACACTAACAGGATGCTCAGTGGGGGACACGCCACTCAAACTACAGGTAAAACGGGCAACAACTTTATTGCACACCAGACACATTCACCAGTAGTTTCACTAATGTTATGTGACAAAAACACAAGTGAAAATAGCATCTACAAGTGGAAAGATGGTCCAGAGAGCAATCCCTTTGTTTCACAGGTTAGAAAACTTAGAGTCAGAGAAATTAAATGTCTTGCCTCAATCATACGGAGCTTGACCCAGTACTCAGGCTGTAAGACTTGTCCGTTGGTATTTGATTGTGATGAATAGCTGTGATTTTCTTACTCATATTTTTCTTTGTATTGAATAGCTCTCTTATGTAGACTACCTGTACCTACCTAGTTAGTTCTGCTTGTTTTCGAGATGATCTGATTTTCAGTTGCTTTAGTCCAGATCTCTTTACAGATCACTTGCTTACATCCAGCATTTCCATCCAGGACCTCCCACTGATAGCATGGCCTGAGATGGACCTGTCTCTCATAGCTCATTTAGCCTCTTCATGCCTAGGAACGCAAGTATCCTGAGCACAGAGGGGAAGGAAACTCCAGTTTGCAACGGGAAATCAGCGTTTCAGGAGGAATAGACCTTCCTTGGTGGGAACATGTTTCCGTATGAGCTAGCTGTGTGGGTATCTGTTGAACTGCTGCTCTGTCAGGGGATGGGCGGGTGAATCTCCAGGAAGTAGTCCCTCATACAAATTTGAAGTACCCAAATGAGGTCCCAAAGTACTGGTTGATCTTACATGAAAGCAGAGCACACTGACAGAGAGTAAAGGGGCATTTTCTGCCTTGTTTCTACCTTTCATGCACAGATTATCAAAAAGTTTATAGAGCTCATTTGTAATGTGCGATGTAAAAGACCCAGACTGATTTAGCATATTAAGATCTAAATCTACATTTAGCACATAAAAAAAACAAACCAAACTTGTTGCCGTCTACTCGATTCTGACTCATAGCAACCCTATAGGACAGAGTAGAACTGCTCCATAGGGTTTAAATGAATGCTTCTAGAAATCATTATGAAATGAATAAGCTCCACTGATTTCAAATGCTTGCAGTATTTCTTACAATTTCTATAACATTTTGCAACATCAGAAGTCATCCTTGTGCATCTTTGGGGTTATTTTCTCTGGAGGCATTGGCCTGATGTTTTTTCTCTTCCCTTATCATCGAAGTCCAAATACAGATATTGATAACTATGCATCATAACTGATTTAAACAAAATTCCCAGGAAGACCTCTAAATGAAGGCTATAATTTTATATTGGCTTTGTAGTGACATGAGAAAATCACTTGTTCTTTGCCCTTATGGATTTTATAATGTCATCCAAGTCTATCAATAAAATTACAGCCTACAGTTGGGCATACACCATCCCTTACTGCATTGTATATGTAGTGGTGGTGTGTGTGTGTGGGGGGGAATTGTAGTGCATCTGCCCTGGGATGCACTCCAACAGGCAGTATTAGGGGAGCATGTGTGTTCTTTATCACTTGAGATCTGCTGTACAATCAGTCCTGGAGCTGCAGATGAATAATAGTGCCTGACTCTTCTTGCATAGGAATGTTTGTCTTGCTTCCACCTGCTGAGAGTGAAATTGACACGAATCGTACCATCCTGATCTGTTTGATAAAGCAGTAGCCTCTGCACGTAGACATCATGCCTGTCCCTTCAACGTGAAATGCCAGTGTTCATGCCAGAGGGAAAGGGATCCTGGCAGAGACCAGGAGCAGATTGACAAAAGAAAGTATACACAGGAGCAAACACACACACACATACACAATACAGAAAAGGCATAAATCCCCTACCCAGGACCGAAAGAGACCCAACTGTAGGCAAATGGTTCCAAAACTTGTGTTGAATTTCAGAAAGCCTCTCTAGACAGAAGGAGCCATCGTGGTACAGTGATTAAGAGCTTGGCTGCTAATCAAAAGATGGGCAGTTCGAATCTACGAGCTGCTGCTTGGAAACCCTATGGGGCGGTTCTACCGGAATCAACAGCAACAGGTTTGGTTTTTTCAGGTTTTCTCTAGACAGATGTCTTTTTCAGTCATCCTGAAACTTGTAGAGTTTTAACACTTTGCCATAAATGGCTTGGAGGGACTCTGCCATCCTGACTCCTTTCTTTGTAATTTCTTAATGTGTTTTCTTGGGAGTGTTGCCTATGTCCATTTTTTTGTTTGTTTGTTTCTGATTATACATAAACACTTAGATTGCGCAATGATATGCAATAATGATATGAAGATCCAGGTTTCTTCCTTCAGAATTTTTTTTCTGTCCCTTACTGCTATGGCTTTATCTGACTTGCAGGAAGGATTTAAGCGATTTGGTTTACTGAGTACAACTATGTACAGTTAGCCCCGAGAGGCCTTGCGGGAGGTCTGCCTGGCCGTCTGCCTTCGTTCCTTCTTTGCTTCCTGCCTGCCTGTCTTCTTTCCTTCCTCCCTTCCTTCCTGCCTGCCTGTCTTCCCTCTTTCCTTTTTTGTCTCCCCCCCCCCCCGCTTTTTTGGGTAGATTTAGTTTCAAAACACCATAGCATCATGTTGGATGTGTTGTCTACCATTTTTAATCATGAATTTTGAAGGTGTTCAGATAATCAACACCAGAATCACCTCTTAACAAATACTTATTGGGTTTTTTAATTGAGAATATGCTATATGTGGAAGATACTGTGCTTTCAGCATTATTATCATACTAATAACAACAAAGTCGTCTTTATCATTTGCTTTTAAGAAAGTATTAACATAATCCAATCACTAATTTTGGGGGATTACATTTTGATGATTCATTATGTAAAGGGCTATTTTAATTATTTATACAGATAGTCTCTGAATTATGAACATCCTCTTGTCCTTGCCCTTTAATGTTATGTAAATTTGCCCTCACTTTGAAACCACCGAAGCAACTCCTACTAGCAACAAATTCTTTTTTTTTTTGGTAATCTTTAGGTGAAAGTTTACAGAACAAATTAGCTTCCTGTTGGATATTTTGTACATAAAATGTTTCATGACCTTGGTTTCATTCCCCACAATGTGTCAGCAATCTTCCATGTCTGCCCTGGTTTCCCCATTTTCTTTCATCATGATTTTCTACCCCTCCCTGCCTTCTTTTCTTTGCTTCTGGGCAGATAATGCCGTTTTGATTTTGTATAACTGACTGTTTTAAGGAGTATGTTCCTCTTGGATGTTATTGTTTATCTTATGTGCTTGTCTGTTGTTTGGCTGGGTGGTGGTCTCCGTGAACGGCTTCCTCTCCAGGTCAGAAGGGTGTCTTAGGGCAATAGTCTTGGGGGTTCCTCCAGTCTCTGTCAGACCAGTAAGCCCTGTCTTTTTTTGAGTTTGATTGTTTGTTGTACAATTTACTCCTACTCTGTCCAGGACTGAGTGATGTGATCACAGTCAGTGTAGTTGGTAATGGTATCTGGGCACCATCTAGTTCTTCTGGTCTTGGGGTTGTGTAGGCTGTAGTTCATGTGGTCCATTGGTCCTTTGGACTAATTGCTCTCTTGCGTCCTTTACTCTGCCTCACCCTGGATGGGAAGAGACCAACGGTTGTGTCTTACATGGCTGTTCGAAAGCTTTTAAGACCCCAAGTGCTAGTCACCAAAGTAGGATGCAGAATATCGTCTTTATGTACTGTGTTGTGCCAGTTGACTAGAAGTCCCCGGGTCTATGGTCCTTTATCTTCTAGCCTAGGAACTTCATTGTGCGAGGTGTTTGGTTATGTCTAAGAGGTTTTCCTGACTATACTGCTTGTGTGCTGTTTATGAGCTGCACCTACAGTCATGTATGTAGAAATATCTACCATCAAACCTATATTTGGTCCTAAGTTTTTTTTTTATGTTCCCTTACATTCTCTCACACCTCTTGATGTATCTACCTATTTGTCCATTCATAAATTAGTGTTCATTAATACTATTGCTTTAGGATTGTCTAAGCCATTGTAGTTACTGTAGTTGCCCTTTATTCTTGCCTTCCTTTCAGTGTCCTCTGTTGCCTTGGTCATGTTGTACTGACTTCCCCCGTATTATATATTGCCCTTACCCTCACCGGTATTAACTCGTGTCTTCTATCTAACTGGTAATTTTTCTTCCCTCCCCCTTCCATCCTTGGTAACCATCAAAGATTTTTTTTTTTTACTTTTTTTTTTCCTGTGTGTAAACCTTTTGTTGTTACTTTATAGTAATGGTCTCATACAATATGTATCCTTTTGCAATTGACCTATTTCACTCAGCATAATGTCCTCCAAATTCATCCATGTTGTGAGATCTTTCACAGATTTGTCATTATTCTTTATCATTGCATAGTATTCCATTTTTTTTTAAATCACAGCTTGTTAATACATTGATCTGTTGATGGGCACTTAGGTTGCTTCTACCTTTTTGCTATTGTGAATAATGCTGCAGTGAACTTTGTTGTGCATATGTCTAGCTGTGTCACGGCTCTTATTTCTATAGGGTGTATATCTAGGAGTGGGATTCGCATCACAATTGTCTTCAGTTGCTGCATGTGCAGCTTTTAAATCATTGAATAGGCTTCCAGCCTTTTCTTGCAGTAAAGTAAGGCTAAGTAAGAACCATAAGCACTTATCCTGACTTACCTGACTTACTCTTAAAGACACACTCAGGAATGGATCTTGTTTGTAACCTGGGGACTGCCTGTATATATATATATATATATATATATTCAACTTTCTGAGCTACTTTCAAAAATAGGGTAAATCTTATGTAATGGTAACTTTATCTAATTTTTCTAAGTATTATAGAAATTTTATAGAACAGAGAAGTAAAAGTAGAAATACTACCACTCAGAGGTTATCACTGTTAATAATTTCAGTTTCTCTTCTTACAGTCGAACTTTAGCTTTCCTCATTTCCTCCATTTTCTGCCTCTTCCCCATTTCTTCAGTGTCATTTGGCTCCGCTACACATCTTCATATCCTACACCTTCATCCACCCCATAATTAAATTCTACTCTCAGGAAAGGTTATTAATAGTATTAAACTACAGGTTGCTGACTGCCACGGGCTAAATGCAGTCCACTGAGATCTGCAAAAAAGTTTATTTTTTAAATAAATTGCCAATATTTTTTAAAAAAACAGAAGATTTTATATTTAAAGAAATCCAAGTTTTTGGCTTCTCTTAAAAAGTAAGACCTGAAAGTTTGGGCTCAAATTTTCATCTGGTGACAAATGATTTTTCCTAAATAATGAATGCCTCCTATTGGCAGGGCAAGAGTCCTGGTGGTGCGATAGTTAAGAGAAGTTCGAATCCCCAGCTGGTCCTTGGAAACTGCATGGGGCAGTTCTGCTGTGTCCTGTAGTGTCACTATGAGATGGAATCGACTTGACAACAACAGGTTTGGAGGTGTATTGGCAGGGCAAATGCTCTCCAATTTGCTACACTTCCCACCACTTCTTGTTATCTGCCCAACAGTGAAGTTCAGCAGACATTTATTACCAAGTGTGAGCTGTTTTCTTTCATCTAGTCCTCTTTGCTCATTCCTATTATTTCTTCGGTTCCTCTAGGTATTTGAGTTTGTGACCCTTTAAATTCATTTACACTAGACTGAAAATAATAAAACTAAAAATTAACTCTGTTTACATATATGAATTATATGAGAAGAAAAATGATTAAACAAAATGATTCTCTGAGAGGGAAATTGAGTGAGGAGGAAAAGATGGAGTTGACATGAGGAGAGAAAAGAAGGCTTTTGAAAGACCACCCTGGCACACTTAACAAAACGTCAACTTTGTCTAATGCTAGTAATGCTCAAATATTACCTGTAAGAATTTAGGAAATGCTGAGTAATTAGAGAAGTCATGAAACAGTCCTATGGATAATTCAACCGTGTATCAACAGTGGCGTGTGTGTGTGTCTGTGTGTTTGGAAAGTGACTTGGTCCCACAGCCAGACAAGTATCTGTTGGGAACATGACCAAATTGCGCCATTGCTCTTGGTTACTCATTGATCTCAACACCATCTTTGTAACAAACTGTTGGGAAACACTGCTGCTTTCGGGAAAGGTGACATTAATTGACTAAGTGATCTTTTCTTGGCTGAAAACTCAAAAGGATATTTTGTGGAGAAACCCTTTGAGATGAGTATCTTGGTGCACAAAACCAAATGAAATGTAGAGAAAAGATAGAAGTTGAGTATAAGAAAGAACTCACGTAAAGTACTTGAAAGGTGGATAAATGGTAGGATTATTAATTTTGGTGTAGGACTGAACTGATTTGTGAGGTCAGGAGTGTACTGCTCAACCATATTGGATATGTTTCATATTTTTCAACTGATTATTTGGTAGCTTGTAGATTCATATAATCAGATTACTTGTGGAGGCTTTGTGATGGAGGCCAATTGATAAAATTGTTGGCTTCCATTGCGCCATTTCAGTTAAGCAGTCCTTTTTACATGGGCCTACAAAATATCATGGAATCTTTGGGTGATGCAAACTGTTAATGCACTCAGCTGCTAACTGAAAAGCTGGAGGTTTGAGCCTACCCAGGGGTGCCTTGGAAGAATGGCTTGGCAATCTGCTTCAAAAAATCAGCCGTCAAAAACCCTGTAGAGGAGCACAGCTCTGCTCTGACACGATGAGTCAGAGATAAATCAATGGCAACTAGTTTACAAATTATCATATGTCTTTCTACATCTGGGAACTCACTATCAACAGCTTGGATTCATGTTGCTATGAAGGGTATAGTAATTATTTGTTCAAAATGAGAAAATTCAGTGCTGACTTTCAATTAACAAGGTAACTGAGTCTTTTTGTTTTCATGTGTACTTAAGTCATGGCACAACCCTTTGTTTTTCCATTAGCAACTTGGACACTCTTGAAATGGACAACAGCAACAACAAAAGCCTCATTATTTTATCCTTATTTAATTTTAAACATTTATACAGTGCAGTGTTGCCATATCCTTATCATGCGGTTACATAACTAGATTTGGCTGAGAATAATTACTTGTGGTTCCTCACAGTCAGAATTTTATGAATGGCTCTATACTCTATACCCTTTTAAGTTTTCTGTTGAAATAAACTTTCTCTGATGGAAGTCAGCATCTCATAATCGTTACATATCAGCCATGCTGGAAAATCAGAGGCTGGTAGAGCTTTAATAAGTATTAAAACAGCAACTGTATTATTTTGAAAATAAACCAGAGGATTAATTTATTTTTTTTGCCCAGAAGCACAACCAAAGAGGAATAAAGTTGTGCTTTTCAATTTTGTAATCTTTTGCCATGTCATGTAGCAGGCTAGAAAAAGCTGAATTGTAAGGGAAATAGGCCATTCGTTGAACCTTCCAAAGTCATTAGTAACTTAAGAACTTGCTCTACTTTTCCTTTAAAGCAAATATTTTTCTGTTTTCTTGTTGACAGGGAAAAGCCCTTTGGTCTCATGGAAGCTTTGATTTTGATGATCTTTCTCTCATTTTAGATATTGCTTGGATGACCAAAAAGGTTTAAAAGGAGATGGGGAATTTTCTGAACTTCAATTTTGTCTTATTCATTATGAAATTGAAACTACCTGTACCAGAGGTTTTCCAACGCAGTCAACTGACTGTGTTCACGCCTCTTCTATTTCCTATCATTTTGTCAGAGCCTGGGAGTGTTCTGACAGAGAAGCTTTACAAAGTGAACTCAGAACTGAACTATGTAGATTGAAACAGTGATCTAAGGACCTGAATTGCAGTTTAGGAGGCTAGAAGTCCTAATTCAGGGTGCCAGCTCTACAGAAAGGCTTTCCCTCTGTCCCCTGTGGAGGAAGGTCCTTGCCTCTTTAGAGCTCCTGTTCCTGGTCCATCTTCCTGTGGCTTGGGATCTCTCTTCCCTCATCTCTGCTCTGCTCACTTGTTTAATCTCAAAAGAGACTGACCCAAAACACACCCTATACTTCTTGTTGTTAGGTGCATTCGAGTCAGTTCTGACTCATACCAACTCTTTGTACAACAAAATGAAACACTGCCCTGTCCTGCTCCATCCTCACAATCATTGTTATGCTTGAGCCCATTGTCGCAGCTGCTGTGTCAGCACATCTCCTGAGGGTCTTTCTTTCACTGACCCTCTGCTTTACCAAGCATGATGTCCTTTACCAAGCATGATGGTCCCTCCTGACAACATGTCCATATTATGTGAGACGAAGTCTTGCCATCCTTGCTTCTAAGGAGCAGTCTGGCTGTACTTCTTCCAAGACAGACTCGTTCTTTCTTCTGGCAGTCCATGGTATATTCAGTATTCTTCATCAAGCCGTAATTCAAAGACACCAATTCTTTGGTCTTCTTTATTCATTGTCTAGCTTTCATGTGCATATGAGGTGATTGAAAACACCATGGCGTGGGTCAGGCCCACGTTAGTCTTCCAGGTGATGTCTGCTTTTCAACACTTTAAAGAGGTCTTTTGCAGCAAATTTTCCCAATGCAGTGTGCCCTTTGATTTTTTAACTGCTGCTTCCATTTGCATTGACTGTAGATACAAGTAAAATAAAATTCTTGACAACTTCTGTCTTTTCTCTGTATATCATGATGTTGCTTATTGATCCAAGTTGTGAGGATTTGTTTTCTTTATATTGAGGTGTAATCTATACCAAAAGCTGTAGTCTTTGATCTTTATCAGTTAAGCGTTTCAACTCCTGTTCACTTTGAGCAAGCAAGCAGATAATCTGAGAAGCTGGACTATGTGAAGAAGAACAGGGCATCAGAGTTGGAGGAAGACTCATTAACAACCTGCCTTATGCAGATGACACAACCTTGCTTGATGAAAGTGAAGAGGACTTGAAGTACTTGCTGATGAAGATCAAAGACTACAACCTACACTAATCCAAAATGGGATTATAACCACAGGCATAGAGGTTAGGATTTACAATACATATCTTGGGGGGACATAATTCAATCCATAACAGAGGACTAAGCATCTCTAAGGTTTAAAAAAAAAAAATGTATCTATGGAGGACTTGGTTCCAGACTGAGCAGTGGAAGCCTAGAAACAAACTAGCATTTTCTATGTAGTCCCACTTTATAAAGTACCAGAGTGAAGTATCGTGTCTCTTCCAAGCCATTGAAAATGTTTTCAGCCTTTTGTTCATTGTGTCGAGAATATCCCATGATTTGTTTCTAATGTTTGTTTATAAAAGAGTCAGTGAATGTTTTTAGCAATGTTTATTCACATCCTTTATTATTTTTTCTTACAATTTCCTAGAAGCCAGCTTGGGCCAAAGGTAGACACATTTCTAAGCCTTTGGATATGTATTTGCCAAAATACTTCCTAGAAAAATTATGACGGTCCACACCCCCAGCAGCCATGTACTATGCTTTTGGAGTTTTGATGAAAGATGAAGAAGTAAAACTGCATCTCAACCAGTCTGATAGGTGGGCAATAGAGTATATAGTCTCTTGAGGCTAATGGTCTTGTATTCTTAGTTGTAGTGTTTAAAGAAGGGGTAACCATTTTACTTAATTATCTCTATTTTACAGAGGAATGCAAAGAGCTGCAGTATAATGGTATGTTTACTGATGTCAAGTAAAAGCATATGCTATGTTTGCAGTGTTCACTTGACTATAACTTTCATGTTACATACTTAAAGATCTTCAGACATGTCAAAGCGTGCTTTCTCCTTTCCGAGTGCATCATATCAAGTGTGAAAGTTTTCAAAAGCTTTCTCCCACTTGGTTCTGCTTTCAAAAGTGTTTGAAATCACACTTAAAGAAAATTAAAAGAAAAAAATGAATTTTCTCTCTATAAAAGGTCGTTTGAATTTGAATTCCAATGTAGTTTAGCTTGGGACTTACGGTAATTCACAGCAAATCTATTTACTCCAAATTGGAATGTGTCTATAAGCCAGAAAAATATGGGTTTTATTGGCTATTTCATTAAGGAATTGATGTTTCCATAAGAATTATTATGGAATTTTTATTGGTGCTCATACATTAAATAAAACATCAGTGACTTTATAATCATGTAAATATAATAAGACAGAAAAGGATACATGAAGACTTTATTCCTGTAGAAGCAATGCATGCAGTGGTGATAAGGACTGACTTGAGAGTCAGTTTGCTAAGGCTCAGGTTGTAGCTCCAGCCATCATTAGCCTTGGGAAGTTACTTCACCTCTCCGTGCTTTGACTTATTTATGGTATGGGGACAGTCGTTTCTTCTACGGTGACCAGCTGTTCTGGTTTGCCCAGGATTGTCCTGCTTTAAGCACCAAAAGCCCAGGCAGTATCCAGGGAAAAACCTCCCTGAAAAGGATGTAGAAGATGGTAGAGTTGAGTTGCGGGGGAGGGAATACAAGACCCATAACTCCATTGCTGTTCAGTCAATTCCAATTCATAGCTACCCTATAAGACAGAGTGGAACTGCCCCACAGGGTCTCCAAGTCTGTAAATCTTTACGGAAGCAGACTGCCACATCTTTCTCTCACTGAGCAGCTTGTGGAATTTGGCAGCTGAGGACTTAACTACTGCACCACCAGGGCTCCTAGATCCGTATCATGGCACCAAAAATGGCAGCTGAAAGAAACAGGATTTTTAGTGTCAAATATCCAGCACAGATTATCTACCTTCCATAATTGCTGTTGCTGCTCTTATTCCTGATTGCTGATATTGATAACCATAAATTAAATGAGATAATGTTTAAAACACTTAGATCCTGGCTGAAATATAACAAGCATTCAAATGGGGTAGGTTTTGTTATTATTGTATTAGGTTCCATGCCATTCTTTGGTGACACGGCATGATCTCAAAAACAAGAAACAACACATGTACTCTTCTGTCTCTGATACTATGAAGATTAGTACTGTCCTTCCTTGGAGTGGTACAAGTTCCAGCAGTTTCCCTTTGCATGATCAGTAAAAGGTCTTGCTGTCACAGGGTACCCATCATTCCCTCTCATTTTGCCTTTCAGCAGAGATGCTCCAACCCTTTCAGATATTTAGCAGTAGACTTTTCTCTCAATGTGTGCTCACGACTCCTGTTACTCCTAATGGAAGTTACACATGTGTGCTTACCAGGATGAGAAAGCCTTTATCCCAGGCAAAGACCATGCTCCTGAATCTCTTTCTAAACTTCAGACCTGAAGAGAGCATGGCAGGGAATTGCTGCTTTCTCTCTATATTAGCTTCTCCAGTTTCCTTTTAATTGGAGCCTGCAACCCAGATTCTTGTAACTTCAGGGGGATGAACAATACAAATTAAGATCTGGATGCTTTCCAGGAAGGGCTCCGCTCAAAGAACACTATTTTTCTTTCTTTCTTTTTTTTTTTTTTTTTTAACACGGTTGTGGCTATTCACAAATCGCATGCAGTTGCCTAATGAGTCCATATTTGCTTCTGAGGTTTCG
Organism: Loxodonta africana; assembly: GCF_030014295.1. Classification (NCBI taxonomy): domain Eukaryota; kingdom Metazoa; phylum Chordata; class Mammalia; order Proboscidea; family Elephantidae; genus Loxodonta; species Loxodonta africana. The sequence goes on from NC_087351.1 coordinate 45,157,714, forward strand.
CATTTGCAAACGACACTGCTGAGAAAGTAAGTGAAGTGTTCACCCACCTCTGGTGTGAGCAGCCTGAGTTAATGTATAGGACAGATAAATACTAGCATAGTGGAAATTCTAAACCAGTGGTATAAAACCTTCAAATACAATATCTTACCCTTGTTTGGGACATTCATTTCTTCCCAAGAATTCTTTTTAATGTATAAGACTTCAATTTATGTTTAAGAACTAGTAAACTATAGCAGTTTGACAGCCATTCACACTTAATTCTGTGCATTAAACCAACAGCATTCTTTTCCACAAACATCCATTGTTAGGACAATGCTCTCAGACAGAATTTATGAGAAATGGAATTATGTTACCAAGGAGATAGCATTTACTATAATGAAGAGTAGATCCTAGAAAATGGCCCCTTTTACAGCAGCTCAGAGCAGAGCCACAAAAGCAATTGATTGGTCTTGGCATTTAGTCTTATATCAGCTGTGTCATCCATAGCTTCAGGAGTGAGAACACTAATCTAAAGTGACATTTCTGTTCTGGCGGGCTTTTCTGCCCTGATGAAAGCAATTACTTCATTCCTAAATGATAATTTGCAGGAGTTTCAACCACTTTAATTGATAATTTTTTTTTTTTTTTTTGTTCTGAGTTCAATTGTGAAGTGATTAGCTGATTTGGTAAATAGAAATTTAAGGTGTGAAATATACAAGTTGCTCTAAGGTAAAGTGCTGTTTATTGGGTGGAGAGACATTTCTTGATAAAGCTGCAGTATTTCCATTATTATGAAACAGCCAGTTGTATAGCTTCAAGTTCTGGGGGAAGATGAAGAACAAAACACTTTGATTCATGAGGTTTTTGGCAGACACCAAAGCATACAATGAATAGTTTGGTCTTGCTGTGGTCCATTCAAGGGTTATTTGAATCAAGGTGAACATCGGTTGTAAAGGATTATGCGGATCTCTCCACTTTCTTTATTACTATTCTAATGACTCATTCTAGAATTAAATCCTCTTATGTAAAGTGTTCACAATAAAAATGCTCATTGGCTAAAACCAATTAATTAAATTATTAAGTTCAAACATACACAAAGCATTTTCTAAAGATGAGAGAAGGCATTCAGTTGAATGGCTTTAATTACTCTTTTGATCTATTTTACTAAAAGTCAAATATGGGTCATGATTATGCAATCAAAATATGTTGGTCTAAAATCTTAAAGATGCATCCTGATTTTGATGCTTTATGAAATGTTAGCAGTTGCACATCTGTTTTTGACACATTTTTTTTAAGCGATCAATTTCATGATATTTTCTTACGTGGGGAAAAATAATGGTCATTTCACATCTTAAATGAGAAAAATAGAGCAAGAATGAAGGTCAAACTGATTTAGCACATCAAACAGTCTTTGTCAGCCAACCTTAATATATCCTGAGTTTGTGGAACAAATGAAATTTTGCTGCTATGTTACACTTTGCTTCCAAACAACCATTACAACTGGTTTTATATATTGTGTGAGCACCAGACCATCAAACAGTGCATCTTCACTGACGTGTCGCTGCAGCAATGATCTACAGCAGCAATCTGCCATTTATATAAGGGCAAAATGTGCATCTATATTTAGTTGTGAAATTGGCCTATTATACTCTTGATGTTTACAGAGGCTAACATAAATTAATGATGACAGCTATGAGCAGTGCATTAGTTAAGCAGCAGAGTTCTTACCTTGAACTTGAAGATTCCAGTTTTAACTTCTAGCATGTACTATACAGCTTTCTTTTCACATTACAGGAAGGTTTCTGAAATTAGTACTTTTTCTTGGAGACCACTAAAGCCTTCCATTTTGGGGCTATGTTGTGCATGATCCTACCAGCTAATAGTTGTTTAGGTATTTCTCAATTACTTTGCCTTGTAAGAAAGCTGATGTTTACAATTGAGCAAAGAAATTACACCTAGAAGATTAATTTTCTCTGCAGCAGGATAATTTGATTAACTTTGAACTTTGTGTGTAGTCAATGTCTGGTATAGGCTTTTCATTGTAAGTAATGCAGGAAGGGCAAGAGCTGCTTATAGAATCTTTACTGGACTTTTTCCCTGGGAAACCTCCTCATTCAGCTCATGTCAGGGCAGGTGTAGATGCTGGGGTAACTATGGATTTCTCCATTAACTATGGCCAGAGATCTGACAAGTGTGCAGGTGTTCAAAGGTTCATGAGTTAAAATGCGGGAGCCTTTGATGAATTTTTGATGGCTGCATTTTTAATACAGGCCGCCTTCTTCCTTTGAGCCTGCGTGCGAGATTAATTGATAAATAGTAGAGGTCTGTAGTGCTGGATTCTCCTAAGCAAAAACAAGAAAGAAAATCCATAAAAACTTGCCTGTCTGGCTTCTTAAAAAAAAAGGCTTCTTAGGAGTACTTTAAAAAGGTAAAATTTAAAGTGGTTTTGGCTCTACCTCTCCTTTCCCCTACACTTAGATGACCAAAAACCTGCCATGTTCTTTTATAAAGACTAGTTATTGTTTTCTAGAAGTTTACATGATTGCGTTCACACTGAGATTTAGAGAATTTTCTTGTAGGGATTGTCTGGATCTGTTGATATTGTTGGTATCAGAAGCTCTTCCACAGATGTAATGATAAATTGTTTAAAACCTGATAAAAACCTTGCTATGAAGAAATCATTGGGGAGAGAAGAAACGCTTTGTTAAATTGGATTACTTCTGTTGATACTCTGTGACAGTTATTATTTTTGCTCCTCGTCATCCTCTAGACTGCCAGTTACATTCATAATCGTTATAACTGTTACTGTGAAGTAGAGAACCAAGGTAATCAATTTTGAAAACTTAAATTTAGCCAGCCACAAAGGATAACTTTTCCTTTTTATATTGAGTTATGCAGTACAAAAGTATTTATTTTTCCCAAAATGGACAACCCCCTTAACCCCCCGCCCCAAAAAAACAACCCAAGCCCACTGCCGTCAAGTCCATTCAGAGACATAATGACCCTATAGGACAGAGTAGAACTGCCTCATAGAATTTTCAAAGCTCCTTTACAGAAGCAGACTGTCACACCTTTCTCCTGTGGGGTGGCTAGTGAGTTTAAACTGCCAACCTTTCCGTTAACAGCTGAGCACTTTAACCATTGTGCCACCAGGGCTCGCCAAAATGGACGAGTGTCCCAATGAGCAAATGACACCCTCCCTGGGGCATCAGAGAGATTGCAAATCTTGAGTCAATTTCATAATATTTGCTTGGTGACAGTGGCAGTGCTCTCTTTCTTTCTTCTTTTCTTGGTTGTTATGTTTTGCTTAATTTTGGTGGGAGTAGAAACTTACGACTTGACCTTGCCCCCAATGTGGAGGTTTAGAAGGCAGATGCTGCTGCCTCATGTCCATACCTCCTGTGCTCCACACACTGTGAGTGAGCTCTCCATGGTCCTGGATTTAGGGCTCTGCTTGACCTCAAGGGAAACTTCTATGTTTGTGATATTTTGGAAGGTATTTCAAAAGATTATCTTCCAGCCAGGAACACACATATATTCTTTCTGACCAATAATTATCATTGCCATTTTAAAGTCTTTCATAGAAGTTTTTACAACCTTTCTGCATAATCCGTAACCATAACAGCTACTTTGAAGTTCATTTTTATATATAAACCAAATTGCTTGTCTTGCATTTGAATGCCATTTTTCTCCTGCTTTAGCGTACTATGAAATAGCTAGTTGTTGTACTCAGTATGAAAAATCATTTGCTTATAAACCTCTAAGCTTCTATTAATGAAACATTTTTAATTTTAACAACCTATCATGTACAAAATATAGACTGTAGGCATAATGAGGACTATAATAAAAAGAAAAATTCATATATCTGCACTAAAGTTTTATTTTACTTGAGTACACAATGTGATATGTTAGAGCCAGTGAATTGGAAGCATATTGGTGAGTACATAATATGTATTTTAAACAAGTATTGTGATCGTGGACCTAAAAGTATAGAATGATCAGTGTGAAGTGAGCTTAGGCTTGCATTTAACAAAACCTTTTTTTTTTTTATATAGTATTACTGTGTTCCTGGCACCATTCTAAACATTTTACAAATAATAGCTAGTATAATTTTAAAAACAACTTATGAGTTAGATAGTTTATCATTCCATTTCACAGATGAGGAAAACCAAGGCAATAAAAGTTAAATAACTTACTCAAATTTACATAATTAGTAAGTGGTAGGGCCAGGATTTAAATCCAGGCCGTGTGGCTGCAGAATCCATGTTCTTTACCTCTGTTCTCTGTTGGTGGGGAAGAAACCCTGTGAGATGCTTTAGCCAGAAGTTTAAGAAAGTGATCATCATGATTTGAGAGAACATGGGAGGAGTTTAATGAATAAGCGTAAGTTACACCTTGTCTGATATTTCCCTTCGGTTGATTTCTGCTATTACCACGTTGGAATTTAAATGTACTAAAGTGAACATCAAGGAGCCGTGGTGGTGCAACTGTTAAGTACTTGACTGTTGAACCCACCAGTGTCTCTGAGGGAGAAAAGACTTGACAATCTGCTCCTGTAAAGATTACAGCCTAGGAAACCATATGGAGCAATTCTGCCCCTTCATCTAGGGTCCCTATGAGTCAGAATCGACTTGACGGGACACAACAACAGCAACAACATGAACTTCATAGTGGTAGTAGGGAGAGGAGTTTGAGAGAACAATGAAGAAAACAAACAGGTGTTAGAACTTTGGAATCTGGAACTGGAGTTAAAAAAAAGTGCTACAAAGTAAGGTTTGATTAAAGAAACATAGTTATAAAGAATTATGGAGAAATAGGGTGGTAATCTTAAATGGTATTAGGGTTAAAAACCTTGGACTTTTTTCCTGGATAAGTTTTACAATGATGATAGTAATACTGCTTATATGATGTTTACAGTATCATAGGCATTTACGCACATTACTCAATCCTCTCAACATTTATGAAGTATTATTATGCATATTTTACAGCTAAGGAAATTGAGGCCTGAAGAGATTGACAGACCTACTGAAGGTTGCCCAGCTAGTAAATGGCTGTGGGAGGATGTGAATACCCGTAGTCTGGCTCCATCCAGAGTCCATACTCCTACTCCTATGCTTTTTCAAGGAAGTTAAAGGATAGATTAATTGTATTTTGGACATGCCTAAATCCTTCCAACTTCATAAAATTCTTCTGAATTAAAGTTTTTTAAAAACTCTGAAGTGAATTCTAGTTCATTTAGAGTTTACAAACTATCTTAGTTGTTAAAATCTACAATAGTCTTAGGAACTTACGGTTTCATAGCTTACAACATGATACCATGGAAATCATCATGTGGGCCATTTGCATTGGTTCCATAAGATTGGCAAAATAAGCATTGCTTGTCATCCTGAAATTATAAATGATAAAACTGAGGTTCCAGTTTGTGACTTAGGATCACAAAATCTGCACGCAGCCAGTGTGGGTCTACTAACCCTTCACTAAGACTTTTTCTGCAAAATACACAGATTCTCAAATGACGTATGAGAGAATCAAAAGCAATCATTTAACATTCAACAAAGCACTGTCCTTTAAACCTCCATTACAAGTCATGTGTTGGGTGGAGAATGACTTCTATCTATACTTACAGGTCAAACTTTAGGAACTTGTGAGAATCGTTGAAGTGTTGAGTAGAAACAAGAATTTACTAATGTTATTTAAAACAGGGATACTTGTTTAGCCTAAGTTAATTCTCACAACACCAATGATGGAGAGTGGAATCCAACTTTATAAACCTTATAAGAGGAAATTCTAGATAGCCATCAGAGTATTCCTTTTTTGGTTGGTGTTATAGGCATCTTTTGCGAATCCAAAAATCATGTACTATCTCCCAGAAATATATATATGCATACAATTTTACATAAGATTTCCAGAGATTTAGGTATATGTGTGGACCTTTTGAAATGGTTTGTTGATTTTTTTATTGTTGGGAATAATTATTGGTAATGCCGGTAACATAGTCGTCAAAGAAAGCTATACATTTTGACTGAGGATTATTGAAGAATCTCTTCTGGTTATCCAGAGTCTAAGTGGAAGAACATTAGGACCATGGGAAGTTTAGGCTCAGGAAGTAACTTATTGTGGATCTGAAGTTTAATCGTATTTTAGATGGCAGAGATCAGCACCATAACGTTTTACTCATGCACAAGCAATTCATTTTTTCTTTAATGTTCCAGAAATGCAGCTACAATTTTTTGGCGTAAAACAAAATGAACAAAGTTTATTTTAGGTTTTAATGTAGCCTTAATTCCATTCGAGAGCTGCTTATAAATGTTCCACTTCACAAAAACAGGCAAAAGATTCATCCACAAGCTGGGCCCTTGTCTTCAGATCTTTAGCTTCATCTATTATATCAGCATCTCAACAACCTTTATAGTCTGTTGACTGTAGTTTATTGCTGTAGCTCTCAAAACCAATTGCTACGTATTATAGACACAGTACTGTCGTTCTCAAAGTCTCTGAACCTATGGTGCCTGAATAATGATGTGATGTGGGAGTCATGGAAACTCTTTGTTATTAAGATTATGGCCAAGAAGATTACTCCAGTAGGGTAACACAGTGTGTGTTAGAGTTTAAAAAAGGGAAGGGGTATTGAGAGAGAAAAGAAATCAACAGGGATGTGTGAGACAGGAGCACATAAAGTAAATCCTGCCTTGTGCTGCTTCATAAAAGTAGGTAAAGGCTCAGAGAACTGTCTTTAGGCAAGGATTCCAAATGCATGTATATCCACTTACTCGCCTTTACTGAGTAGATACAGGAAACCACCTGCCTCTATCTGGCTTTTGGAGACTAGTACATTGCTCCATGTGGTCTTGGTTTTGTCTCCCAGTGAGGATGAATATTTTACTTAGATTATTGAAAAGCCTGTCCACTGATACCAATTTCAGAATAGTTGCCTAACCCTCTACTTGGCTTGGAGACCCTGGTGGCAGAGTGGTTAAGTGCTACGGCTGCTAGTCAAAAGGTCAGCAGTTTGAATCCACCAGGCGCTCTTAAATTCTATGGGGCAGTTCTACTCTGTCCTATAGGATCGCTACGAGCCAGAATCTACTCGACAGCAATGGTTTTTTTTTTCTTCTACTGGGCTTTAGTTGAAAACAATTATGATAATAGAAATATTAATTAGATAACAAATGAGTGCATTTGGGATCATTTGAGTGACATGTCTAAACAAATGCTACATGGAACATCGTGTAAAACTATCTTCAAAATTGGCCTCCCAGATTATTACCCAGTTGTAAACTGAGTCCTTGATCCATTTTTGAGCAGAAGACATGTTTTATTTGACTTGCTTAATTAAAGAACATTTAAGTAGCGAACATACTAAAACTGGGCAATGTTATATGAAAATTCAGATTTTGTTCTCTAGAAATAGCAAAAGATCTAGCGATACCAGGTATGCCTTCCCCAAAGCTGCAGTCAAGTTAAAAGTGTGTGGCACTGTCCTTTTGTCTAGAGTGGTGCCCTGTAGTGCCCACAGTCTCCACCAGTCCTCTTCTGTCATTGATAACTCCTTCCTGAACCCTGAAGGCCCTTGAGTTTGTGACCCCTGATCTAAAGCTCCATCAAAGTCACTTACTGGACCAAAACAAACAAAAGTAATTTTAGTCTACCTTCTGGAGTAGTATTCAATTACAAAAACACGGATAGAGCAAAGCGCTGAACTTCAACAACTGCACCTTTCCTTATGTACAGGCGATAGAGAAAACATGTCAGATCCATAGCCCCATTGGCACAGCTGTCTCAAATGGCGTTAGATTGTTTTTATTATCTGAAGGGAGGAAAGTGAATCATTTTCTTATCCTAAGATGTTAGCTTGGATTCTGGCTATACTTTGTCAGATTTTCAGACATCTTTCATTTTATTTACATAGCTTTCAACAAGCCTTAACATTGAATGGAGGCTCCCGAGATATTGGGGAATAATAAGTGGCATAACATATCTTTTCCTTGTAAATTAGCAATGTTTCTGCCACAGGTTATCACCTGAGGTATATCAAGGGACAAGGGTTTGTCACCTGAGACTGCTGTGACTCTGAAAATGAAAACGTTAAGTTGACTGGTTCCGAGAAACACATTAGTTAGATAATATAGAATATTTTTAATAGATTAAAAATGAAATTGGCTCTGCCATTAGCGTAGTGAGTAACTGACCGGAGTGTTAAAGCATTACTTATATAATATAGCTATCCAGTCAGATATTTTTGTTTTCACTGAATACAATGTTTCCATTTTGAAAAATGTCAGGTATGTGTTCTAATGTAATATGTTATATACTTCTGCATAGTATACTTACACAGACTGGAGCCATATAACCAAACTCATCTTGATCTATTCTGTTCTTGCTTCCTTCCTTCTTTCTCTCTTTCTTGTTATTTTATAATGTAAGCTAGAATGCCAGCTATAAAAATTCAAAATGCCTTCAGAGTTCAAAAATGTGGATACTTATAAATGATTTTAATAGCATCTTGGTACTGTAAATATTACCCAATTAAAAAAAAATCAATGTCTGATTTTGAATTTATGGTTAGACACAGAGCAATTCCAAATGGGTGGAATTCTCCTGTCGGATGTGCACTCACAACTTCAGTTGTTCCAGATTTTGCCCTCAGCAATGTGAGCAAACTTCAAACAGAAATGCACATGAATAGTTAAAGGGAAACACTGATCCCACCTGTTGTCTCTTCTGTGAAATAATATGTCTATAATATTTATAAATTTTAATAACCCAACAGGGCTTTAACATTCAGCATTAAATTTATATTATCCTAAAGTTCGACTTTTCTGAGAAATGTATTTTAATAGCTCCATCTTATAGAATCTACCCATCTACAAATGAATCTCCATTAGTAAAGAATTAAAGGTTCTGTTTATCAGTCAATTATCAACACAGCTATAAAGTTACATTAAAATCTTCATTTTCAATATGATGTTTTCTTTGTATGACTGAAGTTTGTTGTCCTTCCTGAGGGCTGGAAATACATTGACATTAAATTTGTTGATTCTGTCAAAGTGAATTGTGTTTAACTTGTATTCCCCAAGATGAAAATTGAAATAAATTTTTAAAAAATGTATCCTTTTGATGTTTTAACATCCTATAGTCATGAAAGTTAAATAAACAAGATGGCTAGCTTGAGAATATATGTATAATGCAAGCCCAATCTTTTAAATTGCTTATAGTTGATAGTATCAAGAGTCACCTATAAACCTTATGTCTTAGATTCAGTGAATCTATCTCAATGCATGGAAGATTGAAGAAATAAACCTAATAAGCAAAACACTATTTTTTTTACTCATTGTACTTGAATTTATGGGTTATAAGGCCAGAGTGAAAATTTATGGTTTTAGTGGACATTGTCTAGAATTCTTCTTATGCACCCAGAATTTTGAAGAAGATTTTGGTAGGTCTTTTGTTGTTTAAAACAAAGGAAATGAAAAGAAAGTACTTTTTGTCTGATGACAGAATCACATCTTCTAAACAACACTTTCCCACTCTTTTGATTTCAGTTTACAAGCCTTGAGAAAGGAGAAATCCCGAGATGCTGCTCGCTCCCGTCGAGGAAAAGAAAATTTTGAGTTCTATGAATTAGCCAAGTTGTTGCCGCTTCCTGCAGCCATTACCAGCCAGCTTGACAAGGCATCCATCATTCGACTTACAATTAGCTATCTGAAAATGAGGGACTTTGCTAACCAGGGGGACCCTCCGTGGAACTTGAGAATGGAAGGCCCTCCACCTAACACGTCAGTAAAAGGTAAGCAGTAGGCCACTGTTCGGTCTAGGATATGGTGGTCTGTAGGTGTCTCTAAGATGAAATGTTTACCATCATCCTTTCTTCTTTTCCTGCATATCAAATCCTTAAAAGGGATACAAATGTGGAAATCTGAACTCTGCATGAGAAAGACACCATGTGAAGGTGAAATAAACCTCTTCTTTTTTTCTATTTTATTTTCAAAAAAGTCTGTTAGCCTGAATAATCTGTCACTTTATATAAGGTTTCAGAGAAATGACTTACATTTAAGCATTTCTTGGGTTTAACTTATCTTATGCTAATATATGCAAAATGTCCTTGATGGGTGGAGTAGGGGGATGTTTGTTAGAGGGTGGAGCCAATATTTTTTGCCTTCAGAAACTAAACACAGGAAGGAGGGGAGCCCACCATAACTTTAGCAGTTAATGATTTTGAATTAATAATTTTATTGATTCACAAAAACCAATCTATTGTTCATAATTCAAGTTTCTCTCTCTGTATATTGCCTAAAAGCTGCAAATATAAATATGTATCTGTTCTCTGTATCCTTGATACAGTTAACCTTTAACAGTTATTTTAAAAATTTAAGCCTTTTTTACTTTGATACTTAAGAGAAGTTTCTTGTGTATTCTGGAAATTCCTTATAATTTATGGCATTTTTAGCCTATGAATATGCATGCATATATTTATCGATGTATATGTGGTGTTGGCCATTGATTTTCTATCTTTAAAAGTGTATTATTCAAGGCATAGGACGTAAGGGGCCAATGGTTTCTTGTGCCCCATCCTTGTGTCTAGATCTGGAGAGCATGGAAGAAAGCTATGCATTGGGGCATGTTGCAGGCAACCTCTTTGGGGAGATGAATTGGGTTCTTTAGTTATGTGGTTACACGTTGATAGCTACCTTTGGAGGAATCTCTGTACTCCTGGGTGCCGTAACAAAGGTTACTAGTGGGGTCTGTAATCTCTTATAAGATTGAAATGAAGGGTCAAACCAACCAAAAAAAAAAAAGCAGTGGTGATTTACAGTGTCATGCTAAAAGGTGTGTTCATGTGTGTGTACATGCATGTGTGAATCTGTTCATACTGTTGCCATTGTTATTGACCTAGGGGTTGGTGTCTCATATGCTTGTTAGAAGAGGAAAATTTGAATTTTAACTGTAGCAGGCTATTTTCCTCTAGAGCATGACTTGGCAAACATTTTCTGTAAAGGGCCACATATGAAATATTTTAGCCTTTACGGGTTTCTCAGCTCCGCCATGTAGTGTCAGATCAGCCACAGACAATATGTAAATTAAAGAATGTGGCTGTGTTCCCATAAAACTGTATTTACAAAACACATAGCTGCCACCAAATTTGGCCTACAGGCCATAGTTTGTGGACTCCTGCTCTTGAGTGTAAGAATGGCATTAAAATGTGGAGGAGAGTACACAACAGAGGCACCTTTCGGGGACTGAATGTCAGTATAAGGTAACCGAGGACAATTAAACCAAGACACATTCATGCTAGTCCTTTTACAGCCCTTGCAACATTCTTGCTTAAGAATATCAATTTGCTAATACAGTCCATGTTCCAAATGTTAATATAGTAGCAATTTTTTTCAAGCTCAAGATGTAAATATAATCATAGTAAGTTCTGTTAGATACATTTTTTCACTCTACTTTGAGGCATAAGGACTTATTCAGTAGGCTATCCTCATGCCTATTCCAGATCATGCAAGATGGAAGGATACCTTCAACAGGTTAGAAATCTCACAAATATGTACAAAATATTATTATTTAATTTAAAATAAATTGATTAAGGGACTGGACTTGTATTTAGTTAAGCATAATTATCTCTACCCCCCATTTTTTATCCAAAAGCATTTATAGTTTATGGGCTGTCTTGGAGTGGTGGCTACCAGAGTAGAAACATCTAATGGTTCCATTGTTTACTCATTGTTTTATGATGTGATCGTCCAGCTTACTTTTAGAATCATGACCTTTCAGCAATTACTGATTTGTAGATAATATAAACCCATGCCCTCATTTTACAGATGAAGGAAGTAATGTATAAAGGATTTTACAGTTAAGTGTTCACATACCGAAGACTAAAATTAAGTTTTCTTGCCCTTTTTTCTTAATGTTCTGCATATCACATCTTATCATTTCTAATGAGAACATTCGAATTTTATGTCCTGGGTGTTGCAGTCTATAGAAGAGCATGGTGGTGACACTGAGAACAATGGGGAGGTTGGAATGGGTATTTAGGAGCCTGACAGGAGATGACAGATTTTTTTATTTTTAAAATTCCATCTAGATGATTGCAGAGCATCCAAGTTGGTACGTGTACACTCCCACTGTTGGGAAATTGGTGACAGGCTACCACTGAAGATGTAAACATAGTGACTTAATACCATTTACCTGAGCTCTCAAAGTTGCTAGAGATGTGATGGACAATTTCTGTAAGCTGGTTCTCTGTACAATATATGTACATTTTATTTCTTTACTCTAGTTCTTAAATGCAATCTTGCTACTCATTCTGATCAAACATTCATGAAACAACGGCATCAAAAGGAATGCATTTTAATTTATTGAGGTCTTCTATGTTGTGCCCTTGAAGAAGTTCATATGGATAGATGAGGTCATATAAATTGCCGGCAGCATCACGTGAAGTGCAGTTCATAATCCAACAATAAAATGATAGAGATTATACTTCATGCTTCTCCAAGCAATCTCTTGAATAAACTTAAAGGCGTTTGAAAATTTGTACGAAAAGTACTTATACTACGTAGGCAACATTTTTATTTTGGTGTTTTGTTTTTTAATGTCATGAGTTGTTCACATTAATAATTAAAATTTAAAGCTTAAATCTAAATTTGTCTCACCCTTCTATGTGGAAATTTAGTCATTTTAATTTACTGCTTTGGAGAGGTCTTTAACACTGCCCTGTATTCATCACATCTTTTCTTAAAAGTCTATAAAAGTTGATGAGTTTGTTTTGCGATGCCTGTTGCGTACATATTATTACAAGTTGTGCTTGTAGAAAGAACACTCGAGTGGCAGTGTGTAATATGTCCAGAGACAATTACTTCATGGAAATGATATGTTAAGCAATTGGAAGGTAACAGATAGTTTTTTCCATTATCTTAGAAATATTGTATTGTTATAATACAGATCAGATCTACAATGGACATTATGCATTATTCAAGAAATGACCAGGCATTCTCAGCAGTGTTTCAGCTAAATAACTGATGATTGTAACCTTTAAAGAAATCTCATTGTGGTGACTGTTGGTAAATCACTTCTCCATTCATAGTAATCTCTATTTAGGAGCTATCTAGAAGCCATTATATCTTTTATTAATCTGAAAGGCAATAGCTGCTGATTTGACATTTGCTGAAACTAGATAAATTTTCTGTCTTTTTAATATCACAGACTTCAGTCCATTTCTGGAGTATCTCTACTGCAACTCTATTACTATAGGAATATTTACCATTGGAAGCAGAAGTTTTATTTCAATTTAAATATTGCCACTTTTAAATAATTTTCCTATGTGTATGACAGGCAGCTGTGCTAAAATATGTAAAATACGTCATTTTTAGTCTTTGGAACAGAAAAATTGAAAAATACGCAAGACAACTGGTAATTAAAATCAGCTGATCCACATTAGGGAAGAACTTCAGTAGCTTCGTAGAATTTTCCATCACTATTTCAAGGATCTGCAGTGAGTTAAGTAGATAGATGTTCTGAGAGGAGAAACTTAGGACCTTGTTGAAGCAACACATGATCTATCCTTTGCCAAAGACCAATTTTTTTTATTTCAGCAATGATGTTTAAGGAATTCATTTAAAATAATCATGTAGAGTTACTGGTGAGGTTCTTGGGTGGTGCCAATGGTTAAGTTCTCAGCTAGTAACCAAGGATTAGCAGTTTTAAAGCCACCCAGAGGTGCCTCAGAAGACAGGCCTGGCAGTCTGCTTCCAAAAGGTCACAGCCTTGAAAACTCCGTGGAGTAGTTCTACTCTGTACACACTGGATTGCCATGAATCAGAACCAACTCAACAGCAACTAATAAGAACAAGAGTTATTGAGTGTAGGGCAGATCCTTCAGAGTGATATAGAATTACTGCTTTAGTGGTTATCCCCACAACTTAAATACCATTTTATAAAACGGCTTCTGTTTCAGTAGAAAGGTATAGATTCCAAGACCATATGAGGGATAGGTCTTCTCAGTCTAAGCAGCTCAGAGTTCTTCTAGTTCCTGTTCTGGCGTTTACTGTGTTCTGACATGCATTTACTTCTGCCAAGTGACATTCATACTTGGGGGCATGTGTCCTATTCCTCATCATTATAAAACCGTGTGAGGTGAAAGTTGTTCGAAACCATACATGGTCATGTGGTCAGGTACTCCCAGGTCTATACCCTTGGATTCTGAACAGAAGTTTCCTGTAGTGCTAGGAAAGTAGGATAGATGAACTTAGTTCTTACTTGGTTCCTAGCCTTACCTCCATCATTCTCAGTAGAAGGAGGGGCTGACTATCTCTGTTAGTTTTTTGTTTCATTCTCCTCAATCCAAAGTCAGTGGTGGCACCAAATGGAAACTCTGAACTGTCCAACAGTTGAATTGTAAATGTTTATTGCTGTTTATTTTGTTAGCAAGTGCCAGGTTTTACTACTATATGGAAATATAATGTGATATAATTGCCTTTTTCTTAGGTATGGTTCCAAGAAGGTTTTTAAATTAAAGCTGTTGTCCTTTTATATCTTTCTAGTGAAATTTTGGCTCCTGAAAGGAGCTCATTAAAGAACTAGCCTTTTATTTTCCTTTATTCTGCATCACGATAGGGCAGGCAGTGTTTATCTCACTGCACTTTCCTGGGACCATCATCTCTGACACGGGGCAGGAAGGGCTTTCTGACAGATATTGGCTCTAGTGATGGCAGAGTTGGTCTCTGAGACTCTAACACTGTGGAGTTTCATGCTTTATTAGAAGCTTTAATATCTTCAAAGTGGATACTGGCTCGTTGAATATAAACTAATTCATGATGGAAAATATTAGATAACACTTCTGGATTTTTTTTACTACATGCCATACTATCAAAGAGTTTGATTTGATCACCATTGTTTGAGTGAGTCTGAAACTATTGAGCGTCCAGAATTACCCTCAACTCCGAAGATTTAGTTTAAAAAAAAAAAGTGTATTAGTGAGAGTGATGACTAAGAAAATATGAATATCCAGGTGTACTGTCAGCTATTTCCAGGGCAACAAGTAATTTCAGCATCTAGTTGGCATGAAACAATAAACTTTTACTCTTCGTGTAGCTGCAGTTAGGGTGGGGCTTGGCAGATACAGGCTGGGTTCAGTTGAGTGGCTCTAGCTTTGCCTGGGCTTAACTGCTTGCTGAGGGTTCACCTCAGGTCTGCCTCTGTGAAGGGTGGCAGCTATTTGAGGGAAATTCCTTTCTTGGTGATAACAAAAGTGCAAGAAGGGTGAGCAGAGAGGGGTGATACCTCTTAAGGCTGTGGCTCAGATATGGCATACTGTCCACATTCTTGTGACCAGAGCAAGTTATATGACCAAGACCAAAGTCAAGGGGTTGAGAAGTATACTATGTCCCTATTGCGATAAACTGCAAAGAAACATGGTTATAGGAGAAGAACAGGAGCCAATAATTTAATCTACCTCATCAGGGGTATCACTTGTACTTTGTTTTCACCTATAGTTTTTGTTTGCTAGAAGGAAGAGGTAGAAATGAAGATTTTTTTGTTGAGACTTCTGGAAGAGTAGGCAAAGATTTTGTACACTTCTGTATTCTACATCAAGATTCATTAATTTGTCCATCTCTCCACTGATATCTCCTGTTTCTCTAGCAATGTTGTTGTTGTTAGGTGCCGTCGAGTCAGCTCTGACTCACAGCAACCCTATGTACCACAGAACAAAACACTGCCCAGTCCTGTGCCATCCTCACAATCATTGCTGTGTTTGAGCCCATTTTTGTAGCCGCCGTGTCAATCCATCTTGTTGAGGGTCTTCCTCTCTAGCAATACTGAACTCCAAAAATCATACCTTGCTTGTAAGGCCCCCCAACATGTTTCTCTCATGTGATGTACAGGCTGAGCAGTTGACAATTAAAAGCAATACTCTCAGGAAACACATAAGTGTCTTGAGTGTATTAATTCAAGCCCGTTGAACAAGTTCCTTCATATCTTCTCATCGTAAATTCTCTGCTAAATATTGTGGGGGCGTATAAAGGAAGTAAAGACAGAATCTCTGCCTTTCTGGTGTTTACAATTCATACATAAGTAAATGTGAAATAAACAATGGCACATGATAACATTTGAAAAGATTAAACATACCATGTGACCTGTGGTATAAAGCCATCCCTAGGCCTCAGTTTGCTCATTTGAATTTTCTTTTTGTCAGTGATTCTGGCACAGATGACTCACCCTCTAATCTAAAACCCCAGTTCCTTAGAAAGGAGTTAGCAATTATTGTACCAAATCAGTTTCCCTAGGGACTATTGGGTTTCTTGAAACTGTTTATTAAAAAAAAAAAAAGACATGCTCAGCTCTTCATGGTCTTCTAATAATTCTATTTTCTTTCCCTCTTATTTAGCCCTCTTTCACATGAAAGAATTGTGTGTCCCCTGTGCTGTGGGTTCAGAAATATGTGACAAAATTCCTTCTCTTAAAAACTGTCTATCTGTTTTGATCATCAAGATTGGCATACAGGCAATCATTAGAATAAGAGAGGAACGTAAAAAGCTCACAATGCAGTTTTAAATAGGTGCCAAATACATGATAGAGACAAAATACCAATCTATAATTTTCCTTTATATATATTTTTTATTTGCTTCTATTCTCAACAAAATTATAAGGAACATACTTATACTCTATCACATCCAAAATTTTTTTGGAAGTTCGCTGGTTCTTTTAATGTACTGTATTAGCCATAGCGTCCTGTGGTTATTGCATTATATTGCATTGTACTCACTTATTTAGGACTTTCAAGTTTACATGCTCTGTCTGTTAGGGCTGGGAGTTTTTTAATGTGCTTCTGTTTAGCTATGTCACCTTTTGGAGAGCATAACACAGTTTCCGCATGCTGCAGATGGCAATATTTCATGGCCAATGCAGGGAAGGAGTCACCTCTCTCGGCTTTATATGATTGAAATTGTACTGTGACTTTGATTTTCAGAAACTGCCTTCTAGATACTGTGCATAAGTCTTAGCTGTGCCTTAATAAACATGTGGTGACTTCCACCTGTAAAAATTGATGTGGCTTTGAATACCGATTGACTGCAGCGTTTCACATCCATCCGCAGTCCATAATATGTCAGTGAATGCCACAGCCTGGGCAGGTAGTAAAGGTCAACAGAATTTTGGGTTTAAAGACCATACAGATCATCTGTTTCAATCCCTTTGCCGTTGAGTTGAGGAAACTGATGTAGAGAGAAATTCAGTGACACAAAGTCAGTAACAAAGATGGAACTAGAATTTGGGCCTCCCAATGTAGCATGTTTTCCTCTGTAATAAAGAGGCTTTTCTTTCTAGGCTCAGCCACACGTCGTCCGCTGTCCATCTGCATTGCTAGTCCCCATTTACATTATACATGAACATATGAGCACATGTATGATCCATGTGTAGAGACCAGCCCATACTGGAACAAATGATCCTGTTGTGTACAACTTCAGAAAACATTTTTAGGTTATTCAAAAGCTGAAGAGTTATAATTCAATGAAAAGCCACTTTAAAAAAAAGACGTTAGATGCTAACATTAGGGGAAGCTGGACGAAGAACATATGGGAACTCTCTGTACTATCTTTGCAACTTTTCTGCAAATCTAAAATTTCTCCAAAATAGAAAAGGTTATTTTTTAAAAGGGCATTAGAATTTACTCTGGTGGCAGAAACATAAGAAAAACAAATCTCTTGTCAGAATGGAAGCTGCTTCTGTCATAGTTTTATGTTTTTCTAAGTGGTCAATGTTGAGCCCTTAAAGGCTTAACCTTCTAAAGGGCTCCATTGTTTGCTGTGTTATTTAAGAATCCTTATGTGATTAACTGACAATTACAGTATCAATTGGAAAATGCAGAAAAAGAAAAATTGATTAGCCTGTTCACATATGGTTTTCTTAAATACCTTATAAATGACTTGTTCCCATCAGTAGGGAGTTACACACAAGTGCACACCTTGTTACCTTCCCTCCTTCCTTCGCTCAAGTTGTAACTAGTGCTGTGTATTCTCTTCTTCCAAACCTGGTCAAAGATTGCCTAGAAGGGGAATTTAGAAAGCCAGTATAAAAGCTAGTTACAGAATTCTAAAAGAGTGGTCACCAAACTTTTTCTGTAAAGGACCAGCTGGTAAATAATTTAGGCTTTGTGGGCCATCAGGTCTTTGCTCCAGGTACTCATCATGACAATTATAGCACAAAAGGTACCATAGGCAATTTGTAAATGAATGGGAGTGGCTGTGTCCCGATAAAACTTTATTTGTGGACACGGAAGTCTAATGGTAATATGTCATGAGTTTTTCTTCTCCTTTTGAGGCTTTCCCAACCATTTAAAAATAAAAATTATAACAAAGAGTCCTGATTTGTGGACTGTACAAAAACAGGCAGCAGGCCAGATTAGACCTCAAGATGTAGTTTGCCAACCCCTGTTTTAGAGCATGAGAGCTGGAACGGGCTCAGATTTTTTTTTCTTAGAACCCATTGTGGTAGGAAACACACTACTGGTCATAAAAGGATGATTTCTTGTGTTTGTTTTTAATGTTTTAGAAATAATATTGAATTTTTAAAAATCATGTGCAGTGTTTTTGGTCATGTAATATATGTAATTATTTATTGCGATAGCCGGTGTAACTAAATTGTGTGCTAGCCAGGGGGTGTGGTGGTAGCATATTTTACTAAGTATTCATGGATGCATATTGCTTTATGCATTGCATATATTGCTGAAAAATTAAGTGTAAACTAATATTAGATCATTGGCATAGCTTGGATTATTGTCCTTGGCTGCCTTTTCAATTTAATGTAGCAAATTATCCAGAGAAGGTAGTCAGATAGCCTTGTCTATATGCAGGATATTGTTAAAGGGAAACCTCGTTAAAGCTCTGTCAACAGAGGATTATTATTATTATTTTGCCATTTTGATTTAATCAAATAACTTACCAGTTCAGTTAAATAATGTTTTGATTTATTGTCTATGTAACTTACTAGTTATCTTTTGGGTTCAACCCAGAGTTTAAGGCATGATGTGGCTGTAACATCATAAAATAATCAATAGAAATAAGAAATTTGACATTCGTATGTCAAGAATCCAATATGATCAGCATTAGAATGAATAAAGATTGGTAAATCTGACATAGCCTTTCGCACATAGAATTTAACATAATATTTCCAAAACTAGGTGTACATAAAGTGAAGAAATGTGGCTGAATTGGTTATCACTTAATTTCCACAGGCTCACTAAACTCAAAAAACAAAGTGTAGTCACTAGGAAATAGCTGTTGTCATTGTCCACCACAGTTCTTTGGAATCGGTCAGTCATCAGGTATTGACTGAGTGCCCAAAGGTTGAATGCAACTGTATGTACTAAGCATTTGGAAGAAATTAAAATTCGGTGAATTCAGTCATTACTTCCCAAAGTACTACAGAGACTAAAAAAAAAGAAAATAGAATTTCGGTAATGTTTTATAATTAAAGCACATCTCTCGTATATAATTTTACAGTTTGGAAAATAAGGCTGTGTTGAATATCATCACTGATGATGAAAACAGACTGTGTACACAGTTTGGGTTTTATATAAATACTTTAAAATATTGGCTTTCTTCTGTAAAAATAGATGAATAGTATCCAGGTTTTTACGAGAATTTTAGCATAAAGGCAAAATTGCTATCATTTTCCATTTTGAAAAGAGACATGAAAATAGCATAGCAAAATGTGTAAAATGCAGTATGTTCTAGAGAGATAATGAAAGGAAAACGAGGACGCGAATGCAGGTAGGCCTCACTTTGGGCATACTTGGGAACCTTTGTAATGTGCCATGATGGTATTATTTGCTTAGCAGACACTGGACCTAAAGTGTCTTTTATTATATCCTATATGGACACTGAGCCCCTAAAGTAGGAGAAAAGTCAGTAAAAAGTTGTTTAGATTATGCTGTGCTGTGATTTACATCTCTTTGTCATGAGTCAGTCACTAAACAGGTAAAACAATACTAAGATTAGAAAGTGGATCTTTTACAGAGAGTTCTGACAAACTATAATACGGGTGCAGCCCATGTGACCAAGACCAGTGGAGTCAGCAAAATATATGAATACAATGGAAGTTAGTCATCCCAGGAATTTTAGTATACTTTCAGAATAGCTTATTAGTAGCAAGATCTTGGTCAATGGGGCCATTCATTCCTGAGTTCAGATCTTTGTGACTATGAACAAATTGCCTCTCTTTGGCCTCAGTTTTCTTGCCTGAAAAATGACATAACAGAGACTGAGAATCCAGCTGGTCTATTGTGTCTTCTACTGCACTAGTAAGCCTAGATTCTGTCGGGAGGCTCAAGTTTACCTAGAAACTACCAAACGCATGTTAGAATTCTTAGATTTTTATCACACATTATAAGTAACATTTTAGGTAAGAATGTGTTTACAAGATGATGTTGATTATAAAGAAGAGATGGCTCAACATACACTATTTAATTTGAAAGACTTTTTGGGATTCTAACATGTAAAGACATCTCAGCTGGTATATGGCAGTGGGTGAAGTTTAGAGCTTTTCTTAAGTGACGCGAATCTGGAGATGTTACAGCTGCTTTTAATGCTTGGGTCTATAGAAGTGGGTGATATAAATTGTTAATATCTAGATATTATATGCTTTATTGAGTCCATAGGAAGACAAAAACACTTTTAAAATAGACCGTACCTAAAATGAAAAGTTAGTTTATTGAAACAATAAATATGGTTAACATTTCCCACCTGAACTTCGGATTTATATAGATATAACTTTATAACAACTTTTAAGATAGCAATTTATTGTTATTGGTGTTGTCATTAGAGATCAGAAATAGGTCATATTTCTCCTTTCATTTTCCCATCTGTTCGTCCTCTAAGTATTGTTAAATGTTTATCGTATTGCAAGTACTAGGCTCTATAGGAAATGCAAAGAGGGAAACAAAACTGGACTCTCTTTCCTCTGGGAGTTTATAATCTAGTGGAAGTGACACGCATGCTCACAGAACACTAAGTAAGATAATATGCATGCCTGAAGAGGTCTAAACAAAGTACTGGGGGATCCCAGACAGGTGGTTAAGACCAAATAGGAAGACTAAAGAGGTACCCTTTGAACTAGATCTTAAAGATAAGTAGGACTTTAAATAGTATAGGGTTTTTAGTAGGGGGACATATTAAATATGTATTAGGCACATTAAAAAAAAAGCAGACTTTATTTTTTAGAGCACTTTTAGGTTTATAGAGAAAATGCAGAGTGTACAAAGAGTTTCCATATACTCTCCTCTCCCTACCCTTCCCACAGGTTCCTCTATTACTAATGTATTAGTATGGTACATTTGTTATACTTGATGAGCCTATATTGATACATTATTTTTAACTAAAATCCATAGTTCATATTAGAGTTCACTCTGTGCAATACAGTTCTCTAGGCTTTGACAAATGCGTAATGTCATATATCAACCACTAAAGTATCATACAGAATAGTTGGGCACACCCGTTGTCGTCCTGTGATTCTGACTCAGAGTAACCCTATAAAACAAAGTAGAACTGCCCCGTAGGATTACCAAGGCTGTACAGGTTTGGTTTTTTGGGAATCTTTGTGGAAGCAGATTGCCGCATCTTTCTACCATGGAGAACATCCAAAGCACTTAACTACTGTGCCACTAGGGCTCCTCTGCCGTGAAAATGCCCTGTGCTCCACTTATTCCCCCTCCCCTGAATTCCTGGAAACCACTGATCTTACTGTCTCTATAGTTTTGCCTTTTCTAGAATGTCGTATATTTGGAATCATAAGTATGTAGCTTTTCATACTGGCTTCTTTGGGACTTAGCAGTATGCATTTAAGATTCACCCATGGCGATTTAAGGGTCCTCCTTGTCGTGGCTTGATAGCTCATTTCTTTTTAACACCAAATAATATTTCATTGTATGGATGCGCCACAGTTCATCCATTTACCTATTGAAGGAAATCTTGGTTGCTTCCAGTTCTTGACAGTTATAAACATTTGTGTATAGGTTTCGTGTGGACGTAAATTTTCAATTCATTTAGGTAAATACCTAGAAGCACTAGGTCATTTGCTAAGCCTATGTTTAGCTTTATAAAAAAGCTGCCAGACTGTCTTCCAAGTGGCCATATTGTTTTGTATTTCCATAAGCAATGAATGAGAGTTCCTGTTGTATTTCCATAAGCAATGAAATTTAGAGTTCCTGTTGCTCCATATCCTTGACAGCATTTGGCATTGTCAGTGTTTTTGATTTTAAACCATTTTAATAGGTCATAGTGACCCTATAGGATAGGGTAGAACTGCCCCATAAAGTTCCAAGGAGCACCAGGCGGATTTGAACTGCCGACCCTTTGGTTAGCAGCTGTAGCACTTCACCACTACACCACCAGGGTTTCCATAGGGTTACTATAGGGTCGCTATGAGTCGGAATTGACTCGATGGCACTGGGTTTTTTTTTTTTTTTTAGTAGTATCTCATTTTAATTTGCAATTCCCTAATGACATGTTGTGTTGGGCATCCTTCTATATGCTTATTTGCCATCTGTGTATCTTCTCAGATGAAGTGTCTGTTTAGATCTTTTTCCTACTTTTTGGTTGGATTGTTTTTCTTATTGTTGAATTATAAGAGTTCTTTATATTTTGGATACAAATCCTTTACAGAAAATGTTTTAAACCTTTTTCTCACATTCTGTGACTTGTGTTTTGTATTCTCTCAACAGTATCTTTCACAGAGCAGAATTATTTTATTTTAATAAGGTCTACCTTAGCATTTTTTTCTTTCCTGGATCACGCTTTTTGTGTTGTATCTAAAACGTCATCACCAAACCCAAAGTCACCTAGGTTTTCACCTGTCTTATCTTCTACAAGTTGCATAGTTTTGAGTTTTACAATTATATCTGTGATCTACTGTGAGTTTATTTTTGTGAGAAATGTAAAACCTGTTTCTAGATTCATTTCTTTTTTGAATGTGGATATCCAGTTGTTTCAACACCATTTGTTGAAAAGTCTACCCTTAATCCATTGAATTGCCTTTGCTCGCTTGTCAAAGATGAGGTGACTGTGTTTATGTGAGTTGATTTCTGGGCTTTCTATTCTGTTCCGTTGATCTGTTTGTCTTTTTTTTTTTTTGACAACATCACATTGTCATGAACACTGTAGCTTTATAGTTAGCCTTGAAGTTGGGTAACAGTACTTTTTATTTAAAGAGTTTTATTACTTTCCAATAAAATTCTTTCTTGAAGCTCTGCTTTGAAATGGGTATTTTCCCAAGTCTTTGTTTTAGATACTCATTGGTATTGGATAATTTAGTATGCATCAATATAGTTAAAGCTATAAATGTGGTGATATTTAATGAAAATTTTGGTGGCCTCGATGTCAAGTAAGCTTATAAAGCTTTATCATTTCAGAAAAGTATTTTAAACAGAAATTGAAATGCCATGTAAAACACAGAATAATCTATTTCTATTATCTGAATATAATCTCAACTAAAAGTATGAATTATATACCATACTAATAAATCAGGAACTTAATCAAATATAACATTCTAGAATCTTATTTCTAATTCCTTAGCTTTTTATGGAGATGGAAAAAAAATAAGACTGAGATGAGAGGTGTTTTTAAATTTAGAAATCCTAATGTATATAGTTCATTGAAAATTCCTCAGCATCTAAGACCTGAATATAGACAGGATCAGATCAGAGGAGTAGCTTCTTCCCTGGGAGTCTCACAGTAGAATGGCCAGAGTTCAAGCATGCAACTGGGGCAGGAGTCAGAAAGTCAAGTGCTCACCTGGGTGCCTAGCTCACACACATTTCACTAAAGTCTGTAATTGGAAGGGAAGACTAGACAGTGTAGAAGAGAATGTTTTGTACTTTTATTTCATTTAAATTAGCACAAAGGGAGGGACTGATTTTGCTTCACATGTGAAGTCAGTCATTTCTTGGGTTACTAGCTCAGTGTCTCAGCAGAACAGCTGTTCTATACAATGTTACTTTCTGCAAGCAATATTTCCACTCCTAGAAAAGTGGCAGTCTGCCAAAGAGAGTGCCCAGACCAACCCCTTAACAAAAAAAATCTTTTGTCAACGACTCTAATAATTTGTACAATTCAGGAAAGGAGGGGTTGCACAGTCTTTGCAGATGTGCATTTATGATGCTATTTTTAAGCAGAGCAGCATGAAAGAATAAATTCATAAGAATCGGAACTTGATCACTCGCTTTAATCACTTAGCTCCTGTTCCTGCTAAAATTTCATTCTGTGTAAAGAAAACACAGCCAGCCTTGAAACAAGGTAAGGCAGGGTATGACAAGATGAAATTCTTTATTTTCAAACCTGTGATGCCTGCTCAAACACAAAAAGCTTTGGGGTCTTTTTTTCTTCCCCCCCGCTCAAGAAGATAAATGCAGTTTGCTGATCCCCTCGCAGTAGAAACTTGCTGTCCTTCAGCATTCTGAGGAAATAAACTCTTAATGATACTGCCTTCTTTTATAGCAGTCCATTCCCTGAGAATGAGTTTAAGTGCTGAAGGAGATGCCAGAAGCATTTACACAACGAGCACCAAATTAATATGTGTTAATTCTCTGAAGTTCAGCATCGTAGGAGCCCGACAGTTTTTCAAGTATCAAAACATGGACTTAGGATCTGTCCTCTGCACTCTGGTTGTCCAAAATCACCAGCCATAGTCTCCGGTGGCTGTGACTCCAGCAACTGGAATTAAAAAAAAAAAAACAACATGATTTTTTTATAAATGATAGGCCCCTAAGAAAGAACTCTCAAACTTGTCTTAATAGCAGATAGGGTCCTAATTTTATCTTTAATTCAACAATACACTTGATGTTTACCTAGCAGAGAACTCAACCATCTACTCTTATGTTAGCTGCCATGGAGCCGATCCTGACTCGTGGCGGGTGACCACGTATGTGAGCAGTAGAGCTGCTCCATAGGGTTTTCAAGGCTGTGACCTTTCGGAAGCAGATCGCCAGGCCCATCTTTCAAGGCACCTCTGGGTGGGTTTGATCTGCCAACCTTTTGGCTAGTGGTTAAGTCCTTAATCATTTGCACTAACCAGGGACTCCCCGTCTACTCTAGAGTGTAAGAATATTAAACTCTTTACACAAAATGGCACAAAATTTAATACAGGCTCATTATATATGGATGACCATAGAACCCAGAGGACTGACTATATCAAAGGTTTCCTCTAATTCTGAGAGTTGGGATGTTTTGTTTGTTATTGCTATTGTTTTCCTTTTTCAAAGTCCAATCTTTTCATATTGTGTACAGCTTTAAAAATGCGTAGTTAAATGAAGTTACGTGTACTGTTAAACCAGGAATATTTTTATTTTGGAGCCCTGGTGGCATGGTGATTTAATAGCTATGGCTGCTAACCAAAAAGGTTAGTGGCTCAGATTGACCAGCTGTTTGTTGGAAACCATACGGGGCAGTTTACTCTGTTCCGTAGGGTCACTATGAATCTGAATGGATTTGATAGCAACTGTTTTTTTGTGTGTGTGATATTTTTTGTTTCACTCAGAATGCAATCTATTTGTGTTAAGCTGACCTCCCACACTCTAATACTTCATTTTATACTCATGAAAAAGTACAAACTATGTTTGTTGGAAAATTGCTAAAATAGCTTATTTTGTCTTATTATAGACATACTTTTAAAAATAGCTCCTAGGGTAACCTGCTTCATCATATTTCAAATCATTATTCAAATGCCATCCAGTCAGTTCTGACTCATGACATCTGCATGTGTTACAGGGTAGAACTGAGTTCCAGAGGGTTTTCTTGTCTGTAATCCTTAAGGAAGCAGATCTCCTGGCCTTTCTACTGCGGCACCAATAGGTGTGTTTGAACCACCAACCTTTCAGTTAGTAAGTCAAGTGCAAACCATTTGTACCTCTCTGTGCAAAAAAGCAAGATAGACTAAAAAATAATTTTCTATGAAGTATCTGCCATAATGCATGTAAAATTCTTACGGAAACAGTCCCTGTGCATTGAATAGCTGTGTCGTCATCTTTTGTCTTATCGGCCATTAGGTGATGGTTGCATTTGAGCACATTTCTAGCCAATACCTGTTGCCATTGAGTCAATTCCAACTCAAGTGTCCCTTATGGGATAGAGTGGAACTGCCCCATAGAGTTTCCAAGGAGCAGCTGGTGGATTTGACCTGCTGACCTTTTGGTTAGCAGCCAAGCCTTTGACCACTACGCCACCAGGGTTCCTTCTTAGCTAGTGTGTCCCCCAAAATAGATTGATTGAGATTGGCAAGTAGACAGTTTGCTTAGATTGTGGTCCAATTTTGTTGTGAGTAAGTTAACTTCATAAGAAGAAAAATATTATTCTGATCAACTCCATAGACTTTGCTCTAGCTATAGCCAACTTTCATGGCCAATTTGGACTTCAGGGGTAAGCATGTGGATGTTTTAAAGGAACTCATCACCACATCATAGCATGTTCTGTTTGCTTAGCAAGTGACTAAACTACACTTGAACACTTAATCAGTCACCCATAGTTGTTTACAAATTGACCATATTCTGAGGTCATAATTTATAGTACTCTATGAGTTTTTTTTTTTATCGTTTTTCACAATGTGACATCATATTACCAAATAGTGGGATGGCTTGCCCAGTGTTAACTATAATAATTCCCAGTATCATTAGTTCCTTCCTGAACTCATTCTCCTCTTCTGAATTGCATTCTTTTTTGAATTTTGTCTCTAGCAAACCTCACCCTTCATACAATTAATGAAAGGTGATGATACAGTTAGTGAAATCTTAGTTCTCAGGTTTTGTCCTGCAGTTACATCTCTTGGCTTCTGCTTCTAATATCCTTTTCCCCTTCTCTTTTTGTGCGTTATCTAAACCATTCCGTTGAGGTACTATATTCATGATCTTGTTCAAAGAATTGTAAAGCAAATGTATTGAATTTTAAACAGCAGTTAAACAATGCTCATAAAAAAAAGCCAGTACAAATAGGATGTTTAAGTATAGGTTTCGCAGAGACCTTAATATTTCACTTTGAGTTCTTGGGTATATAGCACTGGACGGTGAATTTGGGAGCTAAAGAAAACTCCCTATTGCGTTCTTTGCTACTTATAAAAAAAAAAATATATTAAAAACTTTGTGTCTGTTAATTGCATACTATGGATCTCTGCTTGCTAATTTTAGTCACCCGATTTGTAGAGAACTAGAACTAATAACCTTCTCAAATGTTATGAAATTATGACAAATCCTAGACCAATCTGATTACGTAAATGATCGTTGAACAGTTACTTGATATTTTAATTTTGAGTGTATCTACCTCAAGGATTTCTTGATATTTTCCATCAGATTTACTAAGACCACAAAGGCCAAACAGTAACGTAGTTCATAAATTTCTCCTAAAGACGTGGAACCCAGAATGGTAGAAATTATCTTTGTTTAAAATGACTTTAAAGTAATGGATGATCTTCAGTGTAAGTATAGGCATAGCAAACTAAGTGGAAATTGAGAGCAAAGCATGAGATTAGGAAGTACATCTAATATGTTAGGCATCTGTTTGGGGTCGTGAAGGGATCTGATTAAATTTCACAAAAGCGAAGGAGACAGAAGCTCTTGTATGCAGGCCGTCCTGCATTTTAGGTTGCTAATGATTTCATTTTAATGTCACCGTTTAGTTTCATACTGATCATTTATACTGACAAAAAGGAAGAAAAGAAAACAAGGAACCTGTCATCAATCATTCATTTAATCAAGTAGCAAAAGTAGATAAATAAACATACTGAGTTAATTATTCTTCTGTATGTAATGATTGACAATAAAGTTTAATTTATGCCTATTTTAACCCTTTAATATTTAGTGCTGTTGGAGTTGATAGCTATTAGCAATTGTGGAAAGGAGTTGGGGAGGGCTTTGCTTTTTCTTGAGTGTCTTGAGAAAACTCAGGCTTCATACTTAAGCTTCTTATTCATTGGATATCTATGGTGCTGAAGAGTTGTAATTATTTGTATCCATACTGACTAACTCTGTGTCACCAGATATAATGAAAAACAATTATTCTAGGTTGGTCTACCTCCTTTGGTATTGTATCTATTCACACTCACTAATGAATTTTTTTTTCTTTGAAACGTGCATTCTTACTGCTAAAACAATTTGTAACCAGATACAGATAGGCTGTTACCTTCAGATGTATGTTAGATACAGTACTAATGGAAAAGAAGCCTTAGTGACAGCAAAACACTAAAATATGTATGTAAATAAAAGGGTCCTTGAAAGTTCTTAAAACCTGTTTTTGGTCAGCCGGATCATTTTTCTCCAATTTTCCCAAGAATTTTCTTCCAGCGGCTGTTCCCTTTAACAGTCTGTGATTACTTTTATTAGACTTTCCATAAACAAGTGTATTCTTCAGGTGAACGTAGACAATAAAATACAGTTTTCTACATATTCTTCCTGGAATCTTGATAGCTGTTAGTTGGCGTCAAGTCGGTTCCAACTCACGGCCACCCCATATGACTCTTTTCTAAATCAGCCTACAGTCAACAAATGAGAAAGCAAGGAGACATAGTTGGCTTGGGGATGCAAATGAAGATTTCATTGTTTCTTTGACATTATTGGGCGAAATAGTTGAGGAATAAACTGTGGGTGTTTTCATTGTTAAAGGTGTGTTTCTTCTAGATGTGTTTAGTTATAGAACTTGCCCTTCAGAATTTTTTTAATGTCTAGTGTAGCTGGATTCTAACCACTCAGGGAACTGACTTCTTGCAGCTCTCATGGTAGATTCAGTTCTTATGAGCTGGAACTAGAATTGGAGAGAGTGGTGGCTAAGAAAACTGGGACCAAAGGACGGCCAGAGCAGGGCACATTGCACATACACTGTGCTTTGTGTAGTTTCTCTGCTTTGCCAAAAAAAAAAAAAAAAGAAGAAAAAGTTTACAGATTTTACCTTTGCCTGTTCAGAGAAATTACCAGATTGGTTATCAGGCTGGAACTGGGGAAGTATGAATAGTAAGCTTCAGTAGATTTTAAGCTTATACACTGTTATCAGATTGCCCTATTTGGTTCTTCCTTGCTTATGTTGCAATTCGTTTTCTTTGAAACATCCAGCTTCAATGAGAGATTTTGCTTATAAGGCATTTTGGTGACTTGAATAGGGATCATATTGTAGTTCTGTTTACTGGCAAAATAAAATTTGGGAAAATACAAAATTTAAATTGTAAGTTACACACTGCATAAAACCGCATATCCAAAAAGTAAGTCAAGATGATGTGTAGAAGAATAGCTGCACTGATAGTAAAAATACAGTTTTAAGACACTAAATTTAGTATTGTCCGTATATCTTAAGTGTAAAATAATTACATTTGATGAATGAATTCCTCCATACCCCGCCATTGGCACCTGTAAGCTTCCTTAATTTCTCTGTAACTGTGTTAAATAGAAACCTTTTTATTCTTTTTTTTTTTTATCCTTTGTTTAGTTTCCTTTTACCTGCATGCATTAATTAATCAGTAGTGTGAACGAATAGTGGGAATTTGTGGTCTTTTTGTTCACTGAAGTAATGGTTGAGCTCTTTAGCTTTCTCCAATTTATGGCTTTTTTTTTTTTTTTTTCTATTCACTTAAAAATTTGCAGCTAGCAGGTTAAGTATAATGCAGTTTATAGTCACTGTGGACACAGTAAAAGCAACAACTTTACATTATTCCTTCATACAAGTACCCTGCAGAGCTCTTTTATGATTTATATTTGAGAGAGACAAAAATTCCAGGGTGGGGGGGTCAAAGATACTGGAGAATCTGTAAGTACATGGTATATATAAAAAAAAAAATACAGGCATATATATATATATATATTCCCAAATACAGAGACAATTTAGAATTTAAATATATGAATATTTAAATATTTCAATAGAAATATTTGAATTAAAATACTTGGTTTGTTAAATGCACTGTCATTTAATAAGAAAACACGGACTCTTAAACTTGGATTTCTTGTCTTTCTGAAATGCTGGGCTGAATGAATCTTTTTGCCACAGATACATCTTGAATACAAGATAATGAAAGTCTCGTTGGTGGAATTCTTAAAGATACTTAGTATCTATTTGATTTATCTTTTAGTAATCCTATCTAGTGGACTCAGGGTCCCCAGCCCCAGGGTTTATAGTGAGGAAGACCGCGGGGCTGTTTCTGCTTTGCCTTCTGCACATTCTGAATTTCAGTGCCCTGTCTCGATTGGAAAAAAATCAAAGAAGAAGGGACTTTCAGATGCTTGTTATTTGCTCAGAAGTGGTGGGGTGAAGCTAAAGTTCTCCACCTGACCATCTGGTTCCCTTATTTAGTTTCACCTCAAGCTCCGACTTGATCCTTCTGTTTGTCACTTATACAACAACTCCTCAGTTAAAAGTCTTCCTGTTATTAGCAGTTTCTGTCTTTTGTTTTACCTCTTAGTAGATTTATTTATTCATTTTGAATACAAAGTATTTATTAACCACCTGCCTTGTATGCCCAGTGCTTGGAGATAGAAAAGAAAGAGAAGATGCATATCTGCTCTTGAGACATTTGCAATTTATTTGTGCAAATGAGACTTTCTGATATAAAAGAATTAGAAAGCATTTGTGAGTGAATCCATTAGTGGGTGCAGTGAGTTTCTTATTAAAGAACAACCCCGGCCAGTGCCCTTTGCTGTAGCCAGAGGTCTAAAGGAGTTCGCCACAGTAAAAGGCTCTTTTCTTATCCTTTTAAGTGTAACTTCATATTTATTTACCTTATTCAGCCACTCAGTATTCCTAGGAAGACAGACGAGTAGTCTGTAGTATTCAGTTGAGGAAACCGAGGCACCAGGATACTATGTACCTTGCTCAAGATCTGACAGGCTCTTAACTCTGGACCACATTATTGCATTTTTTGAAAGACAGGGAGGCCCTGAGATTTATGCTGACTTGAAGCTGACTCCCTGTGACCTTGGTTGATGAACAGCCCCAGGCCTGGCCTCGGCACCTGAGTCTATGAAATGGGACTCAATCATTGTGTCTTGATTGTCCACAAATCTTTAAGAAAACATAGCTGCAACCGGGTTATTCAAAGAAGGCTCTGAGTTTCTTGGAGAGAGTGTTGAATTTTGTAGCTATCACAGCAACATTATACTAAACTTTTGTTAGCTTTTAAGTTTTCAGTCTTTACAAGAGTTGAATCAATATTTTAATTTTACCATTTATTACTGAAATTAAAGTGAAGTGTCCAAATAGTGAGCTGGATTTTTTTACTTTTTCAGGGGATTTTAGGAAAAAATTAAAATACCGTGACTGAAACCTTTCTTAGGTGTTGGTTATCTTTTAGAAGAAACACAACAGCGTTTTACAGTGCAGAGCAGTAACGGTGGGTGCATATATGCACGTGTTCGTTTTCTCTTTCCTGTAGAAAGACGGGACTGTTCTGTAACATTTTAACTGCTGGTCTTGACATAATAATCTTTAGATCTCTGATATTTCATCATGTGTGTTGATGTAATCTTACCAGCAGCTTTTGTGTTCTTTCTTTACATTGTTAGCAATTCACAGAATTTGGAATGCCATTTTTCTTGGCATTTTAGCGGGCAGCTTATGCACTCAAGGCGTCATCTAAGTACCAGCAACACATTCTTGACTGAATAATGATGTATGTGGAATGTTACTTTTTTTGCCTTATAAATGGATAGCAATTTACACAGCTGTGGATGTGGGATGTTTCAATCCCAGACCATGTTGTAAGAAAAATTGAATGACAGTGAGCAAAACAGCAGTAATTATAAAACTAATTACTAAATGCTGATGATGCCCATAGGCTTTGCATAACTAAAATTAGAAAAGGAAATTGCTTTCGGCTTCAGAGAGGCAAAGAGCTAGTTATTTCACTGTTTCAGTCTAAAAGGAGGGTAGTATATAAAGTTCAATCAGAAAAATATATATGCATACATATATATCTCTAGATTTGCATATACATATAGTTTTCTCTGTCGAAATGTATTCACTCTTACAATTTTATTGATAGAATTTTATGCACTGATATTTACATAAAGAATGTAAGTATATTAAAATATGTGAATGTAGTATAGCTACACTATGCATTTTTGCATATACTGTAAGTATAACGTAAAATATATGTCGTCACAATATATTTGTGTATATGTTTTCTCATGTGCATTTTTGCAAGCAGAATATAGTAGAATTCATAGCATATTTTTCAAAATGAAATATCAAAAAAATTAAAACATTGGCTCATAAAGAATGAAATATGTTTTGGGAAGACAAATGATTGATAAATCAGAAGTCTATGAGGTATACCTTTGTTCATGCTCAATTTGGAACTAAGAAATATGTGTCATTAGCTCCAAAGAAATTATTGAGATTGTAAGTAAATTACCTGCAGGCCCCAGATAATTCTAGGATTATAAATGTGAGAACTCATATTGATAACATTCAAATAGGTAGTATGGGAATAATGAATTATGTCAATATGCATATAAATGGAAAATGATGTAATGAGTTAAAAGGTGATCATTTTTATTGAAAACATTTCCTTGTTCCTTACAATTAGTTGGTAGCTTCCATTTTCATCCTCTCTGTAGTCCTGCAGACAAATATTATAAAACATCAACTGTTCTGAATAAACTATACTTAAGCTTCAGACTAAATTGATCATGGATCAGGACGATGGATCATAGTTGATGCAGAGGAAAAATGAATACTGCTTTTAAAAAATGCTAGTAATTTGAATGACCTGAAATGTAATAAGTTTTATTTAATTTTCTGCCACATGTTATTTCAAAAGTCTTAAGACATTAAAATGACAAAAGATGATACTTTCTGTAGACATATATTATTGAAATGAAACCCAAGTATAATTGAATCAAGGCCGTAATGAAATTCCTGTAACTTTTACCGAGTGGGGCAATGCGATGAGTTAGTTCTTTCCATTTGTGTTAGGGAATTTAGTAATTAGTTCTTTTACCAAGGCAAATGGTCTAATAATGGAGGAATAAATCACAGAATGGCATGTAAAATGAATATGGAGAGCCTTGCTTCATGTCTAATGCCTGATAATTTAGTCAGCTGTAACTAATACATACGCAAGTTGTGGTAAAGTCTCAACTTCAGCAAGTTAAATGAGATACTAAGGGCTGTAACAAATCACTGCTGCCCACCAGATGTGCTTTAGGGGTAGGGCTATGTCAGTCACGAAAATAAGTATGTTACCAAGATCCAAAAAGGCTTAGGATGAGATAAAATGAAATCAGGAAGTTCATATCTTTTTCCAATGGCATATATTTGGCCTCAAATTTATTACCTCTAGTTTGTTTGTTCTTGGTGGGGCCTTGTGATGAGAGAAGGTAGGAGGATTTCTCAGTGTGTTGATGCTAAGAAATATTGCTTTTTTGTTTTTGTCTTTTTATAGTTTAGTGATGAGGAGGAACTTCAGGGGAAGGAGAAGACGGCCAGGTGGGAAAGAGATGGGAGCTTAAAAAGAACCAGTTCATATATGTAACAGATAATTGTTATTGTTGCTAGTTGCCTTCCAGTCAGCTCAGACTCATGGCAGACTCCATGTGCAACAGAATGAAGCATTACCCAGTCCTGCACCATCTTCACGATTGTTGGTAGGCCTGAGTCCATGGTGCATTCCGTGTACCTTCTAAACTAGGGGAGGGGGTCATCTTCCAGCAGTGTATCAGACAATATTCTGTTCTGATCCATGCATGTTTTGAAAGTAGATGACCAGGCCTTTCTTCCTAGTCTGTATTAGTCTGTCAGCTTCTCTGAAATCTATCCACAATGGGTGACTCTGCTGGTATTTGCAATACCAGTGGCATAATGTGCAGCATCATAGCAACACACAAGCTACCACAGTATGACAAACAGATAGACTGCGATGGAACGGGTAATTACTGAGAACCTAATGTGTGCCAGGCTTACCAGGACCTTGGAAGGAAACAAAACAGTGGGCGGTAGGTAATGTTTGAACTTAAAACTTCATTTCGTGTATGAATAGAATTTTAGTCGATGCCAGATCACAACAAAAGCAGTTTTTTCAAGGCTCTTTGTTCAAAATTCCTTGTCGTTTCACTCATTACGGCAATACATAGTGTCCTGTGGGGTGCAGCTTTTATCAACCAGTACCAGGCGGCAAGCCTTGCTTACAGACAAGATCATTTTCTACAAATTTTCTGTCATGTTTCACCTTGGTAATCGCCATCTCGTGTGTGCAAAAAGAAACAATTTATTTTCAACACTTGAGGGATATAGAACATCTGACTGCTGTCATAACCTATTGTTTTTAACATAAACATTATAGCTGCATTTGCCTTGAAATATTTGCCCATTATTGCGTAAATCTGAGCAATGTACAGGTGTGTCACCTTGTGCTTTCTAGCAACAAAATTGAGACCTATCGCCTAGAAAGTGCAATTTGCTCCCTTCACAAGCGTTTACTTCAACAAAATTAGAAATAGATTTCCTTTTCATAATTGAGTTAAATAGTGCAGTAACCAAAGAAAAAACTTATGAGAGAATGTATTGCTTTTAACCATAGCATATAGAGCTCTTCGAATGTGGCTAAGGGCCCTACTATATTTTCCTTTATCAAAAGATGGTTGATTGCTTAATGGTCGAAGCACTACCAAATAGCTTATTTCACATTACTGGAGGAAATGTGCTTTACATCAATTGCACAATGTAATTCTTCCTGTTATTTTGGTAGAATTGCTTTACCTTGCTTAGAAGCATGCGTATAAGAGAGAGAATGATTTGATAATCTTTTGTGATATACAGGATATCTAAAATATATCATTAAGGGATTATATTGCTTGAGTTGCAAAGCTGAAACCTTTTGCTGTTTACTCTGATAACTCATTGACAGAATGTTGTAGCTTACAACTCAGTATTTATCTGATTCAAAACTGAAATAAATGCTTGTATTAGGCTCATTCCTGGCTCCATTTTGTGTTCCTATGTTTGTTTTTCTTTTTCTTTCTCACCTACTTCTAATTTTATATTTTATATATCCTTCTAAGCTTCCTTAAATAATTTTTGGAACACTGTAAGTATATAAAAGTATCATTGTCCTGTTCCATTATAGAAATTGCAACCTTTTCTTTAGTAATTTCTTTAGTAATTTCCAGTTCACTGTTGTAGAAGTCAAAGAAACATTTTTGTTTTTGATGTGGCTTCTTAGAGAGTTGGTGAGTCCACTTTTTTCTCTCTTGAGAGACCTTAAACTACCACCACCACCTTCCTTTTTTGCCATTATTTTGAGCTTACAGCTGATTCCTACTGTGACATCATTTTGTGGTCTTTTAAAATATTGTTTCCAAGTACCTCTTTGGGACTTAATATTTCTGCTCTGCTATGGCTTTTAATTTACTGATCCGTTGCCATTTTAGAACTTTTTTTTTCTGTGGATTTGGCCTCTGTAGCCCTCTTTGTGTTCTTTTTCATTTTTGTATTAATAATTACAACACTTCCCAATTAATTGCCATTCGTGAATATAATTGATGTGTTTCCTCCCTCTCCAGACCACTAATGAAGATGTTAAATAAGTCTTAGCATGAAGCTAACCTCAGCCAAATTCCCTTGGACCATGGGCATATTAGAGTTTACCATCATGCTATTTATTGTCTCTGTCTTTAAGAGTACTTCTACTTGAAAATTTTAATTCATTTTCTCAGATTTCCTAATAATAGAGCTCTGCATGAAATGTCTGTCCAGAATTGTAATGCCTACTGAACTCGCTATGATTTTCTGAAAACTAAGATTATTGCTTTTACTTGTATGTCCTAGAGACTTAGAAGCATTGCTTGCATTTAGGGCAGTAAAAACAGGATGTTTTTGTGAATTGGCCAGGTGAAATATTATCACTATGAGACAAATGTAACTGACTTCTCCCTGTTTTGCACTATTGGCACAAGGGAGTGAATCAAAGATATTTCATATGAATAAAGTATGTAGCTATCTTCGAGGAGAGTGTGCTTCCATTTCAACTCAACAATATTGGGTCCACTTTTTCTCTGTGATCAGAATATTACAAAGGCAGTGGAGAATAATTTCTATCAGAGGTTCTGTGACGGAATGAAATGGAGCACTTTTGAAGTATGATCTCTGAAAGCACAGCATGAAGCTCAAATAAAGTGAAGGACATTCGCTATTACAAGTAATGTCCTTAATAATCTTGTTAGTCTAGTCTCCCTCTGTACGAGACAAATGGAACATTATTGGCTTATGGGCTGTAGTAAATAATTTAGTTTCCAATATTCAAGCTGCTTTGACAGTAAATTAAAATGACATGAAAGGGGCTTGTTGAATAAAGAAAGTATCCAATCAAATTTAATTGGCATGACTAAGGCAGTAGAAATATGTTTTATAATTAAACCATGTTGTCTTGGAGCTTTATAAGCATGTATGAATCAAAATGTCAAAAATTATTCTTTGATACTGTGCATTTAAAACTTTGCATGGTGAATAGTTTCCTTAAACAAGCTTCCAGACATGCATATTGATGTAACAGGAAAATAGTTGCATGTTTTAAATAATAAGTGATAAACTTACTTCTGCATTTATAAACCCTTGCAAGTAAATATTCTGATAACAGCCACTTAGAAGCCTCCTTTCCAGGATTTTGTTTTCAAATTGATACACCAAATAACTCAGAGAAGGCTAGGAATTTATTGTGACCATCTTATGGTGCTTCAGTGCTCAGCGTTTTTGTGAATCAAAATAGGATTCAAACTCACGGAGCAGGGTAAAGAATAGAAAAAGACTAGAATCAAGAGTAAAGAAAGAATAATATAAGGTATACTTTG
The DNA here is from genome assembly GCF_030014295.1 of Loxodonta africana. NCBI lineage: Eukaryota > Metazoa > Chordata > Mammalia > Proboscidea > Elephantidae > Loxodonta > Loxodonta africana. The sequence continues at coordinate 45,194,486 of NC_087351.1, forward strand.
GTTTACTCTTTCCTTCTCAAATTCAAGATGAATTAGATTTTCTACATTTGACAGCAAAAGTGTCAAGTGCTTCTGCTGTAAAAGACAGGAAGCCATGGGAATTTCAGATTTTTGTATGACCACCTGTCTGTTCTTTTTTTCTTCCTTGAAAGTAGTGCATAAGTAAGTGCCCATTTGTAATAAAATTCCTAATGATGGTTCTTTCCACAACTCAGGTGGAAAATATATGGTGGTGTCTGAGTGTACAGAGATTGCTTATAAAAACAGAAATGAGCTCAGTGAATCATTTTTCATTCTTAGCCTTTTCAAACATCCTAGTCAAAGTAAGCTGAAGATTAGAGAAGGTAAGCAAGAAGAGAGAGGTTAGATGCATCATCAACATTACTTATAATACCGAGGTCATATGTGACTTCTCTTTTAGAGATTTGGGTGTGATTTTTTTCCAATCTCTTGATAAATATTCAGTTCAGGGCAAATTTTTAGTGGATAGTTGCATTGTTCTCTTGATGAGGTACAAATCTGTGTAGCTTGTGTATATATTGCTCCAAGATAAATCTAAAATAAACTTACTATGAATGTATACTCTATAATGTATTTTTCTTCATGCAATACTGTAGCCTTGGATAATGTGGATATGCGTAGAGTATTTCCTTTGAATCTCAGAATGACTCTGTGTTAAAATCTGCTCTCCTTAGTTACATTCTTCTTCACTTGAAGGCTTTTAAACTTAAGCATATGTTTCCAACATTAAACAAACAAACAAAAAATTGATAGTGTTACAAGTTAAGGGGGCAGCGTTTTTTTTTTAAAAAAAAAAAACCTTTTCCTTAGTGTTGATCCAGAAGGCTCCATATGCATGCAAATAATCGATAAAGGCTAAATTTTCATTGTTTTTACTACATAGCTAGCAAAAATCGTTACTAACATACTGTTTTCTGAGCTACTGTGACCTCAAAGGATTAAAAAATAAGTGAATAACTTCACAATGGAAACAGGAAATCCTATCAGAGAGAAAGTTTCTGGAGAGAATAATAAAAACTAGGATATATATTTAGCCATAAACTCTACATCTGAGACTATTTTCTTTTAAAGTACCTACTCCAGTGATTCTCAAATGTTAGTTTGTATCAGAACCACCTAGAGGTCTTGTTAAAACATATTTCTGAGTCTAACTTCTAGAGTTTCTGGTTTAGTAGGTCTGGGGTGGGATCCAAAAATTTGCATTTTTAACTAGTTTGCAGTTAATGTTTATGCCGCTGGTCTAGGGAAAGATATTGAGAGCCATTGACCTCTTCACTCATACCATCAACATACAATTGTGAATTTCCTCCTGTATGCCAGAAATTAGACCACTTGCTGGAGCTGTGGTGAAAGGACTACCTCTGCCATCATGGAGATGAAAGTCTGGTGGGGGAGGTTAGCTTGGTACATAGACATTTAGGTAGAGCATAAATGCAACAGTGGGCATGAGCCTAGAGCACTGTGGGCAGCTTTGGGGGTTTAGAGATGTCTTCTAGAGAATATAAAGTTTAAATGGAAGCCTAAAAGGTGAGGGGGTGGGGTGGGAAAGATATGTACTATAGCCACAGACACTTCACCTTCCAAGAGGAAAGAACTGGAAGAAGAGAGACAGGAATCCAGGAGACAAGAGAAACTTGTCTATTTTCTTCTCTGTTCTTCTGTGGTTTGTCTAAAAGAACATATATATTTACCAATCATATATGACATGGCAGGAGTATGTAATTATTTTTACTTTGTTGTGCCCACAAGAATTGATATACATGTCTGAATTAAATCGAAACTCCCAAAGTATGATGTTTACGCATTACTATGAAAGCAAGTACTTTAGGGCACAACTCATATATATTTCTTATTTATTTTTTAATATCAATATTAGTCTAAAACATCACCAGTGTTAATTCTTTAAAGAGAAAAAAAATGGCTATCTCCTTTTAAAAATCTAATTGAGCAATTACTGTTTAGAAAGGAAAGTGAAGGCTTCTTTTCCTAGAAGGCTTCCTGGCCCAGCCCACCTTGCCTCTGGGCTTGTAGGTTGGTTTGAGTTTATATACTTGTGGAAGTTTCTTTTGAACTAGGTCCTTCCTTTGGCAAATCTGACTTTCAGTTTTATTGCCACTTATATATAGTACAAAATTACATACCACAGTGCAATATAATCACTTTAGGATTTTCATTATTTTGGTTGGTGTTCCTTGTTGTAATTTGTAGCTGACTTTACAGTTAGATGAGGACCCATGTCTTCTAATTCTTCTAAGCATCTAGCGAGTACTCCACAAATGCATTGGTTGTTTTAAAGTTATTTTCTATTTTTAAATGATTGAGTTTTTTTTTTTTTTTTCTTAGTCCCTGGCAGTTGGTCATTTATTTGTCTAGACTGTGTGATACTTCTAGAAATCAAGGGTTTGAGGTGACAGTGGCAGATAAATGCTCGTGGCACCTGCCATCTTGGACTTTGTTTTATGGGTACAGTGTAAAAATAAAATGGCCGTATATTTATATGCAGCTGTGTTTTATATATATATATGCATATACATATATAACTTATTCTCTTTTTTTTTCCTACAAACTCTGAGGTCTCTCATTATCTCCATTTTACACATGAAATAGGCCAAGAGAGGTTGACTCTAAGACCACATGATCCTATGGTCAATATGTGGTACAGTCAATATTAGAATGTTCTATTTTGATCATATCAGAACCCTTTCTGCTATGCCACATAACCAGACTCTTTACCTATATATACTTGCCTGACCTGTCATCCTGGAAGCTAAAGCTTCCCAGCCATATAGGAGTAAAGGCCACCCACTACTTGCCAATTTGAGTGAGCATCTCTTCTGATCTTAGCTTTGCACTTTTTTGGAGGACAAGGGATTTTCCTCTAGTCCAGTAGTTTTCAGACTTTTTTTTTTAAGGAAATTTTACCTTGATTTATAAACTTCTAGGCCAGTGGTACCTAACCTTAGCAGATCTGATATGGCTGACAAGCTTTTATGAAATAGAAAATGGGTAGCTCTAGTCAGACCACCGGATTTCAGAATATCCACTGGAGAACTGATAGGTAGCTTTGATGATCAGCCTGACTTGCAAATAAGAATGATAACTATTGTTATTGAGTATTTCTGTATGTCAGATTCCATGTACTTCATGATTATCTCATTTGTTCTAACAATACAGAATTAGCCTGTTAAAAGACTCACAGTTCAAACCCAGATATCAGCCTCCAGATCCAAAGCCCTAAATTAACCCATAAGGCTCTGGACTAACTTCTCATTCCATGCTTATTCTTCTCCTCACTCTGCCCAGCCCATGTTGTGTCTCTCAGCTGGTTTTTTAACAGAGGGTGTCGATTGCCACAATACCAGATTCTTTTAAGTAACCTATTGAAAAATAGGTTATTTAATTATGATTAATAATGCAAATTTCTGCCAGGAGTAAAGTTTCAGGCAAGAGTCTGAGATGGATGTGCTCTACCCACTGCCAGTCATTCACAGGAAATGTCCTTAGGTGCAACAGCTAAGCAGAGTTTCCAAGTAAGATTTAAATTGCTGAGAGTAAAATGGGCTGTTTTGAGGACATTACAGTCTCCCCTAAGTGCTGTCTGGTTGTCGGTCAAAATAAACATTTTCCCAACACTGGGTTAGTAATGAAGTACGAAACCACCTCATGCTCTGATGGATTTTTTTTAAGTAGCTGGGCAAGCCATACTCTGCTTTCTAGAGAAAGTATATTATCACCAACACGTATTTTCATTTTCTTTGTATGAGTAATTTCTATTATCCTTAAAAACGAACAAAATATATCTTGCCTTTTTACTACCATTCCTTCTCCTTTCAGCAGCTAATAGTTGGCAGCAAACACACGGATTCGGAAGGCATCTGGCTTGAGGTCAGTGCTTGGCTCTGCCACTAACCAGCTCTATGACCCTGGACAAGTATGTGAAGTGCTCTGAGCCTCAGTTTACTTATATGTATAACAGAAACTACTGATGCCTAGCATATAGTAGGAGCTCAATGTCTTAGGCTGGGCCCTCCAGAGAAGCAAAATGAGTAAAGTATATAAATATATATAGAGAAAATTTATGTCAAGGAAATGGCTCACATGGTTATAGAGGCTGGAATGTCCCAAGTCCGTGGCAGGATAGAGGCTTCTCCTGATTCACATAGCCACAGGGGCTGGTAAAATTAAGATAGGCAGGTCAGAGAGCAGGGCTCTTGCTCACAGGCTGGGAAGATCAGTGAACCCCAAGATCAGCAGGCAAGATTGCAGGTAAGCTGCTAGCTCAAGCCCCAAGAACCGGAGGTCACACAGGAGCCAGCCACAGGATCCAATGAGAGCAAAAAGCCCATGAGCCTTGCCAGAATGTCCGCTTATATCCGATGCAGGCCACACGCCAAGGAAACTCCGTTTAAACTGATTGGCTGTTCAAAGCAGATCCCATCATCAAGGTGATCACAACATCATATGACTGCCAAACCACTGAGAATCATGACCCAGCCAAGTTGACACACAACCTTACCATCACACTCAGTATGAGTTCATTTCTTTTCTGACTCATATTAGGAGCTCAGTAGGAAATCATTTCTTTTCTGCCTCCAGAGCTTTGATTCTGATTACAGGAGTATCTAGTTTGACCTTAGTCTGCTGAAGTTCTAGCTTTGAAAGGGAATGTTCTATTCCTGGAGTAACAGACTCATTAATCTAAGATCTCCTAGTGAAATGATAAGTGGAGGTAGAGTTTCCTAGGGCTCCATTTGTGCAAATTTAGTTGTATTCTAAAATAAAAATGTGAAGTAAATATTTTACTACATGTTTTTCACAATCCTGTAATTACCTGTATTAATTTGATTTAATCATTGACTTTTTTTTTTGTGCCATTTTAACTATTTTTAAGGGTATAATTCATGGCATTAATTACATTCGCAATGTTGTGCAAACATCACCACTATCTTTTTCCAAAATAATTATTCATTTTAACTTTGATTTTCCTTTTAGCCCTCGTAGATACCTTTGCAGATATAAGAGAATTCCTGGTTTCACCTATGTGGGAAAACCAGCTAAGCCTTTCAGTAACGCAGAGGGCTGATTATGAACAAACGGCATTTCACCTTGGTTTACATTACTTTTCTTCGGCTGAGATCTTCAGAAATATTCCAAATTAGCCTTTTTCTTTACTCAAAAATAAGAAGGTTTTAGGCTGATTTATTTTGAAATAGAGAATTGATTTTAAAAAAAACATACAGAGACAACCCTTAGATTCCAGTGAGGCAACATGTAAGAAAAGTGTGACATTTTGCTTTGGCACAGGTTTTCCTTGTAAATTTGTTACATTCTGGGGAAACACTGAAAGTTGGCTAACAGATATAGTCTATTCTGTATTTATCACAGTTTTCCAAATAAAAAGTCACTCTTGGGCTTGAGGTTGAACAGTTTAATTTCAAACATGGTTCCATTGATAAGGGGGAAGGTGTATCATTTCCACAATTTTTAAAAGAATTCAATGTAGGAAACACCACACTTATTTTTAGTTAAGAGCTATTTGCTAGCAGGACTTTTTTTTTTTTTTTTAATTTTGTAGACATCAACCTCAATAGCAAAGTGTGTCTTACTAGGTGAGAACAATAGAGAATCAAAGTTCACTCTAGTTTCTACCCTCAAGTTTATACAGATCTGCAAAGACAGGCACCCCAATTCCAGAAACGCAACATTTGTAGGACCCAGATGTGTTTAAAAAGTGAGTTCTATTTTCATGAAGTAGTTTAGCTAACTAGACAACTTCTGTCATGACAAAATTGTGATGAAGTTGAAATTCAATCCATACAGGGCAAGATGCATGAGCTACAATGTGTGAAAAATGACCGCAAGTGATAGGTTTTTATGGAACAAAATTCACAGCGATACAACTGCTTAACTTTTCACAGTGACACTTATTAGAACATACGAGAATCATAACAGGTAATCTCTTCCTAAAGGCAACATAACTTTGTATCAGCCGCAGAATTGTATGTGCTGCTGGCCCAGTGTGTAGTCTGTCTTGTTTAGTATGGACACTGCCACGTTGGTTGTCATAAAACCAATTTAAAATTCTAACCTATGTGTTACATTGGCTACATTTCTTTTCATGATTCATAATTTTAGATGCTCTACTTATTTTTTTTACTATTTAGTGGAGAGATTTAAAACTGACGATGAGATGTGTATTTCAAATGAACTCCAGAATGGAAATATATAAGTTTTTAGCCTTTTTCAAATTCCCCGTTCAGCGTTTCTGTGTGGTTGAAATATGAGTGTAAAAATAGTAGATTTTTAAATGCTTTTGTATAGGCTCAGGAGAGTCCTTCCTGCAATATCTAGCTGGAAAGGTAATGAAGTGTAAAATATGTTGAAATGATTGGGGATTAAAAATCTCTGGTGTGTAGTGACAGTGCAATTATATTCCACAGTAAAGGTTTCTTGTATTAAGAGTAATAAATAAAACTTATTTTTTCCACTGTGATTAGTTGTCACCACCATAATGATAGCTTTGACCTTCTTCTTCTTCAAACGTCGTTAGCCTGTGACCAAGTAGTCAGACTATAGCAAAATGCTGTGGATGCTGTGGAAATGTAAATACAAAGTCAGATTTCAATAAAAACAACTCATACAGAACCACAGCAGTGAAAGTCTGAGAGTGTAGTAGATGCCTTTTGGAGTTCTGTAAATGTGCAGTTTTTTCAATGTGATGTACATACTTTCTTCATATTATTCTTTGACACCTATTTCTGAGGCTGGGTTATGTCTAGGAGGGAGCTTACAGTAATGCTTACATACATCGTATAAGTAAATTGACCCTATTAGAGTCCAGCCCCAAGAAGTCAAGTTCAAATTATTGAGGGAAAGTTCTCAGGCCATAAGTTAAATAAAAATGTTAATCTTTGTCTAGATCCTGTTAAAGTTTTAGAACATTAGGACAGTGCTCATATTTTATTAAGTAGGGCAGGAAATTTAAGTTTATATAAAAACTGTTTATTCTTTGTTTTTGCTTTTCTTCCAAGAGGGAGATAATTGTCAAAATTAATTTCAAAGAGTTAAATTGAGTAACGTAGTCACTGCGTTCAGTCCATTTTAATTCCTTTTTTTTTTTTTTTTTAACATTATCATCTGAAATGTGAACGTCGTGGAATGCCTCCAGTGCAAGACTCCTGAATAGCATTGGGCCATATTTATTCATTAGAATTGTGTGCCGTTTTCTCTGCCTTTGCTATTAAGCCCCATTTGTCTGTCTGGAAGGTCAAAGGAGCAGCTGCCTCTGGGGCCGACCTCCATGCACCTCTATTGTTTTGCTCTTCCAAGGGTACTAACTCTTTCCTTCTTCCTGGGGACCTGCAGGATTGTCCTTTCAAAGCATTTACCCTTTCTTAGGTCAGGGAGCAAAGGGGACAACTGCTTACATGTTCCTGTAATCCCCGCTGCCTTACCGTGCAGTTTTGTCATCAATTGCCATCTGGATGACTTGGTGCTTTCTCTTAATGATATCACAGTTCACAAATGAAATCAGCAAATAATAGACGACGTTTGTACAACTGCTTTAAAAATCTTTGTTGAGTTTGTGCTTTCCGAGTGCTTACTATTCTGGGTAGCTGCGTCAGATGCATTCCATCCATTGTAATGAGTTCGAAAGCAAGTCTATTCTATGTGTATGTGCACAGATATGTAACTTTTACTGCCGCACCCCTATTTTTAATAAGAACAGGAGTTTGTAGAGCGTTTCCTACAAATGAGTGACCACTTATTCCAAATTTCTGTGAACCTAAGATAATCAACAAGAAACGTCTTTCCTTTACTTGAACTTTGCAGTTGCATTGGGGTAGATAGATAATGGAACAGTGAAACATTGAAATGTGCCTAAATAACATGCTGTTACAAGCCTTATGATAGATCTGTGTTTGACTTAACAGCTTTTGGAACCTAATAAAAAGAACTTAATTGACAATTTCTTGAAATTGCTAAGAAAACCTAGTGATGTTGGTAGGGTATAATAAGGAGTTTCTCATCACTGTCTTCAAGATTGAGCCTATACAAAACAGAAAAAAAAAAAAAGGATTTATCTCTGTGGTGACTCTAAGTAATTGATATACAGACAAGGTTTGGTTCCAATTTGCCAGCAATAAAGTTGTAATAGGGTTTTCTCTGCAATTTTAGCCTTAATGTGCTCATTCCAAAGAGCGGTATTTTTCCAAGCGAACAAATAACATCAGTAAAGCTTACGATCAGTAATAGCCCCACACTGATGCTCGCATTAAACTTGTTAAATCAATTCACCAGACACTTTCTAAAGTGGACTGTCTGTTTACTTTGACTTGCACCCTATGTGGACGATCCATCAGTTACGTTTATTTGAATGATCTATACATTCAAAATTGGTCATTATTCATGCTTGATTGTGATTATGAATGGGCCTCTCTTTTTTTCTCTTGTTTTGTTTTGTGGCTGCTTATTTTTCAGCCTTTGGCATTTGAAAGATATGAACTGTTCAGTGAAACCAACTACTCAAGAGGGTATTTTTTTGCCTCTCCCAAAATGTGTATACATAATTGCTCTGGGTAATATCTTTCACAATCGGCTACTCTTTTTTTCAGATGTCCTTGTTATTCTTGAAACACATAAACGTATCTATGTATTTATATGTATCAAAAAGGATATAAATTCTAATTTTATTACCAAAGATGGAATATAATTAAACAGACAGAAGATTTTAGAGGAGGAAAAAGACAGCTAGGGTTCTAGAGAGCAGTTCTTGGAGGTAGGCAATCGGCTAACCATGCTTCATTTTTCACTGGAACAAGCTGAGCCTGCTACTGCCTGCCGCCTTTTGTCAGTAAACACAAAGAGAAATCTGAAGCCATCAATCTTGCTTATCAATACTACTCAGTGTGATTCTTTTCCTAGCCATTTTCCCTTTCCTTTTCCTATACAGAACTTTGTTTTTCTCAGAGTGTCCTTTCAGTTTGGCTGTGAATGAGTTGACGGTCACGGGGGTAAAACAAAAATTAATGCTATATATTTGCAGAATTGTGAATGCTTAGGATTCAGTGGCTACGTGCCATATATAGCAGTCAAATATGGCTAAAAGGACTTTTCTGAGTAAATTTAGGTGCCTGTTGATGTCTGCATTGAGTCTGATTAAAGCTACTTTGTTGTGTTCTGTGCTTGGAGCCACAAGTGCCACAGCGAAAAGAAAGGCCATTCCCTAAAACCCATTCCCACTTTTTTTATGTGTGGTTTGTCTGTGTCCTTCAACCAAGTCTTTATTTTTCACACTTATCTATAGTTCATATTTTTCTTTTACTAGAGGTTAGTATGGTGTATTTTTTAAATCAGGTATGTTATATAATGAAGATACTATCTCAGAACAAATATGAAGGAAATCTTTACTGTAATCTAACAAATAGCCTTAAAAATGTATTAAATCACAAAAACAATATTTCTCTGCTCCACTTTATTATTATCATAATAATGGTTTCTTTTATCACAGTGAACAGCGGTTATATGAGATAATCTAGTACGAATACAGGGTTTTAGCTTACATTTTAAATTTATTAAAACTTTCCCCTGCTTTTTATTTTAGAGGGGGGCCTGACCCAATTTCTTTCAGACTTTGGGCATGAAAGCATATTATAATTCAATTGATTACTTTTGACTACTTATCTCTTGATAGATCTTTTGTACCTTTTTTTTTTTTTTTGGTAATAAACACATTAGGTTAGTAACTACTTCTATTGTGTCTAGAAGCCTTGGTGGCATAGTGGTTAAGAGCTCAGCTGTTAACCAGAAAGGTCGGCAGTTTGGATTCACTGCTGCTCTTTGGAAACCCTATGGGGCAATGGACAGTTCTCTTCTGTCCTGTAGGGTCCCTATGAGTCTGAATCAAGTAAATGGCAACAGGCTTTTTTTTTTTAATTGTGTCTAAGCCTGTAAGAAACTAGTGTGTTTCGTGGCTATGAGCAAGTTGCTCATTCTTGAGACGTAAATGAAGACTTTCAAGGTATTAAAGTGTAGCCCATTTGACAACATTTCTGGAAGAGCTGATTTTATTCCCTGTGACTCTGCAGCTCTGTCTCATTATACGATAATTTTAGATTAGGTAGATGGAGGGGTGGAAATTTTCTCTAGGCTTGATTAGTAGCTATGTCTATATGCACATCTGGTGAGGTACCTCATGTATTGAGTTAACTACTATGTGCAAAATAGGTATTTTTATGTATGGTATCATTTTATTTAGTATGTAAAAATACCCATGACATTGTTATTCTTATCCCTCTTTAGAACTAAGGAAACTGAGGCACAGAGAGATTAAACAACTTTTCTAGTTAAACATAGAACCAGAATTCACACCTAGATCTAGCTGATTCCTAAGTCTGTGATTTTTATACAGTTTTACTCTAGGACAAGTCAACTTCTAGGGACAGGTCGTCTTTCTGTTGTGAGAAGCACCTCACCCCAGCTGATTTCCCACAGCCATCAGGCTTCGTGGGTGCCCTTTCCAATGAGTGCTTTTTCTACTCAAATCTCTTGGATCTGGTCTTCTTGCTGTACCATCCCTTCTGTCTTATCTGGACCTGAAAATACTTTCTCATCTGAATGATGCTGAAGCCTATCTGGGGCCCTTGGCTACAGCCTCTTCCTCTCTCCCTTTTTCCTTCTAGTCTAATTTCCTGTGCAGCTACCTCTGTAGTCCTAGTTCTATAAAGAAAACCTATTGATGTTACTTTCTTATATAAAATTATTTAATGGGTTTTCCTTTGCTTTCAGAAAACAGTAGACATACATAGCTCCTCATGACCTAGAATTTGTCTACTTTTTTTAGCCCCATCTCTTGCCACTCCTGTCCTCAACACGCACCTTCTCCTTCTGGCCTTACCAAACTTACTCACCTTAAGTGGATATGCTACTGTCTCTACTACCTCTTTCTCACTCTGTTGATCAGAATGACTCATACTTCCAGTGTTTGCTCAGATGCCCAGGTGTGATCCCTTACTCCCCATGTTAATTCCCAAGACTAGAAATAGAGGGCCTTCCATTGTGCTCACATATCACTCTGTGTATTTTTAATTGCTTGTTGTTACCGTCCTCAAGTCATTTATTGCTGTATCCTTAAGGCTTAGCATACAGTCGGTGCTCATTAGTGAATACAGAAATTGAAGACTGCCTTAATGTTTCAGGAGAATTAGTCTTTGAGGAAACCAATTATAAAAACCATTTACAAAGTTATATAACTTTGAAAAATACTAAGCAGCAGCTAAGCAAACAGTGGGGGGAAAAGCAAAGGGTGATTGGCTACATCATCAATGACATTTTTTATTGGCCAAAGTTCTGGAGGAATTGTCAGACATGAAATGACTCAGAACTTGGTTCTAGTTCCTAAACGTCAAGTGTATGAGGATAACTCTTAGTCTAGAATATTAGGTATTATGAAAATCTATGGAAATATATATTCATGGACTATATCAGGAGATGCTATACTGTTTTTGAAGCATTGGAGAAATTTCTACAGTAAACTAGTTGCAGACTGACCTAGTATTTCTTTCTTTTTTCCTTTCTGGGAAAGTATTAAGGATACATTATCCAGGAAAATTTGGAACTGGGAATAGGCCAAAAGCTTGTATAAATAGGAAGTATGCTTTTGACCTATTTCTGTTCTGTCAGATATGTTTCTTTCCAATCTTGGCATGCTTTGGTTAACACAGGGACTTTGAAAGTAACCCTGTTCTCTGTTTTGAAATTGCTTAATGCTTGTTTTTGCTTGGACAGTAATTCAAGTAGAATGCCAGCAGAACGTCTAGCCAAATTTATGATCAGAAGATATCTTGGTAGTGTTGTTCATAGACAATGCTTCTAGGCATAGTGAGACTTTGGAAACACGTCAGTGTCTGTAAAACTATTCACTCTCATTTAATTTGCAACTCTTTTTGTAAAACAACATACAGAAATGAATGCCCAGTAGCTGTGTTTGAATGCTAGCCATACTACTCCCAATATGAACCAGGTCCACTTGACTAGAGTATTTATGGATTGTAGACTGAGCTGGAGGGAACCTGCAAAATCATCTAGACTTGATTTTTTCAAGGTCCAGTTCCCAAGTCAGCCATTCATTTCCTTTCTTTCCATGGCCATAGTTTTTGCCCTTGACTTTGATGAGAGTGATTGGGGTGACTCAGCCCCTTTTCACCCCACTACAGGTAAAGGACTTCAAATACAAATATCTGAAAGTGGTTTAGTCTTGATCTATTGTCGTTATTTGTTCGTTGCTTTCAAGTCAGCTTCGACTCATGGTGATCCCATATACAACAGAAGGAAATGTTTCTGGTCCTGTACCATCTTCATGATCATTGGCATGATCAAGTCCATTGTTACAGCCACTGTGTATTTTGAGTACCTTCCAACCTAGGGGTTCATCTTCTGGAACTATATTGGACAGTATTCTGTTGTAATCCCAAAGGTTTTCATTGGCTGACTTTTGGAAGTAGATCATCAAGCCTTTCTTCAACCTGCCTATCATAGATGACTCTGCTGGTATTTGAAATACCGTTGGCATAGCTTCCAACATCATAGCAACAAGCAAGCCACCGCAGTCTGACAAACTGACAGGTGGTAGAGCCTTGGACTAGGAAGGCCAATTTTATAGTTGAGACCTTTGTCTCATCATTCTCCAGTGCAGTGTATGATGCCTTTCACAAGATGCCAGCAACTAGATTGAATTTACTAGGAATCTATGGTTGACTGATTAACACACCACGAGAAGTATTTCCTGTCTATGGTTTTCAAAATTTCAAGCCAGCATAGTGGGTTATTGTTAGCTGTGAAGAAAAGCTGATGCCCTCAAAGAGAGCCACTCTTCAGGCTAAAATGGTAGCTGGAAATCATTTGTTGAAGTATCTCTGTGTTATGGATAATAAAAGTTTTCAAAATTTAAAATTGCCTGTAAAATAGATTTCCTCTTTCTTTATAACACAAGCCAGTAGATTGCTATGGAATTTGCTTTTAAGTTTCTATTCTAAGCACCTTTTACTATTAGGTAAGGCCTGACCACTGTAGTTGGCAGTTGCATGTAAGGGAACTTCTTTAAAAGCAATACTAGTTTATGTGTCACATTATACTTTTCAGTGCATTTAAGACCCTTAACAACAGCGTATTCTTTTTAACCATAGAAACTGGTTTAATAAGTAAAACCAAAAGGCATTTAGTCATAGAAAGAATGTTTTTTTTTTTTTTCTCTCTTTTGGGGGGAGAGTATAAATAAATAATTTCACTCATTTGGATTGTAATTATTTTGATTGATTTTGTTTTCATAAATTATGAATAGTAACAGGACCTAATTTAAATTTAGGAAATGGTGAATTACTAGTAATTCTACTAATTAAATTTTAAGGTCTACCCCAATTTCCGTTTGCTCTTGATTTCGTGAAGAATTAGGCTGTAAACCAGGGAGACCCTTTCGAAACAGATTCATTTTGTTTTTGCTTCATGCTTTGGCCATTATAATTAATTTTTTTTTTTTTTTTTAAGAAAAACTCAAACCTGGAAATACGTATGCTCCAGCTTCCTCCCCTCAACCGGAATGTATATCTTAACTGTATTTCCTTCATAATCAAATGTAATTTAATTTGGACTAAAATACACTGAAACCTGTGAGGACCAGCACTTGATAGGATTGCCTTGTTTTTCTAGATCTCAAAAGTTTTCTGGCTTTGACAGGGTGCAGCTTTACCACTTTTCTATCACTTGTTTTAGTAGAAATATTTGAGTTTTCCTTCTCTGCTGGGTTTTTACCTTACACAGGTTCTGGATTTCACAGGTTTTACTGTACTAGTTCATTACATGATAATCTTGGCTTTATTTTTTTTAAGCATATTTTTTATATCAGTATTGTTTGTCAGGTACTGCTTAGGTTGTATTTTGTGAAATGATAAGTGAAATGTGAAACAAAGATTATGGAAAGCCAGAAGTGCGAGGCTCTAAGAGATCATTTAGTCATTGCTTTAAAAGCCGTGGCTACATACGAATACTGATGGAATTGCTTTTTGTTCAAATGAAGAGTAAAGTATGCCATGGACTAGATCAATTTTGAAAATATTAAACGGTATAAAGAACATCTAGGTTCTTCAAAACATTTTCTGTTCATTACCACAGAATATGGCTCTTAAATAGCTTCTTTTCCACAATCTCCCTTAACAGATCACTCCAGGGAACCATGGCTTAGGACAATTGAAGAAGTTACTTTCATTTGCATACTTCCAGCAATAAAGGTGCCATTTCATCTTTTAATGAATTTTTTTAAATTAGATTACAAAGGAGAAAAGTCTCAATCCTTTTCAGGGGTAGATCGTATGCCAGTAATCATAAAGAAGTCATTCTAGATTATGCTTTATTTAATTTTATTCTTTGGGGTGTGATAGGAAGAGTAATAGCCTAGGGATATTTAACCACATCTGACAGGACTTTGTACGTTCAGTAGAAATATGAGGCATATTTTGATTGACATTGCTAGAGAGCAAGCAAAGCACATGAAGTGAGAAAAAAATAAACTCAGTATTTTATTGTTATTGTTGAAGGTACTTACGAAATCAAGAAAATGAAGACCCAATTTAATAATGTACCAAACTCTTGTAAAGAAATGGTAGGAATTTAAAGTAGACATGGTGTTAAGTTTTAGGATTAGCTTTTATGTCTGTCTCTTTGTCCATTTCATATGGGTAAAGCTAATGTAGGTAGGAATATGAAGAGCTGAAAATGTAAGATTTCCATAGTAGTTGATTAGAATTGCTCTGTACGTTGATGTGAAATGTATACAGATTATTTCTTTGATGTTGTGATTATTCATGGAACCTAACTTTCTCAAGAACGGGCCTGTTGACCTCATTTCATATCATGTCTGAGTCTTTCATGGGTTATCCTATTATTTCCTCTCTATTTCTCATTATACATCTTTCGGATAAGTCTTATTTGAAGGGAGAAAAGTGCCCACCTTACTTTCTCTTAAACATCTCTAGCACTTTTATATTCAGAGAAGGATTGTCCTCAGTATGGGATCTAATTTTTCTATCAGTTTGTCTTTCTGCCTTCCGCTTGAGGTTTGACCCCTCATGGATCCTGGTTCAGTTTCTCCTAGACATCAGTTCTCTGTTTTATCTCCTTTCTATCCTTTTAATTTTTTTTTTTTAACTTTGTGGAGGAGACCAATAAAAAGTGACATCGACTACCCATTTCTAATTTTCCAATTCATAAAGTGATTATCAGTTAGGACTACCCACCAAATCCTTGGCTCATCCATAGAATAGTAATATGGTCCTTACATATATGAGTTTATTTAAAAAAAAAAGAACAAAACAACTTAAATGCTTCTCTTTATTCCTGCTATTTCTTAAGCAGCTGAAATAGACAAAATATGAGTACAAATTACCTTTGCTTAGAGTTCTAAATTATCAGTTATCCTTAATATTCACGTTAACTCTGATAATTCGTGTTAAGGAATGCAGGTAATAGGCAACACTCATTAAATGTTTTTTGGAAGGGAATAGTATAAATATAAATAATACAAAAGCAAGTTTTAGTATTTGTTCATTTTATTTTTAAAGGGAAGAATCTTACTGTGAAGTGGGGAAGATGCAATAGGCCGGGTAATGAAACGTGGCCTATGGACCCTATTGGGTCCATGGAGTTTTTGACACATGTTAAGAATACCAACTTTATATTCAGATAAAAACCAGTTTAACCACAAACCATTTAATATATAAAAATAAATAATAAGCAGCTCAACTTAAATAATCATGAAACCAAGTGATGACTCTGATTGGCTTATTCAGTGGGATATGGGAGGTAAAGAGGAGATAACATAAAATAGAAGAAGATGAAGGACATGAGGTGACTGTACGGAATGGATCTCTGAGTCTCAGAATGCAAGCTATTGCTTGTAGTGTTTGTTTTCTTGGCCCTGAGAACCTCACAGCACGGGCATCTTCCTGGTATATAAACTCTTTCTGCAGGCTGGTGTCTGGCTTTAACATCTCTTTATCCCAACCACTGTTTTTTTCCTGAGGAAAAATCTTTACTTATTTAATGTGATGAGGTCCTGAGATCCTTATTTTCTACCTTGCCAATTGAATTTAGATTTTTGAACATTTGGCTATGATTTGTTGGCATACACTAAAATGAGCTAAACAAATCTTTAAAAGAAGAAGCCATCTACCTGGTCAACTTCTTTTTTGGACCACCAGAATTCAATTTTCCATGTTATTCTGCAATGGCTATTCAAGTTCCAGCCTTGCCTTGAAGTTATAATAAATCGAACCACATATTTGTGTATGTCAAGCAGCAGGGCTCAAATTAATCTGGTTTTCCTAAGTTAAATTGCCTCTCGAGTTTCTGCTACTATCCACCTGGGCTTGAAATTTGAAAGTCATCATTAACAGATAATTCTCTGTAACAATAAACTTTCTATTGATATTTTATCTGCATTAAATTTCAGATTTATTCTGTGTTTCTCACCAATAATAGCTTTGTCTTGGCCCTCCTCATTCCCTGTCTGTACAGACCAAAGATTTTTTTTATCCAATCTCCCTAACCTCTCCCTGTTCTCTCTCCCTGAATCTGTCCTGAATACTTCCTCCAGATTAATAACCCCAACCAACTTCTTTTTCTTGTCATTTCTAGTTTCAAAAACCTACAACAGCTATATTTTTCCTGATGAGTGAAAAATGTTCACATTTACTTACAGTGATTATTGCTCATTTTTATCTTCACAGGGTACATAGTATTATTCCTATAATAACCAATCCTCACCCTAATAAGGAACATTGTCCCTGGTCATTTGCTTTCAGGCTCCTCCACACCTTTCCCCGTATTTCTCTTCCCACTTAGAGAGTTATCCTGCCTTTCTTCTGTTTATCCCAACGCTAGCAGTGCTTCAAGAAGCCACGTGAGGCGCTATTTCCTCGGTGAAGGTTTTTCTCACTAATTTCTATAGGCACATTCTTTGCTTCTCTTCCTGAGTTAGTCATTTTGTTCAGTAATACATTGCTTTAATTGAACTTAATTAAATGGGATATTTCTTAGGCGAAACCCCAGTTATTTAAGCATTTAGTTTTAAATGCACTCCCTAAACGTGGCTTTTGGGAATACTCTATAAGCTATTCTAATTGTCAAATTGGGGTTAGGAATTAGGGACAAAGGGTACATTATTGGTCTCTAATAGACACTTGGAGCCCTGGTGGCACAGTGGTTAAGTGCTTGGCTGCTAAACGGAAGCTTTGCAGTTTGGACCCACTAGCCACCCTGTGGAAGAAAGATGTGGCAATCTGCTTCCGTAAAGATTACAGCCTAGGAAACCCTATGGGGCAGTTCTACTCTGTCTTATATAGAGTTGCTATGAGTTGGAATCAACTCAACAGCAACAGGTTCATTTTTTTTGTTTTGTTTTAATAGACACTTAGTGCAACTCCAGCCTCTCATGGGGAGATACATCCATTGTAACATATATTTAAGGCTGTACTTCTTCAGAGAATCAAATGTGCTAGTAGAAAAATGAGTTTATTTTTATGTGTACACTATTCACAGTTTTAGTACTGCATTTAAGCACTTTCCTCATTGTGATATTAAATCAAAAGGTCATATTTTTACTCTTTCAGGAATTCAGATTCTAAACCTGTTAAGTAACTGGCATGTTAACATTTCAGATCACCATGATACTAAGGTTGACATAATAATTTGATGTGTCAAAGTAATCTTTCTCCAATATGCTTTATACTTTTTTTTTCCATGTAAGAAGTTAGGTACTTTTATTTCTATTCCAAAGTAATGGAGACATCATTTTATCCTAAAGTAATGCGAGGAAGGAGTGGTGGTATCTACCTTCTTACTGGAATTCTTGGCTCTTGGGCTTAGCAACAATCAAGAGGAGTCCCTGCTTGCATTGAGAGCAAGAGGAGCAGTTTTGGAAGTGTGGGGTATTTGGTAAAAGGTAACGAAGCAGAAAGTTCAGCTTGTCTGGAGTTTAAAATAAACTACCGGCTTGTAGCTTGACGGAAATAAAAAGGTTGGCGAAAAAAAATGCTGTCCTCTCCTCTTTTTAAAGACTGCTGTATTCCAAAGATATAAATGAAGAGAACAATATTTAACAAGTTGAAGGGAGGCAGGTTTCCTTGAGAAAGCAGCAAGCAGAATGCATCAAGACCCGCACGATGCGGGTATTTCTGCCTCTGCTTTCATCATCCTACTTGTTTTAATTAGAAATTAAAACTCCAGGAGAATCTTTTTTGCCTAATTTTGTGTTGATTGTCTCATAGTTAAATTGTAAAGACACATTATAAGCTAAAAGATGTTAAGTGTACTAAAATTCCACTTCTTGCACCGTTGTTTTAAATTTCCTTCAAGTTTGATATATAACCAGATAGATGACATGCAGAGCATGATAAAATTGATTGATTAGGTATCATGCCAAGACCTGAAAGGTCATATTTTCACCTTGATTCATTGAAATGAAGTAAAGACACTATTTAAGTGATTTCAATCAAATTAGGATGCAATGCTAAAATTGATACATTGGACATATTTAATAACAGTAAAACATTGCCCATTTTCACTTATCTGTATCATTTATGGCATTTTATTACAGATTTTTAAAAAAAAATTTACAGATTCATACAATATAGGGGTGGTTTTAATTTAGAAAGGATGTATTCCAAGAAAGACAAAATGGAGATTTTAGTTAACAAGAGTAATGAAAAACAATTGATTAAAAACTGATTTGAAATGGTAACTAATTTGAGAATGCTTTAATCCAGATAAGAGAGATGGTTTTAAAGAAAATAAACCTGAACACAGCCATTTTACATTGTATACTAGAATGTTATTTAGATTATTAATAGTACATATACACACATATATGGCTTAATTAAATTTTACTAAAAGAGGTAGATAGATTTAGTGGCTGAAAGAGCAATAGAGATATTTGAAAAATGGATGAAATTTGTCTTGTGGAACTCCCTCTACTAGCTGCTTGTCTTTGTCTTCTTTCTTTTGCACGCTTCTTTGAGACACATAGCTTGAGTGGGAGAAGGTTCCCAACAAATGTCATTTCCTTTTTTTTTTTTCTTTTCCCAGTCTTTAGTCCCAAGCAGGGCCTTTCTTCATGCCTTCCCTCTTCCTTAGAACTTTCTGGCTCTCCTTTCTTGGGTAATTGCTCAGAGGTCCAGGATCTACATCCTTCAACTCCCATAGGCAGCCTGCTCCCAGCTGCCATGATTCCTCCCTTGTTCCTAGGTGTGTCTGAACAAGTTTCTTTCAATAATTGGTCATATTTCTTGAGTTCCCTTGGCAGAGCTTAGTAGAGAGGCAAGCACAGGATAAATGCTATGTATTAGTTACCATCATCATCATTATCAACCTTTAGTATACGCTGGATATCTGGTGGCTTCCTGGAAGCAAGGCTTCTCTGCTATGTAATTCAATGGATTTACTCTAATGGGGAGATGGTCACCCAAACCCACCTCCATGGCCGGCATTTGTTGGGGAAAGGAGACAATGAGGGCCATCTCTAGTCATATGCTAGGATTACCCTAACACTTCCTGGTTCCTGAGCTATAATCCTGAAGTCCTGTCACTGAACCTTTTGTCTGGCCATATTTCAAAAATCTGTGAAGTAGACTTAATAAACTCTGGGCTTTGACACTACTTACTTTTCAGTTTAATAATACTATTAACTACTACTGAGCCAGGCTTTGTTGTAAGTGTTTTATTGTCTTCTTTCATTTCTCACCACAGTGCTAAAAGGGATGCACTATTTTTCTACCCTTGAGAAGAGTAGAGTGCAGAGAGATAAGTAACTTACCCATGGTATATTTTGGAACCAGAATGCAGACCTGAGTGACATGGTTCTGAAGCCCCAGTTCATAACCACTAGATTCTGTTGTCTTCTGCATTATTAATTTTTTACTTGAAACATTTTAATCAACATTTTAAAAGTAGACTTCTGTATTGGTTTTCTGAAAGTCTATCATTAGATTATGTTGTTTTATACTCTCAATGATTTGCTTAATTAATGCCACTTTAAACTAGTATAACTTTTTAGAGACAAAATGATATATAAAATATGTACACATGTATTTACTCAGCCTTGACATTAAAGTAAATTTTGTTTTTAATGCTAGCATTGTGGAGTTATAAAGTGTGATGGTCTGTTTTGAGATACCATTGTATTTCCCATTCCTGAAGCTCACTTTTAACTCCATCTAGGCCTACCTGCCTAAACAAATGTTAAGGGTGAGTTAAATGCATGGTGCCGTTTTATATCTAATAGACATCGGTGACAGATATGTTTTAATTTGTGGACCCCAGGGACATTTTAGCTGCTTTTAATACCTGAGAGAATTATCAATTGCGAGGCCACAATTGCTGTATTTGTAGGAGTCTGAAATAGGATAATTAAGACTGAAGAAAGAAGTAAAGGCCAGGTTCAAAGTCTTACACCAAAGCCTACGCATAAGAGTCCTATGTCAATGGTGATTATTCTTCCTTGGATATGGTTGCCATTTTATTGCTTCAGAGAATTGCAGATGTGAACTAAAAGCAACAATTAAAGAAAATAACTACAGTTTAATGAGTACTGACCACTGATCAGATACTTCACTATGTGCTTTATGTACATCTAGGTCAATCACCTCATTTTGATGGATAAGAAGAGAAAACTGAGGCTCACAGAGGTTAAATGTTTGATAAAGGTTGTTCAGCAAATGCATGGTCAGGGTAGGTAAAGACCATCTATCTCATCATCTAATACGCTTCTGAAGGACTCCCTTGAGGGAATCTTAAATATTTCGGCAGAACAACGCTGCTAATAGAAACTTGTGTGTTAAAGCCTTCTTTATTTTAGCCACTGCAGATATTTGCCTTCATATTCTGGGTGTTGACAACACCTCTTATTGATTATCTTTAGAAATAAACCTTAAAGGCCTGAGCACAGAGAACTGTTAAGGAGAGTTGATGTTGGCAGGTGTAAAAATTCTTTCCCTTTTCCCGTCCAAAAGAGATACATTTGGAGTATCTGACTTAGCAAGGAGAAGAATTGTTTGGGATGGGTAATTGCCAGCTTGACATTTCTTATTATGGCTTTGTCATTTTTACCCTGTAGTTTATGAAATCTGCTATTGTATATTGCCCAAAGGCTTTAAAAAATCAATGGTTGCATTTTAAAGCATATAGAATAAAATAAATTAAATGCCACAATTCACATTGTATAATTTTAAGACTTTGGGGAAGCTGGGCATACCAAGGTCAGGCTATTCCTGGGGTATTAAGAATACTAGAAGATATTGCTTCCAGCTTATTGTACTTTCTGTAAGTTTTATGATGTGGATTTTACTACACGAATGTGCAAATGATAATATATTAAGTGAATATATACAGATAGATGGTTTTTGAAAGTTAATGTGGCTGAGGTGGCACTACTGGCATTTGAGGGTCTTAAAGAGGTCTGTAGACATCTGTTGTCCTTTCTGTCATCTCATCAAAAGGTAGAGAAGAGAATTAAGAACGGAGAGGAGCTGTGTTTGCATGAGGTGAAAGATTCTGTAGGCACTCCAAATGCTTATGAAATCTCAACCATGAAATTAAGCTTTTTTTTCTTACATGCCAGTATAATATAAGCCAACTATCTTCATAAAGATAAGAGAGAATTTATTGATATTCTTCTGTAGTTTGTCTCAAGAAATTTCAAAATAATTTAAGATGAAAGCAGTTTAAAATAGTATCTTCTTATACTGAAATGTGTATTTTTCATTGACTAGATTATAAGCGCCCTTAACTGGATTACAGGTGTTTTGAGGCTTCAATCTGTGTGTACAATTCTCATTAATTCTGCTAAATACTTAGCCCAGTGCTGGGCACATTGTTGTTTTTGTTAACTGCCATTTAGTCAGCCCTTGATTCATGGTGATCCCATGCACAGCAGAACAAAATCCCACCCAGCCCTGCACCACCCCCAAGACCAGCTGGGCGTTGGACTGCTGTGATCCAAAGGATTTTCATTGGCTGATTTTTGGAAGTAGATCACCAGGCCTTTCTGCCATAACCTATCTTAGCCTAGAAGCTCCCATGAAACTTGTTCGGCATCATAGCAACATGAAAGCCTCCACTGACAGAAGGCTGATGGCTGCATAGGAAGTGCATTGGCTGGGAATCCAACCTGGGTCTCCTTGTGGAAGGTGAGATATCTAGCACTGCCCTGCCAGTGTCCCTGTTGGGCAGACAGGGGAGTGTTATTGATGCATATTGAGAAGAAGTGAGCAAACTAGTGTTTTAGGAGTCTTGGTCCCTCTACTTCTAAAGCAATCTAGAGCCTAATCTTACTCTGGTTTTTTCATAGCTGTGAAGAACTTGACATATATTTACCCATTCAACAAGTTACTTTTTACCACCTACTGTGGGCCTGAGGATAGCATAAACCCACTGCTGTCGAGTCGATTCTGACTCATAGTGACCCTATAGGACAGAGTAGAACTGCCTCATAGAGTTTCCAAGGAGCGCCTGGTGGATTCGAACTGCCAACCTCTTGGTTAGCAACTGTAGTACTTAGCTACTACGCACTGTATTCTTCTTGATAGTTCTTTTTATTCCCTGCAGCTGGTAAGTTTCAGAATGCCCTGGGATAGGAAACTTGCCCAGAGAGATGTATTTTATGTGTGAAATTGGACCCAGGTGATTTAACCTACCAGTGACCTTTGGAATTAAAGTCCATTCTCTGGCATGTCTGTGGGGTAAGGATGCCTGCCCCCAGGCAGTATGCCAGCTGCTTTGTGATCCCAAGTGTTTCAGCTGTTTCCTTCACTGGTTGGTTTGCCCTCCTAATAGGCCACAGACCTGCATAATCTCTTCATTACGTCAGACTCTTTGACTCCTTCCTTCATGAATTTGTGAAATGCCATCTCTGTATACAGTGTTTTGTTAATAAAAGTAATAATATGGTAGGACATAATTATGTAAAATTATCAAGACTTTGTGGTGGGAGGAACCTTTGTTCTTGTGGTTGCTTGTGGTTCGTGTTGTCCTTGTTGCTACGTAATTGGCCTTGTCTTTGATGTTTCCTTGCCATGGCTTTCTTTGTTTCTCCTTTGTCATATCTTATTATTTGCTTTCAAACATAACTTCTCCTCTACTGCTATACAGGTTTACTTTAGCTTAATCCATCAAAAATTTATCAGTCAATTACAATACGACTATCACTGTATGGGACACTAGGGGCGACTCCAAAATCTATCTGATATTTGATGTAGCCTCTGCCCTTGAGGAGCTTAGGGAACTAGGGGATGACTTTTCTCGATATTATTCCATACCAATCTAAGCCAGGGATATTAGAAAATTACAAGCAGTACGTTGGTATTCCCCATTGGAATATTAAGTATTTCTCTGAAGTTTTTGCCATCTTTATCTATCTATAAAGAGATGGAGGGAATCCTGGAAAGGGCTTTGACCTTGTAATTTATGTCTTCTGTGTCTGATTTCAATACTGATTCTCTTTATAGTGAAAGCTCAGCCTGCTGATTTCTTGAAGTCCTGGCGGTAAACATGGGATTTATTCCATCCATTCTTCTAATCATCCTCCTCATTTCTAGGCTAGACCTAGAGATGCCTAGTAGGAGTTGATGCATAAAGCTCTGGGAAGTAATGACTGACTTTATCTAAAATTTTCTATTATAAAGTTCGTTAAGACATTTCAGAATAAAAAGGGCTAAAATCTGTTAATTTCTTACTGTGTGGCCAGCTTTGAAGAAAACTTTAACTCTATTAAATAAAGTTTAATCCTCACAAAAACCTTCAAAGTTAGTATCTCACTACTTTCTTCATTTTATAGATGAGGAAACTAAGACATGGCAAGGTTATGTAAATTTCCCAAGGCCCAAATCTAATAGGTGGCAGAACTGGGATTTGAACTCAGTTGAGGATGAATTCTGAACACTTTCTGTGACTCTCTGAACCACTCTACTAAATGCTGTTGCCTTCGAGGGACATTAAACAGAGGCATATGAATAGAGAAACAAGTTGGTTAGGTGACTCGATTTTATTTGATGGGTGAATCATTTTTGACCTATATAACTTAGCGTTTTTAAGTTCCTGGCTCAGACAATTATTTAGGGAAACTATGAGGAAAGCTAAATAATAGTTAACATACTTGGAATGGATTAAGGTAGCATTCCCCCCGTGTATGTGACTTCAGAAAGGCCTCAGACGTGCAAAAGAATCATCTCCAATGACAAAAAACTTAACTCATATCTTTTCATGCCTTTGTTTTAAGGCATTGTTGTTGTTGCTGTTAGTTGCCACCGAGTAAATTCTGACTCATGATGATCCCATACGTTACAGAGTAGAACTGCTACATAGGGTTTCCTTGGCTGTAATCACTAATACAGGTTAAAATGCAGAATGCCTTAATAGGTGGGGGAATATGTTAAAATATCAACATTCAAGTAGGTATTTACAGAACTTCACAAGTTACAGAGTGGCAAGTACTCTAACAGAGGCGTCTTGGGTTTGGTTTCCTGAAAGCAGACAGTTTGAGGTAGGATTCTTGTGTAAATGGTATATTGAGGGGATGCTCTCCAGTGCAAATTGTGAGGAAAACTGGGACAGAACACAGGAAGAAGAACCTCAGTCTGTTGCCCTGGAGAGGCTCTGGAGCAAGAAAGGCTCCGAAGAGTTGAGGAAAGAGGTTGGTCTTTTGCACCCCAAATAAAACCGGTCACTGACTCCCCCTTCTAACTCCTGCCCCTGTCCTGCCTGTGTAATTGGTAATCTCCCACTCCCAGGGATCCCCAGTAGAGTTGGCTTCCAGTGCACCAGAGTAAGTCCTGGGAGAAGTGACAGTTGTGTATGATCAGCATCCCCACTCACAACAGCTGAGAGAAAGGTGGGAGGCATGAGCTTAGACAAATGTTCTGAGGAAACAAAAAGGAAAAAGATTATTTTCACCTGGTGGAGAGGTGATTTTTTAGTCATTAACACCGTAGTGTTAATAAGGTACTTAAGAGTTAAATTTTATAAAGGAGTATAGGAGAGAGGAAGGGAAGAGGGAGGGAGGGAAGGAGACAGAAGGGGAAAGTATCAGGGGATAAAAAAAGGAATAGAATGGATTAACCAAAACCAAACCAAACCAAACTCACTGCCGTCGAGTTGATTTCGACTCACAGCGACCTTATAAGACAGAACTGCCCCATAGAGTTTTGAACGCTGTATTCCTTGGGAAGCAGACTGCCACATCTTTCTCCCACTGAGTGGCCGGTGGATTCGAACCACCCACCTTTCAGTTAACAGCCGAGTATTTTACCATTGCACCATCAGGGCTCCTATGGAATGGATTATCTACTTCTAAACATGCTATGGAGTTTAAAAAGCTTAGTTGTGTGGATTTTTATACCTTTCATCAAAACAGGAATGAGTAACATTGTTATGGTGGCTAGATGAGTTACATGTGTTTTCTCCCTGGAATACCATAACTTAAAAACAACTTTGGGACTTTTTAAATAATAACTTTGTGGCCTAGCCTATTAAGCACATCTTACAACCACAGGCTATCCTTTGACAGGCTGCCATCAGATGGACAGTGTCTGCTCTGCAAACATCTCAGGTCAGCCTTCTTGAGAGGACGTGGCAGGCAGGGGTAGACATCACTGGAAACACATCCAGAGAAGCTTTCCACTACCCTTGTAGATTAACAGTCCTAGGAAAAAGGTCATCCTTCTACCAGTGCTGGTAAAGCAGAGCTTTGTAACACAAATATTTATTTTAAAAATCTGATATAAAAATTTCCTCTATTGTTTGCCAGCTCTACCATCTGGTCCTACACTTACCAGAGCAGTATTAGCATAATTAAATTAACACTTTTCTATCTCACCTTTCCCTCTTCTGGCATGTACTCTAATATATCCATTTTTTGAGGACAGTGTTTTTTGACAGAGTACTCATAAAATTGCATTAGTGTTATTCCTTATTTAATTTAACCTGAGGTAATTAAGGATGGGCCCTTTAAAGACTCTAATGGCTTTTTTCACATGAGAAGCATAAAAACTTAACCAGAGATCAAGCTGATTGTTATTACTGTGATGTTGTCTTGTTTTTTCTTTTTTCCAAAACATGGATAAATTAAGTGACTGTAGTTTTCAAAAACAATGAATAAGCTGATGAAGATCAAGGTGATGCCTTCAAGTGCTCATCAAATTCCAGGCTTGGGGCCTGCCTCCTTGTGTAGCACTTGTGATCTGTTTTCTCCTGCCAGAAATCATGTTTTTCCATCTTGTTTTGCTCGGCAGCTTAGGCAAATCATGGTTTGAATTATACACATCGTTTTAGAATATGATAATATTCAGCGGTTCTTTTTCTTAAAGGCTCAGTAGCTACATATTTCTTCCACAAAGAACACCATCTCCTATATCATAATGCCCATAATTAAGGCAGTGGGGTATTCATGACCTTTGTTTCAACTACTTGGTTTGGCTAGAGCTTTAGTTTTTTGAACCAGAGTCAAAATATTAAGTATCTTGTAGAAAGGCCAAATAAGAAATGGATGTGAACTACATTTAATTTTTACAAGTGTTTACTTTGTTTCCTCAAATAAAACATCAGTGGAATTCTGGCAGATAAAACATTGCAAGAAGTGAACAGTCTTCATCCAATTACTCAGAAACAAAAGCACTCCCAAAAGGGTAGCGATGTAGAATTTTTTCATTAAAAGAAAAAATCCGAAATCTCTACGACATACAAAGTAGGATTATTCCAGGTAAACTATCATCTTGATTCTAATTCCCCCTGTTACCAAGGCAGGGTACCTCGACTGTCCGTCCCAGTTTCTCTCCAATTAAATTATGTGGTATATTCTTACAGTGTTGCCACTTGGAGTCTCCCATCAGCCCTCCAGTTCTGACTCTGGCTGACTATCTGGTCACACTGTTGACCTTCTAATAGCAGACCCTGGTGGATTGTCTATGCATTGTATGGCTTCCCTCCTCTGGGAGCATTTGACCCAGTGGATTGTCCCTTCATCTCTTTCCAACCTCTCCCCAAACTTTTCTTCTGGTCGGGGGCAATACTCTTTCCTTTTAAGTGTCCATTTCCTTCCCTACATTGCTCTTGGGCTATCTTTTGCTGGCCTTCCTTAAATAGGAGCATTTCCCAGGCTGCTGCTTCAGGGCTCTTTTGTTCTCTATGCAGTGTAGGAGTTAAGAGCATTAGAGTGAGAAAAAAACCTAAGCTTGTATCCTGATTCTGCTAATTGCTAGCTGTATGACTTGGAGAAAGTTATTTCAATTTTCAGAGACTCCATTACCTTATCTATAAATTGGGAACTGTAATATTTATCCCTTATTTAACAGCAGTCTTGTAGAATTAGGTGATTTTTTTAGAAAAAAATACTTTGTACCATGCGGGCATGTGTAATAAACTCAAAAATGATAGTTATTCTTTTATCTGTGGGTAAACACATCTGTATTCACTAGGTTGTAAATTATATGAAGGCAGGGATACTTGTTTTATTTCTAACACCAGAAAAAGAGCATGGCATATAGTAAGCACTCACTAAATGGTTCCTGAAGGATGAATGGATATCCAAAGAAAAAAACTTTAAGTAAAATGTTGTTAGCTGTTGTGGGGTCGACCCCATGCACCACGGAATGGTGACCCCATGCAAACTGGAATGAAATGCTGACCAGTTCTGCGCTATCCCCACAATCAATTGAAGTTTGGACCACTATGATCCAGAGGGTCACTGTTGGCTGATTTTTGGAAGTAGATCTCCCAGCCTTTCTTCCTAGTCTGTCTTAGTCTGGAAGAGCCGTTGAAACCTGTTCACCATCATAGAACACCCAACCCTCCACTGACACACAGGTGTTGACCCCACGTGAGGTGCATTAGCAGGAATCAAACCCTGGCCTCCCACATGGAAAGTGAGAACTCTACCACTGTACCATCAGTGCCCCATAACATGCCCTACTTCAGTGAAATGGTGACTTGAAAGTTTAAGTGGCTATCCTGATTTCTCACCTAAACTCTAGACCTATATTTCCAAGCATTTATTCTGTGTTTCTCTGGATATTTTATAGACTTTTCAAGGTGAACATGTACTTTCCCCAATTTATACCCCCTGTCCCTGGTAATCGCATAATCGATTAACTGAATGTCATCCCAGACTATGTTCCTCACTGACCTAGCTGGTTTCCAGGTACTAATGATCTTCAGAATTTACCTCCTCCCTTCTATTTCTACTGATTATTTCATGGGGATGGTTTTATTATTAGCTACCTTTCTTTTTGTCTCTTTCCAAAATATTCCCAATACTATGCCTACAGTGAGTTTTACAAAACTCAAAATAGCCCTAGTTTTATAAATGTAATAATGGAAACCCACATAGATTGAGGATTGCACACAGCCTCTTAGTGAGCCAGTAGCAGAGTTGAATATAGAATTTTTAGGCTTCCTAGTTCTATACTGACTATATAGCTAAAGCTATGAGTTGGAATCGACTCGATGACAGTGGGTTTGGTTTTTTTTTTAAGCATCTTCCGTTTGACTCTAGTGCCTCCCCATTAGAATGTACATATCGGGGAACCTAGCATCTTTTTTTTTAAGGGATGACTTTTTATGTAAAAAAAGTATGAGACTCCTTTTCATTTCATCAGTTGAAGGAAGTGAAACACTGCAAGAAATTTAGAGTTCTCAGATCTGAATCATGAGCTTCTTTTCTGTTGACCCTTACCACTTCTCAGAATTTACTAATGTGCACGTGAGAAAAATGCTTCTTTCTAAAGATTCAGGGGTAAGAGTGAAAATAAGAATCCAGATAATAAAGTATAGCTACGAAAGGAAGCCCGCTTAGTTTGGAAAAACCATTACTGTATCAGAATGATGTATCTGCAAGTGACTTGCATGAACATATTTTATGAGCCCGCCGGCATGTTTTTTGTGGTTCCCTGCAGCAGATATTGCTCTTTTATTACTCGTTAGCCACTTAAAATCCAGCCCAATTTTAACAGTGCTAATAGAGCAGGAAAATTTATTTTAAAGAAAAAGGCTACATTCTTCTAAACTGGTGTCATAATATTAATACTTAAAATGCATAGCAACATGCTGGGAAAATGGGATAGTTATTTAGATATATTATAAAATGTAGCCCACCACTTTGATGTGATTCACTACTATTTCACCAAACCAATTTAACAGTATCCTGTAGAGAGGGAACAGTGCAATTAAAATTAGTAACAGAGATTTTCACATGCATAGATCTAAATCAGGGTAGGTTGATAATGAATTAAGTAATTTTGCTTCCCTGTGAAGTCACATCTGTAATGGATGTATCCAGGATGGAATTCATGTTTAAAGGACCTGCCCAAGCACAGTATTCTGACTCAATAGACAGTATTCCCAGTTGTTTTCCTCCTTTTCTTCTTTGTGTTTTCTGTTATGCTTTGATGGGGGAATTTAAATAAGTAGTCACAATAAGTTAGTATAATTTGATTATTTCATCAACTGACTGTGTTTCAGTAAAGGCGAAATCCTTTCCAAACATAATTTTACAAATCCAATTTTAAGACATCAAAGCCACAAAACTACATGTGAATCTTTAGGTATAAAACTAGGCACTATATAACTTTTCAGTGTCCAAGCACACCATAAAGTTATTGTCATCTTTTTAGTACTTAGTTTCATCTCTAAACACCAAAGGTGCCTATATGGGTTTCACCTCTGACCAGTTGCCGTCTAGTCAATTCTGAGTCATGATGGACCCCATTTGTGTCAGAGTAGAACTGTGCTCCATAGAATTTTCAGTGGCTGATTTTTCAAAAGTACCTAGATCCTAGATCTCTCGGCCTTTCTTCTGAGGTACCTCTGGGTGGACTCGAACCTATAACCATTCAGTTAGCAGCTGAGCATGTTAACTGTTTGCACCACCCAGGGACTCCACTGCACCTCTAGTAGGTTGCAATGTATTGATGCTTATGGTTCCAGGCTTTCTATTCTATGACTGTGTCAGCAACAACATGCAGCTTGCAGGCACTGTGTGTTGATGACTGCATCATCACCGGACCTTAAGTTTCGTCTGTGTTCATCATTTCTACACTGAAGGTAGAGTTAATTTGCCCTGAGAAATTTGACAGAGAGCCATCAATCTACTTTTCCTATAACTTGTAGTAAGTGTTAAACAAACTTACCAGGTGAATGCAAAAGTAGTGAGGGTGGGCATGAATGCAGTTATCAGAACATTTAGAAAGAAATCATTTTTCTTCAACATTATGGCCATCTGCAGGGTTTATGTGCGAGCTCTTATAGACCTTACCTGAACTGATGACCTTTTGCTGTGCTAGAAGTTGCCATAAAACTCAACGTTTATTCCAGTCCCCTAATTTCCCTGCCGTGAATGTTAATATTTATTCCCATAACACTGCCCTGATTTTAGGGAAACAGTCTGGTTTATTGGAAAACACAAGGAGTTTGAAGCCATAAAAAAAAAAAAAAAGTAGATTCTAGGTTGAATTCCAAGTTTGTACCTACTAGCTCTGAAATCCTAGACAAGTTACTACTTTTTTCCTGATCTTTATTTAGTTCTTTCATCTGTAAAATGAATAATGTAATTATTTCACAAGATTATTGCAAAGATTAGAGGTAATGAACATAAAGCATTGACATATAGAGCACAGTTTATAAATTATTATAAACAGAAATTCTGTAGATTATTTTCTCATGCTTTAAGATAAATGATCAATATGATAGCAAAATGTATGTAAGCATATACTCTTCTCACAGAAAGTTCTGTTTCTTCTAAGGTGAAATTCTGACTTCCTGCTTCAATGATTGGTGGAATATAAGCTGTCTGTTTACTCATTTTTTCATTCATTCATCAAATGCTTAGGAGTGCCTACTAGGTACCAGGTACTTAAGAACACAGATGTGAACATAACAAGGCCCTGCCCTCACAGATCTTACGTTCTAGTAGAAGAGAAAGTAGACCAATACAAATCTAATATTGAGATGACGGCTACAAAGAAAAATCAAGCAGTGTAGGGGGGTAAAGTATTTTAGATAGTATGCGAAGAATTTTTCTCCTACAGAAAAAATTCAGAAACATAAAAAGTCAGCCATTTTTTAAAAAGTAAACTTTTATTGCGATTATGTAGTTACTTGATTCTCCCGCTAGTTGTTGTCCAGTAGATTCAGACTCATAGGGAGGCAGTGTATGTCAGAGTAGAGCTGTGCTCCATTGGGGCTTTCTAATGGCTGATTTTTTGGAAGTAGAGTGCCAGGCATTTCTTCTGAGGTGCCTCTGGGTAGACTCAAACCACCAGCCTTTTGGTTAGCAGCCAAGCGCATCAACCATTTGCACCACCCAGGGACTCCACTTGATTCCCAGTGGATGTAATCAAATGAGAAGGCTTGTGACCAAATGGAAGACACATGAATATCGGAAAACAGGAAGCCTTGTTTTCTTATCCAAGCCCTGCCATTGGTGAACTGGTCACAATGTACAATTCACTTTACCTGACCTCCACTTATTTGATTTGTCAAAATTATGAAATACGTATTGAGTGCCTACCATGTGCCAGGTACTTGGACTAAAGAAGTGAACATAAAGTACTGCTTTCATGAAGCTTATGTTCTGGTGGAGAAGTCAAGAAATGCATGTGTGATGCCAGTGGTAAGTGCTTCAGAGAAGAATAAGGCAGGGTAAGGGATGGAGAGTAATAGCGGATGGCATTTTGGATGATGTGCCAACTATTTCACATCTCTCTGAGCAGTAACTTTGAAGCAGGGATTCAGTGAAGTGAGGGAGCAAGTCATACAGACCCCTACTGAAGAGGCAGACGGAGCACCCAGGGCCCTCAGGAGCAGGCCTGTTGTAACCTAGGAAAGGCAAGGAGGCTGGTTTCGCTGGAGTGGAAAAAAAAAGGGCAGGTGGTAAGAGATACTTTTAGAGTGGTAGTCAAAGCCAGACAAATGCTTTAGATTTTATCTAAGAGGGAAGGGAGGCCACTGCAGGGCTTTGAAATGGGGAGAGGCATGATCTG
This sequence comes from Loxodonta africana, assembly GCF_030014295.1. Taxonomy (NCBI): domain Eukaryota; kingdom Metazoa; phylum Chordata; class Mammalia; order Proboscidea; family Elephantidae; genus Loxodonta; species Loxodonta africana. The sequence goes on from NC_087351.1 coordinate 45,226,579, forward strand.
AGTTATGGAAAGGATGACTCTGTTAGCTGTGTAGAATACTAGGGACAACCAAAGTGGAAGCAGAGAGTCTAGCTCAGAAGCTACTTATTGCAGAGGTCCAGGTGAGAGAAGGGTGGCTTACACCAAAGTGTGCTAGAGGAGGTGAGATATTATCAAATTCAGGATATATTTTGAACGTTAAACCCAACATAGTCTATTGATTAGAAAGAAAGAAAAGAATCAAGGCTGGCTCCAAAGTTTTTGCCTGGGTTTCTGAGTAAATGGTGGTAGTATATCAAAAAGGGTTGTCCTGGGGAGCCGACAGGTTTGGAGTGAGGATAACCCAGAGTTCAGTTTTGCACAAATTAACTTTAAAGAACTATCACTTCAAGTCTTCAGTTTGCTAGGAGGTCAGGGTTGGAAATACATACTTGAGGATTATCAGTGCCTATGTGGTATTTTTTTTTTTTTTTTTTGGAGCCTTGGTGACGCAGTGGATAAGAGCTCTGCTGCTAACCAAAAGGTCAGAGTTCGAATATACCAGCTGCTCCTTGGAAACCCTATGGAGTAATTCTACTGTTTTTTTTTTTTTTATCCTACAGGGTCTCTGTGACTCAGAATTGACTTGACGACCATGAGTTTATGTGGTACTTACACTTCACTCAATAATTTCTACATTCGGTTGGATCACCTTTCTTTGGAATAGGCATAAATATGGATCTCTTCTAGTCAGTTGGTCAGGTCGCTGTCTTCCACATTTCTTGCACAGATGAGTGAGCACTTCCAGCACAGCATCTGTTTGTTGATACATCTCAACTGGTATTCCATCAGTTCCTGGAGCCTTGTTTTTCACCAGTGCCTTCCGTGCAGCTTGAACGTGTTCCTTTAGTACCATTGGTTCCTGATCTTATGCTACCTCCTGAAATGGTTGAACATTGACCAATTCTTTTTGGTATAACGATTCTGTGTATTCCTTCCATCTTCTTTTGATCCTTCCTGCATCATTTAATATTTTCCCCATAGAATCCTTCAATATTGGTACATGAGGCTTGAATTTTTTCTTCAGTTCTTTCAGCTTGATAAATGCCAAGCGTGTTCTTCCCTTTTGGTTTTCTAACTCCAGGTCTTTGCACATAATCATTATGCAACTTTGTCTTCTCAAGGCGCCCTTTGAAATCTGTTCAGCTCTTTTACTTCATCATTTCTTCCATTTGCTTTAGCTACTCAGTGTTCAGGAGCAAGTTTCAGAGTCTGTTCCAACATCCATATTTTTTTTACTTTCTTTTTTTTTTTAATGACCTCGTTTTCTTCATGTATGATGTCCTTGATGTCATTCCACAACTTGTCTGGTCTTTGGTCATCAGTGTTCAACACATCAAATCTATTCTCAAGATGGTCTCTAAATTCAGGTGGGATATACTCAAGGTCATACTTTGGCTCTTGTGGACTTGTTCTAATTTTCTTTCTCTAATTTTCTTCAACTTCAGCCTGAACTTGGATATGAGCAATTGATGGTCTGTTCCATAGTCAGCCCCTGGCCTTGTTCTGACTGATGATAGTGAGCTTTTCCATTTCTCTTTCCACAGATGTGGTCAGTTTGATTGCTGTGCTGTGTATTCTCATCTAGCAAGGTCCACATGTATACTCACCATTTATGTTGTTGAAAAAAGGTATCTGCAATGAAGAAATCATTGGTCTTGCAAAATTCTGTCATGCTATTTCCAGCTTCATTTCTGTCACCAAGGCCATATGTTCCAACTACTGATCCTTCTTCGTTGTTTCCAACTTTTGCATTTTAATCACCAATAATTATCAATGCATCTTGATTGCATGTTTGATTAATTTCAGACTGCAGAAGTTGGTAAAAATCTTCTGTTTCTTCACCTTTGGTCTTAGTGGTTGGTGTGTAAATTTGAATAATAGCCTTATCAACTGGCCCTCCTTGTAGGAATATGGATATTATCACCGACAGTGTTGCACTTCAGGATAGATCTTGAAATGTTCTTTTTGACGGTGACTGCAATGCCATTTCTCTTCAAGCTGTCATTCCTGGCATAGTAGACCATATGTTTGTCCGATTCAAAATAGCCAATACCAGTCCATTTCAGCTCACTAATGCCTAGGATATCAATCTTTATGCATTCCAAAATGAAGGTCCTGAAAGCTTGACTCCATCCATGTCATTAAGGTAGACTCTACTTTGAGGAGGCAGCTCTTCCTCCGTGGTCTTTTGAGTGCCTTCCAACCTCAGGGGCTCATCTTCTGACACTATATCAGACAGTATTCCTCTGCTATTCATAAAGTTTTCACTGGCTAATTCTTTTTTGGAAGTAGACCACCAAGTCCTTCTTCCTAGCCTGTTTTAGTCTAGAAACTCAACTGAAACCTGCCTGCCATTGGTGACCCTGCTGGTATTTCAATACCAGTGGCATAGCTTCTAGCATCACAGCAACAGGCAAGCCCCCACAGTACCACAAACTGGCATCATGAGTCCTTGATGTAATCGAGTTATGCAAAACAGCATTTATGATCTTTTTTTGGGTATATCTTATCATTAGTAATATGTACTATATACAGTGTTTCAATACATAATTTGCTGATGTTATCATTATCAGATATTCACTCGAAGATCTTCAATGTTAGGATTTATAAAGATACTGATAATAAAAGGCAATAATAATGAAAATTAAAAAAAAAAGAGATGTTTGACTTAACCTCAGAGCCGACTTACGATGGAGTCATCCAAGTGGAACCCTGTCGTAAATCAAGGACTACCTGTATTTAAGACTAAGCATCAGTGCTCTAAAGTTAAAAGAATGGTTGTTTATCACAACTGATCTTAAGCACATAGCAACCATCAGAAATCAGAATTTTGACCATGGTTTTTTAACCATGAGATGCTGGAAAAGCCAGTGAAATTTTCTTGAGTCTCTGATTCCTTATCTATGAAATGAAAATAGTTACATCTGCTCCAGTGGCCTCAGTGGTTTATTGTGAGGATCACGTGTAATTTGGATGGAAGCATTTTGAAAGCATTAAAACATTACAAATGGTGTTACTACTAGGTCAATATCACATCAAAAAGAAAGGAAAAATGAGAGGAGATGGGACAAATTTAGATTAAATACAAAATGGAGATTGATAATGCTTTAAAATAATGAAACTACAATGGATAACCCTTAGTGGAATAACTAGTCCCCTTCCTCAGATGGGGGTTAGTCACTAAATTTCAGCAAATGGTGCTATTTCCATTTCTCCTGGAGGATACTCTGCCCATCGTAACTCATTTTAAGCATGCCACCCAGTTACAAACAAAATAATTTACAAGAAGTGAAAGTAAAATACCAAAACTTAATTTAAAATCACGGCTCCTGATATATATTCTAAATTCTTTTTAAAAATAAGATGTTGACTTTTGTCCCTAACTAGATTTGTTCCTCCTATACTAAACAGATGAGAGTTTGGCATCTCTACTCTGTTTTTAATGATTAAGCTGATACATTTCTTATCTAAGTATTTTTTGAGTACCATTTCTTTTATAGTCAGTGTCTTCCTTTCCTTAAATCCAGAGTTATGTAGACATCTCTTAAAGGAAAGACAGTAAACCAGGCGCAGTAAGACCTGTACCCAGCACCTTGTCTGGGAACTGGGGACTGTGAGTTTCTTGTATTTCCCACAGGCCTTAGGGAATGTATTTAGAGTTTTGTATGACAGGTGCTGTAGAAATAGATTCTGAAAAATATTTTTGCTCTTTTGTTTGCTTATCTTCGTATGGTTCTATATAAACAGGTGAGTCATGCCTAACTAGTTTCTTTTGTCACCTAGAATGGGTAAAAAACATAGCATAAGAAACAGATTAACTTAACTGTCTTGGAACCCTGGTGGCACAGTGGTTAAGAGGTTGGCAATTCAAATCGCCAGGCGTTCCTTGGAAACCCTATAGGGCAGTTCTGCTTTGTCCTGTAGAGTGGCTATGGATTGGAATTGACTCGATAGCAATGGGTTTGGTTGTTTTTTAGTTTGAATATGTTTTTAGCCACAGGTACCTTTAACTTATCTCCACCGAGCTTTGCCAGTTCAGGAATCGGTAAGAGGCCACAGTTAATTGTTTTAATCCATGGTGTGTGAGTCTCCACAGAGTAATCAAACTTGTGACTCATTCACTGGACTTTTTTGCTAATGTTTGGTTCCTGAATCCTTTCTTTTCCATTGAAGGTTAATGTTCCAACACTGTCAGTGTCACAAATGTCCATATTTTCTACAGAAGAATGACCAGGAAGCTCAATTGCTTTGAAGAAACAGTAATGCTGAGGCCAGTCCATTTGCTTGATTTTTTTTTTTTTATGAGTCCATAAAAAGCTTGCTCACCATCTAAAAACTGACTTTCTCCTTATTTCCATTTTTAGGATTGTCATTGTTTGCTCAGTTATAAAGTGGCTTGTTGACACCAAATATTTTAGTAATTCGCTTCCAAGGCTTTGTGCCTGTGCCTTTGAGATGCTGGTGTAGTAATTAAACTGTCTTTTAGCTGAAATGCTTGCAAAGCGTCCAGTTCTGTGCCTGGCAGCTGGTGATGCATTATAGAGACATTGAGCTAATCGATTAAAACCGCAGAGGCATGGGAGTTGTCTGACAGCACTGTACTAGGATGAAATTAGTTGGAATTGCATGGTGAAATTAGGGGGAATGCGGCTGATTGCAGCCCTTCTGGGAGAATCCTGGGTGAGGGGGACACTGTGCGTTGATCCCTGTGTAATTAGAACAGCCGTGTTTTAACAGTATTTCTAAAGTATTAAAATGGACTGGATAAATCAGCAGGGCTGCTTCCAGTGAACTTGGCATCCATCCACTGTGACTGAAATAACATGAAATTTTTCGGCTGCTAGAGAATGTGAAATTGGACTAATTGTCTTTTAACTAGTCTGTTCGACTGCTAGCCTGGAGTGGGATTGAAAAGGGGGATAGGCTGGTAGGACTGCAGCGGGGGGAAGGGAAACTTAAATTCATGACTCTTATTTCAGCCCATCTGAATGGATGACACCATCACATATTCAGACAGCTCTGATTTGTACAGACACATCTTTAGGGTACTTTCTTAAATATTTTAAATGCATTTTAGACAGGGAAGCTTTTGATTTCAAGAACAGAAACTTGACCCTATCTCCTTGGCTTATAATTACTGCTCATTCCATTCTTGAGCTTCCTCTAGAATAGGGGGTGACTTAGGAACCTTGTAAATCACTCATCAATTGTCCGTGTGTGACTCTGCCCCATAATTTTTTTCTGAGTAGGGGCCCATTGTGCAGAGAAGGGACAATGATTTCTGTTGTTACTTTGCAGATTACTTTCTCTGCGTCCAACAAAGGCTTGTTTCATAATCATAGAATGTTACGACTGGTCCGATGTTCACACTTTTACGTGTGGTTAAAAAGAGAACCAGAGAGGTTAAATGACATGCCCATGGTCACAGTTGGGTTTGCAATTACTAGTCTGCTGTTCATTTCATCATGGTGAATCACCATTGCTAACACCAGGTAGGAGGAGTATTTGGTTTAGTATTACATTTTTTCTATAGATCTATGAATAAAAGTGGAATTTCTATGATGTAGACATCATTAACAGTCTTGGAGTACTTGGGTTATCCTTCTTTCTTTAATGTTATTGAGGTCACTCAAACTTACTGAAGTGCTCTTCAATATCACTAGTAATTTATGTTTCTAAGCTAAAGCACACACACGCACACCCCGACACACAGATGACATTTCAAGAATTCTTGAAGAGTTATAGAAATCATCTTGCTGCGTTTCCTTGCCTTCAGAAAGGCGTATTTAATTATCACCATCTATTCATTCCTCCTCAGAGCCCTGGTGGCTCAGTGGCTAAGAGCTTGACTGCTAACCAAAAGGTAAGCAGTTCAAATCTACCACCTGCTCCTTGGAAACCCTATGGGGCAGTTATACTCTGTCCTGTAAGGTCACTATGAGTTGGAATTGACTAGAGTCAGCTTTCCATAATCTATTGGAAACCTTCATACTAGACTATATTACCTTGCTTGACTAGAGAATTTTTTTGGTTGAATTATGTTGTAGCATTAGGCTTAATATTAAGAGGTATCAGTCAAAATAGTCAGAAAAAAAAAAGGCACTAATCATTGTGCATATTGCAAGAAAATTGTGATGGTCATACATCAGATTTCCTTTCTCTCAAGACCCACGGGAAAGGGCTGTATCCAGTCCTATAAAGGCAAACTTAGGTTTTTCTTGAGCAATTGTGTATGTATTATGGATCCTACAAATAGTCTGAAGGTCAGAGTTGTGACTTCTTTCATGACCTGCATAATACTGTTAATTCCTTACTCTTAATTCCTGTCATTTTATGACTTGTACCTTACTGTTAATCCCTGTCCTGTTAGGACTTGTCCCTGGAGACTTTTCAAGAGATCCAGGGCCGCAGATGAAGAAATGAATGGAATTTTATTAGAGTCGAAATGAAAAATTGTCTTTGATACAGAGAATTTATTGAATTATAATGACAGTGGATGGTTGAAATGCTGGCGATAAATATGTTGAGTTTTAAAAAAGGGGACAATTCCCATTCTTACATTTGATTGTAGAGAAAACCATGTCTTTAAATCATTCTTCTGTAAATAGATTACCTTTTTTCAGTGTTTCTCCTTGCTGTAGTATCTGGTATACTTGTATTCAGTGAAATGCATCACCTTTGGGGCGAATTTTTAAAAAGCTTTTTGTCTATGTTTTAACCATTGCCTTCTGAACAAACTCAAAATCCCTGTTACAGAATGTTGGCTGTCACATGTGTTGTGCTTTTATCTGATTTTCTGTCTTTTAAATTCAGTTTCCCAGCGGTGTTTGAAATCTTGTGAAAATGTTTGGATTTTTAACATAGATTCTGCCATAAACTCTGGACATTAGTATATTAGAGTCGAAAGGTAGAAACAAAATTCTGGCACATTGCAAAGTTCTCATGCAGGATTAATTTTCTTAGTAATACTGAAAAGATAGTATTGCATGGGTATGTTATACTTCAGTTTGGTTTTTCTTTTTTTCCTTAAGTTTAAAAGGCTAATCTGAGGCATTCATCACTTTTTGCACACTAGGGAGTTTAATCAGCCTCTAAGTATTACTTTTCTCTCTGCATTTCATGCAGCCCAACAAAGCTTTTGTTTTGAAATAAATTTGACTACATTGTCCATTCGTCGTTCATTTTAGTGTGCTGAATTCTTCGTCTCTTTGTAAATGTCTTTAAAACTATTTTAGAAAAAAGTGTGATATTATAAGATTATTCTCTACATCTTGCCCCCTTCCCAAAGTGTAACCAACAAATATTAGAAGGAAAAAAAGGTGCAATATCAGGGGAACACGCACTTATGCTTCCTCGGGATACCTCATGTGCCCTCATGATTTACTGTATTTTTGAGTCATATTTTAAATTACTTAAAGGCTGTTTTGTAATTCATAGAGGCAGTGCTGTGTTTTCTTAAGATTATCAGGTATATATGATCTCTGCAAACTCCAGAATACCAAATAATTTATTTGTAGAGGCAAACCCAGAAATACTTTAGACAGATATAGATAATATCACATCTATATATCATTTATTCTTCACAACAAGCTCTCTTATTTTACCTAAGTGGCAACTGAGGCTTGTAGAGGTGAAGTAAACTAACCACAGCCATGTAGCTAAAACAGGTTGGGTCTGGTTGTCTTGCCATTTCCATAACCACTGTGCTAGCAGGCACTTTGGAAAGGTGCAAGGAGATAGAAAATATGTAACTTCCTAAGCAGCTCTTGGAAACCCTGGTGGTGTAGTGGTTAAGTGCTATCGCTGCTAACCAAAGGGTCGGCAGTTTGAATCCGCCAGGCACTCCTTGGAAACTCTATGGGGCAGTTCTACTCTGTCCTGTAGGGTCGCCATGAGTCTGAATCAACTCGACGGCACTGGGTTTGTTTTGTTTTTTTTTAAGCGGCTCTCATGAACCTTTCTTCTCCATGGTTAATTAAGGAGCTGATGGAGCACTTGTGTTTCCATTCCTAGCATAAAAACCAAAAAAACCCAAACCCATTGCTGTTGACTCAATTCCAACTCATAGCGACCCTAAAGGACAGAGAAGAACTGCCCTGTAGGGCTTCCAAGGAGTGCCTGGTGGATTCAAACTGCTGATGTTTTGGTTAGCAGCCGTAGCATTTAACCACTATGCCACCAGGGTTTCCATTCTTATCATAAACAAAAGTCATATGGAAAATGAAAACACTTTAAATAAAATATCCATTTGGCACTCGGAGCAACTTTAAGAATCTGACTATCAGAAGTTGAACTGAAACGGCATGAGGAATAAAAGTGAATGAATTGCAGCCAGGGCTGTCAACGTCATATGGTTTATTTCCTCCGTAATTCCTCACATCTTCACACATAAGTGGGGAAAAAATTATCTTTCTAGTTACTGATCAAATGGGAATATTCGTGACAGTAATTTGGTCTAATTATTAAGGAATAATTTATTCTGCATTTAAAGATGCTGTAGATAGTATGTGGCATGCCCCCTAGTTACTCAGAAAAATACTTTCTGATTCTAATCCATCTTGGCCATGGAAGCTCAATGACCTGCCTCTGGAATGGCAGATGGAACCAAAAGTCAACAACAGTAGAGCATAGGAATGCTGTTACACCTTGTTCCATCTGAAACATATTCTGGGGGGATGGGGGTGTGTATGTCTGCATATATTTCTTTCTTCTTCTGTGTTCCTGTCACATGATTGGAGACTGTGCCCACTTCTCTCTTTATCTCCCCAGGTTGCATTTGGGATAATTTGTAGGATTTTAGAAAGCAATTAGAATAACCTTTCTAGGACTTTACACCAGATAAAGCACATTATCAGATACCCCAGTTCCATCCTACCTTCCTTGAATGAGCCACTCAAGATTACTGTCAGAAACAAAAGTAAGAGAACAAAGGAAATTAATATCGTATATCTATTTTTCTTTTGGAATAGAACCTAAAACCTTCAAAGCATTGATGGGGAGTATTATATAAACTGTGGTGGTACAGTGGTTAAGTACTTGGCTGCTAACTGAAAGGTTGGTGGTTCAAAGCTACCAGCCCCTCTGAGGGAGAAAGATGTGGCAGTCTGCTTCTGTAAATATTACAGCTTGGAAACCCTATGGGGCAGTTCTACTCTGTCCTGTAGGGTTGTTACCAGTTGGAAATTGACTCAACGGCAATGAGTTTGGTTTGGTATTACATAATAATAAAAATGAAGAGGAATGACAAGAATCTTGTTTGTCTTTGATAAGGGGAGGCAAGACCTTTTGTGACAATGATTTTGCCTCTTGCTGCAGCCTCATCTGTCACACAGCCCTGTAACTCCCTCCTCTTGCAGATTCCCCCTCCTTTGTGCAGACTCTTTCTCTTATATCCTTAAATGTTTGTACTTATGTGCCTCCCACCTGGATTGCTCCCTGTTGCTTACCTTCTCCTCTCCTGTTAAAAGCCTAAATAGTCATCATTTTGGAGGACTTAGAGTATGATTTACCACTTCTTAAGGTCTCCCACCTCCACCCCAGTTAGGACTGAATTAGAAACACTCTCCTGTGAGCTCCAGTGATGCTCTGTATCCTACTTCACCCCACCCTATCGCATCCCATTCCACACCATCCTATCCTTAACCCTGTGAGAGCACCTATTGTACTGTGTTGTGGGGTGTCTTCATTAGCTCCTGTGGTCAGGCTGGAGAGAGACTTAAAAGCAGGGACCATGACTCTTTTTCTTCTTTGTTGGGTTTTTGAGTTCCTGACAAGGCCAGAAAGACAATTAATGAGTTGAATTACCAAAGATCGGGTCAAAAACCAAAAACCAAACCTACTGCTGTCGAGTCAATTCCGACTCATAGCCACCCTGTAGGACAGAGTAGAACTGCCCAATAGAGTTTCCAAGGAGCGCCTGGCGGATTTGAACTGCTGAGCTCTTGGTTAGCAGCCATAGCACTTAACCACTATGCCACCAGGGTTTTCTGGTTAAAAATGGTTATACCAGGACTCACCCCCAGCCTCCTGACCTCAGGGCGCTTTCCACCACTTCCATATATCCTACCTAGACCAGAATTTTTTTTTTTTCTACCAGTGTTCCCTCAGTAGAATTACATATAATTAAATCTCTTATACTTGCTCAGATTTTTTGACTTACTGAAACTCCTTCTAGAAAGGCGTATATGTCTTTGTGTAGACAGTGCTTTTACTTATTCATTCATTCATTCATTCCACCACTATTTATTAAAGTGCTAAATTTTGTGGGTACAGAGATAATAATCATTTTTTTAAAAAAAATTCATGAGAGAGACAAGCAAGCAAGCAGATAATGGCAGTGCTGGGTGTTAAGTACTGTGATTTAAAAAAAAAAAAAAAAACCAAAAAACGTTGCTATCCAGGCAACTGACTCATGGTGACACCATGTGTGTCAGAGTAGAAATGTGCTCTAGTGAGTTTTCCATGGCTGGTGTTTTGGAAGTAGATCACCAGGATTTCCTTCTGGGGTGCCTCCGGGTGGACTCGGACTTCTAACATTTTGATTAGCAGTCAGCGCATTAGCTATTCGCACCATCTAGGGCCTCCCAAGTACTTGAATAATGCCCCCAAGTGCTCTATAGTAAAAGAAATCACAGTCCCCTAATGGTTGTGCTTATTCAACCAAAGTTCTCGTAGGGCCACAGAAAACGGGCATTAATGATTGGCTCTGCCATCTCCTCCCTGGTGTCTTTCATACCATTATGAGTGGTAATAGCATGGATGTGCAGGCCTTCCTTACACTTTATCATCAAAATTTGGCTTTGTTCTTAGTTTTCTACTAGGTGGTTTATAACATGCTGATTCCTTAGAACCTTCTCCACTATTGTCAGAGGATTGACTTGCTCTGAGAATGAGGTTTCAGAAATCGCCACTTTTCCCACTGTGAAGAAGATAGAAAAAGAGACAAAGGAATATCCTTTTGATGCAGTGAAAACATGATATTTTTCCATAGTGAAATCGTAGCCATGATTTCTTTAAAATGAGCTCCTAATAGGGAGTTGGGCTGCTTTCTGAGCAGAAGATGGTGGTTATCCCTGGAGTCATCCAGAAGATACATGGTTAGCAATGCTGGGGGAAAAAAAAATCTAATTTGCAGATAGGATATTTATCTTGAGATAACAAAAGCCTGGCAAAGCAATTTGTAATTTCAAAAATAGCTGGTATATGAGTATAGGTTAAAAGCAATGAACTTTGCAGTTTTGAAGTTATTTGTTGGGGGAAAAAAGCTATGTGAAGTGATTTGGAATAACCCTCGCTCTTCAAAATGCTGTGAAGCTTTCTTTGCTTTTTATTGTATGGGCGTCTGGCTGCAAGCTCATTTTGTTGTTAAACATGAAGTTTTACAATATAGATTGCACTAAGAATTTTTTAATGGAGCAATTTAGAGCAGCTGCACACTGCACTGGAATTCCCAGGGATTAGTCGACGGACTTTTCTGTGATTACAAATCCCATAGTGAGAGGAGGTGAGGCATGCAGGCCCTGGGAAGGGGAAAAGACAAAGACTGACAGACGGAAAGGACAGACAGAGATGGACAGACTGACAAACTGACTACAAGTAGGTGCTCTGGGAGGCTTTTACTTATCCTGTTTTCCCCCACTTGTGATTGCTCAGTTGTCTTCATCTTTACTTCCCTTATTGCCTCTATTTTTACTTCCCCCATTCCTCCACCTGAATGTTTCCCCTCCTACATGGTCCAAGCCCAGAGCTGTCTCTACTACATGTTTCAAGCCAGGACTCACCAAACCCGTTGTCATCAAGTTGATTCCGACTCATAGCAACCCTATAGGTTGTAGCAGATCTCCCCCATAGGGTTTCCAAGGCTGTAATCCTTATGGAAGCAGATTGCTACATCTTTGTCCCTAGGAGCAGCTGGTGGGTTTGAATTGCAGACCTTTCTATTAGCAGCCAAGCGCTTAACCACTGCACCACCAGCACTCCTAAAACCAAAACCCATTGCAATCAAGTCAATTCCAACTCATAGCGACCTTATAAGATGGAGTTGAACTGCCCTGCAAAGTTTCCAAGACTGTAATCTTTATGGAAGCAGACTGCTACTTCTTTCTCCCACAGAGCTGCTGGTGAGTTCGAACCGCTGACCTTTCATTTAGCAGCTGAGTACTTAATGACTCTACCACCAGTACACCCTTAACCTGGCTTCCTGTAACACTTTGAGAAGTCTTTAGAATTTAGAGTTTAATTTAGTTTTACTTTATACGCAAGGAACTGAAATCCCCGGGAAAACAAAGACTGGTTCATTGCTGAAGAAACTCAGACTAGGACACAGGGTTCCTCAAATTTAGTATGCTGTACATTCACCGAATTGGCATATTTTGAACTTGTAAATGTATTGTTATATTACATATTTGAATAATTTTGTGTTTATATTTTGTTTTCCTCTCTCAAAGGAATTCAAAGCTTCATAAAAACCAATGGTATCTCTCAGTAGCAATACCTACTTTTTATTATTTTTTATGTACAAGTGACTTTGCGATCATTTCCCACCTGTTAAAATCTTTCTGAAGTGGGTGTTAGTCCAGATGGGAAACTGGGTTCAAGAGGTTAGGTATCTGACCAGTTTGGCAGAGGTGGAGGTGGGAGAGCCAAGTCTGCCTAGCTCAGAAGTCCCAGTTCTTAGCTGACCCCTCAGCAGTCCGAGCACGGTACTAGCACCCTGCACTGCATTTTCTCATCTACTTTGCGGTTTGTGCATTTGTGATATATCTTTTGTGCACCCTAAATGCTTCTTAACTAAGGGTGGCCTTTCCTCGAGAGTCTGTTTTGTCCAAGGCTGTCACATTTAAGAGTCTACACAAAGACATTTGTCTTGATCTCCTTCAAGTTACGTACTTTGGAAAGGGCAATCATGTTGCCCAGGATGGATCAGAGTGTTCATAGATGATCATGTGGAAATTATTAACATGACACTAAGGCTTCAAAAATCCATTTAACACACTCTGAGTTATACTGGGAACTGAGTGTGAAATTAACCAACCTGGGGAGTGTTTAACCGTGAAATTCCACCCAGCACAGTGCCTGGTATATAGAAGGTGGTCAGTGTCCAGTGAACATATGAAGTAAGGGAATAATTTTAATTTTATGGAATTAGGGTGGCATTCATAGAGTATAATTATGTGTTTCTCAGTCAATTTTTAATGTTGGAGATGTGCCACGTGCTGTGGTAAGCACTTCACGTGGATTATGTACTTAATCCTTATAACCTGTGAACCATGTGTTTTCATTGTTCCCATTTTGCAGATGAGAAAATGAAGTGCTAAACGAGTTAAATTCTTCTCCAGAGCATGTGGCTACTGAGTTTTCAGCCAGGGTTGATTACAGGTGTTCTGGCCCCAGAGCCTCTGCAATTAACCATGATAATGCTATTTTTTGTGTGTGTGTCCATGCATGTTACATGTAAATGTACACACAGATACGTATTATATATAATATACACACACGTACATATGGACATGCACACACATACATACATACATACACACGTACACATGAATATACACACACGTAAATAAATAAAGTTTGGTGCCTGCCCTAGCCCTGCCAAACTATGGCACTGAAATCTTTCCTTGAAACCCAGTGTGATGACCTTGATAGTGTACCTTTGCCAGCTGACTATCTCTGTCTACTTCTATCTGACATTGGCTGTGGTCCTTTTAAGCCTGTTCATACCTTATATCTTCCCATTTGCTGCCTCTCCCCTAGCCCCCATAAAAATGCTGCCACTGCCTGGAGACTCCCACCTAACAGATCTGCCTATCTGGGACTTGAGGTTTCCAATAGATGTTGTCTTCTGTACTTCAGGCCATTGTCTCAAAAAGGTGGGATTGGAGCCCTTTTTCTACATTCTTCTGGGAGCTGCATGTCTCAAGCCCAATGCCATCAGGGAAAGAACAGTCTCAAAATATAATATATATAAATTTTTCATTCTAAAAATCTCGAACATGCCCCTGTTGTTTAAATTGTCTGTGTTCGTGTTATCTGCCTAGACCGTTCACTGTCAGTCTGAGGGTCTATTGAAACTCACCTTTGAGGCTGTCAGTGTCAGGCAGAACTCTGGAAAATGGACTCTGGAGGTACAAGCCCACTTTCCATTCTAGGATTATATTTTACCTGTTGGGGTCTTGCGGGGGAAGTGGAGAGGAGAAATCCAGTGCAGGGATGGCTGTACACCTAGCAATGACAACAGAGCTAGGGAGAGACCAGCGTACAGAGTCGCCAAGAAAGGTATGTTGAGCATGTTTTTCTTCTACACAGGTATATATTTTTGTGGGATTGATAACAGATTCATTAAATTCAAATATATGTCAGAATAAGTGGACACATGTGCCTAATGCTAACAGGCATTTGTGTGGGTGTGTTAACAAAATATGCCAAATGTATCTCAGCAGTTGCATTTCCTTCCTGCAGATTGGATTATCATTATTGGTCATAAGTCAAGGAAAAACAACAATAATAACAATAACAACAAAAAAAACTTCTTGCTCCACTGTCCACAGTAAAAAGAAAAAAATTTACAATAATTGCATGTTGACATTTTTTAAGTGGTTTGACTTTTATCACTGGGTGCTTGCCCTCAAATCTGCTTTGTCACAAAGTTCAGGGACTCATTTTGTGGGAACTTAATGTTTCCAACCTGCAAGACTGGAACTCCAAAGCATTTGAATAATCCCTTTGTGAGGCAGTAATTTTAAAGCGCCTGCATAATTGTTACAGATTTCCAAAGTGATACATGAAAGTCAGGTGAGTGGAAGTGGCGGTTTGGATCTGGTTCCACTTTTTATGACTGTGCTTACAAGTCAGGTGGCAAGTGGAATCTACAAGTTGTGTTTAATTGCACCTTTTAGTATTTCAGACTTCTTGATATGAATGACTTTAATCTGCAAGGTGAATGGAAACTACCAGTCTCATTCCAGTTTGAATGGTAGGTCCAATTCTCTCTGTACAGCCAGAGGGGAGACTACAACCCTTATGCTTAATTTACTAGGCAGTCTAGCTTCCAGTTGCAGGGTTTAAAATTATATCAACTTCTGTTTAGATAACAGATGAGGATGCTGTAAGAGAGAAGGATTATGGCGGTGTGGTGATAACGCAGACGGGTGCATACGCCTGGCTTTCTATATTGTGTTTTTAAAGACCTCATATCTCAGCCTGGGTTTTTATGTAGGAACACCAGGTCTGGGGTGAATCTCTTTCCTCAAATGGAAATACAGAGCCACGTTAAGTGGTCTGTTCCTAATATGTTTAAAGTCGCAGGAAGTGAACGTTGATTTTAAAACTGTGGCCTGAATTTATTTCCCTCAAGCCTCAGCCTCAAGATAAGGATGAAAGAATTGAAATTTTAATAGGATGAGGTTAGGATGAAATTCCTAGTTAGTTAAAAATTAAATTAGCTAGAGATTCTGTCTATTGTGAAAGTCATACAAGATCTACTGGTTCTATATTTTTGAGGTATTTTGCTTTCTGTTCAGGTGCAAGCTGTCAATCAAGGCTAATCAAACTGGCAGAGTTAACATGATACATCATAAAATTTCACAATAATGTCAACCTGTAATTCTGTCAATCTGGTTAAGGGAAATGGGCTAAAAACAATATTGCCATTTTGTAATAACACTTGGAAGCCTTTGCAGAATAATGTTACCATCATCTCCTGGTAAATCGGTGCCTGACTTCCACCAGGGGCAGCCCTTGCTGCTGACAGATGGCCACACAGTCAAAGCCTTTTCTTCCTCTTGCTACTCATGAGATTTGGGTCAGGGCCAGGTAAATGAATGCTGCTTTTCCCCAGTGTCTTCGTCATCTAGTGGATGGCTTTAACAAAGAGAAGTTTATTCTCTCACAGTAAAGTAGCTGAAAGGTCCAAATTCAGGGCGCCAGCTGCAGGGGAAGGCTTTCTCTCTGTGTCAGCTCTGGAGGGAGGTCCTCATCATCAATCTTCCCTTGGTCTGGGAGCATCTCAGCGCAGGAACCTCAGGTCTAAAGGACGTGCTCTGCTCCCAGTGCTGCTTTTTTGGTGTTATGAGGTCCCCCTGTATCTGTGCTCGCCTCTCTCCTTTATATGCCAAAAGAGATTGGCCCGAGACACTACCCAGTCTTGTAGACCTCATCAGTATAATTGCTGCTAATCTGTCCCACCACATCATAGTGATAGGATTCACAACATACAGGGAAATCACATCAGAAGATAAAATGGTAGACAGTCACACAATCATACAAGGGAATCATGACCTAGCCAAGTTGGCAGACATTTTTGGGGAACACAAGTCAATCTATGACACCCAGCATATCTCCATTCTGACCTCTTTGATACATCAAGAAGGGTACATTTCAGAGAACAGTGCCAGTATTTCCTACTGCTTGTCTCATGTGGTATAATATGCATTTATGTATTTAGCCAGCACACTTGTTATACATATTCTCTCTCTTTATGAATTTACATTCTAGGGTGTTTCAAAAGCATCCATTTGAAAAAGCACTGCACTTAACAGTAACACACAAGCTACCCATTATACGAAGGGATAAAGCACAGCTCCCTCTGTAAACTTTGTTTCACTTTGCAGCCCCAGGGCGTTATGGTTCCTCATTGAATTAGGAAGGGTAATAGACTTGCAACTCAGGAAGACTGTAGACTTGAGCTCTGTTTGCTCTTGACGTTCCCTGGGAATCCTTGCCTGGATACGGGGACTCCCTTCAATTGGTGAGTCTCCGTTATGGTCAGTATGGCTGGATTTTAACTCGTAAATAGTCTTTTCTCTCATCAGAGAGCAAAACATATTTCTGTTACTATTGTCTGGATTTTAACTCTTAAATATTCTTTTCTCTCATCAGAAAGCAAAACATATTTCTGTTACTATTGTAAAATATAGGCTCAGATTTTTTTTTTTTTTTACTTCATATATGTTTTTGGATATATTTTAGAGAAAATAAATTTCCTATAAAATGAAAAAACTTTCGGCCAGTAGGTTATTCCAATTTTTTAAAGTATTGTTCTTAAAGCTGAAGAGACATCCTGCAAAGTTGTCTTACTCAAAAACAAACAAATAAATACAAAAGAAACCAGTAAAGCATAAACAATAGATACAGTAGAGTGTCTGATGATGTGGGAGTCCAGGCACAGCTCCCTCTCCCCCTCCCCTTTATGGGGGCACATGTTGTAAATGGCCGAACTACATGATTTCTAGTATCTCATCTTCATGTAGGTTCTCAAATGGATTTTGTTTGCTCTGATGCAATACAGATCATTTTGGACAAGAAATGTATTAGAGAGGCACTAGAAGTTGAAGATACTGAGAAATTTTCAGGTTACCGCTATTAATGGGATATATTTAAAGCTGCGCAGAGATCTTTGCAATGCCACTGCTGGGCTTCAGGAAACAAGATGGGGAGGCTGTCATTCAGAATATAGCTGTCATGCCACTTGCTGCACTAGCAGCTCTGGTGACTCACCAGATCTTCTAGGAGTTGTTTCCTCAAAATCGAGCATCCCTTGCTGGCTACCCTCCACAGTGGGCCATGACCAGGTCACTGTTCTTGACTTCTCATTTCTCCAGCTCATTACATTCTCTGCTAACTCATGGCTTGATTGTTCAAAATCTAAGACATGGGAAGAAAACTGGAGTGGAATCTATGGGAAGTCAAGTAAAAATCTAATTAAAACCATGAGCAAGAGTTATTTTAAAACTGAAGGCAGAGAGAGTTAAAGGTGGGATGAATAGGTGGAGCACAGGACATTTTTAGGATAGCAAACTATTCTGTATGATACTGTAATGGTGGACCTATGATAATGAAACTATTCTGAATGATACTGCAATGGTGGACACGTGGCACTGTGCATTTGTCAAAGCTGTAGAATTGTACAACACAAATTGTAAACCCTTATGTGACTGTGGACTTTGGTTAATAATAATGTATTAATATAGGGTCATCTGCCATATCTTTCTCCTTCTAAGCGGCTGGTGGGTTTGAACCACCAGCTCATTGGTTAACAGGCAAGTACTTTAACCACTATGCCACCAGGGCTTCTTATCAGCTATAACAAATACAGCCCAGAATGTATTATGTTAATAATAGAAACCATGTGCACAGAAGAGGGGGTATATTGGAACTCTCTGTACTTCCTGCACAATTTCTTTGTAAACTTAAGACTGCTCTAAAAAGTTGAAGTCCATTAAAAATGAAGAAAGATAGGAATTTGGCCATGGAGCCTGTGGCACAGTGGTTAAGAACTCAGGGTGCTAATCAAAAGGTCGGCAGTTCAAATCCACCAGCCACTCCTTGGAAACTCTGTGGGGCAGCTCTACTCTGTGCTGTAGGATTGCTGTGAGTCAGAATCGACTCAACAGCAACGGATTTGGTTTTTGGGTTTTAGAGTTGGTGAAATTCATCCTTCCCTTTCTTCCTTCCTTCCTCTTTACCATTAAATGCTTATTTAGATCTATTTAGGGACAAAACTTTATCTAGACATTGAAGATGTGGTTAAAACTTTATAAAAGTTTTTGAAAAAGGATTGTAAGTCAAGTGATATAGGGAGCATAATGATAGAAAAACAAGGGAGAAAATACTTATGACAGTAACCAGCTTTTCCTTTATCAATTTTTTACCTGTTTTTTTTTACCTTAAAAACACACACAGCTGTATTGAGATATAGTTCACATGTACACTTCCCATTTAAAGATACAATTCAGTGGTTTTTCGTATGCTCACAGTTATGTTTAACCATTGCCACAGTCGACTTTAGGACATTGGCATCACCTCCAGAAGAAATCCTACACCTTTTAGCTATCATGTCCCCCACCCCCATCCTACCCCTCCAACAGCGCTAAGCAACCTCTAATCTATTTTCTATCTCTATAGATTCGCTTATTCTTGACTTGCATATGAATGCAATCATATAACATGTGGATTTTGTGCCTGGCTTTTTTCACTTAGCATATTTTTAAGGTTCATCCAAGTTTATAGCATCCATCAGCAACTCCCCCCCCCCTTTGGTTGAATAATGTTTCGCTGTATGGATATACCACCTTTTATTTATCTGTTTGTCCACTGATGGATATTTGGGTTGTTTCTACCTTTTGGCTATTATGCATAGTGCTGTTACAAACATTCATGTACAAGTTTTTGTATGGACATATATTTTCATTTCTCTTGGCTAAATACCTAGACGTGGAATTGCTGGGTCATATGGTAATTGTATTTTTAACCTTTTGAGGGACTACCAGACTGTTTTCCAAAGAGGTGTACCCCACCTTTACATTCCCACTAGCAATGTATGAGGGCTTGAATTTTTGTACATCCTTGCCGACACTTGTTATTAGCTAACTTCTTGATCCTAGTCATCCTAGTGGGTGTGAAATGATAGTGTGGTTTTGATTTGCATTTCCCTGATGATTAAGAATGTGGAACACCTTTTCATGTGTTTATTGATCATTAATGTATTTTCTTGGAATAAATGTTTATTCAAATCTTTCTCCATATTTTAATTGGGTTATTTGTCTTTTTATTATTGTATCCTCAATCAGATTTGGTAAGAGCTCTTCAATAACATGATGGAAGACTTAACACTAGATAATAGATGCAAAGAGAAGACTTCGTATGAATGGTAGATAAAGTACCTTGAAAAGAGTGAAGGAATGACTCTTGTGATTATGAAAGAATACAATTAACTCAAAAGAGATGTGAAATTCCAAAAATTAGAGTGCTGTATTTTGATTTGTAGCCAAGTGGAAGGGGTAAAAATAATGCTAATTTTAATTCCAGCAATAGCTAAGGGTTCAGAATTAAGAAGCTGCAGTATTAAGGCAACATAAGAAAATAAACAGAGGTTTTGTTGGTAAATTGGACAGCTCAGGGTGGAAGAATCTTTGTTGATAACTAAATTATAGATCATTAGTCCAGTAAGGCAACACTTCTTGAAAAGTTGTGGGCAAAACACTGTGCAGGTGCTAAACAAGGCAGAGGAAGGAGCATATGTACACAATTCATCATAGAACAAGGTAGGATATCATGGTGCCACGAGAAAGATGCAAATGCTGCACAACTGAAGTTTAAAAGAGGGAAAGCTTATGTTTATCCTGGGGACCAGGAAAAATGGTTCAGTAGTTTCACATTGCTCTTAAACTGTATCTAATAGGAACTGCAAGGTATGTTCTGGCCCTTGCCTACCTCTCTACCTTCTGCTTGCTCTCTGTTCTTCACCCATGTTAGCCTTCTTTCTTGAATTCTCCACGTCTTTGCCTCCACTGGTTTCGTACATAGCTGCCTCGGTCTGGAATGCTCTATCCCAGTGCCTTATTCTTTGACCTGATTTATTCCTAGTCCTTCTTTCCATCTCATCTGAAGCATCTCTTCCTCAGGGAAGCCTCCATTGATGCCCCAGTCTAGGTCAGGTTCCTTTGTTATACAACTCTTAAGGACTCAATTCTTTCCCTCCAAAGTCCTTGAGATTATACATGTATCAGCATGACGGTGTGTTTAATGTCTGTCTCCTCCCCTGGACTGTAAGCTCTAGGAGAGGATAGTGTCTGTTTTTGCTTGGCTTTGTACTCCCAGTACCTTGTTACTAACATTGATTTGACAGTAAAGGCATCTGTATTTGTTGAACAAAGGAACATCTATGTGGGGCCTTAAAAAATGGGAAGGAATTGCAGCTGCCAAGACTAGATAGTGGAGGAAGAGCATCAGCAGATGTCAGCAATGAGTGTGTCCTTGGCATGTCAAGGGACTGGTGACGTCTGCCTTTGCTGAAGCCACCTTGAAGGAAGGGAGGGTCAGATCATGAAGCACTTTGCCCTGGAATGTGATGCTGTGATATTTGACTTTTTAGGACCCAAAGAAGTAAAGATATTTCACAGACTAAAAAGATTAGTTTTATTTATTACAAGTAAAGATTTATCAAATGATTTCAGTAAATTCTGTTGGGATCACAAAAGAGTATTTATGCCAAAATAATCTTTTAAAAGTGAAAAAAAATTCTTTTAATACCACATGTCTGTTATGTGTGAAATACCACTGTAGCTACTTTGGAGGATATAAAGATTAAAAAAAAAAAAAAGACCCTAGTCCCTTTCTGATAAAGAGATGGGGAGGGGGAGGAGATGAGAACCAACTATACAATACAGCAAAGAACAGTGGAATTTTCCAAATTAAGCCTGGATAAAGCCATGCCCTTATGACCAAAAAGAGGATAAACATCTCCCAGCTCTTGCAAAGTCATGACTTAAGAGTGATTTCTAAAGCTGATGTCTTCAATTTCGTATTTCTGAGATGAAACATTAATGAAAGGTTTCATTTTAAGAGCTCTTCCAAATACTAAAAGCCTGATACACATGGCTGGCAGTGATTTCTATTCCCATCCTTACCTTGGCCTCCCACAGCCTTCCAGCTAGCATCCTGAAGGATCCAAAAACAAGGCAGATCAGACTCTTCGAGTGAGGGATTCACCAGCAAACTAGTTAAATAAAAAGAAGAGCTGATTCTTGCTGTCGAGTCAACTTCACAGAATATCTTCAGCCTTTATTGCCTAGTTAGAGCATGTAGATTTACTCTAAATAAACATCATTACGTATGAAATAATTATTATTTTCCAAAATTTTAATTTGGATATTTATTCAACATATTTTGGTTGAGTACTGAAGTATTCATGGAGTCTATAAAGAGATATTGGTTCAAACATTTGTCCTAGAAAGAATAAAGGCTTCATTTGCTGGTTGAGAGTTCAAGAAACCCTTTTGGTGAAGAAGGATAGTTTTGCTCACTTATAAGAAGCAGACAATCCAGATTGCAGTGAGATGGAATCTGAAATCCTGTCTGTTCTGGCACACTCAAGACTTTAATATGGTGTCCCTATAGAAGTGAAAGAAACTTAACACGCCATATTTGCTGCATTGCTTTGCAAATACTAAAATCCTTAAGCAATGTAAGGCGTAACATATTCTACCCTTTTAAACTACTGGAAGATGAAAACTTGTGATTTCTCCAAAATTTTCTGAAACAAAACAGTAAAAATGCAAGCTGCTGTTAAGAACTTAGGAATTAGACCAGATTTTCAGGTGCCACTACACTAGCCGAGCCTGGCGGTGCAGTGCTTAACAGCTTGGCAGTTTGAGTCCATCAGCCGCTGCTTGGAAACCCTATGGGGCAGTTCTACTCTGTCCTATAGGGTCGCTATGACTCAGAATCGACTGGACAGTGATGGGTTTGGTTCCTATACTAGGAGAATGAGTTGAAGCTTAATTCCCCTGTGTTAAGAATATTCACAAAAACTTAAACTTGATTCTACTGAGATACTTGCTCTCCATTGAAGGTGTTGCTTTTATTTCAGTGTCTCTTTGTATACATGCATATTTGCATATATATTATTCATTGTGTGTATATGGACACACGTACTCACACACCTTCCTCAGTAATGAAAACTACGCCAAAAAAGTTGTGACTTTCTTTCATGAACACAGGTTTGTCCATGGTTACCTATCTGTGCCTT
Source organism: Loxodonta africana (assembly GCF_030014295.1). NCBI lineage: Eukaryota > Metazoa > Chordata > Mammalia > Proboscidea > Elephantidae > Loxodonta > Loxodonta africana. The sequence goes on from NC_087351.1 coordinate 45,249,131, forward strand.
TGCAGCACTTCTTTTCTGGTGTTAATTCAAGGTATTGACTTAAGTCTATTAAGCCCGGTAGAGTTCTGTTCATCCTAGATAATGCAGTCCTAACAGATGAGGGCACCTGGGGTGTAGCTACTAGCCACCACTGTATCACAGTTATGTTTGGATCTGGGTGTAAGTACCAGTATTGTAGAGACCTGCATCCAGGTTTTCAAGGTCTGCACAAAAAACCAGTTTCCTATGATAGCTACAGAATTCTGAAAGTAAATTATCTCAACTCCATTCTTCTTGGTTCATCTGTAAGTGGAAACGTTCAGCTTAGGTTACATAAAAAACAAAGCTGTGATTAAGATTTTTATGAGGCTGGTTAAAATGATGTTTGTGTTTCTGGGTAAAAAAACTTACAGCCATCTATGGATTAAAAGGTTGTTTTCTGTCCAGTCTGTTGATGCAGGCAAATCAGCCAAGCTGTGCTTCTCTAAGGGTCACAGTGGGGTCTTTACTTGGGCAAGTAAAGAAAAAGGCTGGACTTTATGTTAGAAAAATCACTTTATTTGCTTCCCTATGATGCCCAACAACCTACTTCTCATTTTTTCCTCTCTGCATACTCAGTGATGACATACATAAAAATTGAGAGTTTTGTTTTACATAATTCATAAACATAACTAAAGTCAAGCTCTGCTGCGTATCGTTGAGTTGAGAAGATAGGCTTGCAGTGCTTACTGTCTGGGTTGTAATCTCATATCTGCCACTTACAAGGAGGGTTATTTGGGCAAGTCAGCCAACTCTCTTTGCCTCAGTTTTCTTTCTCACCTGTAAAATGAGGAACTCTGGGGTTTTCATTTGTTGAAACATCTCAATTGGTATTTCATCAATTCCTAGAGCCTTGTTTTTCTCCAGTGCCCTCAGTTCAGCTTGGACGTCTTCCTTCAATACCGCTGGTTCTTGACCATATGCTGCCTCCTGAAATGGTTGAATGGTGACCAATTTTTTTTTTTTTTTTTTTTTGGTACAGTGACTCTGTGTATCCCTTCCAACTTCTTTTGATGCTTCCTATGTCGTTGAATATTTTGCCCACAGAGTCCTTCAGAATTACAATTTGAGGCTTGAATTTTTTCTTCTGTTTGAGAAATGCCAAGTGCCTTCTTCTCTTTTGGTTTTCTAACTCCAGATCTTAGCACATTTCATTGTAATACTTTACTTTGTCCTCTCGAGCCACCCTTTGAAATCTTTTCTTCAGCTCTTTTACCTGATCATTTCTTCCGTTCACTTCAGCTACTCTGCGTTCAAGAGCAACTTTCAGAGTCTCTTCTGACATCCATTTTGTTTTTTTCTTTTTTCCTGTCTTTTAAATGACCTCTTGCTTTCTTCATGTCTACTGTCCTTGGTGTCATTCCACAACTCCTCTGGTCTTTGGTCATTAGTGTTCAATGCATTAAATTTGTTCTTGAGATGGTCTCGACATTCAGGTGGGATATATTCAAGGTTGCACTTTGTCTTTTATGGACTTGCTTTAATTTTCTTCAGCTTCAACTTGAACCTTCATAAGAGCAATTGATGGTCTGTTCCGCAGTTTGTCCCCAGTCTTGTTCTGACTGATGTTACTGAGCTGTTTAATTGTCTCTTTCTACACATGTAGTCGATTTGATTTCTGTGTATTCCATCTGGCAAGGTCCACATCTATAGTTGCCATTTACATTGTTGAAAAACAGTGTTACTAATAAGTAAGGCCAAGAGGCAGTTGTTCGAACAGAACAAGGGGATACTGCGTGGTTTAAAATCAGGATAGGTGTGTGTCAGGGTTGTATCCTTTCACCATACTTATTCAGCCTATCTGCTGAGCAAATAATTTGAGAAACTGGACTATATGAAGAAGAACACAGCATCAGGATTGGAGGAAGGTACACTAACAATCTACGATATGCAGATGACACAACCTTGCTTGCTTAAATCAAAGAGGACTTGAAGCACTTACTGAAGATCAAAAGCTACATACAGCCTTCAGTATAGATTACATCTCAACATGAACAAAATTAAAACCCTCACAGCTGGACAAATAAGTAACATTAGGATAAATGGAGAAAAGATTGAGGTTGTCAAGGATTTCATTTTACTTGGACCCATAATCAATGCCCATGGAAGCAGAAGCCAAGACATCAAACAACATATTGCATTGGGCAAATCTGCTACAAAAGACCTCTTTAAAGCGTTAGAAAGTGAAGATGTAACTTTGAGGACTAAAGTGAGCCTGACTCAAGCCGTGGTATTTATATTCACCTCATCTACGTGAGTAAGCCTGTCAATGAATAACCAAACCAAAAAACCAAACCTGTTGCCATCGAGTTGATTCTGACTCAGCGATCCTGTAGGACAGAGTAGATCTGCCCCATAGGGTTTCCAAGGAGTGCCTGGTGGATTCGAACTGCCAACCTTTCGGTTAGCAGCTGGAGCACTTAACCACTATGCTGCCAGGGTTTCCGACACTGAATAAGAAAGACCAAAAAATAATTGATGCATTTGAATTACGATGTTGGTGAAGAATATTGAATGTACCGTGGACTGCCAGAAGAATGAACAAATCTGTCTTGGAAAAAGTGTAGCCAGAATGCTCCTTAGAAGTGAGGATGGAGAGACCTCGTTTCATGTACTTTGTACATGTTATCAGGAGGGACGAGTCTCTGGAGAAGGACATCATGCTTGATGAAGTAGAAGGTCAGCAAAAAAGAGAAAGACCTCCAACAAGATGGACTGACATAGTGGCTGCAACGATGGGCTCAAGCATACCAACAATTGTGAGGATGGTGCAGGGCAGGGCACTATTTCATTGTGTTATTCATAGGGTCACTATGGATTGGAACCAACTCGACAGCACCTAACAACAACTGCAGGGTTTTTGTCAGTATTAAACACGTTGATAAACGAAAATGCTTAGATTTATTCCATACACATGTAAATCTATAAAGCTCTGAGTATGTGTACATGGCATAAATCTGTTGATATATATCCCACCCAGTATAAAAAAAAAAATTTTTTTTTGACATCCCAATAAATATAATTAGTTATAATTTTCTGGAAATGCTTTGTATACTGGTATTCAGAACATAACAAAGAAAAATCACAGAATGAAATTACTCAGTTTCCATAATGAATAGAGGAAGATTTCTATTTCTTCCCTATATGTCTCTTTTTCTCTAATTTATCATTATTTTTACTTGTATATTTTCACTAAAAACAGTGCTCAGTAGCCAAATATTCCCCACGATCTTCAGTAATTTGATTCACGGCCATTGTTGTTGTCGTGTGCCATCAAGTCAATTCCAAAGGCTAGTGTAGGCAAATATAAACTAAAAAGTAAATATACACACAAAAACAAACATACCATAATAATGTTCTGGGTTCCTATCAGTCCTGCTGTTGGGAGCCCTGCTGCTTGTGTATAGAAATAATCTTATCTTTCCATTAGGAGGAAATGGGAGCACTGACATTTCAAACTCTTTCAGGAGAACCTTTCTGAGCTCGCTAGTTCACTGGTGTTGGAGCTTGGTGTTGCCGCCGCTGTGTGAAAAACATTATTTATCATCACAGTGAGTGTCACTTCAACTGTCCCCAGTTTTCAGGCTGCTTAAGATGAGTGCCTCCCTGCTCTCCTTTTATGTTGGCTTTGTAAAGGTGTACATACTGGAGATTTAATCACATGCAGTGCCATTTACAAAGCCCTAGTGGCATAGTGGTTAAGAGTTCAACTGCTAAGCAAAAGGTCTGCAGTTCGAATCCACCAGCTGCTCCTTGGAAAACCCTATGGGTCAGTTCTACTCTGTCCTATAGGGTTGCTATGAGTTGGAATCAACTCAATGGCAGTGGGTTTTTTGGATGCAAGTTATGGAGCAATTAGTTATTAATATTTTTGAGGCACTTCCCACAGTGAAAGGTCTGTTGTGGTTTCCACTAAACTACCCAGATGCTCAGTTTTTTTTTTTTTTTCCCAATTAGCTTTTTCAGATCATGCTAGGATCAAGATTCCGTTTCAGAGAAAGCTTCACAAACGGCACTTCAGTAACATTTCTGCCTGCCCATGACTGTTAGACTTGCCATTTTTAGATATTACTATAACTTTACTGACCGGTTCACTTTGCATAAATAAATCACTATCTTGAGTACAAAAAAATATGTTTATTTCTACCTCTTCCTAATCTCTTTCCTTTCATTAAGGTACCTCCTATGCTATGCCTCCCCTTTTCCATCAGCAGAGTGTTTTCTGGTCTTTCGGTATGTACAGTGTACAGAGATATAATATTTACTTTAAGAGATTCTGTAGAGAGAATTGACTCAACAACAACGGGTTTTATAGGGAGAATAAATAAAGGGGGTAATTAGTTTAATAGCCAATTGTTGACTCTTTGAAGACCAGGCCAATGTAAATGAATAAAGGTAATACATATTATTTATAACCTGGCCATATGTTTTAGCAAACATAACGTCTGGAATTTGAATAATTAGAAAAACAAGGACAGACATGATGCTTTCTTTTTCTTACTTGCCAACCCTGAGCATATCCTGTAGTTGTGACTGCTTCAAGTCATGGCCTGGGCAGGGGGAAGGGCTGTGTTCCCTTTATAATCTCCAAACCAAAGAACCAAACCCATTGCCTAGGAGTCCATTTCAAGTCATAGTGACCCCATAGGATAGAATAGAACTGTCCCACAGGGTTTCCAAGGAGTGACTGGTGGACTCAAACTGCTGACCTTTTGGTTAGCAGCCGAGCTCTTAACCACTGCCCCAACACAAATAAAAAATCTAAATAGCGGTTTTTCTGTGCAAATGAAACTTCACTGTAAACCCCTTATATCCCTTCCAATGAATTCTTACCCTTAAGACCCCAAATAGAGAAGTTCTGGAGCTACCAATTCACTCTTCATATTCCAAGGCTAAGCTGGTGTATAATGGGCGATGTGTTACTTCAGCCATCTAGTATTTATTCACTCTTCCTAATATCAACATCTGCCATTCTCATCTGAGCCTCTGAGCTTGGGGTAGAGTTATTTCTACTCCTAGTCTTGGAGACGGGTTCATGATTCTGTTTTTCCATGTAGAGCTCTGAGTGTTCCTGGCATCTGTGATTGGCTTACTAATGGATGTGTGAGCCCTTTGATGGAACTATTAGAAGAAAGATATGCTCTTTTCCTCTGGATTTAATCTGAAAGGCTATGGCTTTGGTGGTGTTGCCTGCCATCTTACGACTTCTGAAGCCTGGGCTTGAAGCCCATCATGTGGAAGATAGAACTGGGAGATGGAGAGAAACCAGGTCCTGCTAATATAATTTAAACTTCTAAATAAAATCCCAGGCACCAATTTTATTTTTCTACCATTTGTTCACTTAGGCCATTTTGAATTGAATTTTTGTTCTGTTTCAGTTGGAATATTTTTAATGCTACAAAGGGAAGGAGAAAGATAAAAAGCAAAGATAAAATATATGGGATTCCAAAGCATTTTTATTTTCTTAGAAGTGGAATAAAATTAAAATTTAGGAAGGTATCTGGAACATTATTTGATCTCACTCAATAAATTATTATAAGTAAATTCAATCATTGGTTTTTGAGTAAGAAGTGTTGTTTGTAAGCATCGAGCACATGTGTTACAGATCATGCATAAGCTTTGCCAACATTGTAAGACCACTCCTAGTATCTTAATTAAAGTGGATTTTGGACTAGGAAAAAAAAAAGTTATCTTTTCATATCCATCTACATATCCACTGCCGTCTAGTTGATTCCAATTCATGGCAACCCATGTGTGTCAGAGGAGAATGTCTATACTCTTAGGAAAATAGAGTGGTGCGGCTGGGTGGATTCAAACCACCAACCTTTTGGTTAATAACCAAGGCATATAATGTGTTACATCCAAACATACAATGTATATTCTAAGTCCTCTTTAAGAAACTATTTTTATTCATTGATTTGTTTGTTAATTAAGTTATTCTTCATTAATTTACTTATTCAAAGACATTTATTGAGAACCCATCTAGGTAACTGGGTATATGATGGTGACTAAACCAGACGTGATGTCTGTTTTCACCAAGTGAGATTCTTACCTGGCATACAAGGATGGTTCAACATTAGAAAATGAGTCAACGTAATCTACCACATAAATGGAAGAAAAGAAACGAATTACATGATCATCTCAGTTGATGTGGAAAAGACATTTGATAAATTCCAACACCCATTTCTAAGAAAAACTTTCAGTGAAATAGGTATAGAAGGGAAATTCCTCGACACAATAAAGGGCATCTATACAAAACAACGGAAACCCTGGTGGCATAGTGCTTAAGGGCTATGGCTGCTAACCAAAAGGTCAGCACTTCGAATCCGCCAGGTGCTCCTTGGAAACTCTATGGGGCAGTTCTACTCTGTCCTCTAGGGTCGCTATGAGTCGGAATTGACTCGATGGCAGTGGGTTTGGTTTGGTTTTTATACAAAACAACAGCCAATATCATTCTTAATGGAGAGAGACTGAAAACATTTCCCTTGAGAAGAGGTACAAGACAAGGATGCCCTTTATCACCACTCCTATTTAACATTGTGCTGGAGATCCTAGCTAGAGCAATAAGACCAAAATAAAAAAATAAAAAAAAAAGGGCATCCAAATTGGTTATGAAGAAGTTACACTGTCGTATTTGTGCATGGTATAATACTATATATAGAAAATCCAAAAGACTCCACGAGAAAACTGCTGGAACTAATAGAAAGATTCAGCAGATTAGCAGAATATAAAATAAACATACAAAAATCAGTTGGATTTCTGTACACCAATAAAGAGAATGATAAAAAGGAAATCAGGTAAGTGATACTATTTATAATACCCCCTAAAAAAAAATACTTAGGGATGAATCTAACCAGGGATGTAAAAGACCCATACAAATTAAACTATAAAACACTATTGCAAGAAACCAAAAGCTGTCTACATAAATGGAAAAACATACCATGCTTATGGATAGGTAGACTCAACATTGTGAGAATGACAGTTCTACCATAGCAATCCTGATCCAAATACCGATAACATTTTTTAAAGAGATGGAAAAAACAATCATTAACTTTATATGGAAAGGGAAGAGGTCCCACATAAGTAAAGCCCTATTGAAGAAGAAGAATAAAGTAGGAGGACTCCCAGTACCTGACCTCAGAACCTACTATACAGCTACTGTAGTCAAAACAGCCTGGTACTGGTATAAATGCAGACACGTTGACCAATGGAATAAAATTAAGAACCCAGATGTAAATCCATCTACCTACGGTTACCTGATCTTCAACAAGAGCCCAAAATGCATCAAATGGGGAAAAGCCAGTCTTTTTGACAAATGCGACTGGCAAAACTTGGCATCCATCTTCAAAAAGATGAAACAGGACCCATTCCTCACAGCATACGCAAAAACTAATTCAAAATGGATCACGAGATCTAAATATAAAACCAAAATGTATAAAGATCATAGAAGAAAAAATGAGAATCAAAGGAAGAGTTCCTAATACATGGCATTAACAGGATACAAATGTCATAACTAACAACGCACAAACTTCAGAAGATAAGTTTGATAACTGGGATCTTCTAAAAATTAAACACTTAAGCTCATCAAAGGACTTCACCAAAAGAGTAAAAGAGAACCTACAGACTTGGAAAAAGTTTTTGGCTTTGACAAATCAGACAAAGGTCTAATCTCTCAAGGCTACAGGAAAATCCAACACCTCTACAACAAAAAGACAAATAATCTAATTCAAAGATGGGCAAAGGAAATGAACAGACACTTTACCAAAGAAGACAGTCAAGCGGCCAACAGACACATGAGGAAATGCTTGCGGTCACTAGCCATTAGAGAAATGCAAATCCAAACCACAATGAAATACCATCTCACCCAGGCAATACTGGCGTGAATCAAAAAAAACAGAAAGTAACAAATGTTGGAGAGGCTGTGGGGAGGTTGGAACTCTTATGCACTGCTGGTAGAAATGCAAAATGGTACAACCGTTTTGGAAACCCATATGGTGCTTGCTAAGAAAGCTAGAAATAGAAATACCATATGATCCTGCAGTTCCGCTCCTAGGAATATATCATAGAGAAATAAGAGCTGTCACATGAATAGACTACACACAGCCTTGCTCATTACAGCATTGTTCACAATAGCAAAAAGATGGAAATATCCTAGATGCCCATCAGCAGATGAATGGATAAACAGATTATGGTACATACACACAATGGAGTACTACACAACAAACTGACGAAATCTGCGAAGCATCTCACAACGTGGATGAATCTGGAAGACATTATGCTGAGTGAAATAAGTCAATCACAAAAGGACAAATACTGTATGAGACCAATACTATAAAAACTCATGAAAAGGATGGTTATGAGGGAGGGGAAGGTTGAGGATGGAAAAACACTAAATAGACAATAGGTAAGTGGTAACTTTGGTGAAGGGTAAGACAGTACGCAATACTGGGGAAGCCCGCACAACTTGTACAAGGCAAAATCCATAGACACATCCAAAGTCCCTGAGGGAATGAGTTACTGGGCTGAGGGCTATGGAGACTGTAGTCTCAGGGAACATCTAGCTCAGTTGGTAAGACATAGTTTATAAAGAAATTGTTGTACATCTTACTTCGGTGAGTAGCGTCTTAAAAGCTTGTGAGCGGCCATTTAAGATACTCTACTGGTCGGTCTCACCCCATCAGAAGCAAGGGAGAATGAAGAAAACTAAAGACAGAGGGAAAAATTAGTTCAAATGACCAATGGACCACAACTACCACAGCCTCTAGCACCCAGTCCAGTACAACTAGATGGTGCCTGGCTACCATCACTGAATGCTCTGACAGGAATTGCAATAGAGGGTCCTGGACAGAGTTAGAGAAAAATGTAGAATGAAATTCTAACTCACAAAAGAAGACCACACTTAGTGGCCTGACAGAGACTGGAGGAACCCAGAGGGTTGGCCCCCAGACACCTTTTTAGCTCAGTAATGAAGTCACTTCTGAGGTTCATCCTTCATCCAAAGATTAGACAGGCTCATAAAACAAAACAAGACAAAAGGGGCACACGAGCCCAGGAACAAGGACTAGAAGGCAGGATGGGACAGGAAAGCTGGTACTAGGGAACCCAAGGTTGAGAAGGGAGAATGTTGACATGTCCTGGTTGGTACCCAGTGTCTCAAAACAATATGTGTATTTACTGTTTAATGATAAGCTAGTTCTATAAACATTCATCTGAAAGTACAATAATAATAATAATATTAAACAGACATGATGTCTGCTTTCATAAAGCCAGTGATTAGAAGGGAAGGCAGGCCACAAGCAGAAGAACCCACCTACTTGTAATTACAAATTATGTTATAAATAGATGAATGTCCTATTGGAACAACTGTTAATTTTTTTTTTTAATATTATAGCTACCAAGTAATGTGGACCTAATCGTTATAATTAATGTTGATCCTTAGGATTTAACATAGCTATTGTATTTGAAACTTATTACTTAAATTACCACAGCTCAACGTCTGCAGCATGCTCCCTGAATCACGCATAGTACATTCTACTTTAAAATTTGAAAACTTTAAACTTTATTTTGAAACTTATTACTTAAATTATCACAGCTCAACGTCTGCAGCATGCTCCCTGAATCACGCATAGTACATTCTACTTGAAAATTTGAAAACTTTAAACTTTTACTGTTGTGATAACTTGTGGAATATAGTGAGAAGACTTGTAAGACTTTGTTTAGTGATGTACTCTGACAGACTTTCCAAAGTTAAGCATTGTGGGTACAGTTGGAGAACTTGCATGAATTAATGAAGAATGATTAAATTAATAAAAATAAAATCTTAAAGAGGGCTTTGTTGTTGTTAGGTGCCATCAAGTCTGTTCCGACTCATAGTGACCGTGTATACAACACAATATACACTGCCCAGTCTTGTGCCAGCCTCACAATCATTGCTGTGTGTGAGGCCATTGTTGCAGCCACTGTGCCAGTCCATCTCATTGAGGGTCTTCCTCTTCTGTTTTGCTGACCATCTACTTTATTAAGCATGATGTCATTCTCCAGGGACTAGTCCCTCCTGATAACATGCACAAAGTACATGAGATTAAGTCTCACCATTCTCACTTCCAAGGAGCACTCTGTTACATTTCTTCCAAGGTAGACTTGTTCATTCTTCTGATAGTCCATGGTATGGTCAATATTCTTCGCCAACACCATAATTCAAAGGCATCAGTTTTTCTTTGGTCTTCCTTATTCGTTGTCCAGCTTTCACATGCATATGAAGCGATTGATAATATGATTTGGTTCAGGTGTACCTTAGTCTTCAAAGTGACATCTTAGCTTTTCAACACTTGAAAGAGGTCTTTTGCAGCAGATTTGCCCAATGCAACACGTTGTTTGATTTCTTGACTGCTGCTTCCATGAGGTTGTTTGTGAAGAAGACTTAGGAGGGATGATTTGAATATAACAACATGTATATGGACATGGAGACAGAATTATTTTTCTACTAGTAAAGGTGGTATTACTAGGGAATGAGGAATAACATTCAGGGAAGAATATTGTGAAAAAAATAGAAATATCAGAGCACTGTGCTGAAAGGAACAGGTTAAGGTCTGAAAGAGCGATGACATATCTAGTCCTGCAGCTGGAAACTAAGTGAAACTCAGAAAATGATGGATGAGAATTCAGAAATTAGCAAGGGTCAGTGATGGCCAGAAGAAAATAGAACTAAGGTGTAACGTGGAAAAAATAGTGAAATCCAACCATCGTTTTGAGTCTGTGCATCAAAGTGTGAAAAGTAGTTGAAAGAAACTTAATATGAATGGAGAATTATTTTTAGTTTTCTAAGAGAATAGCTGGAAATATACCAGAAAGACATAAAATAAAACATGGACTTGAAATTTTCACGAGATTAAAGAAAAGTACCCAGAAGTTATGCAGATTTCCAGCAGAATATTCATTACAACTAACAATCTAGATTATTACATTAGGCTACTAGTGATAATACTATTGTAATTAATGCCATTGAGTCTCTTCTGACTCATAGCAACCCTGTGTACAACAGAAAGGAAACTGCCTGGTCTTGCACCATCCTCGCAATCATTGCTAATTCCCAAACAGCGATGATCTGGCTAGTTTAAAATTTTCATGGTAGTCTGAGGTACCAGGTCTTTCCTAAGTTTCTTTCCCATTTTATATTTCCACACAGGGCCATCATACTCTGTGTTTTAGATTTCTGTAATGATGTAGCTGTGCTCGGAAGTGCTTGTATGTTCCTCACCTCTCTTATTGTCTTTATATATTCTTCTCTCCTATCATGACTGAAAAGGCCATCAGCATCTAAGACCTTGATCAAGCTGAGTCACAACTTTCTCATCTTTAAAGATGTCTTCTCATGGCTACTGTATTTGGAAGAACTGTTTATATTTCACGACTTTTGTCCTTCAGGACTTGTATTTAACTGTATAAAATATACTTTGGAACTTCATACCCAGATATTTTTATTTCTCCTTTTTATTCTTATATGACCTTTTAATAGTGAGTAAGTGGACATAAAGGAGCCCTGGTGGCACAGTGGCTAAGTGCTCAACTGCTAACCAAAAGGTCAACAATTCGAATCCACTAGCTGCTCAGTGGGAGAAAGATGTGGCAGCCTGCTTCTGTAAAGATTGTTGTTGTTAGGTGCCGTTGAGTTGTTCTGACCCATAGTGACCATATGTACCACAGAACGAAACACTGCCCGGTCCTGCACCATCCTCACAATCATTATGCTTGAACCCATGGTTGCAGCCACTGTGTCAGTCTACCTCATTGAGGGTCTTCCTTTTTTCTGCAGACCGTGTACTTTACCAAGCATGATGTCCTTCTCCAGGGACTGATCCTTCCTGACAACATGTCCAAAATACATAAGACGCAGTCTCGCCATCCTTGCTTCTAAGGAGCATTCTCATTGTACTTCTTCCAAGATAGATTTATTCGTCCTTTTGGCAGTCCATGGTATATTCAATATTCTTCGCCAACACCACAATTCAGAGGCGTCAGTTCTTCTTCGATCTTCCTTATTCATTGTCCAGGTTTCACGTGCATATGATGCGATTGAAAATACCATGGCTTGGGTCAGGGACACTTTAGTCTTCTAGGTGACATCAGCCTTGGAAACCCTATGGGGCAGTTCTACTCTGTCCTATAAGGTCACTGTGAGTCAAAATCAACTGGATGGCAGTGATTTTGGTTTTCCGTTAAGGGAACGTTGGTGGTTCCGTGGTAGAATTCTCACTTGCCTTGTGCGAGACCTGGTTCAGTTTCCTCTTTGAACCCCAGCCAGGGCACTTCATGCACAGCCACCATCTGACAGTGGAGGCTAATGTGTTGCTATGATGCTTAACAGGCTTCAGCAGAGCTTCCAGACTAAAACGGACTAGGAAGAAAGACCTGGTGGTTGGCTTCTGAAAGCAAACCACTGAAGACCCTATGAATAACAGTGGTCTGAACCCCAGCCTATTACGGGGATGATGCAGGACCGGGCAGCATTGCCTTCCATGGTGCATGAGGTCACCATGAGCTGAAGGCAACTCAAGGGCACCTAACAACAATGTATGATTGTGGTAGCCAAACTGAAAGAGGACCGAGGGTAGTTGTCAGTAAGATTATGGAAAAGGTAGCCCATTCTGGATTTATCATTTATAGGGGAAAATTAGAATTTATCCCACAGTTTATCTAATTTAAGGAATCTATTATGAATCAGTATTTGTAATATAAACATAACAGAATATTTACCATATAAATTTCTAGCTCTTATACTGTAAAAGAGCAAAGGTCTGTCTGCATCTGTTTACATTTCTACACAAAGCAGCCCTTTCATTTCTGGCTTCTTTTCTGGATTTTCTAAAATGTTTTGGGTACAATGGAAGATCACCATTTATGAATATTAGCAGAAGTAGATTGGTGCCCTAAAATTGTGAGTACTAGAAAACCAAATAAAAGCTGTTGCCTCAAAGTGGCTATTTATAGGATTAAGGGACAGACGCTTTGGAGAAAATAAGTGACACATCCTGTTGTTTATCATGATATTGTTTATCTGAGAACAGCAGTCGTGCTGAATAAATAAAGTAAAATGTCTCAAATTCTATAAGTTGTGCTTTTATTGTTGTTGGAAGAAAGTAATTCATTGTACATAAAGATAGAAAAAAAATTTTCTTTTTTAAAGATAGAAACATATTACCGAGATTAAATTCTAATTTTTATTAATGACTTATTTTAGGTCTTGAGACAACCCCTTCTCAGGTTTTCTGCTTTGAAGTTTACTCTTGGAAACCATAAGATTTAATATGGAATTTGAAGTTCAGCTAATTACAATAGTCTTGTGCTCAATGAGATGATTAAAATTCACTCTGATACTAGAATTCAGTTATTCTTTTAACTCTTTTATCCTTTTTCAAATATAGAAATGAAATTATGTAGTTTGTATCCCATTTTGCAGAGCCAACTTTGCTCGTAGGAAGTTAGTCCTCAAATACTAACCTTTTTTCTATTTTGTCACGTACGGTACCAGGCAAGCATAGAAAATGGTGGTTTGTGGGTAGGGGATTGAATAACATGTAGTGACCTGGATTTTTATCTGTTCATATATATATATTTTTAAATATCACCTTCTAACCATAAGGACTTTGGATTAAAAACAAAGAAAAAATTGTTCTACTATTTGTCATACTAGCAATCAAGGCTACATATGTGACATTGGCCCTTACTGTTAATTTTTGAGCATTTGCTCAGGGAAATTCTTAGTACTATTAATATTTTAGCTTAAAATATTCATTCTAAATAGTATAATATTATACTATTAGGCTTATTCAGTATGTATAGTCTAGCTATGAGGAAATACTAATATAAGAGATTATATATGTAGATATATACATACATACTTGTGTACACACACACACATATGGGACAGTTCTACTCTTTCATATGTGGTTGCTATGGATCCAATTCAACTCCATAACACCTAACACCAGCAACATGTATGTGTGTGTGCTCTTCATTTCGTTTTGTATAACTCCTACCCATACTTGGATATATGTTTTAAATGTTCCCAGTGTTGGTAAAATTAATACTTCAATTTCACATATGTGCAGAAGTTAAGTAATATGGCATCCTCGAAGTCTCATTTGGAATCACCAGAATTTCAGCATCCTAGGTAGCTATGATATACTCAATTTCAGTTACATAGATCTTGTTATCTGTTAATGTCCAGAAACTGGCGTGGGTGTGTCTTGAGGCGGAAGTAGACAAGAGGCAATAAGTAACCAGGCAGATAATCACATTGCCCTGGAGAAAAGGAAGAATTTAAGTGCTAGAGAACTGTGATAAGAAGGTAGATATATCTAAAAAGGCTGGATTAAGGCTAATCAGGAAACCCTGGTGGCACAGTGCTTAAGAGCTAGGCTGCTAACCAAAAGGTTGGCAGTTTGAATCCACCGGGCACACCTTGGAAAACACTATGGGGCAGTTCTACTCTGTCCTTCAGGGTCACTATGAGCCGGACCTGATGGCGACTCGTATGGTTTTTTGTTTTGTTTTTTTTGGTTAGGGCTAAACCAGTGGATGAGGTGGAGGGAAGGAATTGCTTTTCTTGAATCATTACTATATTCCAAATAAATAATATTATTATTAATTTTTTCATTAAATTGAGATAGTCACTTTGCCTCCTAAGGTAGCTACATTTACTTAATCAAAGAAGTAATTGGAATAACTTTTTTTTCACTAAATTTACATAAACTATTTAAGGCAATTCTATTTTAATGAAATACCAGTATAGAAGTCAATATAATAGAAATCGACTAGAAATCTAATAGGAAGTTTTTACTTTATAAAGACTAGATGGGATGGGAAGAAAGTTATTTTCCTCCTAAAATTTATTTTTACTTCTAGTGGATATTTTACTAACAACCTAAGGATGTTTTGAAGTAAGAAGTTACACATTATTTATTAAAAAAAAATTAGGTAGATATTTTCTGGTTATATTTTACCATAGTAGAATAGTATGAGGGGGAAATTTTTTACGATCAATAATTATAAATGAGTAGATTATTACAACTGCACCTAAGTTTTATAGCCTTTAAAAAATACCACACCGTGTATATATATATATATATACTTACTTCTTGGAAGATATACACAAGAAAACATGCACCCATTCAACAATTTTTACATATACAGTTCTCATTGTCTCAGCACGTATTTTTTTCACCACCGTTAATCCAGGCTCTCTGCCCCCCAAATTTTTCATCCATGCTTTAGAGTTCCACATAGGTAATTATTTAAAAGGACTTGATGGTAAAGGTAAACATTATTTATTGAACTAAGCAGTTGTTTAGTTTAAAGATGACTTCATGGCATAGTTTCAGTTCAAGGTTTAAAAGTTGTTCAGGCAGTAGATGCGGAGGTTCCTCTAGTCTCAGTGTATCTATTAAGCCTGGTTTCTGATAAGAATTTGAAGTCCCATTCTCCTTTCAGTCAAGATCCATCTGTTGGGTCCCTGATCAATATGTTCAGTAATGGTAGCTGGGCACTATCCATTTCTTCTGGTCTTACGACATAGGAGTTAGTAATTCATGGAGGCAACCAGGTTTTCAGACCATTTTCTTCTCTAGTTCCTGGGTCTCCTCCTTCCTCTGTTGCTCCGGGGGAATAAAAACCAACAGTTGTATCTTAGATGGCTGCTTGCAAGGTTTTAAGACCCCACCTATTATTTACTGAATTAGGAGATAGAGCAGAAACTCTTAAAAGTATCAGGCCAATTAACTTGACAGGCCCCAAACCATTACCGTAAACTTTTGAACTAAGAAAACTAATCTCATGAGGTGTTTATTTGTGCCTAAGTAGTATTATCAGCAGTCTTTTGTCTTTTCTCTTTTTTTTGGTTACTGTTTTTTTTGTTGTGAAATTAAATATAACATTCTGTTTGTCACTTCATTCCCACCTCCTTTATTTCTGGTGTACAAATCAGTGATGTCAGTTACAATAGTCAAATGTTGTAACAGTTGCTCTTAGTCAATGCCAATGTTCCCATCACCATAGACAAACATTCAGTAGTTCCCGCAAAATGACTCTCCCTTTCCCTCCTCCCTCCTGTCCCTAATAACCACTAGTAACCATTTGTTTCTAAATACTTACCTATTCTTGCTAATATAAGTGAGACCATATAATATTTGTCCTTTTGTGATTTACTTCACTCAACATAATGTATTGCAGGTTCATGCATGTTGTAGCATGTATCAGGACTTTGTTTTTCTTTAAGACTGAATAATAATCCATAGTATGTGTGTATCACATTTTGTTTATCCATTCATCTGCTAAAGGGCATATAAGTTGTTTCCATCCTTTTGTTGCTGTGAATAGTGATGCATTGATCATCAGTAGTGTACATATGTCTGTTTAGGTCCCTAGGGTATATACCTAGGAGTGGGATTTCTGGATCTCTAGTTCTAATTTTTTGAGGCGTTGCCATACTGTTTTCTACAAGGATTGTACCATTTTGCATTCCCACCAGCAGTGGATAAGGGTTCCAATCTCCCCATATCCTCATCAACATTTGTTATTTTCCCTTTTTTTTTTTTTTAATTTTTATCATTGCCATTCTAGTAGAGTGTGAAGTGATACCTCATTGTAGTTTTGATTGGCATCTCTCTAATGGTAATGAAAGGCGCTCTGGTGGTGCAGTGGTTAACCGCTTGACTGCTAACTGAAAGTTTGGCAGTTTGAACCCACCAGCTGCTCTGTTGGAGAAAGATGTGGCAGTCTGCTTCCATAAAGATTTTTAGCCTTGGAAACCCTGTGGGACAGTTCTACTTTGTCATATAAGGCCACCATGAGTGGAAATTGACTCGATGGCAAAGGGTTTGGTTTTTTGGATTGGTGAAGACATCTGTATTCTCATGTGTTGCCTGCTTAAATATCCTCTTTGGAGAAAGGTCCGTTCATGTCTTTTGCTCATTTTTTGATTGGGTTATTTGTCTTTTTGTTGTTGTGGAAGTTTTATGTATATTTTGTCTATTAGATCCTGTTTGGATATGTGGCTCCCAAAGACTTTTTTCACAGTCTATATGTTATTTTTTATTCTTTTGATAAAGTCTTTTAATAAGCGTAAGTATTTAATTTTTATGAGGTCCTAATTATCTGTTTTGTCTTCTCTTATTCGTGCATCTGTTGTTGTATTTGATAGTCTATCATGAAAGAAAACTAGATCCTATAGTTTTGCCCCTATGTTTTCTTCCAAAAGCTTTATAGTTTTAACATTTAGGTTAAAACTATTTAGGTCCTTCATCCATTTTGAATTCGTTTTTGTGTATGGTGTGAAGTATGGGATGGATCCTGCTTCATTTTTCTGCATGTAGAAGTCCAGTTTTTCCAGTACTGCTTGTTGAAACCTGGTGGCATAGTGGTTAAGAGCTATGGCTGCTAACCAAAAGGTTGGCGGTTTGAATCCACCAGGCGCTTCTTGGAAACCCTATGGGACAGTTCTACTCTGTCCTATAGGGTTGCTAATGAGCCGGAATTGACTCATGGCAGCAGGGTTTTTTTTTTGTTGTTGTTACTTGTTGAAAATTCTTTTCCTTCCCTCATTGAATGGAGTTAGCACTGTTGTTTAAAATCAGTTGTCCTTGGTATATATAGAGTTTATTTCTGGTCTTTCAACTCTACTCCACTGGCCTTTGTGTCTATCATTAAACCAAGTACCAGGCTGTTTTGATTACTGTAGCTGTAGAGTATGCTTTGAAATAGGGGAGTGTGAGGCCTTTACTTTGTTCTTTTTCTTCAGAATTGCCTTGATTTTTCAGGGCCTCTCTCCAATATATTTTTAATTGAATGAATGAGGGAGTCATACATCAATCACTACAAGATCTCATTGGACTCTCAAAATAGATTCTACCTGTGAATCTTATGTTATGACATAATGAAATAGCCATATTGCTTGTTTAGGAAACATGTCCTCTAAAGGTAAAGTTGGCACAGTAATTTCCAAGAAAAATTCCACAACTTCTTGTATGCCTAATGTTCTCTGAATTTGTTGGTTCGGGGCAAAAGATAACATTGTAGGTTTAATTTCTTGGTTATGGTTTGCTAGCTTAGAAGTGGGGTAGGGAGTGGTTTTAAGTTTTTGGTGTATTCGATCAGAATTATATTTATACACAATTGCAGTATTATTTTACCGTATTATTAGGGTAGGACCAAAATGAAAGAGAAATGCCTATTGGAAAAAAACAGTGCATGACAAGAATGTTGAATGTATGATATGTTGATACAAAGTGGCAACACTTGAAAATTATGATCCTTAATATTTGACCTCAAGTCACCTCAAGTTATTTTTACCTCTTTCCAAATTGCCCATTATTTAATTAGCAAGAAATGCTAAGACACTTTAGAAGTTCTATATATAAGTAAGGTTTTTCTCATAAACTGACCTACCAAAACAAAACCAAACCCATTGCCATCAAATCGATTCTGACTTATAGCAACCCTGTAGGACAGAGTATAGAACTGCCCCGTAGAATTTCCAAAGCTGTAAATCTTTACAGAAGCAGATTTCCACTTCTTTCTCCTATGGAGTAACTGGTGAGTTTGAACTGCCAACCTTTCGATTAGCGGCTGAGTGCTTTAACCACTGCACAACGAGGGCTCCTTATAGATTGACCTAGTGATATTAAATTGGTATAAAGCTCAAAATCCATATTTAACATTTAATGGAACGAACAAACTAATTCTGCAATTTAACTCAACATTTGTAGTAATATGACTTGTACCCTAATGGCTTGTAATTAATTTTTCTGAAAATCATATTTATGATAGTCTGCAGATTCGGGGCTTTATCTAATACGTAATGTTCATTTTGAGCCTTTAATTGCATTTAAATTAAAATTGGCTTAGCAGGAAGATGAATTGGGGGAATGCATCAAACCACCCAGCATGTCCTGAAGATGTGAGCCTGAAAATGCAATTTGGTGGAGATGTGCAGGATCATTTGGAGTTCATTAATTTTTATTGCACAGGTAGTTTTACTAAAGTAGGTTATTTTCTTTGAAATTTATATTTATGTTTATGTCAATAGCTGAGTATTGTATTATCCCTTACATCTATTACATTTTATTAACCTGGCCTAATAGAGGTTGTTCATATTGAGAAGAGAGATAATTTGTGTTTGTCTCACATTCTGATTTGATGAAACTAGTACTGTAACAATGCGTTCTTTTGCAGGTGGGAGGTGGTAGTTGGGTGGAGGGGATTGCTGTGAAGGAAGTCAAACAAGTGTGTGTATATTCAGGTTTCAGAGCTGGCATTCTGGAGGAACTTAGTGAGGACTCTCTGAGAAGACATTTCTTACTTCTGACCTCAGGCCTCTGAGCTGAATCACCTTTTCTCTCTGTGTGACTAAGGTTCTGACCTGGCCATAGCAATGAAGGGCTACTGATGTACAGCTCTGTTTGGAGGTGTAATGTGCCCAGACCTTGTCCAGCCAGCTTGTAAGTGATTCCTTAACTTGCAGATGCTGTCGAAGTTACACAATTTAATTATAATGTCACTCTTACAATTATAAGGGAAAAGAAGCTTTTGCCATTGTCTAATGAATACAAATCGTTCGCAATTAGAAAATACAAAGAAATGAAAATTAACATTTGTTCTCTTTGCCAAGGAATTTACATTTGTGCAACTGATACCAATAAGTAAAATAATTACCTAAATTCATTATACACATGTGCTATTTGTTTTAGCGATTGTGTATCAGTCTTAATAAAATTATATTGTTAGCATTTGCCACTCTGAACTCATTTCCCCCCTTTGCAGACAGGGTCGCTGTGAGTCGAAATCGACTCGATGGTGACAGAGACAGGCTTGCAGACAGTGTAAATAGGGGTAGAAAAAGCTTCAGGATGAGCAAATGCCTGCTACAGAAATGAATTATATAATTGTGGTAATGATTTTCCCTAAAAGTCTCTCTGCCAACTGTAACATTTTTTCACTCCCCCACACATCAGTGTGCTGTCTCATTTCATGGAAATGTGGAAATAGTTCTCCATTCTGACAATCTGATGCACAAGTTCCTAGTTTGTGGTCGGAGATGATAGAAGCCCATATTCATTTAATACTCGCCAATCAGAACTTGACAGAGTATTGCTTATTTTCTCATTTCATCACTGAAGCATGCTGTTGTAGTTTAGTCCCTAATTACTCTCAGACTGAGACGCTCCAAATATCCCCATGGTGGTAATATTTTCCTTCCTTGGGGAGCCATTACGTTGTTTGGCAGACTGAAACACTAGCCTTCCGTTGTTGGAACACTACCCCTCATGTAGTGCCACATCCTCTCCTCAGTGCTATCTGCTCTGTGACTTTGGTCCTGCTGCTACATTTCAGGCTCTCCTGTACGCAATCACATTTGCCTTCCTTCTCTCTGACTGATTGGACTGCTGCCAGCTCCCTATTCAGGGCCAAGGACAGGAGAATGGGGGGGTATCTGAATAGAACTGCTTAATGATCTAATGGACCAGTGCCTCTCTCCCGCTGAGAGAGAGGGCTTATTTGTTTGCTGGTTACAGAAAAGGTCAGGGAAATCCTTTTCAACAAAGGCTGTGACAGTGAGAATGTGCAATACCATACATTACTGGGGTTTGAATAACTTAATACCTTGGGTGCGCCCCACCCCCCAGCAAAATAAAAAAACTAATACTTATGGTCTTTATTTCATTTTCAATATCCTCCAGATGGCAGGAAAATGGAAGTGGTGAAGCTTGGGTTCACACAATAGTTTTCCACCAAATGCCAAATATCAGGAAGCTTCACAGGTATTCAGTTCTGAAGGGCGTGATGAAGTGTGGAAATCTGCTAAAGATGGCTGGTCTGTTCTAAAGGAACTATTATTTGCTTATTTAAAATTATATATATGTACATGTGCACACTCCCACACTCACACACACAACATACACACACAAACACACCCCTTCGAGGATCTACAGCATCATATTCAATGGACCTTGAAAATTTGTCACTTTTGGTTTTGAGGGATACTTCTTCAAATACATTTCCCAGCTGAACTTTTCATCTGCTTGCACTTCATCAAATAAGCACAAATAGTTATTTACTGTAACATACTGGGAATCTTTGGAGAAAACATTTTTAAATCTAAGTAAAGAAATAAATGCTGTGGCTGGAAATTGCATTGGCAGTACTTGAGCTGTAACGCCCAGGGATAACAACCTGAGAAAAAGTTTTCGTCTATGTATATCTGGCGTCCTTCTTCGTAACCTTGATAAACATCTCTAAAAATTATGGTTTCTTAGATGGTGAGGGGTAATTGAGTATTATAAAAGGAAAACAGACTGTAAGGGAAAAGCCTTTAAACTTAGATGAGTCAGCTATCACACTAGGGAGAAATTTGGTGAGAAATTAACTGAGTAGGGGAGGTTTAGATTAAGCCATGGAGTAGCCTACTGCTACCAGTGCTACTTCTATTGAGATGTTTATTTAAACAAAGAAATCATCAAACAATAGTTTGAAGGAAGTTTATTTTTCTTCCTTTTTTATATTTTCTGAGAAAGGGAATAGAGAAGGCAGGAACGGTTCATCTCTCCATGTCACGGCTCACCTGCGCTGGAGGTGGGGTGCACGGCTGCCTGCAGCCTGCTCACTCAACTGTATTTGACTAGGGCCGTCAGCTCCTCAGCTTTCGCAAGCATTGAATATGTCAAAAATCTTTCAAAGAAAGTGTAAATTTTAACTGGCCTGTTTCTGGTTCATATTTAATGCTGTTTAAAAAGCTTCAAGCATGTTGATGTCCAAGAGGCTCTCAGCTGTGTGAGCTGTGCAACTCAGCTGAATTGTCGGTTGGGTATGTGATTCCAAGCAATCAGAATATGACACAGTTGGTACAGATCATTTTTAAATATCTAAGGAGCTTGGAGTATTTTGTCAAGCAACCTGAAATTTAACACTTTTTTTCCTAGGTGGACCCCTGTGCCTAGAGTATAATTTTTGTACTTGATGTACTGCTTGACAGGAGTGACTTCTGGCAAGTGTGAATGCCACTGATTTCCTTTAGAAGATTCCATATTTATTGCTTGCTTTTTAAAAAGAAAACAGCCTGCAAAATGTTTTATAAGGATAAGTTACTACTGTGATTAAAACGGTGATAATTATTTTCTATGAACCTGTCTTCTGGCATGTTAAAAGGCTAATGCTCAGCTAGCTACTGGGTTGGGGAAAATTGTTGTCTTATTTCATTGCAAGAAGTCCTTCCCTTGCAGAGGGAGGATGGTCACCTTAGCACTCCCATCTCAACTAACGGCTGGGGGATGCATAGTCATTGCCTTCATGCCATTGGTATGATCCAGTTTGTTTTTGCTTTGACTACTATAAAAATAAATGTAACCGTAGAACATATGGAAATGTGACCTAAGAGGGCTTGAATTTACAATGTTCTCAAGCTAAGATATAGAGAATCAGGGTGGAGTAACCATGAGTATACATCTCATCCCTGATTGGCGTTTAGAGATGACAAATGGCTTTTTTGAAGGATGCATCTTATATTCTCCTAATTCAAAGCCTGTGGATGCCTGGAAAAGCAGCACAGGTCTCTTAGTTATTAGCCTCAAGCTGTACAATGTGTAGCATTTTAAAAAGTGTGGCTTAAAGCAGAGCTGCTTACTCTTGTTGCCAAATTTCTTGGCATAATGTTTTTTTGTAGGCAATTACTGGGGATTTCCTATGAGGAAAGAGGGGATGGGGGCAGAGAATTTATAAAAATGAGTAAAGAGGAAGACAGACCCTCACATATTGAAGAACAGATTCTGTAGTCTTGGTAGCTGGCAGAGATGTTAAGTGCTTTTCACAGTCAACATTCAAACAGATTATCAGATGGCATATTTCACCCTGTTGTTACTTTAAATGAAGTGACCATGAAATCAACAAATCTGCTGTCAGGTGCCTGTCACTAAGATAGTTCTTCCTGTCACACAATGCCTCACATAGCAGGTAATGTGTTTTTAAGAATCAGTCCTGTGTCACCTCATCAAGTCCTTGTTAAAAAGATGAAATAAGACGGATGGTTTTGTCTACCATGGAGTTCAGTGAAATTCAGTAGACGGAAATGTACAGCCCACAAAGAAATGTTTCAAAGAGAGTAACGTATGTACTAAAAAAGAATAGTTATCACTTATTATTATATGGCCTTTGCTGGTGTCCTTGGAATCACTATGCACTTTTTCTTCATTTAATTCTAGACTCAGTCAAATTAAGTAGATCAGAATATGAGCTCAGTGATGAGGGCTAGACAGTTTAGTTTTGCACCGTCTAACGTATGATCCTGCAGAATACTAACACAATGCTAACTTAGGATCTTTAAGAAATGCTTTTCTTCCTAGAAGAGAGATACTAGCTTACCAAGTTATGAGGAGTGTCTCAGAATATTTTTGTTGAGTTTTTTTTTTTTTTTTTTACTGCATTTGGGGAGGTGTTCTCTGTTTTTTTGGTGTTGTCTTCTCTAAGCTGTCATTTGGCAAGATTCGCTCAGTATTTTGAAATGATAATGGAAAAAAAATAAACAATCCAAGTACAAACCATGCACATATTAAAAACCATGTGAACAATGTAGCACGCACCCATATCTGAGTTTTTATATTGATCAGCTGTGGTTCCCATTCAGTCAAAGACCTTATTCATAGAAGAATACATTTTATGGATAAGTTTGGTTTGGTACAGAATTGACCCTAAGCATGATTTTCTCTTTGTGAAGCACCATTGCTACAACCATAGGTACAACACTGAACCTACGTAACCTACAGTTCTGCTGAAAATCGTTGATGTCATAATGTAGTTGTTCTTGTTAGGTGCCGTCAAGCCAATTCCAACTCATAGGGACCCTGTGCACAACAGAATGAAACACCGCCTGGTCCTGTACTATCCTCACAATTGTTGCTGTGCTTGAGCCCATTGTTGCAGCCACTGTATCAGCCCATCTTGTTGAGGGCCTTCCTGTTTTTCTCTGACCGTCTGCTTTACCAAGCATGATGTCTTTCTCCAGGGCCTGATCCCTCCTGATAGCATGTCCAAAGTAAGATGTAGCCTCTCCATTCCTGCTTCCAAGGAGCATTCTGGTTGTACTTCTTCCAAGACAGATTTGTTCATTCTTTTGATAGAAAAAAAAAGTTTTTTTTTTTTTCTATCAAAAGATAGTCCACGGTATATTCGATATTCTTCACCAACAGCACAATTCATAGTCCAGCTTCTCAGATTATTTGCTGAGCATATGGATTGAATAAGAATGGTGAAAGGATACAACCCTCAAGCACACCTTCCCTGACTGTAAACTATGCAGTATCCCCTGTTCAAACGACTGCCTCTTGATCCATGTACAGATTCCTCGTGAGCATAATTGGCCGTTCTGGAATTCCCATTCTCTGCAGTATTATCCATAATTTCTTATGATCCACACAGTCGAATTCCTTAGCATAGTCAATAAAACACAGGTAAACATCTTTCTGGTATTCTCTGGTCTCAGCCAGGATCCATCAGACGTCAGCAATGATCTCCCTGGTTCCACATCCTCTTCCAAATCCAGCTTGAATTTCTGGCAGTTCCCTGTTACTGTACTGCTGCAGCCGCTTTTGAATGGTCACCAGCAAAATTTTGCTTGCATGTGATGTTAATGATATTGTTCGATAATTTCCACATTGTTGGATCACCTTTCTGGGGAATAGGCATAAATATGGATCTCTTCTGGTCCATTGGCCAGGTAGCTGTCCTCCAGATTTCTTGGCATAGACAAGTGAGCACTTCCAGCACTGCATCTGTTTGTTGAAACATCTCAATTGGTATTCCGTCAATTTCTGGAGCCTTCTTTTTTCACCAATGCCTTCGGTGCAGTTTGGACTTCTTCCTTTAGTACCACGGGTTCCTGTTCATATGTTACCTCCTGAAATGGTTGAACCTCGACCAATTCTTTTTGGTATAGTGACTCTGTATTCCTTCCATCTTCTTTTGATGCTTCCTGCATTGTTTAATATTTTCCCCATAGAATCCTTCAGTATTGCAACTCGAGGGTTGATTTTTTTCTTCAGTTCTTTCAGTTTGAGAAATGCTGAGCGTGTTCTTCCCTTTTGGTTTTCTATTTCCAGGTCTTTGTGCATGTCATCATAATACTGTGCTTTCTCAACCTGCCCTTTGAAATCTTCTGTTCAGCTATTCATCATTTTTTCCTTTTGCTTTAGCTACTTGACGTTCAAAAGCAAGTTTCAGAGTGTCTTCTGACATCCATTTAGGTCTTTTATTACTCTCCTGTCTTTTTAATGACTTCTTGCTTTCTTAATGTATGATGTCCTTGATGTCATTCCACTAGACTTGTCTAGTCTTCAGTCATTAGTGTTCAGCACATCAAATTTATTCTTGAGATGTTCTCTAAATTCAGGTGTGGTATACTCAAGGTCATACTTTGGCTGTTGTGCACTTGTTCTAATTTTCTTCAGTTTCAACTTAAACTTCCATTTGAGTAATTGACGATTGGATCTGCAGTTGGCCCCTGACCTTGTCCTGACTGATGATATTGAGCTTTTCCATCATCTCTTTCTGCAGTTGTGGTCAATTTGATTCCTGTGTATTCCATCTGGTGAGGTCCATGTGTATAGTAGCTGTTTATATTGGCGAAAAAGGTATTTGCAATGAAGAAGTCGTTGGTTTTGCAAAATTCAGCCATATGATCGCCAGCATTGTTTCTATCACCAAGGCCTTATTTTCCAACTACCGATCCTTCTTCTCTGTTGCCAACTTTTGCATTCCAATCACCAGTAATTATCAGTGCATCCTGGTTGCATGTTCGATCAACGTCAGA
Source organism: Loxodonta africana (assembly GCF_030014295.1). Classification (NCBI taxonomy): domain Eukaryota; kingdom Metazoa; phylum Chordata; class Mammalia; order Proboscidea; family Elephantidae; genus Loxodonta; species Loxodonta africana. The sequence continues at coordinate 45,274,998 of NC_087351.1, forward strand.
CTGCTGAAGTTGCTAAAAATCTTCAATTTCTTCATCTTTGGCTTTAGTAGTTGGTGCATAAATTTGAATAATAGTCGTATTAACTGGTCTTCCTTTATAGGCGTATGGATATTATCCTATCACTGACAGCATTGTACTTCAGGATATATCTTGAAATGTTCTTTTTGACAATGAATGCAGTGCCATTCCTCTTCATGTTGTCATTCCTGGCATAGTAGACCATATGATTGTCCAATTCAAAATGACCATTACCAGTCCATTTCAGCTCACTGATTCTAGGATAATGATCTTTATATGTTCCATTTCATTTTTGATGATTTCCAATTTTCCTAGATTCATACTTTGTACATTCCAGGTTCCGATTATTAATGGATGTTTGCAGCTGTTCTTCTTTTGAGTCATGCCACATCAGTCCATTTCAGCTCACTAACACCTAAGATATCAATGTTTATGCCTTCATTTTTGACAGTTTCCAGTTTTTCTAGATTCATACTTTGTACCTTCCATGTTCTGAATATTAATGGATGTTTGCAGCTGTTCTCGTTTTGAGTCATGCTACATCAGCAAAGGAAGGTCCCGAAAGCTTGATTCCATCCATGTCATAAAGGTCGACCCTACTTTGAGGAGGCAGTTCTTTCCTAGTCATATTTTGAGTGCCTTCCGGCAAAAAAAAAAAAAAATTTTTTTTTTTTTTTCCAGCCTGAGGGGCTCATCTTCCGGCACTGTGTCAGATAATGTTTTGCTGCTGTTCATAAGGTTTTCATTGGCTAATGCTTTTCAGAAGTAGACTGCCAGGTCTTTCTTCGTAGTCTGTCTTAGTCTGGAAGCTCAGGTGAAATCTGTTCTACCTGGTTGACCCTGGTGGTATTTGAATACCAGTGGCATAGCTTCCAGCATCACTGCAACACACAAGCCCCCACAGTACGACAAACTGACAGATGCATAGGGTCATGATTCAGTAGGATCTTTTAATACTACTGAGTTTGTTTCATCTGAATTCAGTTCACTGAGCTGATAAGACGATTCAACATCAAATATTGTTACAACATCAAAGTCAAAAGACCAGAATGTCGATTGGAACATAAGCAGCTTTATATTTGTGCATGGGTCCATCTTATCCATCCACCTCTTACAGAGTAATTATTATGAAGCCAAACCAGATATTGGACATAAAAAAGGAACAAAAATTAATACTAGCCTTCTAGTAATTCAGTCTGGTAGTGTAGACGAACAAATGCTTATTAATTTTCATGAATAAGTGTTAAAGGTCTAAGTCTGCCTGAGGGAGACAGAGAAGACTTCACAACCAAGGTAACATTTGAGAAGATCATGAAGGATGAGTAGGAGTTCCTCAGAAGGTAAAAGGAGGGTATACATGTAAAGGAATTGAGGGATGTAAGGGCGTGATGTGTGTTTAGAATGGTCTTATTAGCGCACTTATTTTGTACAAGGAAGATTATGCTCTAAAGACTTGTTTTTAATGGCCTGGAAGGAGAGGCTGCATTAGAACACGAATAGCACATTTGACGTGTTGAGATAGAATAGTCATAACTGTGATTACATTTTAACGTCATTGTGGAAGAATATTGAGCTATTTATTATCAGAGAAACCAAAGGTCCTTTTAGAGAAAAACAGTCTGAAGAAAATTGCCGTAATTATTCTTTATTGTCATTATTGCTGCTATTATTATTTTTATTTCCCATTTATGTTTTGTATGTTTAGTGCTGGTCCTTTTTCTTAGCTGTCTTTAGGCTCTCGTAGATAGATTCCTAGATGTTCTTCCCCAGGTTGCATTTGTAATGAGACTTGCAGTTTTCTTCACACTTTCTTACAGCTTGGTTGATAAAAATCACAATTTTGTTGTGTGTGTGTGTGTGAATTATTTAGCTAGATAATCACACCTGTGGTTCTTATAACAACAGGAGAAAAGTACTTTATTTTTTTCTAAATCACTGTATTCCAATTATATTTGGATTAAAAAATTATAATGTTGAGTTGGTATTTTTGCTGCTTAAAGATCAAGGCCATAGAAATATCATTTGTAGTTTTGAATTACCCAATCATGTCTTAGTATTATTTTTGATACGTATTACACAGTAAGGAGTAGGTTGATAAGTATATTTTCCTTATATTTGTAGTTACTGATTCTTCTAGCCTTTGAAGAAAAACTCTGTACTTGAATGTATGTGGGATTATTAGTGTTTTTCTCAGGTGTTGGAGGACAATTGAAACAAAATCAATTGGGAAACAAAAACCTTAGATACTAACACACACAAATTTTGGGGAGGATAAAGAAGCCATGCATAGTTTTTATTTACTCATAGATATTTGTGGTTTTAATTTCCTATCATTGGTCATTTCATATATACATATATATATATTATATAGTGCATATGTACTGTATGTGATTATGGTGGTTGGTCCTTTAATTACAGTATCTATTTAGAATTTTCTCGTATCTTAATGTGTTTGTTGGGAATTGGGGAACTTGCTTCTCCTCTCCTGAAAATGAGCTCATGAAAATGCATGAATGCTCTTGTCATTTGAGGTGGCAGGGGGTGTTTTTTGGCAGTACAATAAGTTTTTCCCTATAAAGAATAGCTAGGATGTAGCAGTGAAGTGTCGGAATGCATGGAGATCAGATTAAATGTATTTGAATTAGTATCTCTATGGGTTTTGTATCTCAAAGTCAAAATAGTCATTCTCATCAGATAAAAATATTCTTGACTGGAGAAACTCTGATCCAGAAACAATCTATCATTTGAATCCCCTGATTGTAATATGAATGGATATTCAAGTTCTAACACACTGAGAGTTAATGCTGTATCCCAGTGGTTTATTGAATCACAGTGCCATCTAAAGCGATCTTCGAAGAGGGAAACAAGTCGGAAGAAGTATTTAGATGCCAACTACCAGGGCACCTCACTATAGTGCAGTTTCTGATGGTAGAATTTGTAAAATGAAATGTCTGTCTCACTCCTCATCCAGGCATTGTTACTGAAATACAAAAGTGCTTATCTTTAAGGTCCTGCAAATATAAAATGAAGATAATAGTATAACAAAAATTCAATATATATGCCACCGGTAGCTCTGACATCAATAGATACATATATAGCCAAGATTCCAATTGCAGTTACTTGATTTTACCCGTTTTTTTTAATTACTTACCTTAAGTTATCAGAACTTTAAACTTGAGTTACTTTACCATGTCAGACTTTGAGGATTAGTCATTAAGTAATGAATGGTTACTGGAGGCATCATATGGAAGAAAACATGACCATTTTTGGATTTGGAAAATAGGAATCTCTATAATGGTGGTATAATATGTTTTTATTTATTCGAGTATCCTTTTAGGTGACATTTGCTATTTTTTAGCATTCTCTTTTACCTTTCAAACATTACTCATAATTTGTTGAACTCTCTTCAAAGTCGGCAGAGGCAATAATGTTCCCAGTACATAGAGCCCGAGGTACAGCATTTTTCTTGTTGCCGATTTGCGTTATTTGACTGTTTCCTGCATTAAAAAAAAAATTTTTCCCTTGGGTTTCAAAAAATTATATATGGCATTATTTGACTGAGCTTAGTAGACCACCTTGTAATGATATCTGGCTATAGATCCTTATGTGATGATAGGCAAAAAGTCTTTGATAAATCAAAATAGTATGCCAAAAAATGAAATATAAACTACACGACAATTAGATACAATGTATATCCATTTTCATATAAATATTTATGGTAAAGTAATACATTTCCAGAACTTGTTCATTATGAATTACTGTTACTTGGGCATAGTAGAAATAACAAGGCTTCTGAATCACATAGAACAAAGTTAAAATCTTGACTCCTCTTTACAAGGCATGTGACCTAGAGCAAATTAACTAAACTCTTTGGCCTTCAATCATTTCCTCTGTGAAATGATGATAATAGTATCTACCTGTAAGGTTTGGGTAAGAATTAGAGGTAACATATGTAAAGTGCTGGATACATTGGAAAAAAAAAAAAAAAAACTCACTGCCATCAAGTCAGTTCCAACTCATAGTGACCCTATTGGACAGAGTACAGCTGCTCCATAGGGTTTCCAAAGGGCACCTGGTGGATTCAAAATGCCAACCTTTTGGTTAGAGACTGAACTCTTAACCCCTGAGGCTCAATATGTGGTGATGGTGGTAGTGGTTTTTAGTACCGGAAATGATTGCTTCACATTGGTTTGTGAATACACGTTAAAAAAAAAAAAAACTCTAATTGAATGATACACTCTTATCTGAATATAGAACACTATCTATCCATAAAATGAATGGTAAGCATGCACCAGATTATTTAAAACACATTGAATGAATTCCAGGAACACCTGGACCTCCAGTGCTAATACAATTTGAAAGACAAGGAAACATTTCCACTTTACTATATAACTTTTAGAAAAATTTAGTGTAGATTGGTCACAAAACTCAATCCAAATTTGTGGTGGAATGAAGGTCTCTCTTAAAAAAGTAAAATAATAAAAGCTGTATCTCTGCATATTAATTTTAATCATATGGCTTTTGTTAGTTGGCAAACATTTGTTAAAAACCTCATGAAAAATAGAAACCACAATTCTTCTTCATGAAGTTTCTGATCTGCTTGCAAATCTTAACAGCAATATTCAGTAAAAGAGCTAAATAATAAAATTATAGTGTCAAACAGCAATAAGTATGATTAAAAACTATAAGTTTAAATACTAAAGGGATATGGAGAAAAGGAGAGATAAGAGTGAGTAGTGGGCTAATGCTGAGATAGTTTATTGGAAGAAGTAATTGAAATTATGAGAATATAGGGAAGGAAAAAGAAAGCTATGAAAAGGCAAAATTTACAGGAAATGTTAAGAAAAATCTGAAAATATATGGAAATAAAGATTTTTGCTTTTTAATTCCAGTTTTATTCAACAAATGATACGTACTAGCTTATCTACTAGCAATGGATCAATTGATGTTTTATTGCATTATGTATATATACAAACCCAGTTATTCTCTCAGCCACATCGTGATTAGCATATTATAGCAAAAGTCTAAGGAAACAGCTTCGTGCTTTATACTTCATTAAAGGGAAACAACAAAAGAAAAAGAAGAAACCACTTGCTTCTTTAATGATTCTTTTCCTACTGGGCCCTCAGAGATCTCCCTAGAGTACATCTCTGTGCAGTTGGGATTCTTTATGCTATGCACTTTTTAAGAAACCTAGTTATAGGCAGTGGATGAGGAAATTTTTCCACTAAAGTCTCAATAAGGTCTGAGATCTTGTACACAAAGTTCATATGTTGTTTGCACCACTGCCGTAGCAGTTCTTATCTCCCTGTAGATGTTTGCTTGGAAACATATTTGGGAGCTATCAGTGCACACATAATAATAGCAATCATGGAAGTGCTGATAAACTGGGGTGAAATGGATTAGAGGAACTTGAGGTCTGCATGAACTTGACCGGCAGTTTGCATGGAATAAATGAGTAAGAGAGCTGGAAAGACATGAGTTTGTGATCCGAGGTGCAAGGTATTAGAGCTTAGATTTCAGAAAATAGTTAGTTATAAAGGGTAAGGTGACTGGGGATAGTGCCCTTAGGAGTAGTAGAAGAAGTCTTTGGAGTTGAGAAGGTCTGGCATCGTCACTTTGGATGGGTCTTCAAAAAGACGTTGAACAATTTGTTTCAACCCACATAGAGCCAAGGAGAATGAAGAATACCAAAGACACAAGGTAAGTATGAGCCCAAGAGCCAGAACAGGCCACATAAATCAGAGACTACATCAGCCTGAGACCAGAAGAACTAGATGGTGCCCGGCTATGACTGATAAGTGCCATGATAGGGAGCAGAGCAGAGAACCCCCGAGGGAGCAGGAGAGCAGTGGGATGCAGACCCCAAATTCTTGTAAAAAGGCCAGACTTAATAATCTGACTGAGACTGGAAGCTAACTCTTCAGACAGGGATTGGATTGGACTGGTCTGTAGGACAGAAAATGATACTGGTGAGGAGTGGGTTTCTTGAATCAAGTAGACACAGGAGACTATGTGTGCAGCTCCTGTCTGGAGGGAAGATGTGAAGGCCGAGGGGGACAGAAGCTGGCTGAATGGACACAGAAACACAGGGTGGAGAGAAGGAATGTGCTGTCTCATTAGGGGGAGAGCAACTAGGAATATAGCACATAAGGTTTTGTATGAGAGACTGACTTGATTTGTAAACTTTCACTTAAAGCACAATAAAAAAAAAAAAAAAGACATCGAAGATGGACAAAGAGTTGAAATTGATTGAATGCCTACAAAGCCAGGCAGCATGTCAAGTGTATTACACATATATTTCACTAATCTCTGCAACACCCTACCTACACTATTTACTAATTGCCATTGTTTTGATTCCAACTCTTGGCAACCCCATGTGTGTCACAGTAGAACAGTGCTCCATAGGGTTTTCGGCAGCCAATTTTTTGAAAGTAGATCACCAGGCCTGTCTTCCCAAGTGCCTCTAGGTAGATTTGAATCTCCAACCATTGAGTTAACAGCCAAACACATTGACCATTTGAACCATAGAGGTATTTATATCCATCTTAAACATGAGGATACTGATGCTTAGAGAGTTTCAGAAAATTCACCAAGATCCTACAGCTAGCTGGTGGCAGCACTGTGATTCAAATGTATCTGATCTAACTCCAGAATCAATGTGCCTGTTACCTATGCTGGTAAGACATGTGGTGGTAGAGAGACAGATAAAAATAAAGGATGGAGTAGGTAAGAAATGATGGGAATGTTAGGTGGCAAGCAGGTGAGAGACTGATATAACTGGGGGTGTGCATGCTTCAAGTGAAGAATTTTTGCATGAGAACAGAGAAGTTGGGTCTGGTGGTATTGGAGAGTTAAGCTACCCTACTCCTAGGTAGGCTGTTGCACCCATGTGTGCATGCAGGTGTGCATGTTCTATGTGTTTTGTTGGAATGGTAGTAGGGAGAGATATACATCTTCCATTAGGAGGATTGCAGGAGAAGCAGAGTCCTGCAGGTGGGAGTGGAGAGCCATGCTTTGTTAGATTAAGAGGTAAAATGTACATTTTATGAAGAGCTTGGGGGGTAAAATGAGGTCACTGACAGTGGGCTAGATGTTAGTGGGAAAAGCCATGATCATAAGGTAGAGGTAGGGTGAAGAGTAGAGATCCGTAAGCAGGCAAGAGTATGCAGCAACCAGAGGGACTTGCATTTTGAATCCTGTTAAGAAAATAAAGACATGCATGAGATTTTTTAGCCTCAAGGTTTCTAATTATGACATACAATTGTTTTGGTGCCAGAACTGGCTAGAGGTCCCAGTTGGTGACAAGGCCTGGTTTTATAACCTTAAGGTGTGTGGAGCAACAATAGTCTTGGAAAAGTTACAGTTGTGACTTCCTTTTGCAGTTTTAAACAGAACATTAAAGTGAGAAATGATACTTTAAACATGGAAGCTTAAATTCTCCTCTATTTGCCTTTTTGAGTAAAACTAATGTTTCCCAGAATTATCCCAGAGAAAATGGGGCTCACCTAGCATTTCTGTAAATATGTGTCAGTTAACTTAATTGTGAAATTGTGCCTCAAATCTTAGCTGAGCAATTCAAATTTGTCTAACAGGTTTGATATAAATGAAGTTAATAGTTTTGTACCTGTTTTTTTTTTTCATCATGCACAGGCTTATGCATTGAGTTCACTGCTGAAATATATTTCACCCTACAAGTAGAAAATGGATAGCAACAGATAGATTTATACTTGCAGTGTTACCTGGGCTTGGGTGGGGCGTATGGCATCCTGCAGACTCAAATAGCTCTGGACCTGCTGAATTATCACAAAATCAGATGATCCATATCTAGGTATTACTTTTAAGGTCCAAATAATTTCCCTTTGGCTCTGGACATGGGAATCTATATTAATTTGCATGTCTATACTAGCTTCGGGGTTCACTAATAAAATAAATTCAGTCCATTTCACATCAGACAAGCCCTGATTACATTGTTTCTCATTTGGACTGTTGAATGTCATGAAGAGAAACACATCTCATCTTGAGCTATCACTAGAGAAATGTTGAAGGGGCTCTTGTGCATGGTTTAGCATAAAGAAAGCATGCTGGACAGGGTCTCATGTACTCTTGGAGCTGGCGGAGATGATAGAGGTCAAGTGCTCTCTCTCCAGTCAAAAATAGGAATCCCCTCTTCAGTACTCCCAGGAGTGAGCCAGAAGGGCAGGTATTGACTCAATCTAAGGAAGAACAGTCATACCAAGAGCTCAAAACTAAAAGGGACAGAACTGTGAGGTGGTGAAATTATGTTGGAATTATTCAAGCAAAGGCTGGGAAATAAGTGGAGGAGAAAGTTTGCTTGGATCACTTTTAAAGTTCTCTCTAGAATCCTGTAGTTCTACAAAGTCTGTCCCTTCCATTTTGACTGGACTTGTGAGTATGTCACAGTAAGGGGAAAAAAGAATACTTACCTTACAAAAGGATGTAAGAAAGAAAAGTAGGTTACGCTGGAAAAGAACACATAGTAATGAAGATACTAACTTTGCCTTTTAAGAAAATCTGAAAAGGATGAGTGAAGAACATAGCAAATGACTCTTTGGTGCTATTAATGGTAAAGCCATACTGACTTGCCCATGGCAGAAATATTTCATCGTAGCATCTGACATGTCCTGACCCTGTATAACCTCTGTTAGGCACCGTGCTGAGTGTTCTGATGTATTATTTCTTTTAAAGTTCCCAGCAACTCTATGAGATAGGCAGTCTTATTGTTCCATTTTATAGATGAGGAAACCAAGGCTGAGGAAGGCTGAGTAGCATGTTTAATGTTATACAGTCAGAGAAAGACCTGGTCAGAACTCAAACCCAGAGCATCAGCCAGCAACTTAAGGCAGGCCCTGACTTATGACGGGGTTCTGTCCTGAAACTCTGTTCTAAGTGGATTCTGACGTAAGTCGAATCTCATTTTTTTTTCATTTTCATTATTATTGCCTTTTATTATCAGGGTCTTTATAAACATAACATTCACATCTGTAAGTGAACATCTGAGAATGATAACATCAGCACATTACGTGTTGTAGCATTGTATGCGGTGCACATTACTAACAAGAAGACATACAAAAAAAGATGGTCGTAGGTGTGGTTCATGATAACTCAAATATGTGGTAAGTCAGGGACTAATCGTACGATAAAATGAACTCTTAAGCAATGAAGGGAAACACTGGCTGACATAGGAGACTACCTCGTTCATGTGTGTATGCTGAAGTATTTAGGGCAGAGTGCCATAAAGTTTATAATTTATCTTCACATGTTTCCAAAAAGTATATGTGTATGTTTATATATTTAGATAGACTAAAAAAAATAAATTAGTTGCTGTCAAGTAGATTCTGACTCATGGGAACCTCATGTGTGTCAAAATAGAACTGTGTTTCATAAGGTTTTTAATAGCTGATTTCTTGAAGTAGATCAGCGGGTATTTCTTCTGGTGCACCTCTGGGTGGACTCGAACTTCCAGTCCTTCAGTTAGCAGCTGAGTATGTTAACCTGTGTACCACCCAGGGACTCTGTATAGAGGCACAGAGCAAATATTGCAAAATATTAATCATCCAAATTGAATCTAGGTGGAAAGTGTATGGATGCTCACTCTAATGTTCTTTCAATTTTTCTGCATGGTTGAAAATTTTAGCAAAAATATATAAACAGTTACAACAGATCAAAAATGGTTTCATGCTTGCTTAATGTTTAAATAACATTAATCAAATAATATCCTTCAAGATATAGCTTAAATCTGACATCCTCTAAGACATTTTCTGACTATTTCAATTCCTCTTTCCTTCTCTCTTTTTTTATGTAATTATCAACATTTAGTTGGTACATCCTTCAATTTTGTTGTACATATTTGTTTTGGTCATCTATTGCTATAAGACAAAGGACCCTAGAACAGGTGGCTTTAAATAGCACTGATTTATTGTTGTTCATGATTCTGTGGCTTGACTGGATAGCCTTTCTGCTGGTCTCACCTGAGATCATTTATATAGCAGCATTCACCTGGCACATGGGCTAGTGTTGTAAGTTGTGTGTCTTAGTTCCTTCCATGTGGCCTCTTTAGATGGGTAGTTGAGGTCTATGGAGATCAGGGGCAGTGTGAGAGTGGTGAGACTTCTTTTTTTTTTTTTTTTTTTAACATTTTATTGAGGTTTTGGTGAAAGCTTACACAGCAGGTCAGGTTCCCACTTGACAATTCCCCCCGAAATTGTTGAGTGTCATTAATTACGTTTATCACAGTGTGTCAACATTCTCTTTAATTGTATTCTTTTTGTTCCATTTCCAGTACTCTAGTTTTGCTACCTCCTTATCTCATCTTTGCTTTTGGATAATTATTGACCTTTTGGTCTCATACATATTGTTTATAAGTACAGCACTGATCTTATGGGTAATAGCCCTTATTTTGTGTGCCCCTCTACTATTTCACTAAAAGATGATCTCAGGGGATAGGCTCGGTTCTAGGTTTAAAAAGTGCTTCAGGGCAATAGTCTCAGGGAGTCTTCTGTTCTCTACTGTTCCAGTTTGTCTGGCTTATTATTACTATTATAAGAATTTGTGCTCTGCACCATATTTTTCACCCATTCTATCTGGGACCAACTATCGTCACCCTGGTCAGAATGGTCAGTGGTGGTAGCTGGGTACCATCTAGTTCTTCTGGTGACAGATTAGATGAGGTTGTGGCTCATGTAGACTTGTTTCTTCTCTGAGCTTTTGGTTGTCTTCTTATTCTTTTGTTCTTGGTGAGTAGAGACCCATAGTTGTGTCTTAACTGCAAGCTTTGAAGACTTCAGACACTACTTATTCACTAGGATGCAGATCACAGTTTTTGTGAATTCTGTTATGACAGTTGACTGAGTTGTCCCATGGGTCTATGGTCCGAAAGAAAACCAAGCTTGAAAGGTATTTGGTTATATTTGAGGAGTATCCGTATTTGTGTCTTTAATGATTATATCAGCCTGCACTCACGTATTTGTATTACACGTACCTATAGACAATTTGGAAACACTGGTGGCATAGTGGTTAAGAGCTACGGCTGCTAACCCAAAGGTCAGTGGTTTGAATCCACCAGGCACTACTTGAAAACTTTCTGGGGAAGTTCTACTGTGTGCTATAGAGTCACTATGGGTCATAATTGACTCAACAGCAATGTTTTTTTTTTTTTATAGATGCTTCTATCTATTCTCTCCTATGTACACCTGTACCTACCCGTATAACAGTTTGCCTATACCCATCCATATATGCTGAAGCACTCATTTTTACTTCGGTTGTGCTGTGCTTTTTGCATCCATATTTGGTGCCACTTCTCCCATCACCAAAAATAACAAGTCTCTGTGGTCTGAGTCATACTCTTCTCCCTGCCTCCAATAACCACCAATGAACATTGGTCTCTCCATATTTATCTATTCTAGTATCCTTATAAAAGAGGGATCATACAATATTTGTCCTATATGCTTGACTGATTTCACTTAGCATTTTGCATGGTGAGACTTCTTACATGGTAGCTGGCTTCCACAAGAGCAAAAGCAGAAGCTACCTGGCCACTTAAAGCCTGTGCAGACAAGGGCACAGCATCACGTCCGTCACATTCTGTTGGTTAGAGCACGTAACAAGGCCAGTCTAGACCTAATGGGAGGTGAAATAGACTACACCTCTTGATGGGAAAAGCAGCAAAGAATTGGTGGCCATCTTTAATCCACTACAACATTTCAAACACTTTTCAATCTGCCAAATACTGGAATATAGATTATGCGGTGGTGAATGTAGTCCCTGGGTAGTGCAGACAGTTAACACATGGAGGCAGAAGGTTGGAGATTCCACTCTAACTAGAGGTTCCTCAGAAGAAAGGTCTGTCAATCTACTGAAAAATCAGCCATTGAAAACCCTGTGGAGCACAGTTCTACTCTGACACACGCATGGGGTCACCATAAGTTGGAATCAACTCCATGGAAACTGGTTTTAATGATGCGTAAGATGCAGCCACTTGTCTTCAAAGAGTGTTTAGTCATATTAAACAAGGGGAGAGGGAGACTGGTATGTATTAAATAACTGCATGAGGCATAGTGTTAGTTATTCATCTACAAAATATTCTAGGGTAGAATGGTTACCATTTCCATTTTACAGGTGTGAAAGCTGAGACTCAGTGAGGTTAAGAAACTTGTCTGCCCAGCTTGTGGAGTGGGAGAAGAATTCAGTCTCACGTCCGCCTTGTTCATTACTCTTTACTTGATACTTCCCGTAGAAAATAAAATAAATAGCTATGTCTATCTCTAAGATCCTCTGTATTTGTACAGTCATATCAATCAGATGATATGTGATGATCAAATTATGAAATGAAGTTCTGCTTCTTTCAGCCTCACCTCTTTTTCCCTTCTGCTCTATTAGTATGCAGCCTACACAGTACCCTACAATCTCAAAGAATATTGTTCAGTGTTTCATCTTCAAGCCTTCACTAGGGCCTGGTAATGCCCCTCCCCATGCCCATTCTCAAATGCTGTTCACCCTGCAGGGTCCAGCTGTGTCACCTCTGCGACGCATACTTCCCCAATCATACCTTCCCATGCAACTTCATCACACTTTGTGAAACCCTCTAACACAGAAGTGCTCAACCAGGAGTGATTTTGCCCTCAGGAGTCACTAGGCAATATCTGAAGACTTACTGGTTGTCACAGTTTGAAAGGTGCTGGTGTCATTTAATGAGTAGAGGCCAGGGATGCTGCCAACATCCTACAATGCACAGGACAACCCCTTACAGCAACGAATTACTTGGCCCAAACTTTCAATAGTGCTGAGCTTTAGAAACTGCACAAGAGCACCCATCATACTGACTTGTTGTTTGCATGTCTCTCTTGCCTGACAAATTATGAGCTTTTGTCAATGTGTTTTATTTCTTATCTTCATATCACTAGAGCATGGCCTCTGGTTGGTGCTCAGGAATTGGTTTCTGACTGAATAAATCAAAATATGACAAGTACCCTGTGAGAAGTACAACTCAGGTGGCATAGGGTTAAAGGAAAGAGAGATTCCTTGGTGTTGTGTCTGGTTAGTCATGAAGGACTTTGTAGAGGAGTTAGGGTTGTAGAGTCAATCAAAAGAAGGGTAGACTGTTGAGTAGTACAATACACTTTTGGGAAGGGGAACGGCATAAACAGTGTTTGGAGAGAGGCAAGCACTGTGTACTTAGGTAAGAGGTAGAGCCAAGAGTAAGAGATAGGGCTAGAAAATAGGCCTGAAATGGCAGCCTGGATAGGGTGCATTGCTATTTAGTAATCAGTGAGGTATCTTAAAGGGCTTTTAATTGAGTGTGGGGTCAGAGATATTCTTAGGAAGATTGCTCTGGTAGCAGGGTGTCAGAGAGACCAGAAATGCAGACTTGATGTGCAGTAATTGTCCTAGTTCAGAGATGATGGCATTGAAAGCAAACAGGAGAATACGGAAACAAGATGTGATTTGACTCCCCAAGTAGATGGAATCTGGGTGAAGACAGGAACCATGATGTCTACATCTTTGTCACCCACAGCACTTCTCATGGCAGAGGGAAGCACATAAAATACAGGTTCAATAAATGCATGCCCCAAATGTGAATTGATGAGACTAAATTCCATACATAATTGGGGAAACTAATCTCATTTCTTTCTAGGAAAAAAAAAAAAACATTTGTTGGTTGACTAGCATTTTGTTAATTGGTTGATTATTGGTGGGATAGCTGATCAGGCATGTAAACTTCGAACAAAATAAGCCTATCAGTCTTCAAAGGATTGAGTCAAGAATGCCTAGAACATCCTCGAGGTCGTCCAGCTGGTGCTTCTGTACCAAATGCTTTACCTGTCTTCTGCAAACCACAGAGACCGTCACTGCTCAGAGTGATGCGAAATACCACACTAAGATGAGTTTTTTTTTTAGTTTTTGTGTATTTATTTGTTATCAGGGTTTTTCACACTCCCCTAGGGTGGAAGAGGCAATTAAATTTTAGTATAAAAAGAGTTTTCTACCAAGCATCAGGCTTCATAGGGGAATACAAGTAAATAATAGCAAGGAATATCAACCAAAGAGTACAGCCTGTTCTGCTTAATTAGTTCAAAATAATTTGAAGACAAGATGGTGAAGATTTGTAGATACTCTAGTGTTGACCAATAGAGGATAGAAATTTATCCTTAAGAAGTATTATGGGCTGGGAAACAATGGGAAATAGAGTATTCTGGGTTATCATTTTGGCTTTTACAATAACTCCTGGGGTAACCTGGATAAGGCATACCTCTACTCAGATTCTCCTGTTTCATTATGAATAAAGGATGGGACAGTGCTGTCCTTATTTTCTGCTCGGGGAAATTTGAGGGTTAATGTCATTTGGGTCCATAGGCATAATGACTCAGCTGAAAGAGTGCATGGGCTTTGGAGCCAAATTATCTGGGTTTGATACTTAGCTTTGTTACTTCATAACTGAGTGACCTTGAACAGATGACTTAATACTGAGCCTTTGTTCCTTCACTGCAGAGAGGACATAATGATTATCCCAGCCCCTATGTGTATTTTATTTGTTTATTTATTTTCACATTGAGTTATGTTTTATTTGATTATTACACAGTCTTTGTTTTAGGAGCCTTGGTGGCATAGTGGTTAAGAGCTATGGCTGCAAACCAAAAGGTTATCAGGTCGAATCCACCAGCCACTCCTTGGAAACCCTATGGAGCAGTTCTGCTCTGTCCTACAATATTGCTTGTTGTTGTTGTTAGGTGCCATTGAGTAGGTTCTGACTCATAGCGACCCTGTGCACAACAGAATGAAACACTGTCCAGTCCTGCACCATCCTTACAATCGTTGTTATGCTTGAGCCCATTGTTGCAGCCACTGTGTCAATCCACCTCCTTGAGGGTCTTCCTCTTTTCTGTTGACCTTGTACTTTGCCAAGTGTGATGTCCTTCTCCAGAGACTGATCCCTCCTGACATGTCCAAAGTATGTAAGACGCAGTCTCGCCATCCTTGCTTCTAAGGAGCATTCTGGTTGTACTTCTTCCAAAACAGATGTGTTCATTCTTCTGGCAGTCCATGGTATATTCAATATTCTTGCCAACACCACAATTCAAAGGCATCGACTCTTCTTCGGTCTTCCTTATTCATTGTCCAGCTTTCACATGCATATGATGCGATTGAAAATACCATGGCTTGGGTCAGGGGCACCGTAGTCTTCAAGGTGACATCTTTGCTCTTCAACGCTTTAAAGAGGTCTTTTGCAGCAGATTTACCCAATGCAATGTGTCTTTTGATTTCTTGACTGCTGCTTCCATGGCTGTTGATTATGGATCCAAGTAAAATGAAATCCTTGACAACTTCAGTCTTTTATCTGTTTATCATGATGTTGCTCATTGGTCCGGTTGTGAGGATTTTTGTTTTCTTTATGTTGAGGTGCACTCCATACTGAAGGCTGTGGTTTTTGATCTTCATTAGTAAGTGCTTCAAGTCCTCTTCACTTTCAGCAAGCAAGGTTGTGTCATCTACATAATGCAGGTTGTTAATGAGTCTTCCTCTAATCCTGATGCCCCATTCTTCTTCATATAGTCCAGCTTCTCGTATTGTTTGCTCAGCGTACAGATTGAATAGGTATGGTGAAAGAATACCTTTCCTGACTTTAAACCAATCAGTATCCCCTTGTTCTGTCCAAACAATTGCCTCAAATTTCAGAGTCTCCTCTGACATCCATCTTGGTCTTTTCTTTCTTTCCTGTCTTTTCAATGACCTCTTGCTTTCTCCATGTATGATGTCCTTGATGTCATTCAACAACTCGTCTGGTCTTTGGTCATCAATGTTCAATGCATCAAATCTATTCTTCAGAAGATCTCTAAATTCAGGTGGGATATACTCAAGGTCATATTTAGGCTCTCGTGGACTTGCTCTGATTTCCTTCAGTTTCAGCCTGAGCTTGCATATGAGCAGTTGATGGTCTGTTCCACAGTTGGCTCCTGACCTTGCTCTGACTGCTGAAATTAAGCTTTTCCATTGTCTCTTTCCACAGAGGTAGTCCATTTGATTCCTGTGTGTTCCATCTGGCGAGGTCCATGTGTATAAAAAAAAAAAAAAAATTTTTTTTTTTTTTTTTTGTGTATAGTCACCGTTTATGTTGGTAAAAGAAGGTGTTTGTAATGAAGAAGTTGTTGGTCTTGCAAAATTCTATCATTTGATCTCTGGCATTGTTTCTATCACCAAGGCCATATTTTCCAACTACTGATCCTTCTTCTTTGTTTCCAACTTTCGCATTAAAGTCAGCAGTAATTATCAGTGCATCTTGATTGTATGTTTGATCAATTTCAGACTGTAGCAGCTGATAAAAATCTTCCATTTCTTCATCTTTGGCCCTAGTGTTTGGTGTGTAAATTTGAATAATAGTCGTATTAATTGGTCTTCCTTGTAGGCATATGGATATTATCCTATTGCTGACAGTGTTGTACTTCAGGTAGATCTTGAAATGTTCTTTTTGACGATGAATGCAACACCATTCCTCTTGAAGTTGTCATTCCCAGCATAGTAGACTATATGATTATCCAATTCAAAATGGCCAATACCAGTCCATTTCAGCTCAGTAATGCCTAGGATATCGATGTTTATGTGTTCCATTTCATTTTTGACAATTTCTGATTTTCCTAGATTCATACTTCGTACATTCCAGATTCTGATTATTACTGGATGTTTGCAGCTGTTTCTTCTGATTTTGAGTCGTGCCACATCAGCAAATGAAGGTCCCGAAAGCTTTACTCCATCCACGTCATTAAGGTTGACTCTACTTTGAGGAGGCAGCTCTTCCCCAGTCATCTTTTGAGTGCCTTCCAACCTGGGGGGCTCATCTTCCAGCACTGTATCAGACAGTGTTCCGCTGCTATTCATAAGGTTTTCACTGGCTAATACTTTTCAGAAGTAGACTGCCCGGTTCTTCTTCCTAGTCTGTCTTAGTCTGGAAGCTCAGCTGAAACCTGTCCTCCATGGGTGACCCTGCTGGTATCTGTATACCGGTGGCATAGCTTCCAGCATCACAGCAACATACAAGCCCCCACAGTACCACAAACTGACAGACACGCGGGGGACAATGTTGCTATGAGTTGGAATTTACTCGACAGCAGTGGGTTATTTGTGTTTTAAATGGGGATTAAATGAAGTTATATATGTAAAGCTCTTAAAGGAAACCTGAGCACAAAGTAGGATCTCAATAAATGTTACTATCTGGAGCCCTCGTGGCACAGTGGTTAAGAGCTACAACTGCCCACCAAGAGATGGGCAGTTCGAATCCACCGGCCACTCTTTGGAAACCTATAGGACAGTCAGAATCAATTCAATGGAAGTGGGTTTAGGTTTGGTTTTTGTTTTATTTGATATTAATAATAATCACTATTACTATTATTTTACTATTCTATGTACATTATGATATATGAGATTAGATATAGATAAAGTTGTCAAATAACTGTAATATCTTTAAGACAAAAGCAAGAACCATTATTGGTTTTAGCCTCACAAACAAAAATTAAATGAAGGACCTTAATAAATAGGTAAGGTTTAGATAAGTAAGGGAGAAAGGCTTTCCGTGTTGTTGTTGTTGTTGTTGTTGTTGTTGTTAGTTGTGATCAAGTCAGTTTTGACTCATGGTGACCGTATGTGTGTAGAGTAGAACTGCATTGTAGAGTTTTCATAGGGGTTATCAAACCTGGCACAGAGTAGGGAATAAGCTAGTTAGGCATTCTGAGAGAGCAAGGAGCCTGCCCTTGACAGAGTGGGTATTGCTTTGCAGAGCAGTGGAAGATACAAGGTCCCTGAGCACAAGGACTTTAAGCCCCTGTAGTGGCTCCCTGGGAGAGTGCCCTGAATGTGGTAGATACTTAGCTAAAAGTTTGTTGTTTAAATTTTACCAAGAATGATGAAAATTATTGGCAGTGATAAAATCAGAATGTCTTTCAGTGAACTGTATGCCGGCAGGGTTTGATGCTGTGAAATGTTTCTGCCATTGCTTCTGTCCTTACCCTCTGATTGAATGCATCTGCCCAGGTTGATATTCTCAAGGTGATGGAATGATAGAATAGCCTGCTTTATTTTTTAATCTATAAACTGGCTGCCAAATTATAAGCTTGCTTGCTTTTTGCCTTCTCAAGGAGCAATTATGTTGTTAGCTGTATTATATAACTGTGTGTGTATTGTGTGATATAAATGCATGTGTGTATGTGTGTGTATGTATAATTGTAAAAGTTGTTGGAAGCAATTTTTTTTTTAAAGGCTGTTTGTCATTGAGGCCCCCTAGTGTTTGCCCTTTTGATAAACCTTTTTTTTTTTTTTTTCTGTCTGTTTTCATAGCTCAGTGCTCCCTGCCTGTACTCATCTAATCCCAAACTAAGAGCTCCTGTGAACTGTTGCTATTTGATAGGTAAAACTATGATAGGTAAAAATGAAAACATAAAACTGAGTAAATCCGAAAGACTGACTTGGTGATGGTGAACTTTCAGATTGTGGAATAGATGTATTTGGGTAAGATTCCTCACCCCTCAGTCACCATTTTATTCTGACCATGTGGATTTGGGCATCTTGGCTATTCATGTACCTGACACACTAAATATGAGAGAGCTCGTGGAAGATGTTTCCTGATGGACCCTTGAACTAGAGATTCTGCCCACAAACTGAAGTGCTTCTGTGTTCTCTTTAGGAGGTCGCTGTCCCTTCTCCCTATAAGCCTTAGATCCTCAAAGTAAGGAGTCATATCTACTCATCTGTGCTTGCCAGTGTGTATAGGTGTTTAGTAATTACTCGTTGATGGAATGCTTTCACGCTGCATCAGGCTGTACATGGCTGTTCACCCAAAGGCCCCTCTGGATCCATCTTTTTAGAGAAAATAGCCTAACAGATTATGAGCTTGTGTCTCATTTATCTGTCTATGCCATGCACACCTCCTACACCTACCTCTCGATCTTACAGTGTTAAATATCTTCAAAAAAGGAAGAAACAAATAATTTAATAATGAAAATAATCCTTTTCCTCCGTGTTGGCCATCTTCGTGATACTCTCTGGGAAAAGTGGCTGATTACTGATTATTAAGAATGTCAGATAAGTAGCAGAGGGAAATTTTTGCTTAAATACTCTGAACAATCCCAAAAAACTTTTTATTTTCTTGTTGTTGAGAATACACACAGCTAAACATACACTAATTCAACCATTTCTACATGTACAATTCAGTGACACTGATTACGTTCTTTAAGATGTGCAACATTCTCACCCTCCTTTTCTGAGTTGTTCCTCCCACATTGACATAAACATGCTGCCCCCTGAGGTTCCTATCTAATCTTGCCAGTTGCTGTTGTGACTTTGATCCCATATAGATAGTTTTTAAAAGAGCATAATGCTAAAGTCAGAAATTTTTTACTAGTTAAGCTAAACTATTCTTTGATTTTAAGATTTAATGGGATATTTTTGGTTTAAGTTTTAAAGATTATTTCAGGGTAGTAGTTCCATGGGTTCATCCAGCCACGTTGGCTCTAGAAAGTCTAGAGTGCATGAGAATTTGAAATCCTGTTCTGTATTTTTCCCCTTTTGATCAGTATTCTATGGAATCTTTGATCGAAATGTTCAGTAATGGTAGCTGGGTACCATCAAGTTCTTCTGGTCTCATGGCAAAGGAGGCAGTTGTTCATGGAGGCAATTAGCCACACCTTCCGTATCTTCCTCCTAGTTCTGACTCTCCTTATTCCTCTGTTGTTCCAGGAAAATAGAGACCAATTGTTGTGCTTTGGATGGCCACTAGCCAGCTTTTAAAACACTGGGCACTATGCAGTGAACTAGGAGGTAGAACAGAAGCACTAAACACGGTATTAAGCCAATTAACTAGTATGTCCCATGAAACCATGACCCTAACCCTCCAAACCAAGGAACCAAACCCCATGAGGTGTTTGGCTTTACATATGTAGGCTCAGCAGCTACTCTTTTTTTCCCCCCATTGTTATAAATATATCTATCATGCAACTTTTGCCAGTTCAGCTTTTTAGAGGTATACAACTTATTGACAGCAGTTACAGTCATTTGCTGTGCAATCCTACCCTTAATCAATGCAATTTTTGCATCACCATTTACCCCCCTTACCCCTGTCTCCCGCCCCTGGTAACCACTAATAAACTTTGGTCTCTATACATTTGCCTTTTTTTGTCTTTTTATATAAGTGAAGTCATATAATATTTGTCCTTGTATGACTGACTTCACTCAGCATGTCTTCCAGCTCCATCCGTATAGTAGTATGTCTCAAGACTCCATTTCTCCTGCTGACTGAGTAGTATTCCATTGTATGTACCACATTTTGTTTATCCATTAATCTGTTGATGGGCATTTCGGTTGTTTCCACTTTTTGGATATTGTGAATAGTATTGCAGTGAACATTGGAGTACAAGTCTCTGTTTGAGTCCCTGGTTTCAAATTTTGGGGGTATATCCCCAAACATCTTTTTACCTCTACTCTTTATGGCAGTGAGCATAATGCCCGGTTCAATAAATAGTTGTTAAACTTACAAAAGCATGGCGGATGGTAACACGTAAGCATGTTTTGCTTCTGAAAGAATTTTAATGGGGCATCATTATATGAGGAATTGTGTGAATGTGAATACTTAAAACCAAGATGAAGGGGTTTGGGGGAGAGGATGTAAGTATCCCTTGGTGTAACACACCTCAGGAACACTCAAAAACTGTAGTACTGTTTCATAAGAACAATTACGGAAAAAAAAAGTTTTATCACTCAATTGGCATTGAGAATTAGTGGTATATAAATTTGCAGTACAAACGGCTTATGTGGTTATTTAGTAAAATAATACTATGCCTTAATAAAGTATTCTAATACAAATTTCCTGCCTCTATTACTTCTCAAGGCAAGCATGGGGCGAGTTCTTCTTTTCCTGTGTAGACCTAATATGGAATCCTGATTTAATATTCCCACTCTGTTTTTGTAATTAAAACATCATTTATACTGAGAATAATTAAGACAACTGTACATTTGATTTTAAAATCAGTTTTGAGTATTGTGCCTTGTCAAGCTACAAGAATGGTTCCTGCAGCTTTTACAACGTGGCATTAAGAAGCAGACAGTGACCGCAGGCACCTGCATGGAAGGTTTGACAGTTTGATAAATTAGGAATGACACTTGCCAAAATGGCTGTCCTTCCCGCAGTCTGCCAGCGGAGCATTTGCACACTGTTAATTGAATTGGCAATTTGTGTAACAGTGCCTGCCCCTGAGCTTTTGTAACGCCGGATCTGCCATTTAACTCTGATAATCCAGGACTTGGGAATAAGGACGAAAAGCTTCACATGATATTACTGCAGATTTAAAATGACAGTCGGGGACCTTGTTGCCAATTTCCCATTAAATGAGAAATAATTAACAATAGCAATAACAAAGTCTTATAAAGCTGGAAAGTTAAATTGACTTTTCAGCACTAGTATCGTACAAAATTGCTTCTAGTGTGATTATCGGATTGCCCTTTCAGGATTAGATACCCTAAATAGTATCATATGATGAACCAAACAGGGGACGTTTTGCAAGCTAACCTGTTTTATTACTGTGAAAATCTTCTGATTATCTACAGGGATTTTGTTTTCATTAAAATTTTGTTTTATGCTATAAGATTTCATAGAGATTGAAATCTTAATGAAATAATAGAGATTCCTATTTCCTTACTTTTGCTAGTAATTTAATTATAGCTTCAACAAAATGTTGAACTACAGGTAAATAATGTTAAGTGTAGGTTTTATAGAGGAGCATATGTGAGTCGATTGGTGTGCTTCCTTAATGTTGCCCACAGTTTTGAGAACTCCCAAATTTGTGTGTGTGTGTGTGTGTGTGTGCTTGCTACCATCATACTTGGAATAATGGTTTAGAACAATACAGATTCCTGGCACAGGATTCTTTAAAAAAATGTAAAATATGTCAAGTTTTCATGCTTTTCAAAGCTGTGGTGGTTGTAATTCATCACTATTGCAGTTAATTTAGTTCTGGAGTTCAAAGTCCTTTTGGGTTGTATTGAATTATGTTAGCATGGACAGGAATGGTATTCAACTGGAACATTCTGGATGGCAGTACCCATTGAATACAGCCAGCACCTGTGCTTAAATATTTTGACTATTGCCTTTGACCACATACTGGGGTTTGTGTAGTGGTTAGGTAAGTAGTGAATACTAGGTAAGTGGGAATGGCATGAGGAACCAAGTTCGTGACAAAAGATTTTACCCTCTTCTAGGATTCTAAATTTATTTTTTATTATAGACTCCCATTTCCAAAGTGTAGTTATGTTAGTGTCTATTAAAGTGTCTGATCAAGAAAGGAGAAAAGAATTTTCTTAGATATTCAGGATATTCAAGAAAAGGGTGAAACCTTTTGCTCTATTTTTTACTATGGTTAAAAAATGGGGTGGCTTTTGTTTTGCTTTATTCCTTTTTTTTTAATTGATGTTTTTAGAATTTTCTTTTTTTATTCCCAGTAAGGAAATTTCATTAACTTCGTGTGATGGCAGGATGTAAAAGTGGACATCTCCAAAGAGAGTGAGAAATGAGGGATTGTAATGCAGGGTAGAGATCAGGGCTCGTCTGTGTAGAGGTTACAACTGAAGCGAGGAAGCTATGGTGATGATAAGGGCCAAGAGCTGAGGGACAATGTATTAGGAGCATTAACAATTAAAGCCCAGGAGGGATGTAGAAGTCAATGAAAGAACACTGAATGCAGAGAACATGAGGTAGAGTGATATGGAACTGACCTTTAAAACAAAAAGCAATCTGTGTGGAGTCAGAACACCTGGGTACTTTTAACCCTTAGCTCCACGAACTTTGGCAAGTGAGGAAACATTTCTTGGCCTCTGTTTCTTCATCCGAGAAATGGGGA
The DNA here is from genome assembly GCF_030014295.1 of Loxodonta africana. NCBI lineage: Eukaryota > Metazoa > Chordata > Mammalia > Proboscidea > Elephantidae > Loxodonta > Loxodonta africana. The sequence continues at coordinate 45,297,908 of NC_087351.1, forward strand.
TAAATGCATTCATGTTGGTTTTACGTCCCAAGGTTTTTGTTTGTTCTGTGAAAGTTAAATGGGATATTATATATTAAAACAGTTTGCAAATTATACAATGATATGCAAAAATTTAAGCTGTAACAGTGAAGTAACAATACAGTAAAAGCATAATTTAGGGAAAAGTGGCCAAAACTTCCAAGAGATATACAATTGTCAAAGAAAATGAGGAGGAAGAATGTCTAATGGATAACGGGAGGCATATTCTCTAGCATCTTGCATCAGTGTGGAGAGGTGATTTTTAGTACAGTGGTGAGGACAGAAGGTAAGTTCCGGAGCTTTACAGAGTGACTGAGGTATAAATGACAAGGTGATGGAGAGAGGAAGGAGAAAGCTGGGATGTTAGCATGGTGGACGCTGCCTGCTATCCCTAAAACGATGGGACTGATGAGTGTTGCGAAATAGAGGAACTTTGTGTGAAAGTTGCTGCATTTCTTCAGTTTGAAATGTCTCTGAAATTGAAACCATGTCTTGTAATTGATGTGTATATTCAGTATGGTAGTTCTTTTTCCAAGAGGGCTAATAGTGAATTGATGACATGTTTAAAACTTGATAGTCTTAGAACTGTTGCAAGTCAATAAAATGTTAAAATGCTTGCTAATGGCTCAGTTTTGGCTATTAGGAAAATATTTGAAAGATTTCTGTACCTTTTTTAATCCAGGGTTATGTACTATTTCATTCATCAATTATTGAATGCCCATCATGCTGAGCACTAGATGCTGTGCTAGGGATTGTATGTATATAATCTCAATTAATTCTCATGATTAAGATAACTGGGTGGGTTAATTCTCATGATAGCACTGGGAGGTGGGAACTGTTTTTAGCCTGCACATTATATGAGAAAACTAAGGCTCAGAGCTTATGTCACTTAAACTCCTTGCTTGATACATATACAAAGCCTGATGTTACATTCGATGCTGCAAGGGAAACAAAGATGCACATGAAGGTGGTGCCTCTCTCTGAGACACAGCACAGGGAAGTTAAAGCCTGTATTCGAAAACAACCATGCGAGAAATGATCCATCACCGGACTGTAAATGCCACAATGGAGGCACAAGCGGATTCTGAGACGGGAGCCATTGTTTCTAGCTGGAAATAAGGGGGAGTTTTGTCATAGCCACCCACGGGGAAAATTCACACAGGTAGAGATGAGTGGGAGAGGTGTCACAGGCTGAAAAATCTGAAAGGAAAAAGATACCAAAATGTGTGTATGTTAAGGAAACAGTTTACTGTTGGCTGGACTAGCATGTGTGCAAAGAATAGGAGGAAATAAAGCTGAAATAATCAGTGCATTTCAAAATTAAGAGTTTTCCTTTTCTGCCAGTTACTTTGTTTTTGTGTCTTCAGCCACATGTTCTCTGGGATTATAGAAGGTTTTTAATTTCTTCTTGATTCTTTTGTGTTTTCCAAGTGTCTTATAATTTCTTATCGCTATAAAAAAAATCATGGTGGATTTTATTTTAAGTCTTTAGTAGACATAAAATGTTTGTTTAAAAAAGTTTAATGGAAGTGAAATCCCTGACTTTTAATGGTGAAGGTGAGCTACCATGTCCTGATGGAAAAACTCTGAGATGAAATAACCTAAGCAGGGACCTATGGGAGTATTGGTGTGTGGTTCTTTTCATTTTGAGTCTATTTGGTGACTGTGATTATCTCTTCCTTTTTTTCTTCCCCCCAGGATATTTGTGTCTTTTGTATTTTATTTATCTGTTTTCTTGTATAAGACATTCATACGTATCTATTATTATTATTTGTCCATTTTGACAATCTCTAAAAATACAGTTTGGGTTTTATTTGTCTTCCCTATAATTATTCCCCTCTATTTCATTTATTTTATTTTATTTCATTTATTTTTACTCTTACCTGTATTTTCTTACTTTGGATTTTCTCAATTGTGCCTTTCCCAAATTCTTGAGCTGAATGCTGACTCCCGTATTTTTTAATTTCTGTTCCCTAAATTTCTTATTTATTTAAAAGTGTATATTTCCCTCTAAGTACTACTTTAGCTGTACCCCATAAATTTTGTCATGGTGTGTTTTCAAAATTATTCCACTCAAAATCTTCTAAAATATCTCCTCTAGTTTTATATTTAGGGATTTTTTAGTAATGAGTTATTAAATTTCCAAATGTATAAGACTTTTTCGCTATCCTTTTGACATTTGTTTTATTGCTTTATAGTTGGAATACTCCTCATTTTTCAAGCAAATGGGGCCTTTAGAAGCCTCTAAACTGATAGCTCATATATGATGTTTTGATATTTGCCTCCAGGAATGGACACATTCATTAATTCAACAGATACTTACTGAGCATGTGCTATGTGGTAAGTGCTGTTCTGGGTAAACAAGACAGGTCAGCAGCCACCCCCACCCCCACCCTACTCCAGCTTTTATTAAGCTTTTGTTCTCGAGTGAACTGGAGGAGCAGACAAAGAAATATACTAACAACATGACTTTGGGTAGTGATAAGTACTATGCAGAAATAAAGCAGGATGACATGATAGAGGTAACCTGGTAGAGACGGGTTATGCATTTTTGATTAGATGGATGAGGATGGGAAGACCTTTCTGAGGAGTTGACATTTGGGCTGAGACCTGGATGACTAGAAGGAGCCAGCCAAAAGGAAGTAGGAAAACAAAGCAGTACAGAGGGAACGATCAATACAAAAGTTCTCCAGTAAAAACAAAACAAAACAAAAACAACAACTGCTGTCAAGTGATTCTGACTCATGGCAACCCTACGTGTGTCAGAGTAAGAGTGTATTCTATAGGGTTTTTAGTGGCTGATTTTTCACCAGGCCTTTCTTCTAAGGTGCTGCTAGGTGGTCTTGAACCTCCAGCCTTTTGGTTAGCAACTGAGCACGTTAACTATTTGTGCTACCTGGGGACTACACAAAAGTTCTCAGGTAAGAACTAATTTAGCATCTTCTAGGAACAGAATCAGAGCCCTGGTGGTACAGTGGTTAAGAGCTATGGATGCTAACCAAGAGATCAGCAGTTTGAATCCACCAGCTGCTTCTTGAAAGCCCTATAGAAATGTTCTACTCTTCCTTTAGGGTTGCAACAATTTTTTTGGTTTAGGAACAGAATAAAAACAAACAAACAAGCAAAAATCAAGACCAGTGTGACTTGGGTGTAAGAAGTGGGAGGGTAGTTTCAGATGAGGCTATCGAGGCAGGCAAGGGTATAATAATGTGGCCTTCTAGGATGTGGTGGGAGTTGAGTTTTATTCTAAGTATCATGGAAGCCATTGGAAAGTTCTCAATAGGGAATAAACTTTTTCATCAGCTTGTCGTGAAGATTAAAATGAAATGATGCCTAGTACCTAGTAAGCCTTATGTTAGATTGTGGTATCCTTGTGTGAGGATGATCAGCCTTTTATCATGCCTTGTAAATGTCTTGGTGTGTATTAGGCATTATAAATGTTCATTGGAAACCTTGGTGGTATAGTGGTTAAGAGCTACAGCTGCTAACCAAAAGGTCAGCAGTTCGAATCCACCAGGCACTCCTTGGAAACCCTATGGGGCAGTTCTACTGTGTGCCATTAGATTGTGCTATCCTTGTGTGAGGATGATCAGTCTTTTAGCATTCCCTGTAAATGTCTTGGTACACATTGGGCAATATAAATGTTAATTAATTGAATAAATAAAAACACACTACATAGATATGCTTACTCCCTTCCCCTTTAAATTTGTTAGTTCTTAAAAACAATTGTATTCTCTGAATTAACGAACACCAGATTCGTTTTAGCACACATCCCAAGTGACCTTGGGCGAGTCACTCTTATGGAGCTGTTATGAGGATTAAATGAGATAACGTCAAGCAGCAGACATAATGATGGGCACATAATATGCACTCAGTGGTGGCTATTTTAATGATCTAATTATAGTTCAGTACACTCTGTTTAGGTCCATAATTCCCTCAATTTGCCATTTAATTACCGGGAAGGATAATTCTATTCACTGTATACTAAGTATCTGAAAGTACAAAATAAGACTTAAAAAAAACCTTTTCTCTCTTCATAGATAGACTTTTATAGTTATTAGACATCTCATACTCCAAAGGGCCTTCTCAGAAGCAGACGAATAAATTGATAGTCACTTAACATTCAGTTTGGAGGGTCAGGGAGTAGAATTTTATGGAAAAGGTTATTCAAAGAGTCTGTTTTTCCTGGATTTATTTGTTTGTGAGGACAAAGAGAGAAGCTTGCAATTTATAATTTACATTGAGCAATGACCTAGCAGTAAAGAGATATTTTACTTATTTATGAAGAATAATTAATTATTGGCTGGCGTGAAGGAGGAAAGCATTCTAATGAAGGCATACATTTTAAAGGTTGAGGTGGGGGAGAGGAAACAAAGGTTGCCAAAATTTAAACTATTTACATTTAGATGATTTACTACGAGGGAGATAAAACATTCCTCAAACTGGTATAGTGCTAAGGATCGCACCCAGTTGCGATTTATAATAACGTTTTATATGCTGCCTCGTAACTCTTGAAATTCAAGCCTGTAAATCAGGACTCATCTTATCAGGGTAAGATCTCATCAGTATCCAGACATGTTTAAGGCTATAAAGTTGGTCATAATTTATACATATGAATATAGTACATGTACGAGAAGACTTCAGCTATCTGGAAGTTACGGGAAATTATTTTGGATAGAAGGGGGACTATTCTTTAATCACCAACTTTTTTATTTTCTGTTTAAATCATTTTGGGAAGAATTTGTGTGTGTGTGTGTGGAGGATAATTGAGCCTTTTCTTTGTGACTTAGGAACATCATTATGTATGCATTTCATTACCAGGAACATAATCTACTGTGATGTCTTCAGGGGCTTTTGGGCTATGAGAACTGCTTTGACTGTATGCCAGATTGGCCCAGATTATAGTGCATTTTGAGTTTTTTTTCCCGCCTTTTCTTTATCTTTCCCTTTTCCTCTACCCCCATGCCTCCCTTACTGTCAGCTGTAACTTCTTGTTGCTATTAGTCTAGTTCTCTCTAATTTGCTGCTTCAGATAAGCTTTTAGCTCAGATACCTGGGTTTGTTGGAATTAATGGAGCACAGTTCTTCTCTGAGACATATGGGGTTGTGGAGAGTCGGAGTACACTCGATGGCAACTGGCTTAACTGGTTGGAATTGTGTATAAACAAAATGTGAACAAAATCTGATAGAAGACAACGAGGTTCTGCGAATAAAGTAGTTGGACTTCGTGATGCGTCTTTTGACTCTTCAGAGGCTTATTTCATAGTTTTCTTCTTGTCTGTATTTCAGATGATAAAATATCTTTATATTAGTCACAAAGACACTTTCTGAAATCAGCTATCTTATCAATATACCTGCATGTACAACATATACAATTCTACATCCCTGAAATGTGCTTGTATCTAGTTCTTGTCCCTGTAGAAATGTTGCTCTTAGCTGCCACCCAGTTGACCTGACACATGTTGTTGTTCTTGTTAGGTGCCGTCGAGTTGGTTCCGACTCATAGTGACCCTGTGTACAACAGAACGCAACACTGTTCCGTCCTGTACCATCCTCACAATCGTTGTTATGCATCAGCCCATTGTTGGAGCCACTGTGTCAATCTGTCTCATTGAAGGTCTTCCTCTTTTTCGCAGCCCCTGTACTTTACCCAGCATGATGTCCTTTTCCAGGGACTGATCCCTCCTGGCAACATGTCCAAAGTATGTGAGACGTAGCCTCACCATCCTTGCTTCTAAGGAGCACTCTGGTTATACTTCTTCTAAGACAGATTTGTTCCTTCTTTTGGCAGTCCATGATGTATTCAATATTCTTCCCCAACACCACAATTCAAAGGTGTCAGTTCTTCTTTGGTCTTCTTTATTCATCGTCCAGCTTTCACATGCATAGGAAGCAATTGAAAACACCATGGCTTGGGTCAGGCATACCTTAGTCTTCAAGGTGACATCTTTGCTTTTGAACACTTTAAAGAGGTTTTTGCAGCAGATGTGCCCAAAGCAATGCGTCTTTTGACTTCTTGACTGCTGCTTCCATGGGTGTTGATTGTGGATCCAAGTCAAATGAAATCCTTGACAACTTCAGTCTCTTCTGTGTTTATCATGATGTTGCATATTGGTCCAGTTGTGAGGATTTTTGTTTTCTTTATGCTGAGGTATAATCCATACTGAAGGCTGTAATCTTTGATCTTCATCAGTAAGTGCTTCAAATCCTCTTCACTTTTAGCAAGCAAGTTTGTGTCATCTGCGTAAGGCAGGTTGTTAATGAGCCTTTCTCCAATCCTGATCCCTCATTCTTCTTCATATAGTCCAGTTTCTCGGATTATCTGCTCAGCATACAGATTGAATAAGTATGGTAAAAGGATACAACCCTGACACACACCTTTCCTGACTTTAAACCACCCGGTATCCCCTTGTTCTGTTTGAGTGACTGCCTCTTGATCTATGTACAGGTTCCGCATGAGCACAATGAAGTGTTCTAGAATTCCCATTCTTCTCAATGTTATGCATAATTTGTTACGATCCACAGAGTGAAATGCCTTTGCATAGTCAATAAAACATAGGTAGACATCTTCTAGTATTCTCTGCTTTCAGCCAGGATCCATCTGACATCAGCAGTGATATCCCTGGTTCCATGTCCTCTTCTGAATCCAATTTGAATTTCTGGCAGTTCCCTGCCAGTATACTGCAGCAGCTGCTTTTGAATGACTTTCAGCAAAATTTTACTTGCATGTGATAGTGATGATATTGTTCGATAATCTGCATTTGGTGGGATCACCTTTCTTGGGAATAGGTATAAATATAGATCTCTTTCAGTCGGTTGGCTAGGTGGCTGTCCTCCAAATTTCTTGGCATCGACCTGTAAGCGCTACCAGCACTACATCCATTTGTTGAATCATCTCCTGGGTGACCCCATTTACAACAGAATGGACCATTGTGATTTGTAGGGTTTTTGTTGGCTGCTTCTTTCTTCCTAGTCCATCCTAATCTGGAAGCTCTGCTGAAACCTATTCAGCATCATAGCAACACACAGGCTCCCACTGACTGATGGGTGATGGCTGTGCAGAAGGTGCATTGGTCAGAATTGAACCCAGATCTCCCACATGGAAGGCAAGATTCTACTACTGAACCACAAATGTCCCTTTATAGAAAATAGATGCTCTCTCTAGTGGTGTTTTTAGAGACCCAGAAAGAAAATCTAATACCATCAGGTTTTCTTTGTTGCTCTTGCTGCTGAAAATGTTTTATCCTGTTTTGTGAATGGAATATATAAATGGAATCTTTGATGGTTCTGCAAAAAAACTTCCATGGAGCAAGCCCCAGTTTTAAGTAATCAAAGCTTCTGGTTGCTCCACATTTTAAACTAAAAGAAAATAACTATAGTTGTAAAATTTCTAAGCTGATTTTCTTATTCTCTCTGACTAAATGTCTTAAGTGTGGTTTAGCCACTTGGGTTGACCTCTTGACTAAAGTAAGTTTACTAGCATCTCACCATAATGATACGTATCCTTACAAAGATAAATATGGTCATATTTCTCAAAAATTCAGATTAAGAATATCGGTTACTGGGATTTATGAAGACTATTTTTCTTTTCAAATATTTGATCACTATCATGGAATGTAGTTAGACACCTTAGAAATCCATTAAAAAGAAATACATCATAGGTTTCAGGGGAAGAAAAGCAAACACATAGAGGAGAGTATGTTAGATGCTCCATCCATGTACCCAACTGACCATTTGGGGCCAAAAAGCTGATTTTTATGTTTTAAAATTAATCCAACCTAGATTAACTGTGTTACGGCCCCTTAACCACAGGCGTATGAATCTCAGGATAGACAGCTGTTTGGATGTCCCACACTGGGACCCTTGCCCTCAACAAACGCCTCTGATTTTTCTACATGGTCACTTGGCAGTATCTATGCGCACCCATGTGGCTGGATGGCATTGTGCCTGTTTACAAGTCAGTTGGATTGTTTCACTAGGATCCAGGTGCCAAAACAGACATCGGTTTGGCCACGCTGCCTCCTGAACTATGCACCATCTTTCTCAGAATCAAAAAAGATCTTTCCTTGGTAATGACCTCTAAGTTCATGGCAGTATATTTATTTGCATTTCATCATGTTCCCTACCATTTAGAAACTTTCTCTGTCTATAAAGATAACAAAGGAAACAAGAAGAATGGTATCTCCTCCAATTACTAGACAGATAGTACAGGAGATAGTGAAGTACTAATTTGGGCTGTCACCTGTGGTCTCAGTGTGAACACAGATCCTGGAGCTTTAAGACCAAATGGGACATTGGTTAGCATTCCCTGACACCTGGGGTGGATCATTTAACTTCTCTTTTTAACCAGTTTTACTGTTTAAAGTAGGAATAGTAGTATTCACATCAAGGATATGATGCAGATAGATGATACACGTGAAGTGCTTTGAGCTCCTTGAAATAAATTTATGGATTCATGTGACTACCATATGCTTGATGAAGAAGGAAATTGTGCACTTGCCCTGGAATTAGCAAAAGGATGTTTAACATTTTCAGCATGCTCTTCCTTTACTCTTTCTTAATAGCTGATTTCTGTATACTACTTGAGTTTATAAAGCATGTTTACTATATTGTTTTACTTAGTCCTCATGCAAAAACCCTACAATGTTATTTGTCTTATTTTACAAATATGGAAACTAGGACTTAGAACAGTATTGTGACTTATCCGAAGGTTATGCAACAAATTTAACTGATAGATCCAAGACTCAAACCTCAGACCCTTTTCCTGGGAGTTCATTGCAGTTAGTGTAGAAGAATCCTTGAGAGAGTTTGCTCATTTGAACAGATTCAGTTTCATTTCATTACTAAGCAAAGCCTCCAAATAGTTAAGAGGCTGATAGGAAAATATATATTAACCTACTCATTAAGAGTGACTTTAATAGAAAATATTCCCAACAGCTGCCATTGTAATTTGTTACTTTTATTTTCTCTCTTAACCTGCTTCTTGAGTAATGTTTTGGGACAGTTTCTTGGCAACAGTTTTGATTTGGTTGTTTCCTTTTTTAAGGAGGTCAAGGAATTTTTGTTTGCCTGAAAGGAAGAAAATTTGTCAGGATTCCAGAAACTCATACTACTCTAGATATGGCATAAAACTTTAAATCTGCATCACTTCTAATTAATACCAATTTATGAAAACTGGCATGACTTGAAGTCTATTTTACTGAAGTCATTGAGAATAAATCAGAAAGTTATAGGCAAGGAGTTCTGAAGAAGTGGCCTACCTTAACTGTTACTATTACCTTTCCTCTTTTAAATAGAACATGTGTCAATATCTCTACTGGAAAGTTTTGAATCAGAAGTACAATGAAAAGGGGAGAGAAAAATTTCATAACCAGGTGGATTATAAAATAAATTCCTAATGTCGACTAACAATAAGAAAGGCTTAAAAAGTTAACTTGCCATTGAGTCAATCCATGTTTGATGTCTGAATATTTGGAAATAGAAAGTAGGCTGGGCAGTTTACTTCTGTCTTATTATATTGTAGTGCAAACACCTGCTATTTCACCCATATTTACGATAGATTTTTAATGTGAAAGAACCTTTCAGTTTTAAGAGCTTTAGTGAAGTATATTTTATATACCACATAATTCATCCATCGTAAGTGTACAGTTGGATGATTTTTAGTAAATTTTAACAGTTGTGTGATCATCAAAAAAATCCAGTGTTAAATACGTCTTTCAACATCAACAACAGAGAGGTAAACAACCCAATCAAAAGATGGACAAAGGACTTGAATAGATATTTCCCAAAAGAAGATACACAAATGGCCAACAAGCATATGAAAAGATGTCCAGTGTCATTAGTCATTAGGGAATGCAAATCAAAACCACAGCTTATACTTCAGTATAGCATGTTTTTCTTTCAAAGTTTTGTGTCCCAAGGAGGAAATGGAAGGAACATAAACCTGAAAGTCAGAAGAGCTAGAACCTAGCTGCTATCTAGCTCTTTGACTTTGGGAAAATCTCTTGACTTCTATGAACTTCTGTTCTCTCATCTTTGTAGTAAGATAATTGAGCCTTAATGTTTAAAGCTTAAAGAGCATTCTATATTTTAATATTTTATGAGGATACTTTAAGCATCTCAAAAAAAATGCAATAAAATTTGTTTTGCATTTAAAAACTTTTAAATTCAAGTTTGCTTTCTAATAACATATTTTACTAGGGAATTGAAAAGCTCCAATTCATAATCATACAGTCATAAAAGATAAACTAAGATAGAAAAAAAAAAATTTCTCGTCAACAAGATGGCCATAAAATAGGTAGAACATAGGAGCTCACATTAGCCTTACTGAATTTTGAAGCTCAGACATATTTTTTCATTTCTATTAAGACATAATATAACTGTCTCACCAGTTACTTTATTTACTGGGATTTTGTGGCATATCATGTTGGGTGGATAGTACATTTTTTTAGTAATGTAGAATTTTGTTTTAATCGTGTAGATGTTAGGCCCTAACATAAATTAACCCTGTAATTAAACATGAAATAATACATGCCATGATGTTTTTTGCTAGTCTGCCATCTATGTATTATTGTAATACTAAATTATTAACATAATAACAATAAATCTGAATATGGCACATGATTGCATTTCAGCCCTGATTCAAATTGACCTTTCAACTGAATATAGTGTGCTATTTCATTTAAGACCACAGTTAGACCTTCCAGTATTGAAGGCGATCTTTTTTTATTTTCATGGGGGTGGCGAGGCAGTGGAGCAAAGCACAGTATAGCAGCATCAGCTTGTAGTGTTTAGCAGTAGCTCAGCTTTTTTAGAGCCTCTTTTTTCAAGAGATGCTAAAAGGGTGTTCAAAAAGGATGAAAGCTACATGATTAAAATGAAGCATGCTATAATGTTTAACTGGCAGTTTATGCTACATAGTCTATATACTCGGGTCTAATCATCGTGTATTGTGTCTGACTAGTTTATAGTGGTTGAAAGTTTCTTGGCCAGAAAGGACCTTGTAAAATTAGTTCTCATTAGAAAAAGTATGGATGGTTGCAAAATTTAGAGACAGGCTGGTTTTAGTCCTGTCAGATGACATAAATAAATAATCAACAGGATGGTTTTGGTCTAGCCTGGAGAAAAGAAAAAAAAAAAGTCAAGTGGTATTTGTCTTAGAAATTTATAATAGGATTACAATCAAACTAGCATTTCATTTCTATCTGTAGATTTGTCCCAGAGTTCTTGTTTTAAGAAAATCTTATGGAGCCCTGGTGGTACAGTGGTTAAGAGCTCAGCTGCTGACTTAAAGGTCTGGAGGTTCAAATCTACCAGACACTCCTTGGAAACCCTGTTGTTAAAAAAAAAAAAAAAAACAAACCCATTGCCATTGAGTCGATTCCAACTCATAGTGACTCTGTAGCAGTTCTTCCCTGTCCTGTAGGGTTGCTGTGAGCTGGAATCAACTCGACAGGAATGGGTTTGGTTTCTTTGGTTTTAATGTGCATATGTGTGTGTATTGAAAAAAGGTAACATATAATAGATAAAATGATAAGTATAATACATGGGGATATTCCAGTTAAGTAAGGAAGTAAGATGGTGGTCCAGAATATCAGGATGTAAAACTTAAAGCCATAAAACCTTGTGATCCAGAAACAATAAGCTTAAGTATTTACGTTTCATTCTTATGGTTTGGATAGTTTTTCTTTTGAAGTTTTTTTTTTTCTTCCCACCAGTAAGATCTACAGTCTCCATCTCCTAAATGAGAAAGCCTATAGCTATTTTATCAGAAGCACACCAAACCCATTGCCACTGAGTCGATTCTCACTAACAGTGACCCTGCAGGACAGAGTAGAGCTGCCCCGTACGCAGGGTTTCCAAGGAGTGGCAGGTGAAGTCAAACTGCCGACCTTTTGGTTAGCAGCCATAGCTCTAAACCACTACACCACCAAGGTTTCCACACAGTATAAGTTTATATCAGAATAGTGTTTTGGTGCCTATTTACATATAAGATTTGTTCAACTTCTTTCTTCTTAGGTATTAATATTTTTATACTTTCATTCTGTAGAGTTAACCATTTGATTTTTTTAAACGAATTTATCAGTTATTAACACTGCCCATTGCCATCTGAGTATCACATGTATGTTAAAAGGTAAAACATAAAGTACCTAAATATGGCGGCTTTGAAGGTAAGTGGGCAGTTTTCTGAAAGTTTCCTAAATTTTTAATCCTAAAATCCAAACCTTGCCTGATTGTTTAGGTCTGTGAAATTTTACTTTGGCATGCTAGTGGGCTAACTCTACAGATTCATGTTTGCTAGGTATGATTTCTTACAACACTTGCCTGAATAATGTTGAAACTGTTAGCTCAAGGGGCTTGTGAAAGGAATCTAGAAATAACTAGGGTGGAGAAGAGATTGTTTTATCCTTGCGATCTTAAATAAAAACTATTGCTCCTTCAAATGAGAGAGCCACACCACTCTCAGCTCTGATCTTACACGAAAATATACAAATAAGTAAAATTTCCACAATTGGATTTCTTGATTGCCTTGATACCAACTTTCGGCTGGCGAAGATATAGTTTCTTGTGCCAAACTACATTGAAGAGGCAAAATTTTCTTTGACCTGTAAATTAGAGGCATGTGTTACTTCCAATTAATCTTTATAAGCTTGTGAAAGGAAATGTAGTGACTTTTATAGTCTTGACAGTTTTCAAAAAAACAGATTATCTTCAAGTAGAACAACTTTCGAAATTAGGGAAGCCACGTGCAATCTCAAAACTATACATTTTACTGGCACCTGCTGAGTTTCAGGTGTTTATAACTTGGGCCATAAAAATTCCTTCTGGCCTAAAATCCAAAGTCTCAACCCAGCAGGAACTTTAAAACAAAAATTTGGCTAAAATGATTTCTTCTTTTTTTTTTTTTCTTCTGTAAATTTCTTCTGTAACTTAAGAGGTGCAGGAATAGAAGGCTTAAGGTCCTAGGCATAATTGCATTAACAATTTTAAAACAAGCATAGACAGGCCATTTTTTCATGGTATGACCTAGTGCCCACGTGGATTAAAAGAGACAGAGACAGAGAAATAGGTCTTGACTCTCGATTGGAAGAGATGGTTCATCACAAGCTTATTGTGTGGGTAAATGTTGAAATAGAGAATGTAGGAAATGCCTGTACTCTAAGCCTGTCAAATTGGCATGTTGTTCATGGCTGCACCAGTTTCTGTAGGCTTCTTATCTTGGGTTCTGTCTCTTTCGCCTTGCATCTTGTGAGGCTGAGGAAGATTCCAGATAGCACAGTTAGGCCTTTAAAAACTAGGAAATAATCTTGTTGAGATGGAGAAAGTTCATGTAAAAAATAATTGTCATGAATTTTTCCTTGGCCACTTCAGAATCACGTATGTCAACTAGGGTCCTCTTAAGTACAGCTTATCTTTGGGGTCTTATTGTGGTTTCAGTCATCTTTTTTGGTTCCTTAGTGTCTTGTGTACCATTCTGTGCCTCACATGATGTCCTGGACACTAAGGTTTTCTTGTTTCCTCTCTTTCCTGGTCTAATTTCCAACCCAGTCTTTATACTCCACCCCCTCATGCAGTGAAAGTATCATGAGGAAATCTGATGTATACGTATTGGATAAAATGTTTATCAGAGAGCTTTAGCCTCTTCCAAGTGATCTTACAGATATAATGGGTCTAATGAACCCAAAAGAAATTATTTTTAAAGAAAGGAAGTTTAGACCCTCAGAGAAACAGGCAGTTCTACAACTAGGGAGGAAAACAGTTTGGAAAACGGCCTGTTGAAGCCTTCCCTCCTTTGAGGTGACCCTAAACTATACATTACCCAGGAACAGATCTTTCAGGTAGGAGTACTAATCCAACTGCTGGGAATATGGGGGAAAAGGGGCTAAAGTCAAGGTTGCCCAAGTCTACCAGCTTAGAGCTACACGCATCCTCGTAAATCACTGGTTGTGGAATGCCTGTGCCCCTGTTTTCGTTTCACCTTTGTATCTGTAACTGGAGCGATGTCTGTAATACCTGCAAGCAATTACAGCAGTTGGGCAGCTTACCTGGTGTGAAGCTCCTCTGCACCAGTCTTTCCACGTGGCACCTGCTGGCTTTTATTTTGCTGCCCTGCAGCAGGTCAGCTTTGACATCTCAAGGGTGGTTTTGCGGGGTGTGAATTTTAATGTGATAAGCATGGATGTTTTTCATGAAGTGTTTGCATTTACGTATTAACATGGTTATTTTATAAATTGGGCTGACATTTCCATTGTTTTCTCCTTGTATTATCTTGCTTTGTTGCATGCTTTAATAGTTTTTATCAAGTTTATTGCCCCCTGCTGCTCAATATCTTTGTATGCTCCGTGTTGTTCTCTACATCCTGCTGGGGTGCTGTTTAATGAATTATTTTTCAATGAGAATGATATGATTTTTACAGCCTGCCCACAGAGATAGTGATTTTAATATAGTATTTGTTTTATTCCATACCCTTGCCCATTTTTTTAGCCCATACATGTCATCATTACTAGCATCTGAGCGTTCAAGTGGTTTTGGCTGTCCAAGCTCCACGCCATGCGTGTAATGGGCTGTTTTATTGCATGTTTAATTCTTTATCTCTTCTAATCTTCTCCCTGGATCTCTTATCTTCAACTCCATTTCAGACAGTTTGGCTTTTATGCTAACATCTGTACATTTGCTTTGCATTGGAATTCCATGAATAGCATCTTTGCTGCGGTGGTCTGTCTTGCTCAGTAATTGAATCCACACAGTCCTAGGATGTGTTTTGTGGGGTGATTTAGCAACTTTAGATTCTTTTTTCCCAAACTAGGGCTTTTTTTTTAAACTCTGTAGAAATAAGTCAGGGTTTGTTTTTGTGGGCACTTTTTTTTTTTTTTAATTCCATCTGCTTTGTTTTCTCCTCATTCCCGATCTTATACAATAACTCCTTTTTCTTAATCCGGTTAAATTTCAGACACTTTCATTTCTATTTTTGAAAATGTAGTTAATACTAAAATACCACCACTTCTACTATGTCCCACTCCTTTCAATTGAGTCCTCTTTTCCCATATCCTTTTTCTACACTCATCATTGCCACTCTCCTAGCCCACACCATACTCCTCCAATGTCAGGCTTGAGTTAATTAATGTAGGCATATATGACAAGGCATATCTCAGCATTGGAATACACCTTGAACACTTTTCCGTGAATCAGCTCAGTGAAATTTTTTAGAAGTCCCAACAATGAAGGGGACACTTCGATATTGGTTATGCAAGGCCTTATCTATGTTTTTAAAAAACAAAATTTACCAGGTTTATCAGGTAGCATATGTTTGCCTGCGAATGACAGAACCCATGCAGCCTATTGTTGGTTAAGCATTAATATGATTTAATTATCTGTTGGTAGGCAGCCCTGGGATCACTGCAGTGGCTCAACAAGGCCATGAGGGGCCCACGTTCTCTCTATTTTTCTGCTCTGCCATCCTCAGTGCATTGCCTTTCCCACTCAAGACTTGTCACCTCATGGTTGCAAGTGGTGGTTGCAGATCCAAACATCAAGTTCTTACGCAACAGTTTTTGAGGTATCTTGAAGAAGTGTGAAATATTCCCAGAAGCCTCAGAGAATTCCCTTTATGTCTAATTGGTCAGAACCGAGTCATGTTTCCATGCTCAGAGTGGTCACAGACATGGGAGAAAGAAAATACCATGAATGGCTTAAAAACCAAAAAAACAAACCCACTGCTGTTGAGTCAATTCCAACTCATAGCGACCCTGTAGGACAGAGTAGAACTGCACCATAGAGTTTCCAAGGAGCACCTGGTGGATTCGAACTGCCGCCCTCTTGGTTAGCAGCCATAGATAGCACTTAGCCACTACGCCACCAGGGTTTCCGTGAATGGCTTAAAGCCAATCATTATTCATGTCTCAGAAATGGTCACGTTACCTCTTGAACAAAGTTAGGCTTTTCCTTGCAAGGACAGGGGATACAGCAACAAACTTGGTTCCTTTTGGATGGGCAACAAACATATTTACCTAAGCAGGGATTGGAATATGTTCACTACACAAATGACAGTCACAGGGCCTAGACACAATTGCACTCCAATTCTCAATGTTAATAATGTAAGTAGTGAATGTGGAACTTCCTTCTTCATTTTAGAGATGTCAAGTTCCAAGTGTAAATATTATTCTGTATTCTTAGAGAATATGTTCAGCCTGCAACCAATTACTTCACTACAAGGCAAATTTCTCTTTTAACATAGTGGCATCCATATTTTGATATTTGAAGAATATATGTTAACAGCTGTGGTGTACCAGTAGTATTTTTTAATTGAGAGAGGGGGACTGTAGTTCTATTTGCTGAAATCTCAGTCCAGAAGACTATAAGCTATATGAAGGCAGCAGCTGAGTCTCTTTTTGTTCCTAATCATGCCATCAGTGCCACCTGAGCCCCTGGCACATAGTGGGTGTTCAGTAAATATTTGCTGAATAATTAAACCTCAGGCATATGGAATCATACTCTGGAAGCTCATTTTTACCATTATGTTACCTGCTCATAAAATAAATTGCTATAGGCTAGGTTTGACATTTAACGTTTAAATAAAAAAAAATAATTGTTTTTGTTACTTTATATCTGCCTTTATAATTTAAGTGATTTAGTTGCGTAAAGTTCTACACATGTTCCTCATACGTCAGTCAGCAATTCTTCTTCTTTCCCCACTTCCACCCTGTCTTAGTTACCTAGTGCTGCTATAACAGAAATACCACAAGTGGGTGGCTTTAGCAAACAGAAGTTTATTCCCTCACAGTCTAGGAGGCTAGAAGTCTGAATTTAGGCTGCCAGCTCCAGGGGAAGGCTTTTTCTCTCTGTCTGCTGTGAGGAAGGTCCTAGTCATCAATCTTCCCCTGGCCTAGGAGCTTCTCAGTGCAGGGACCCTGGGTCCAAAGGATACAGTCCGCTCCCAGCACTTCTTTCTTGATGGTAAGAAGTCCTTCTCTCTGCTTGGTTCTCGCCTTTATTATCTCAAAAGAGATTGACTCAAGATACAGCCTAATCCTGTAGATTGAGTCCTGCCTCATTAATATAACTGCCTCAAATCCTGCCTCATTAACATCAAAGAAGTTAGGATTTACAACACTTAGGATAAATACATCAGATCGCAAAATAGAGGACAATCACACGATATGGGAAATCATGGCTTAGCCAAGTTGACACACATTTTGGGGGGACACAATTAAATCTATAACACACCCCCACTTCCCTGGGCCTGCTGTAAGGACAGCCCATTTCAGGTTGATGTCATTATAAAACACCACTAGAGAGGAAAGAGAGAAGGAAGGTACATGTTTGGTGTTTGTGTGCTGCTACTGAGTCAGATACTATCTGTGCCTTCCACAAATTCCTGAATGTGCAGGTAGAAAGGGGGAGTTCCAGAAATAGTGACAGGTGGGGGTAAGCAGTGAAAGGAGCAGAAAGGAATTGCGTGCAATCTCCCAACTGCCTCCCTCTCTCCTTTCCTTCGCACTTGGCCAAATAGATAAGTGAAATGTTAATGGGAAGGGAAGTGGCAAAGGAATATGTTCCAGAATATATTTCCCCAAAAGAAAGACAGGAATAACTAATTTACTCTAAAAGTAAAATATATCAAAGTGAAATAAATGTAAACTCTATTTAGCCTATGCAGAGCTCTCTTTTATACTTAGCTTTTACATAATGAAACTTGCCCTAAGAGACAGGAACAAAATGAGAGAGACAAAAGATTGAAAATCCAGTTTCAAGGGCATAAACATCGAATTGCCATTTGTACTGATTTTCAGATGCAATTTAAAAATTAATCCAGAATGTTCAATTCATGGGTATTACGAAAGCTTTTTATTGTAACCCTAGACAAAACTTTATTATGCTATAAAGAAGTCAGGAGTCTTTAGTGAAAATTGTAGTTGACAGGAAAATAAAGTCAATTCCACTTAAAGCTAAAAGGTATACACCAGGTCAAGAGATTCTTATATATATCTTTTACTTTAAACTGCATTTATAGCTCGTGAAAGGAAGCCAGTGATATTCTTGAAGTTAACTTTGTTCTCTTGGGTTCCCAGTACCTGGGTTAGCCCGGTGGAAGTCTATGGAATAGAGTTTTTATTACTCTGCTTGGAGCTCATGAGCTGGTTATAACCAGCCTAAGGATGAATGTGCAGTTCAAGTCGTGTCCTGCTAAGACCACAGATTTCCCTCTCTTATTTTTCACTTCTCAGCTAAGTACTTAAACACAGGTATCTTGAATGACACTGCTTTTTGGAATCTGATTTTATTCTTCACTAGCCACTCTCAGTTGCTGGCAATAAATCATTACCATCATCGCATAGTTATGAAAAGACCATGGGCACATAGAAGTGTCGATTTAGGGTAAGATAGTTTAAACTGTGATCTTTGTCCTCAAGGAAATCAGAATCTATTAGAAAGATTTAAAAACATAAATTTTCACCAGTATTCATTTTATAAGGCATGTGCATCCTTCACAGAAAAAAGTAGTGTAAATAAATGTTGGGTTCCTGGGTGAGTCCATAAGCCTGTATACCTCTAATGGGACAGAGTGATCAAATTGACTATCCTGTCATGCATGGTAGGTGCTGGGAGCAGACTACCTCATGGTCACAAAGCAGGAGGGAGTATCTTCATCTCACATGGGCACTACCATAGTGCTGGGCACCATTTTGGAACAGGTCAACATTGTTCAGCATACCTTCCCGTTGGTATTGCTGTGGCTCCTTCCACCACTAGTAACATTTCCTAAGGCCCACAAGTACCCCGTTTTCTTAAAGTTATCCAACATCTACCATTCTAAGTCTACCATTTGAGGGTAAAGCAGGTAAAATAACGTCCTTCCCCTGAAAGAATTCTTTACTTAAAAATTATCTTTTTCCACGTTATCAAACCTTCATTTTTCTTAATGCAACTCAGTTCCTCTAGGGATTAAGGGAAAAGCACACTGGTAGCATCAATTCACGTTGCTGTGTGAATCATGAATAGTCTTTTCACCTACTTAGAAAATTTACTTTCTGAACAAGCATGCTTGTTAAATCAGACAAGTTTCTAATGGGTGTTATTTCAGACACTGTAGCAAAAAAGGAGGGAAAAACTCCAAATATTTCTTAAATATTTTTAAAGTGAATGCAAGAAGAGCGCTATGGAACATGTTGTAGGAGCCCAGAGCAGAGCAAGACTCCTCCAGCAGTTCACTGAGGGTGGCTGCATGGGTAATGTGCTGGATGAGGCTGCAGTCGTGGAGTCCGAGGTTAAAGAAGGTTCTAAGCTAAGAGAAGAGTTTAAACAAAATCACTGGAAGGCTAGTCAAGGGGAGTCTGTCCTCTAAGAAGCTCCCTGTTTCTGAAGAATTCTTCAACTGTGGAGGGAAGGAAGACTGGAAATCAACACATGATGAGTATGTAGAGCAAGCCCTGCATTTTGTGTGCTTTTGTTCTTATAACACCCCTAGGAGCAAGCATTTTAGAGAACAGGAAATCCAGGCTCAGCAAGAATAAGGAACTTAAACCAGGATTGAAATCTTGATCTGCCAGATTCTAGAACCTGCACTCTTCTCATTGTACATCTGCCCTGTTTTCCCCCTGGGGGACCCCAAGGACCAGGAGAGGTGAGGGTGGGGACAGGGGGAGGGTGGGATGGGATACTTAATAAGCATGGGTCATCTGTAAATTGAGAATTATCTGTATATGGATACATGTGTTTAAACTACACAGAGACAGAGAAGGCTACTAACATTATCTTTCACAATAATACCCATTGCCATTGAATCGAATTCCGACTCATATCAATCCTATAGGACAGAGTAGAACTGCCCCATAGGGTTTTCCAAGCTGTAAATCTTCACGGAAGCAGACTTCATATCTTTCTCCCACAGAGTGACTGGCGGGTTGGAACCGCTGACCTTTAGGTCAGTAGGTGAGCTCTTAACCGTTGTGCAGTCATAAAAAAAAAAAAAAAAAAAAATAGCATGGTTAAAAGGAAACTTCTGAAGAGAGGGCTAGTTGTGGGGCCCTTATTTTGATACCAGTAGGAGAAGTGACTTATTTTTAACCACTTTTTAGTTTATTAAGAAACAAAATTGCCTAGATAAGATTTTTTTTTTTTTTTTTTTAATGTGCCTAGTTTTGCCCTTTTTAGGCCTTTCTGTCAAGTGCAGAACAATTCTACCACCAAAACCTATTTGTTCCTTCAGATGGTAGATCCAGTACTTGCATTCCTTCCTAGTGCCCACTACCCATGCCACAGCCCAAAGTTTCCCTTCATGTCCATCTCTTTGTTTACACAAAGACCCTTAGTCTTACGTCAGTTTGAATCTGTTTATCTTAAAAAAAAAAAAAAAAAACTGTTATCATTGAGTTGATTCTGACTCATAGCGACCCTATAGGACAGAGTAGAACTGCCCCATAGAGTTTCCAGGTAGCACCTGGTAGACTCAAACTGCTGACTTTTTGGTTAGCAGCTGTAGCACTTAACGACTACGACTACGTCACCGGGGTTTCCCTGTTTGTCTTTAGGGTTATGAAATGTTTTCTGCTTTTAGAGGAAGTGTTCAGGATTACCATTTTGTTGAAGGAGAAGGCCTTTTTGGTGTCACTAATATGCCTCCACTTGGAGTTAGGTTTTGGTTCGCTCCTGTCGCTTCCAGCCTGAGTTATCAATTGTGCACTTCCCAGGCTCACGGTGTTTTCTGCCCCTCATTGCTCTACCAAAGAGTGGCTGTCAGACACTGAATACACCAAAACTAATGTAAAAGCGCTTTGAAGAATTTTGTTGAGGAAAGTTAGCAACATAACTTCAGTAATATGAGATGTGGGGGATTACCTATGGGTTTTCTTTACTTAGGATAACCTTGTTTATAATGTTGTGATTCAGGAGAAGTTTTCACACTTCAGTGTGTTGGTAAGGATGAATACAGCTACAAATACAGCTTAAATGTCCTCCCCAGCCTATTATATTGTTCAAAAAGTCATTTTACCCAGGAATGAAAATAGAGGGATAGGGCCCTGAATCTAGAGTAAGCTACTAAGAAGCAGTTATAATCAAATCCCTTTCGTGATAGGATTATTTTAATTATTTATGGGACGTGAGTATATGTATCATCTTTCCAGACCTGGTTGACAACACGTTGCATTTAATGAATTGCATAAATAACTAACTAATCCTCTAATAATCATGATTGTATCAGCTAGTTGGGTTTTTGCTTCTTTCTGTGTCTATTTCATATTCAAATACTACTACTTCTTGTTACCCAAAACCCAGTGCCATCGAGTTGATTCTGACTCATAGCGACCCTATAGGACAGAGTAGAACTGCCCCACAGTTTCCAAGGAGTGCCTGGCGGATTCAAACTGCCGACCCTTTGGTTAGCAGCCGTAGAACTTAACCACTATGCCACCAGGGTTCTTGTTAGTTACTTTAAAGTTGATTCCGACTCACCATGACCCTATGTATGCAGAGTAGAACTACTCTATAGGGTTTTTCAAGGCCGTGACTTTTCAGAAGCAGATCGCCAGGCCTGTCTTCTGAGGCATCTCTGGGTGGGTTTGAACTTCCAATGTTTTGGCTAGTAGTCCAGTGCTTAAGTATTTGTGCCACCCAGGGAGTCCATTCAAATACTAGGTGGTGACTTCTCATAGTTGGTCAGATTTGCAAACATCATTGTAGTTATTCCTACCCATCCTTCCTCCTTTTTTTTTTTTTTTGGTTTGAAAGACTAAAGGTACTATTGTGATCAGGTATAAAACCAAGGGAGATGTTTCTTCCTTTTTTCTGTCATTGGACAATAAATTTTGTTAGTTATCAAATCATTCGTCCATCATGAGACACGTGCCGTTGGAGTCGTTATGTTGAAATTGAATTTGTCCCTCACTGATGGGGATATGAACTTGCTGTATTGGACTCTTGCTCAAAGGGAATGGGGATGCTAGTGGCAGACCTGGAAGGAAAAACCTTTCATCCTTTTATACCGTACTTAGGTGGAATTATTGAAGGACAGGAGATGGTTCTCCAGCAGGAGAGAGGCGTTTCCCCCTCGGTAGGGAAATCTCACACTCCAGGTCCTTTGACACATCGCTGACTGTTAGAGAGCATGGAGCCAGTGTTTACTGCTGGTTCTTGGGTGTTAAACAGCCCTCCACTGCTTTTATTGTACCATTAATTGCACTTAATGCAGCTGCATTTCTGGTACGCTTGGCTAGGCTCTGAAAATTAAGTAGAGGGTACTTTGTTATAAAATTCACTATAATGAGCTCTGGTGGGACAGGGTCTGTTAAGTTTGAAATTACCTCGGGCCATTTCTAAAGGACTTCTTAAAATATTTCACATCTATAAAAGTTTGTAACTAGATAAATAGCCATGGAGACTGTTCGAGTAGGCAGAGGAAAACCACATTTCTCCTCAGTGCATCTTTGATAAAATATGAATGTTTTGAATATTTGAGAGTGGTGTTTGTTTTCCATGTTCTCCTCTGCCTCCTGCATTTGCTAAGTTCCTAGTTTTCCACTGTCAGTACGTAAGCTCTGCTTTAGCTGGTTCATACCGTGGTTATACAGAGAGACTTTTTTTTTTTTTTTTTTTTGGCTTTTGAATCCAAATCATACATGGAACCAGAATAAATATAGGACCCCCCTCTGGGTATACATAAATTGGTTCAAGAAGGGGTCACACCTCTAAGAACAAAAACACTGAAGAAACAGCCAATTAGTTTAATGTTACAACTACCAGGCAGTGCCAGAAACCGATTCCTGGTACCTGGCTAATAGATGCATAAAATGGCTTTAATTCCCCCAGTTTTCTTGGGCTAGATGACTGCTGTAATGCTTTGCGGCTAATAAAATTTCAGATTGACTAATTTACCGGTTAGCTTTACCAAAACATCCAAGTAATCCGTACATACTCATTAGAGACAGGTCCAGAACGTATTCCCTTAGGACTGATTTGAAAAACCTTTCTGGGATCAGCCTCACTGAGCTTTAGATGCAGTGGCACAAATCAGGTGGAGGATCTTCTATGGTTTTAGTGCAGCAATTTATCTGAGTTTTGTAGTTAAAGTTTGAGCATGAGGTAATTAGAGCCCTCCAAGCTTGAAATTCATGAACCTTCTCCCCCTTTAATAGACTCTATGCAAGCTTGCCAAGCACACTGTTTGACTGATATATATTGAGGCTTTGTTTAAAAGCCTCCAGTCAAAATGTAGTTTTAAAAAACCCAAAATCGGTTTCCTTTTATTTTTAGCTCTTACATGTGTAAACAGGGAAGATTGCCGTGTGTTATTACTGAGGGTCAGTCAGCAGTCTGTTGTGCCCTTTGGAAATATTCGCCAGTCAATAATCAAATACACGGCAGTCGCGCAGCACCACTCCTGCCGTCCAGATGGGTCTGACAACAAACACGTCGGCCGATCAGGACTGAAGGATAGAGGGGGCAGGAAGCTGTGGGTCTGTTTGGTTTCCTCTGCTGTTTATCCCTCTTGGCAAAAACTGGAACCTTTATGTTGTTACCATTTTTGCAGTAGACAGTGGTTGAGTGTGTGTGTCTGCATTAGGCGGTCATAATTTAATCAGCTTCCCAATACCTGCCAGGTATGTATATTTTTAGAGGCTGAGAATTTTAAGTGCTGATTAAAAAATATGTATATAGACACATACACACACGTGTGTATATATGTGTGTATGTGTCTATATACATATATATCCCATACAAGCACAACACACGAGCTCTCTCCATTGATTCTCATAAAAGGTTATGTTAAATGTCCATAATATAGGATCAAACATCAGCTGAAGTTTTAAAGATTTTCATATATGCCAAGATATTCTATCTCTGGGATAGTTCTTCTCTGTCCTTATAGGGTCACTATTAGTCAGCATAGACTCAACGGCAACAGGTTTGGTTTTGGGGGAATTTTAATAACCATTTCTGTTATCCATATTTGTGAACAAGCCCATGGCACTATTTACCCTACCAATTTGTAGTTTGTTTTATCATTTACAAATAGTTCCTAGAATACACATTTTTGAGGAAGGGAAAAGGAACTAACAGGTACTGAATACCTCCTATCAGACACAAATTGTTGAAGGTACTTTACATACATTATCTGATTTAATCCTTGAACAGCATTCTGAAGTAGGTGGCAGTGTAGTCATTGTTCTGGTTAGCATAGTTCTCTGAGATTGTCTAACTGGTCTTTGGTTACACACACCAAAGGAAGTGACAGGACTGTTATACTTGTATAATACTACCTTGGTCCCTTTCTTTAATCTTCATCCTCAACAACATCGATTTTTTGTTTTGATACAGAGAGATTTGAAAAAATTCAGATTCAATTCACATTTACTTATTTAATACTGTTTCCTAGCTTTGTACTAAAAACTGTCCTAAGTATTGGCATTTAGCCCTTGCCACAATTCTCTGGACAAGGTACTGTTATTTCACTGTACAGACTGGGAAATTAAGACTTGGCTGACAAGTACCTTACCTGTTGTTTAAGCAGAGCTGAGACTAGAAATTCAGATTTCTGACTCCAAGCAATGTGCTCTTTATCCTCCCCCACCTCCATCTTTTTTTTAAAACAACTTAATTGAGTTATAATTGACATAAAATAAACTATATATAATTAATGTGTGTAATTTGATCAGTTTTGCCACACTTACACACCCCAGAAGCCAAAACCACACTCAAGGTGTTGAATGTTTCCATTGCTCTCAATATTTCCTCATACCCCTTTTTATGGCCCTGAGATGCCTAGGCAACTACCGATCGGCTTTTTGACATGATAGATTGGTTTGCAATTTACCTCCTTTCCCCATCTTTTTAATACTCCTAAATACTTATAGATTAATATGAATAAAATTGTACTGATCCTTTGAAGGGCATTGCAGAGGACAAAGCTAGACGTATGTTGACATACTGACTTTGGAAGTTCTTTCTAAAAAATGAAGTCATTTTGTGAGGTAAATAAACTGCTAAGGACAATAAATACAGCCTGCTTTATCTCAATCATTAGTTGAATTTTGAAGAAAAAATGAGATGGCAACAATGTTGTGAATTAATAGAAATAAAATTGGCCCAGAAAAACGAAAGTGACCAGATAGTGCCTACCAGATGCCGAAAGCCCTAAGATGAGCTGCCTTGGAGAGGAACAACAGAAGAAAGCTAAGGGGAACAAGTTGAGGAAGCTAAGGAGAATGCTTTGTATTCTGTTCTGAGGACAGTAAATAAGGAAGAACAAAGTAGAGTTGACACCTTTGAGTTGTGGTGTTGATGAAGAGTATTGAATATACCATGGACTGCCAGAAGAGCAAACAGATATGTCTTCAAAGAAGTACAGCCAGAATGCTCATTAGAGGCAAGGATGGTGAGACTTCATCTCACAGACTTTGGACATGCTATCAGGAGGGACCAGTCCCTGGAGAAGGACATCGGGTTGGTAAAGTAGAGGGTCATCAAAAAAAGAGGAAGACCCTCAAGAAGATGGATTGACAGAGTGGCTGCAACAATGGGCTCAAGCATAACAATTGTGAGAATGGCATGGGACTGGGCAGTGTTTCCTTCTGTTGTACATAGGATTGCTGTGAACCAACTCGATGGCATCTAGCAAAAACTAACAACAGAATAAATTGTCCTTCTCTCTTGTCACCTAGAAAATTCAGCCTCACCTGAAGGTGAGACAACTGTTCCTATGAGAAATATTTACTGGAAATCAAGACCTTATTCTCTCCTACGTATAGTAATTCCTAACTTCTTTCTTCGTTGGCTTACTCAAAATTCATTAAATAGTACAGTAGGAATATAGAATTCTCTTCCCCATTTCAATAGCTTTCCAACAAATTAAAGGCATTTTTTGGATAATTTAATATTCTTTAGTTCATACCTGGGTGTATTATAATCTCTTATAATACTCTTCTATGGTATTTGATGGATCTTGGCTGTAAGGAATAAATACTTACTGATTTTGTGGTCCAGGAGTTGTAGGGACTTCAAAACAATTCCATGTAACTCCTCTGCCTGTGACATTGTAAAAGCCCTTGTCATGGCTAGTGCTACAAGAGCAGAGAGACTGGGGGCCAGCTGGACCAGGAGAGTGTGTCGTCGTTGATGAGTGAAGTGCTGGGTGTAAGCGGTAAGGGGGAAGCCTCAAAATAGCATCATCCCAAAGTGTGGTCTTGCACATTTTATAACATACTGGCTTTTTGTTAAGGCCCTCTATATGGAGTTTCATGTTTCTGTATTTCTTTTTCATGAAATTGGCAGGAAAGTTACTCCAGCAATGGAAACAAGGGTTTTTGGAAGGCATACTTGACTTCCTCATTTACACAGTGGAGAAAACCAAGAAAGAGTGAGATAGCTTCAAAGTAATGAGTGTGCAGTACCAGCAGAATGAAGACTCATTAACAGTGGGGAAGAAAGGACAGAGGGTTCATGGGGACGACGATAGCTTGATTTGAATGTGTTTAGGCAGCTTTTCATGTAGAAATATACTTGCGTAATGTGGATTGTAGATCATTGTGCTGTTCAGCAATCATCTAGAAGAACATGTTCTGAGGCTGAGGTCCCTGTTGAGACAGACTGGACCACCACAACATGGAGCATCATTTTTGTGTGTTTGGGTTATGTTAAAATACTGAATTTATTCTTTTATTTTAAATAGTATGTCACCTGCCTCTCAGCTTTACCTAAACTGCTCGTGAATAATTTTGCAGGTTCTTTTAAGGTTGTTCCATCTCTCTTCATCTATAATGTGTAGATATTGCTTGATTCTTCCTCTCAGAATATAAACATCCTCCAGTCATTAAAACATTTTTCTTCTCTTTACCCTGGATATTTTCCTGCCACTTTCCCTGCCTGCCCAGCTTTCACCATTTGTTCTTCCCTTTGCTTCCAAATTTCAGTAAAAGGAGTTTAAAATAGATAGATGATGGTTTTCACCTCTCATTTATTCCCCAAGTTGTTCAACGCTCTCCCATGATACTGACATAGCTGATAAGTCTCTCCTTAAAATGTTCCACACTTCCTCTTTGACACCATTGCCTCTTTATTTACCTCCTACCCTTCTGGCTCTTCATTCTCAGGCTCTTTGATACTCACCTTTCTCGCTCTTCATTCTCAGGCTCTTCGATACTCACCTTTCTCTTCCTCTCTATAAATGCAGATGTTTCCTAGGTCTGGCCCCCCAACCCTTCTCTCATTTTGTACATGAGTTGTTTTCTCCACAGTGTAAATAGGGAAATCAAGCATGACTTCTAAATACCCTAGTCTCCATCTACCTCAGGCCCTTCCATGGTTTCACTCCTACCTATATGCCAAAGACTTGAAACCAAGTCCTCTTCTATGCCAAGCCTCTTTCCTCATGCTCAGGCCCACTGGACATCTCCATGGCCATGTCCTAAAGTTCAGTTTCCCATTTATTTCCTTAGCACCTTCTCACCTTCCTAAATCTCCTATCTCAGATACCTGGAATTTATACTTGACCCTTCCTTTTTCTTTATCAGTTAATCACAAAGCCCTCTCTACCTTACCTCTTAAATATGTTTAGAATTCAGCTCCTCTCTGCAGTCTTAACCAGCTTATTTAATAAGGTCAGATTCTTTTCATTTCTCTCCTAGACTACACAATAGCCACATTTGTGGTTTTCCTCTAACACATTCTACACTATATAGCACTACCCAGGGATATAACATATATGTGTGCTCGTGTCTGTGCCCTGCTCCGGCTCTTCCACTGGAGCCCCATTACTGTGGGCAAACTATAAATTCCTTTGCAGTGTTTGTAAGACCATTTGTAACTTGCCCATAGCTGTTTTTTGACATTCCTTCCCTACCTGTGAGACTCCAGCAGTGCTCTCCCAAGTCTTGCTCATTCTGTGCCATTGTGCATGTTCTTCTCCCTGTGCCAACCACTCCCTCTACCCCTAGCAATCCCTGGCTTGTTTGCCTGGAAAATATCTACTTATTTCTTGCCCAGATACCCTCTTCTCTCTTATATCTTTGAATTTCACTAGAGTTGTATGCTCCTTTTCCTGTGATTTTCCAACTATTATTTTAATAACAGAATACATTTCTCTCTCCTTGAGGGTACTGGCCTCCTTGGTACTTCCTGAACCCAACAAGCATCCCCATCTCTATTCTTTCTTTCTGTCTACCTAAAAATCACATTCATGTCTCCGCTCAAATACTATGTCCTTGCAGAAGCCTTCCCTGATTTCTCTATCTAATACAGAACTCCTTGTCACAACTTTTCTCCTTTTTTTAACCTTTCCCCTCTATTTTTCTTGTTGTTGTTGGTTGCCATCTGGTTGGCTCGAAGTCATGGTGACTTTATGTATACCAAAAAACCAAACCCATTGCCGTCAACTTGATTCCGACTCATAGCGACTTTATGAGACTGGGTAGAACTGCCCCATGGAGTTTCCAAGGAGCACCTGGTGGATTCAAACTGCCGTAGCTCTTAAACACTATGCCACCAGGGTTTCCGCCTTTGTGTGTAACAGAACAAATTGTTGCCCAGTCCTGTGCCATCTTTGTGATCACTGGTATGTTTGAATGCATTGTTGTAGCTATTCTGTCAGTCCATCTCATTTAGGGTTTGCCTTATTTTTATTGACTCCCTACTTTGTCAAACATGATGTCCATTTCTAGTGATTTCTTTTTCCTGATGATCTGTTCAGAGTAAGCTTAGATGCATCCTCACATCTAAAGAGAATTCTGGTTGTATTTCTTCTAAGATTTTATTTATTTATTTTTCTATAGTACTTTAACACTAATATGTGTGTGTATTATTATCATTATTGTTATTAGTATTATAGTCTTAACTCCCCCACTAGAATGTCAGATTCATGCAGTGAATGTGTTGGTCTGTTTTGTTCATTCTTCTATTCACTATTGCTAGAAGAAGGCACCTACTGGGTCCTCTGTAAATATTTAGATGCATAATTGAATTATATCTTTTGTAATAACATAATACCCGGCAAAGAGTAAACATTCAGTAAAGGTTTATTAAAATAAGGAACGTCGAATATGCATTTAACCATGGTTAAATTCCTGTGCCTGAGCCCATCAAACAGAAGAGACCAGTGGCTTTCAGGAAAAGAGAAGCAAGACAGCTGAAAGACAAATAAAAATGACTGGCTAGTGGCAAAGTCCATTCTCGTCAGCATCCTGGTTCAATTATTCAGTTCAGATTTTTGGCAAGTGATGCAGATTCTTTTTCAGAAAATGTTGATTGATTGCACAGTTGTACCCGCTTCATTTGCAAACCTTCATTATCTCTTTTCCTTTCCTCCCTCCGTCTGCATTTAGAAGGGGAGGAGCAGTGTATAATTCCACAAGGCAATTTTTGTGAATAAACCAACTAACTGGCTGTTCTTTCAGTCTCACAGTCTCCACACAGAATGCAAGTGTCTTCTTTAGTTATGTATTCTCCCTTGTCTGAATCTCCTTGCATTCATTCACTCAAGGATTCATTTGATTACTTACTTATCAGTCAATGAATCATTCGTTCAGTCCCACTCAGTGCTGGGCTGATACAGGGTGTATGTGGAGGCTTGACTCTTGTCTGAAGCTGGAGTTCTTGACCTAGGCCTAAAGATGGGTTTCAGAGGCTGTCTGGAATTTCTGTTATTGTACAGTGAAACCTGTGAGAGCTGGAACTCAACGGGACTGCCTTATTTTTCTGGGATTCACAAGTTTTCTGCCTTTGATAGGTGCAGTCTTACCACTTTTCTTTCACTCTCTGTGAGTGGAAAATACTTGCGTTTTCCTTCTCTGACAGGTTTCTTTTGCCTTACGCAGGTTCTGGCTTTTGCAGGTTTTACTATTATAGTTTAAGTTTTGTGTTTGAATGTTGCCTTAGGAGGAGAGTTTGCTTAAGAGCTCTGTTGTTCAAAGGAAGAAACACATTAAGAGCCTTTAATAGAGAAAGGTTTGAGCTCAGCCTTGAATCTAAATAATAGATCCCCAGAGTTAGGGTTTTTTTCTCCGTAATCTGTTTCTTGGTGGTGATGTGATGGGGAATGGAAAGTACATGCTTGTGCATTTTCTTAACTCTGGGTCTGAGAGTCTTATCAGCCTGTTTACTAATTTGTACACTCCAAATAGTGCTCATTTTCTTATTTAGTTTCTAAAACTTGGCCTAAAGCATAGCCTCTGCAGGCGCCTGAGAGGAAGGCAGCAATGGTTATGTTGAGTGCAGGATGCTCACATAAGCAAGACCTACCTTCCGCTCAGTTACCATCAGTAATTTTGTGAGCTTTTGATTACATGAAATCAGACGGAATGTGGTAGTATTGGAAGAGCCGGTTTTGGTCTCCAGTGGCGATGGCTATATACGTTTACCTAATCAAGTTATGTTGGAGGCATTCAGTGTCTTAAAACGAATGCCAATTACTGCTGGAACAGGGCATGAGTGAATCCTTCAAAAGAAAACTCAGTGGGCAGTTGCTGACACTCAGTGAATTGCTGGCTCTCTGCCCAAGTATGTGTGAAATGTTTGCAGTGTTTTGAGGCTCTGATTGCAGTCTGGCTTGCAGGCTTTGAGGTGACACTGTAGAGTGGAGATCAAGCCACAGGAAAGGTGGAAGCCGGAGGCACTGTACAGGGAAAAAGTCTTAACATTACTGCCAAAATTGGAATACAGGTAGTTCATTTGGAAAAGTCATCTTTGGCTCAGCCTTTGCTTTTCTTAACAAGGTGGAAGGAGTTGGCATGTGCTCAGCGCCTCCCATGGGCTGGACACTGTGCTCTAGAATGTTCATTTATTTACAAGTATTTATTGTGTGCTTTCTGTATGCTGGGTGGGCCCTATTCTAACTGTTAAAGTTTCAACAGTGCAAAAAATGGTACCCCTGGCTTGTGAAGGCAACATGCTAGTGGAAGAGATAGACAAAATACAAGTTTAAGTTCTATGAGGAAAATTAAAGCAGGGTGGGGAAGATCAGGAAACCCTGGTGATGTAGTGGTTAAATGCTATGGCTACTAACCAAAAGTTTGGCAACACAAACCTACCACCTTGGAAACTCCATAGGGCAGTTCTACTCTGTCCTATAGGGTCACTATGAGTCAGAATTGACTTGATGGCAATGGTTTGTTTGTTTGTTTTTGGTCAGGGTGTGGTGGGGGGGAGAGCATATGTCCCCACAAAAGCTTTCCAAGGCATTAACCCCTTTTATAGAAGGAGAAATTGAGGTCCAGAGAACCTACTTTGTCCTAGACAACTTAAGCTAATTAAAGCCAAATGGAGGATTTAAAACTTGTTCTGCCTGACTCCAAAATCCAAATTCTTTTCTCTGTGTAGAGCTGTCTCCCAATAACGTGACCCTTCATGATGTCTTCTCCCTGTAAGCACAGAGGGCAGACCCATCCTGGGAACAAGTTGGTTGTCCTTAGAGTAAGGGGCCTGAGTTGTAAGAGTTCCCTTCAGAATTTCCAGGTGAAATGGCAGCCTGGTTGGTCACTCAGTTTGTTTGCACATGCCACGCTCGGTGCTGTGATGTGGACATGCAGTTCAGGGGCTTTGATGCAAACAGTGGTGTTTAAATAGAGCAGTAGGCAGTAGATAGGTGAAATTGTGAAGTCAGGGTTTTCAGACAGTGTTGAGTGGACCTTGCTCCTCCTGGGTGTAAGCATATGGCTATTAAGCAACAGTGTTGACCTCCAAGAAGGCACCGTGGTAGTGGGAGGATCCAGCCAAGGAAGCCTACAAGGGAGTGTGACAATCCATTGGTGTATGCCTAGGGAAAAGCAGACTGGGGCAGGACAAGGTGATGATCCTGGAACCTTGCTTGAGTAGCTGTGTTAATGTACATTTCCTCTGGCCTCACATCTGATCAGTGAACCCCAGGGACGTGACAGTTGGATTTCATTGTTGAAATGAGCTCACCCTCCATACTCCAGATTCTGATGCCTTTACTAACTCTACTTTTCCCTATCTCCATCCTGAGCTGTTAGTTCTACCCTTATTGCATTTTATTAATTAGCTTATTTGTCAGTCTCCCCACTAGACTCTGATTACCTGAAGGGTCAGGACTGTGCCTTTTAATGTTTATGTCCTTTGTCATAGTGCCCCTCACAGAGGACAGGCTCAGCAAATACATTGCGTGGGTGCTTTTAGCTTTCTTTTGTTGACATGTAAAACATCTGGAAATGGACATGGGAGCCTGGCTTACATCTTCAGCACCTATGTCAGAGGCTTACTATCTCTCATAAGTGCACACTAAATTTTGGATGAATAAATGTAACACCATCGCCTGAGATTATAGAGCTTTGGAAATTGATCAGAGTGACTTTTCAATAGCAGGCACTGCTAGAAACAGGGCATTGTGTCCTTCGGACCAATACCTCACTGCCTCGCAGAAATATTTATGTTGACTTTTCTTTTGGCAGAAAGAAAGTCACTGAATGCGCTGCCAAGCATTGACATGGCCCCAAAGCTAGAGAGAAAGAGAGCGAGAATGACTGAATATATAAATGGATAAACAGGAGAGACAAGAGGGAGAGAGCAAGAGACGTTACCTTCTTTGTCCCACAGCCACACACACTGCTCCTGCAGATCCAATGTTCTTAGTTCCCTGTCAAATCAGTGGCCCTAGGAAAACCCAGTGGGTGGATGGAGCATTAGACTGGGAGTAATAAGGTTGTGCCTGACTTACTTCAGCATTTGTAACAGATGTTACCAGCGTCATAACATGAAACTTTGGGATCAGACTGAAAGAAAATCAAGATAACAGATGTGGACCTCTTCCTTTTACCAGCTAGTGCTGACTGACACTGCACTGATTCAGTGATAATCTCTACTCCTTTCTCACCAGAGCAGAATCATGACACTAACAATTTGTGTGCCATTCAGGTCAGAAGGGGTGAGGACAGTAGGAAGCACTCATCTGAAAGACTTTTAAGACAGTTTTCAAAGTGAAGGTATAATCTTTTTCTTGAGGTAGCACACCAAATCTGTTGTTGTTGTCGTTAGGTGCTGTTGAGTCAGGTCTGACTCAGAGTGACCCTGTGTACAACAGAAGGAAACACTGCCCGATCCTGCACCTTTCTCAAAATCATTGCTATGCTTGAGCCTATGATTGCAGCCACTGTGTTAATCCATCTTGTTGAGTGTCTTCCTCTTTTTGGTGACCGTCTACTTTACTAAGCATGATGTCCTTCTCCAAGGACTTGTCCCTCCTGATAACGTGTCTAAAGTATGTGAGACATAGTCTCACCATCCTTCCTTCTTAGGAACATCCTGGGTGTACTTCTTCCAAAACAGATTTGTTCATTCTTTTGAGAGTCCATGGTATATTCAATATTCTTCGCCAACACCACAATTCAACAGAGCCAGTTCTTCTTCGGCTTCTTATTCATTGTCCAGCTTTTGCATGCATATGAGGTGATTGAAAACACCATGGCTTGGGTCAGATGCACCTTAGTCTTCAAGGTGGTGTCTTTGCTTCTCAACACTTTAAAGAGGTCTTTTGCAGCAGATTTTCCCAATACAATGCATCTTTTGATTTCCTAACTGCTGCCTCCACGGGTATTGATTGTGGATCCAAGTAAAATGAAATCCTTGACAACTTCACTCTTTTTGCCATCTGTCTTGATGTTGTTCATAGGTCCAGTTTTGAGGATTTTTGTTTTCTTTATGTTTGAGTGTAATCGATACTGAAGGTTGTGGTGTTTGATCTTCATCAGTAAGTGCTTCAAGTCCTCTTCAGTTTGAGCAAGCAAGATTGTGTCGTCTGCATAATGCAGATTGTTAATAAGTCTTCCTCCAGTCCTGATGCTGATTCTTCTTCATATAGTACAGCTTCTCTGATTATTTGCTCAGGATACACATTGAATAGGTATGGTGAAAGGATACAACCCTGATGCACACCTTTCCTGACTTTAAACCACGCAGTATCCCCTTGTTCTGTTCAAACAACTGCCTCTTGATCTATGTACAGGTTCCTCGTGAGCACAATTAAGTGTTCTGGAATTCTCTTTCTTCACAGTGTTATCCATAATTTCTTATGATCCACACAGTTGAATCCCTTTGCATAGTCAATGAAACAGATAAACATCTTTCTGGTATTCTCTGGAATACCAGCCAGGATCCATCTGACATCAGCTGTGATATCCCTGGATTCCACATCCTTTTCTGAATCCAGCTTGAATTTCTGGCAGTTCCCTATCGATATACTGCTGCAGCTGCTTTTGAACAATCTTCAGCAAAATTTTACTTGCATGTGGTATTAATGATATTGTCTGATAATTTCTGCATTCTGTTGGATCACCTTTCTTGGGAATAGGCATAAATATGGATGTCTTCCAGTTGGTTGGCCAGGAAGCTGTCTTCCAAATTTCTTGGCATAGATGAATGAGCACTTCCAGCACTGCATCTGCTTGTTGAAACATCTCCTTTGGTATTCCATCAGTTCCTGGAGCCTTGTTTTTCGCCAGTGCTTTCAGTGCAACTTGAATTTCTTCCTTCAGTACCGTCGGTTCCTGGTCATTTGCTACCTCCTGAAATGGTTGAACATCGACCAATTCTTTCCGGTGTAGTGACTCTGTATATTCCTTACATCTTCTTGTGATGCTTCTTGTGTAGTTTGATATTTTTCTTATAGAACCTTTCAGTATTCCAACTCAAGGCTTCAATTTTTTCTTCAGTTCATTCAGCTTGAGAAACGCTGAGTGCGCTTTCCCTTTTGGTTTTCTATCTCTAGGTCTTTGCATATGTCATTATAATATTTTACTTTGTCTACTTGATCTGCTCTTTGAAATCTTTTGTTCAGCTCTTTTACTTCATCATTTCCTCCTTTTGCTTTAGCTACTTGACATTCAAGAGCAAGTTTCAGAGTCTCTTCTGACATCCATTTTGACCTTTTCTTTCTTTCTGTTTTTTAAGTGACCTTTTGCTTTTTTCATGTATGATGCCCTTGATGTCATTGTACAACTCGTCTGGTCTTCAGTCATTTGTGTTCAATGTGTCAAATCTATTCTTGAGATGGTCTCTAAATTCAGGTGGGATATACTCAAGGTCATACTTTGGATTTTGTGGACTCGTTCTAATTTTCTTAAGCTTCACTCTGAACTCGCATGTGAGCAATTGACAGTCTGTTCTGCAGTTTGCCCCTGGCCTCATTCTAACTGATGATATTGAGCTTTTCCATCATCTCTTTCCACAGATGTAGTTGATTTGATTCCTGTGTTTTCCATCTGGCAAGGTCCACATATATAGTCACTGTTTATGTTACCTCTTTGCCTTCCCTTGTGGATTTGTCTCATATGTCTGATCCTCACCTCTCAGTTCAGGCTGTGGATCATGCCTGCATTTTCCTGAGGTTCCCATCCTCAGTGATGTTGACAGTCAGAGTTTCATCATTCCCTCAGGTGTTGTCACTCCAAACAGCAGCTTAATCCACTGCCTTAAGAATTTCATTGTCAGAGAGAAGTGCAGGTCCTCCCATGAAGAATGTTAATTAACCCTATATGTAGCCCTTGTGAGGGATGTATAATATTTCCTACAGTGACTGCCAGATTGTTAAAGAAAGACCATTTTTCCCTTTCCCCAGCTACAGTAGAAAGCTAGGAACTCTGATTTCCTTCAGTGTGAAAGGAAAGAGGAAAAAAGGACAAAGTGAATCTTTCAAATGGAAAATATCTCCAAAAAAGAAATCCCTATAATTCGTTGCTGAGTGAGTACATGGAAACATTGTCAAGAATTATTATAGTAATAATTGGGTACTATTTCACATCTAGAGGACTTTGCATTTTTGGTGTATGAAATTTGAAAAGTTTTCCAAAGTCTTATGAATATTATTTGATTCTTAGAAGATGAGGAGTGTATTGAGTTTTGTATGTTTTCCCCTTGGTTCCTTTCTAGTAGAGACAACGCAAACATGCATCTTTGAGAGAAGCAGATATGATTTCTTTTTCCCAAATCCAGCAATTCATTTATTAAGTATGAATACTTCCACATCATCCCTGATGTTTTTCCATAATGGACGCAACTCATACTTAAATATTAGAAGAAATTTAAATATGTGCTACGTCAAAGAGTTTAGAATTGATATTAGGTCTGTTAAAGTTTCAGTTGTATCGTTGAATTAAATATCTCTTTTGTATTGATAAAATAGTATAATATAATCATTTGTCCTGGGATATAAATTATGAAAATGTGGTTTTTTAATCTTTAAAAATCCTCTAAATAATCTAAAAATAAATGCAATATGTACACACTCCTAAATACAGGTGTTTTTCTTTTGTGGATTTATTTTTAATTAAGCATCCAGGCTAGAAATGACTTTGCCTGCTTGTCTTCTCTGGCCTTTGCTTTTAAAGGGTAAAAATTAATCTTTGTGAAAGCCCATTGAAAAAGAATTACTATTATTTGTTTTCAGATATTTACTTAATTCATTGAGTGAAAACCCCACATACAGTAATTTGTGACGACAGGGTTTCCATTATAGTGTTGCTGTGTTGGTTAAGCATGTACCCAGCACTAATTATTTCAGTGTCTCCTCTCTGTCAGACACTGAGATGCACCCGGTGTCTAAGGCATGCACGAACACCAAGAAGTTCAGAGTTGCAAGGATGCAAGTTGTGAATGTGGGAATTAGAAAGAACTGTGAGGACCCATTTCAAAATGATGATTTGGTCCCATATTAAATGCAAACATAGCAAATTCTACTTTGATGGGGAAACACACACACATACACAAATGTACCCCACCCCCTCCACCCCCACACACACTAAATATACTTTATAAACCTCTGAGGCTCCTCGGAAAACCCTCTCTGGCTTCTTTGGCCCTACAGAGAAGGAAGCTAATTGAGATTCTTCAAGGGAAATCCCTTTTCTTTTCTTTGGTAGTCATGGAAAAGACTCATTATCCATCCTGTACTCCATTCTTTCCCAGACCCTGACTTTGCAGAGCCCAGTTGCTAAAGCCTAAGGAGTGATGTCCGGGGATTCCATTTAACATGCACTTCGGTCCTCCCTTCCCCCAAACTCAGTGGGAACAGATCCTTGCCCCTTGGAGGAAGGATTCAGAGGGCCGCCATCAGAGTATAGCTTGAGAGTGGACCTGGCACTGAAGCTTGGCTTTTCACTTGGCAGGTGATTCCATTTTTGAAATTCTGCCTGTAGAACTTTAAGGCAACATAGGCCCATGGTGTCTCACACTGCTTGTCACTGTGGGGGTGATGGTGGGAGTGAGAAAATACTCCTAAAATGGTCTTCTCTATCTGACAATGACTGTTTTTCTGTAATAAAACAATCCATTGGAAAATGTTTCTCAGTTTCATCCTCATCTTTACTTTCTAATATCTTTTCAAGCAATCCCTTCGATAAGGAGCTCCTTTGTCTCTCCTTGCCTGTGGTCTACCTTCCTGTTGTGAATTGTTCTGCCCAGGGATTGGGCCAGCTCCAGCTGCTCTGGAAATGGGGGCAGGGTGGGTTATGAAGGAAAAAGGGCAATGCAGGACACAAGGCCTGTAAGGGCTCGTGACTTCTCTGCCTTTCATTATGTGTGTCCACTGAGCTGTCCTGTTTCTGTTTTGTGATGGGTTCTTCTGTGGCAAGCTGACCTTTTGGCTGAATAGGTCAAACTCCCACTGAGCTCTCATCCTCAGCCTTCCTCACGTT
Organism: Loxodonta africana; assembly: GCF_030014295.1. NCBI lineage: Eukaryota > Metazoa > Chordata > Mammalia > Proboscidea > Elephantidae > Loxodonta > Loxodonta africana. The sequence continues at coordinate 45,335,551 of NC_087351.1, forward strand.
TGTGCATCCCCAAAGGTGATGAGCACTGTTTAAGAATATGTCTGGGAGTGTGGGGTTTATTTCCCAGAAGAGTGATTGTCTTTTACTGCCCTGAATTAATTCTCAAAGACTACAATTTGAGGTTATGCTGAAGAGCCTACATTAGAACATTTTTGCTGACGTTGTCAAGGGACAAACTAATTTTTCAGATACTTGTTTCAGGTTGTGTTTTCTTTCTGTGTCTTCTACTTAATGAGAGAAAGGCCAAATGTGCCGTCCGAATGATTCCTCTTATTATTTAGGATTTCTGAAAGGGATGATCACAGCTTCTTCAGTTCTAATTTTTTGAAATCCTTCTCCCTGTTTATCTCTTCCATTTAACGTCTATTAAAACTCTCAGTGCTTTATTGTTAACTCTTGTAAAACATGAGATAGTAGCACTGCGGTGTTTGTTGATAGTTACATGTGGTACCTAGGTTTGTTTGAAAATGCATAACATTTTCTTTTGGACTATTAGTCCAGCGCTTAACCAGTTTTATAACACTAGTCACGTGACAATAGCGCTAGCTCTTTTCCATATCACATGGGCACTTGGTAAATGTTTGTTGAATCAGATTTTAAGTTGAATTACTATGGTTTTATTTTTATTTTCTTTTAGCAATTTGTGTAAACCACTTCAGTTCAAATCTCATGTTTCAATGTTGGTGAGCTAGTGATAAAGAATCACACATTTATTTAGATTTACCAATGCCCTGTGTATTGTTTGGTTAATTTAATTAATGTTCTTTAAATTTCAAAAAGTAGTTTCTTTAATTGAACAAATTACTGGAATATGTCAGTAGATCAGATTAAACACCAACAATGACCTATTCAACAATAAGTGCACACTGTGTCTGGGCTACCAAGTGGCTTTAGAAATTGCAAACTTTGAAAATACAGCAATCTGAGAGAGCTTCCTAAGCGGCATGTTACCTTTTTGAGGACGGTGAGCCTCATTGTGGAAATGTCCATTAAATTTTTCTTTAGATGTCAGTGATACTCTGTATACTCAATGAGATTAATATGAAGAGGCAGAACAGGTGTATTTGCATTGTTCCTGAGGTATCAGATTATTGTCTCAATTCTCAAAATGCCAAATATAACAGGATAAAAAGTACAAGATAAGAGGTACATATTTAATATCTATTCAGTTACCAATAATGCTAGTGTTAGAGCTGGGCTCCTACCAGAGCCATAATGGGCTCCTGTTTAACATATTTATGTTGGTTGTAAAATTAGGAACTGTCATTACAGCCCCACATCACCTGCATAAGTGCAAAACATATAAATCAAGAGAAGTTCCATTGCCATAAAAATGCCATTGAACAGAAGAGCATGAAACTACTTACAAGTTACTTGTGTGTTATGGTAACATGCACTGGGATGCACACTCAGATTGCTAGAGGATTTGAAGAACAAAGGAGAATAACTACGCACATAGGAAGCATGGATATAAGTTCTGGTGAAGACATTTGGGAACCACAGGCTAACTTAGAAGTTCTTTAAATAAAATTCTTATTTATTTATTTGCAATGTTTATTTAGAGAAGAGGCTGAACCTTGTCCAACCCTGACAGCACCTGACTGAAGGCAGCTCTCTCTATGCTTGTAGAAGGCAGTGAAGCTACCGTCTGTTGTTACTGGAGCATGACTTCTTCTAGTAAATAAACACTGTCCTTATATTACCTATGATGTTTTAGAATCCTCCTCTTAATCCAGTGCTTTCTAGAATAGTTTATGTTCTCTAAAATCAGCCCATTTTCTTTTATACGATGCAATGGTTTATTTTGAACTTTGTAATTGAAGTCCCGAAGTGCCCCCAAATTATGAACTATTAATAAAGAGCTTTCTGAATCATAATTACTGCCTCAACACAAAGGGACACTTTGAAAGTTTTTCAACTTCCGCCTTCTCCCTCCCGAGAGCTCCCCATCGCACAATCTTAGGAAAAAAAAAAGACTGCAGAATTTATTCATGTGGGATCATTCACACCAAGCTACCATAATGTGCAATTACCACTCTAGAAACTGAAAACAGTATTCAGCAAGACAGCTGCATTATCAAAATTGCCAAAAGAGTTTTGAAGGGAGTAATGTGCGTGTTAGAATAGGAAATTAATCAGAAACACACATACACACACTAATACTGTCTTAAGTATATCTGAATATTAAACTTTTAAAATATCTGTCCCTCCTTATATGAAAGATTAATCTTAAAAAAAAGAAAAACTGATTTTTCTGTCTTAAAATTATTAGTTGTGTGCTTTACTTCTGAAACAAATGAGAAGGTTGGAGTAGAGCTCTTAGAGACCCCTTCCAGCTGATACATTCTTTGATAATAATCATTTTTCAATTAGACTTTATAAATTTTTCCATCAGAAAAAAAATGCTCCTTCTGGCTTCTCTTGCCAGTAGTAATGATACTTACCACTCATGCCACTTTCGAAGTGCCTTTCAGACAGTGCAGACGCTCACTCACAATTGCAAGGGCAAATGCCTCTCTTTTGCATGGTGCAGAATCATAAGTGCATTTATATTATAATCCTAAGCTCTGGCTCCAACTGACTGACTCAGTAACTGAAACGAAACAGAATTATCCCAGCAGCATTTGACTGGAATTTTCTTGTCAACTAGCTAAAAGGATTTTTGGAAGTAAAAAAAAGCAGGAGAATTCGATTTAATTTTCAGTTTGTAGTATCTGGGTTTGAGGGAGCATACGTTTGTAATAACAATTTTAAGGAAAGTAGGAAGACATGGGGAGTTTACTTGTTCAAAATATAGAAAACATCTAAATATTTTCTTTTATAAAAGTACTGTAAATAAAACCAATTTTCGTTATCTTGAGAATGACAAAGAGAAGAAAAACAGTGCCTAGAAAGTAGATTTAAAAGCAAAATTGGACCACATGCAAAAAATGTGTAAAGAAAAGACCCTCAATTTTGGATCTATTAAACCTCATGCATTAAGCCCAGTTTTGTTAAGGATTGTGGGGCTCTTAGGGTAGAAGGTACCTACTAACAAAGCATAAGGGTGTGCAAGCAAGAGGACTGACTGCTACTTAGTAGGCGAACAGGGGTATTCATGTACTCCTGGTAAGAAAGAATCACCAACCTGGGTGGGTAACATGTAGGTAAGAGACCACCTGGGCTTGTCATCAGTTTTATAGGAATAGTTATGCTTGAATATTCAGTAAAAACTCAATCCAGTCATCCTGAGACACTTATGCTGTTGCAAATGGTCATTAATGAAAATCTCTTAATGCAATTTAATAATATCCAAGATGCTGTGCTTATTAAATTGTGATAAAGTTATTGCATTAAAAAATACAAAAAAGAAAAAAAATTCCTATTAGTTTTTTGGTAGCCTAGAGGATACAGAAAATATAGGTTTCTCTGAAGGAAAAAAAAAAGGCAGTGTGTGTATGCTATAAAATGTCGATATCTGTTTCAAGTTTAAGAAACATAGTTTACTAATAAATTTTTAAAAGGAATCTCAGTATTTGTATGTTTTTGATCCAGTAGAAGGAAAACAGCCCAAAGTAAAAATTTTAAAAAAGAAAAAAAAATGGGGGAGGGGGATGCTGCATGTGGTTTTTTAAGTGTTTTTAGATATTGATTTATTATTCTGAGTTGAAAATTTATCCTAGGCTCTGCTTATGGTCAGACACCTCAGAACCAAAATTACCATTGGGTTCTATCTCTTTCAAAGGTCACTGATACAGTAGCTAACTGGTAATATAATTAGAGATAAATTAAACTGAAGGTATGAAATCTGAGCTCCAACTTAATTTCTCTTTTTTCTTTCTTTTGTCTCTTTCCTTCCTTCCTGCCTCCTGCCTCCTGCCTTCCTTCCTTCCTTCCTTCTTTTTTTTAAGTTATAGGTGCACAACGAAGGAGAAGCCCCAGTGCACTAGCCATTGAAGTATTTGAAGCACATTTGGGAAGTCACATTTTACAGGTACCTTTAAAAGAAAAAGAAGTTTGTTTATATTTTACCAAGAAAAATCCATGTATTTAGATAATTTTTTTAAGTTTTTTTTTTTTATTTCAGCTATGCATTTAATTATTATTTCTACTGGATTTATGAAATTCTTATGAATTCATTTTTTTTTCTTTTTAGAAAGCCATCCCTTGAGAGAATATTAATGAGAAAGGGAGGGCAAGTATTGCTTGTGCTGTAATCATTTAGATGAATTGCGCTATTTAGTTGATGCGCGGTGTATAGTTGCTGGCTGTTCCCAGAATGACCGTGTGTGCACTGTGTTTGTAAGTAGATATATGTGTGTTTTCAAGCTATATATTGTTTTTTGGAAGAGCAAATTTATGTTGTGAAAGTAATGTGACACTTTTACATGTCGTCAAGTTTTGATTGTTTTTTGCTTGAGTTTGTATTCCTAAGTTCTTCCAGTCTTAATGTTTGCCTCCTCAAATTGCAAAATTTCTCAAGATGAAATTTTAAAGTATACTTTTAACTAAAAAGAGACAAGGAACGATAATTGATTTTGCCAATGAATTTCATGACAGATAAACCTTAGGCTTACTAGGTTTGCAGTTCTTTACTCCTAATGAAGAGTCTTTCCAAACTCGGCATCCTGCTTACTAAAAATTATTTTTCTGAAGATTTTTTTTCCATCAATTCAATACATGTTCCTTCATCTATGAATAATTATTCTACATTGTTCCTGCTTCCAGGGTAAATGCTACCATGTCCAAATCATCTTTTAACTATGTAGGATACATTATTAACATGGTCTTAGAGAAACGGACATGTTTAGAATATCTAGGCAGCTTATTGTATTTTGAAAACATGGTTATATTTTTCTTAGATATACTTTGGGATAAAAATAAAAATGAACTCCAGATTCCAGTCCATTCGGAATTTAAAAATGGCCTCTATGGTGTTTTTTATTTTCTAGACAGCCAAAGTAGTATCGAATCTAGCATATTGTTCCCTAAAGTTGTATCCCTAGAAAACTGTTATCACCAGATTCTCCATTAAAAAAAATAGCTCATGGTCAAATTCCAGTGGTGTCCCAAAGCAGTGTCTTAGATTTTCAGAATCACTTGAGGCACATATTCAAAGGATGTCATTCCTGGGCCTCATTCTGGACATATTGAATCAGAATAAGTAGGGTGAAGTTCAGTGATTTATGAATTTTAAGTACTTTCTGGGATGATTTTGATCTTCTGTCTAGTCTAAGAAGTCACCAATAACATTTGCAAATTTGAGACCCTGAAAGATCTTTCAGTAAGGAAACTTGTTAACTTTATTTAATCTCGTATGTGTCTTTTCCTCACTAGTATCTCTTAGCATCCAATGGAAGTGATGTTTCTTGAAACAAACCTTGAGAGATGCTGTTCTGTCGTGCACATTAAATTTTGAGTTACCTTTGCAGTAACCGAGGATTCATTTCAAGAATACAGAATGGGTCATACTTGTTTCTAGATCTTCAAATTTTAATTCTATTTTTTTTTTCCTGTACATACTTTATTCAGGATCGCCTTTGTAAGTTTTGTGTGAACGTATATATTATTAGATACTGCTGATATGTATTGCAAGATTCTGATGTGATTCAGAACTACTTCTATTTGTCTTCTGAAGCAGTCAGTGTGTAAGAGTTAGTCAAGAAAGAAATGGTTCAGAGAATAGCCCTATGTTATCATTCTTTGAATTATTTCTGTATATATTTTACTTGGCTCCAAACTGCTGTAGGATGAGGGAGATGTGGCTTAGGAGTTGAATTTAAAACTAACACAGAACTTAGGGGTCTGAATTGAATGTAAAGCATAAGCTCAATATAAAACTGGTAGAATGTATGTGCTAAACGCAAATTCAGTATTAGGTTGCATTGAGAGAAAAGAGGATCTAGAATGAGCCTGCTAAGCTTTCCTCCTCCCTGAGTTTGTCACACTCTGTTAAGGGAAGAACATGTATAACTGGATGTCCTTTGGAGTAGAATAACCAGACTGGTGAGAGGCCTAGGAGTCATGTTACATGAGGAGTGTTCAGAGGGCCTGGTAAAGTTTAGTTTAGAAATACACTTGCCTTAAAAGAATTATTAATACCCTCTATATATTTGAGGAGCCCTGATGGTGTAGTGGTTAAGAGCTTGGCTGCTAACCTAAAGGTTGGCAGTTCAAATCCACCAGCTGCTCCTTGGAAACCCTATGGGGCAGTTCTACTCTATCCTATAGCGTCACTATGAATTGGAATCGACTCGACAGCGATGGGTTTGGTTTTCTTTTCGTATATATTTGAAGGTTCCATATGCAAAAAAGATTAGCTATATTCTGTGTTACTTCAAAGTGTATAAAATAAAAAAGAGAAATGGACAGAAGTTGAAGAGAAAAAAAAATTGCCTTCAAGCAAGAAAATTTCCAAATAGAACTGCCCGTGTTTCGAATATGTCCAAAGCTGTCGGATTTAATGGAAAGTGTGGGTATCTTGGTAGGAAAGCTTTCAAGAAAGTTAGGCATAAAAGTATAGTTGGACTAGATAATTTTCTTATTGCTGTAGAAACTAGAACTTTTTATTATGTGATCCTAAAACCAATGGTTATATAGCGGAACACATGAATATACTTACTTCTCTAAATGAAATATTGGAATTGTGGGCAGGAAGGGGTTGGGAAGTAGGAGAAATAAATAGGGCCCCCCCCACGAGTATCTAATTAGTTACGTTGCCCCCTGGTAGATGAATTCTTGAGCCCACAGACCCATGCCTGTACCACATTCAACAGTACCTCAGTTGTCTGCAAGAATAATATGATTTCCATATTAACCTTCAGGAAGATTGGTGGTTGAACCTGGTTGATAGTGAGGACTGGAATGAATTCTTCCTTCACTCCCCTCCTACACTTCCTTCACCTGCAAAGTTTTTGTTAAAAAACTTGTGTGGTCAACAGGGTACGCATGGTCTGTGACCTCACATTTTATAGTCATTTATCAAAATAAATAAAATTTCAAATACTTAATAAGAACACAAATTCTGTTGTACCAGGCACTTAGCTAGCTTACACTCAGGTGGGGAAAGAGAAATCAGGAGGTCTCATAATGTGAGGAGCTCCACACAAATCAAGTACTAGGGGCTGCAAAAGAGTGATGGCATCAAAGACTTCTCAAAGGATGAGTAAGAATTTATTAGGTAGAGAAAAAGGAAGAATATTCCAAACAAAGATAACATCCATGTAAAGGCATGGAGGCAAGTAATAATTGGTCCTGTTTAGGGACTCTAAGATAGATGGTTTGATTGTTGCTTTGGATGCACAGGGGAGCACAAGAGAGACGAATATGGAGAAATCCCATGAGTCATATATGTGACAGGTCTATTAGCCAAGTGAGGAGGTTCGGACTCTACATTCTGTAACCAGTGTAGAGCTGATGGAGAAGGCTTTTTACACAGCAGAGTGAGTTATCATAAAAAACAATGTGTAAGAAGGCTTTGAGTGTGTGATATAAAGAGACCATTTAGGAAATTGTTATAATAGTCCAAGAAAGAGAAAAGGAACATCTATTCCAAAGTAGAGGCTCTGTGAATGGAGGCGCAAGTATGAAATTGAGATAGAATCAGTGGCATGTGGTTTTTAATTAGATGTGAAAGGCTAAGGAATGATATGAGTTAGTACTGACCACAGGTTTTCTAGGTTGATAGCTAGCTGTCTGATGATACTATTACCTGAGAATAGTTGAAAGAAATATTCTGTTAAATAGCCAAGTTGATATGAACTAAACAGTGAGAAACTTGGATCTCATCACTGAAGCAAGATTGAGGCTAGGGCTGAAAGAAAATAGGGCAATCACTAATCACTAGGGTATAAATGAATGATGATTTCATGTCAAGTCTTGAGTTGCAGGCCCATGGTGAAAATGTGGAGCAAAGAGAGAAGAGGGTTGAGGAGAAGCAACCCTGGGGGTATATCATCATTTAAGAGACAAATAGAAGAAAATGGGAAAAGAGTAGACAGAAGGGTAGGAGAAAAACTACAAGATATGATTTTGCTAAAGGAAAGAATATCAGTAACGTCAAGGCTACTAGGATAAGTCCTTTGGTAGTATAAGCACTGAAGAGATGTCATAGGTTTTGTCAATTAGAGGTCTTTGGTTAAACGGTTGCAGTAAAGTACTAGGTGCAGAAGACAAACCTAACGAGTGATAGAAGGTAAAGGAGGGTCTGGATGTTTGTGGTAAGGGAAAGGTGCAGATGAAAAGACAGTATCAAGGGAAAATTTTGTTTTTAATATTGTAAGAGTATGTTTACATGTTGAGATTCTCATGGGGCCAAACATTTTGTGTGTTCTGGAAGGTAAATGGAAAACTGACTCTGTTGGCCAATTATGTGCTCTTTAGCAGTCAGCTTTTTTAAAAATCAGTATCTTGTGGTTATGTCTGCATTAAGAAAGAATAGGTTTTCATTATTATTAACGGGTAAGCTCCGTTCCATGCTATGAATGTATCACTATTTAACCAGTTTCCTGCCATTGGGTATTTTGATTATATCTCAAAATTTGCATTTCTAATGCAAATACCATGTGGGATATGGGGGGGGGGTATATATGTGTGTTTAAGTTAGACAAAGCCTAGTCTGAGTTGATTTTAGCTTAAACTAATTGAATCTTTATTATGTAATAATTTCCATGTATTGTGCTAAATTACCTTCTTATATCATCGTTGATACTCACAATACATACCTATGAAAGAGACATTATGATTACGTACATCTTAAAATGGAGTGAGACTTAAAAAATGTAAATGACTGACTTGAGCCCACATGGCTAGTTAAGTGACAGAATTGGAATTTGAATCCAGGATACAAACTAGATTATAACACTTCCCAAGAAATGAGAAGGGCATTTTTAAAGACAATGGTAATAAAAGGAAAGAATTAAGACATTTACAGTTGGAGTGAATAGTATTAAGGAACAGATTCCTTTCAGAAGATAAAAGAGAGGTTAGTTTAGAACACCTGAGTATGATTCTAGAGATGCCTGTAGCTTCATTGTATCAGGTTCCAAGATTCCCTGCTCCCTGCGCCCCTAGTTACGTTTCACTGAAGTCCATACTAAGTACCCCTTGGTTTAGAGGGTTGGGGTGGGGAATGAGGGTGGATATCTTAATTTTAGTGCATGCATTCTGTGGATTGTAATAAGCATTTTCACTACACGCATCTTATTAGACTTAAATTCTCTTAGAAAATTAAGAAAGCTCAGTGGGATCCCTTAACATTTGACTTCTTTTCTCCTGAGGCGGGAAAAAGAATAAAGTTCATGGTTATTCTACCAGTGTAAAATCAAGTCTGAAAAAACCAGTTTCCAATCTAGTGATTCAATACTGGTGTATGTAGGCAGGGCCATTGCCAGGCTTTATATGTGCGACTCTGGAGCTGCTTTTCACAAGACACAGAGCGGTCCTATAGCCCATTGAACCTGTAGTTGTGTCAGGCATGCATTTCAGGACAGGGGTATATTCTGCAGGAGAGTAGAAGCTCAAGGGGTGTCAGTATTGCAACTACTGGACTGTGAAATGTATATGTTGGGACTGAACCAAGACATTTTAGTTCACTATTTCCTTCTTGGACTTTAATTAGTAAATGAGGAGCAGGAAGTCAGCAGGCCAAGATTGGGAATCGTATTTTATGTGGAGTCTGAGTAAAAATCCAAGAACTTTAGGACGTCATTCTGTGGGATCTTTCCTGAATATAGTGACTAAGCACAAATTTGTCTCCTTCTTTAAAAAGCTCTCTCAGGGCATTAATGTTCTCTTTTAAGATTTCCTTACTACGAAAAGATATGAGTGGAATTTATTTTTAGTTTCCCAATTTTAACAACCAGGTAGAATATTCGTATTTTACTTTATCGGATTTAATGAAACACAAAATGGCAACAAGTATCATCTTGGTAACACATAAAATTAAATAGTGGAAGGTCTTTCCTCTAGGTGCCGTATTTGTGAATGGAGTGTTTTAATTATTTGCATGCCCTTAGCAGAAGGGTTTAGGTTTTTTCATTCTGTAAATAATGGTTATATAATTGTTCTACAAAAATGTAGTATCGTATTTGCATAGTACAGACTAGTGCTGCTTCACTCACCTCACAGGTGTTGAAACAATCATATCAAACCTGGTACATGGAAGATTTTTAAGGTTTATTTTTGTATTCAATGTCAGTAGATTATGGTGAAATATAGATATGTCTGTTATATTAATGATATTGAATAGTACATACCATTACTAGTAGCTATTAAGTACTCATAAAGTGATTGAAAGATAAACTTTATCCATAACTAATTTTTATAAAAGAAATAAAATTTTATTTTGAGTGACTATAATCATAAGTACACATGTATTTGTACCTAAATGACATTGGAATGCATTTATTATTTAAACGTGGTCTTGGGAGAATAAAAAGAATATTCCACAAGAAATGCCTGAAACAGAGGTAATGGTGGAAGCACGGTATTCATGTGTTGATTTTGTTTGGCCATATTCTCTGAGCCCTCCTATATCTATATCCTTGACCCAGCACTATTTCTGGCCATTAATGAACTTTTGCATGGCTCTTAGAACATCCCAGCCTCAAACTGAAAGAAAAACTCATGGCTAAATTTTTTGAGGGAGACCAAGACCAAGAGAGAATCTCCAAGAACATTCTAAGATTATAATCCCTGAATTTCTTTGACTGGGAGTGGATCAGAAAAGGCTGGCCAGGATGGTTGTGTGATTCCCTGTCTGCCCCACCATAATTAGGGAGGTGATTGTTTTTGCAAGAATCTTTTATTAGTTGAAAAACTCTCTTGCAGAAGACACAGGTATGGCCATCGCCTTTGCAGAATAGTTTTACTATTGTATATGTCTTCTTAAAATGGTAGGGAAGAAGGGAACTCGAATGTAGCTGTTTATCTATTTGTTAGTCAAAGTGGTCAAAGATTTTTGTGGATGAGATGGATGACACCATAGACATCAACGATATGTCAAGTTTCAATCAGTGTTTTTATCTCAACACCTTTAATCATGGAACGCAGGATAGAGTAACATCTCAAATAAGAGACTATTTTACAATAAAAAAGTGAATCAGGAAACCCTGGTGGCCTAGTGGTTAGGTGCTATGGCTGCTAACCAAAGGGTTGGCAGTTTGAAGCCTCCAGGCGCTCCTTGGAAGCTCTATGGGGCAGTTCTACTCTGTCCTATAGGGTTGCTATGAGTCAAAGGCGACTCGAAGGCGCTGGGTTTGGTTTTGGTTTGGTTTGTAAATCCGGTTTGGAAGAAAATCAGATCAGTATTTGCATTTAAGTTTCTACTTTTCTATTATTAATTAACATTTTGAAGATTGACAAAGTGCATGCTATTGAATTATGACCAGTTGGTTCATATACTATTTTGGCCCTGCAGAATTATCGTTAGACATATGAGAACATATAGATTCTCTATCAGAAATATTTAAAAATTTGTGATTGATGTAAGGAGGAAGCCAAAATGAATAATATCTTGTGATATTATATATCCTTGTTGTTGTTAAAATGTTTCAAGCCACAACCCTCCAGTTTTTGAGACTGAGCCAATTGTAGAAGACTAAATGGAAGATTCTGTAGAGAAAATAGACTAGACGTATGTGGGATAAGGAGTTACTTATTAAGTGTGAGGAATGGGGGTAACGGCTAGTTGATTCTGACTCATAGTGACCCTACAGAACAGAGTAGAACTCCTCCACAGGGTTTCCAAGACTAATCTTTGCAGGAGCAGACTGCCACATCTTTTCTCTGTGGAGCAGCTGGTGAGTTTGAACTGCCAACCTTTTGGTTAGCAACGAGTGCTTAACTACTGTGCCACCACTCCTAAATCTGCTGTGATCTGGGTCTCATTTAATCTCATTCAGCAAAAGAAAAGAAAATGTTGACTAGTACTATTCAAACACCTGGACAAGGAAAAGTGAACGAAAATATCTAAAACAGCTCAAGGGCTGAGTAATGCAAAGATACAAATTATTATTTTATTAAGATTCGGCCTTCCCAGGTCAACATTCCCTTTACATTTGATGGTAGTGTTTTCAAAAGACTTCTGTGAAACATAGTGACATCTTCCCCCATTCATTTTCTATTTTATTGATGATTCAGAATTTCACATTTAAATCAGTTATTTTATTGGAACTTACCAGTATAAAAGAAAAGATCTTCTCTAGGGAAGTTGCATCTTCTTACTCCCGATGGTTCTTTTTGGCAAAGTAGTATACTGCTGAACATCAGTGCTAAAATAAAATAATTTTAAATAATAGAAGCATTTTGATAGAGTTTCTTTAACTGTGATAGAGAAAGGAGAGAAAGGTGAGTGACCCTATAGCCTCCCTATGATCCAAAATGGTAAGAAAATGTAAAACTAAATATAGAAAAAGAGAAAGTTAGTGAATATATTTGCATATGCAAATTAGCTTAATTGATACTGCTTGCTTCTACAGGGATTTTTCATTACAAACTGGAGTGCTACATTGTTCAGCTCATATTGAGTAATTTAGTAACTAATGAGACCAGTTTGCACTAATTTGCATATGATAAATGAGCTTAATTGCAGTAAATAACTTGGAGGCATAATTACTTAATTTTCCTGTGTTGCACGGCTTTTAAGTTCACGTATGAACAACTCAAGATAATTTTGCATATTTAAATTAGTTGCTTTTAAATTTTCTTGAACAAAATAAAAAAGGAACACACCTTATCAATTGAGCTGTAAAACAATTGAATGTTCAGGTTTACAGTAATTTTATTTGAAAAGAAAAGCTTAGCGGAATTTTCCAATGTCAGTTGTTCTCATACCCTCACCTTAAATAAGATCTCAGCATTGCCATTTAGGCAGATGTTTCTAGTGGTGAAAGTTTATCTGCATCTTCTATTAGAAACTGCCCTGAGTTTAAAGTTAAAGATGTGTGTGAATGGATGGTAACTTCTGAAGAAGGGTTTATAAAAGATGTCATCTGTCCATTACCTAATTTGGCAAACTAATATCGAAGTAGTCAGTTGGCTCCCTCAGCTGCAATGTGCATGTCATCTGAGCGGCTAGGTTTTAATGAAGTAGACATCACTATGACCCTAGCATGTATTTTCTCTCTAGATTAATGTTTCATACTTACAGAATTGCTTTCATTAGAGAATCTCAGCGTGGTTTGCCAAGAATTATCTCATTGGTCTTCGCGTTATCTCAACAATGTATGTTTTATCAAAATATTCCTTCTCTAAATTGAAAAACTGAAGCATACAGAGCTTGATGGTAAACCTATTATTTCATAGTACCAGAATTGACTCGATGGCACTGGGTTTGGTTTTGTTTTTATATGGTTTTAGGTTTTCACTTTGCAGGAAAAATATAATTATTCAAAATTAACTTATTAGACCATATAGAAATCATATCCATGATTGAGTATGATAAAATATTTTACAGTTGTGAAAGCTTAAAATGTGTCATTTAAAAAATATTTGCTGCTTTGTCTCATTGTGTATAAAAACAGATGGGGCTATGACGGCTCTTCATTTGGCACAATCTGGAAAAATAACTCATGAAACTTTTCTCTGAAAAGTGCAAATCCTTTTAAATGTAGGCTAACTTTTCTATGTTCCTCAGAGGTGGGCCTAAACAAGTGCTGATACTAGTATATTAAAAGTGTAAAATTTGACTCCTTCTCCAGAAATACTGATAAATTAATAAAAAAATGAATAAACCTTTCTACCACAAAAGTTAACCCCAGTACTGGGACCTCATCTCACCTTTATGTCCGCAGCCCAGTTTTTCTCTAACCCCCGTACACGTGGGACAGACTATGGCATATTCATTAAGGGCATGAATTTTCGCATCTAGTCAATTGCATTCACATCCCACCTTGCTCACTTAACTGTACTGATCTACAGTGGCCTCTTGCCCTAAGTCTCTGTTTCTCCATCTTTAAAATGGAGAAAACAGTAGTTGAAGTTTCCTGGCAGGTATGTCGTGAGAATTGAACAAGATATTGTACTTAAAAGTGTTGGAATAGTAGCTGGCATGTAGAACATAATAAATATCTACTAGTATTTTTTGTGTATGTTTGGTTGTCCAGATGATGGTCAAGTTTTTGAAGAAAAATGGTAATCCTCATACTATACCAGAAAAATCTGTGGTAAGTCTTAGAAAATGGAAAAAACAAAAAAACTGGAGTATTCTTTGGGAAACAATGTTTTATTTGCTAAAGCAAATCTCAATTTTGCAGTTTAAGGAAAGATAGAGTATGAGGTATTAGAAAATGAGGTATGATTGCTTTCAAGACTACAGGAGCATTATCAATAAAGTCCTCTCAGGTGAAAGGCAGGAAAAACAATTATGTGTTTTCATTGAACACGACATAAATGGACTGTTTGCATTAATAATGTTTATATTGGATAGTATATGCTAGTTCCCAGGAAAAATTTTACATTTGGTAGGAAGAATATGTTTTTATCTTGCGAATGAAAATCTTCCTCATAAAAACCAAAGGAGCTGTCAGAATAATCTCATTCGTTGCCTGGAGGCAACTAGAAAAAGTTAAGTTTGTGAAAGAATTCCTTTAGACTGAAATGTGATATGCCATTACTCTTCTCATCATACTGTATTGCTTGGAAAAATGAGAAGAAACAGCCAATCAGAAGTGTACATCCTACTTTGCTGAGTAGCATATGGGGTCTTAAAGCTTGTGAGTGGCCATCTAAGATACATCTACTGGTCCAACCCCACCCTGGAGCAAGGAAGAATAAAGAAAACCTAAGACACAAGGGAAAGATGAGTTTAAAGGACTAATGGGTCACAATTACCACAGCCTCCACCAGACTGAGTCCAGCACAACTAGTTGGTGCCTGGCTACCACCAGCAACTGCTCTGACAGGGATCACAATAGAGGATCCCAAACAGAGCAGGAGAAAAATGTACAACAAAATTCAGACTCCGCCCAAAAGACCAGACTTACCGGTCTGACAGAGAAATTCCAAGAGTACAGCCTCGGGATGCCCATTTAACTCTGTATTACAGTCACTCCTGAAGTTTATCCTTCAGCCAAAGATCAGACAGGTCTATAAAACAAGCAATAACACACGTAGTTCAACCATGTATATAAGACTAAATGGGCACACCAGCCCAAAAGCAAGGATGAGAAGGCAGGAAGTGACTGGAAAGCTGGGTGAATGGAAATGGGGAACCTGAAGTCAAGAAGGGAGAGTGTTGACACGTTACAGGGTTAGCAACCAATGCCACAAAACAATGTGTATTAATTTTTTAATGAGAAACTAATTTGCTCTGTATACTTTGACCTAAAGCACACACACACAAAAAAGTCTAGAAGAGCTAAAAGGTAAAACAGTCCATTGTCTATTGTTATAAATTATGTTGATGAGACATTAAAGTGCACATATGATTCTCATGCCTATTGCACAAAATTCATCATCTGCCATGCCAGAGAGACACCCTTTTACATCAGGATCAGAAGGGAGAACTTCCCAGCAGGATTTCTGTGATGATAGAGAGAGAGAGAGTGTGTGTGTACGTAGGTGGAGTCCCTGGGTGGTACAAATGGTTCATGTGCTTGGCTGCTAACGGAAAGGTTGGAGGTTTGAGTCCTCTTAGAGGTACTTTGAAAGAAACTCCTGGAGATCTATTTCTGAAAGATCAGCCACTGAAAACCCTATGGAGCACAGTTCTACTCTGACGCATGTGGGGTTGCCATGAGTCAAAATCGACTCAATGGTAAAACGCTGGTTGGTTGGTTGGTGTATATATATATATACATATATATTATAAATACCTGTCCCTCGGGTTTGCATGTACCTTGCTCACTATGATTTATGCAGAAAACACATGTCACTGTTCACTAAAAAATAGCGTGAAAGGTGTGGATCAGGGAAAGGGTTTGGGGTAACTATTAAGGTTGGAGAAAAGCTTTGGTGTTTGCTCTTGTGACTGAAACTAATGCTAATACTGAATGAGGACTTTCTAGCCACGAAATGAATTATACCAAGTGGTCAGGATCTGGAAAAATGAGGCAGTAAATCTAAAAATGCTAAGCTTCAGTTCAGTAAATATTTACTGAGTGCCTAACCTGCATCAGAGACTTGAGAAAATACTGGGATACAAAGAGAGGTTATGGTTTTGCCTCTCAATAAGACCAGTAAGAACACAGACCAACACAGTTCAGTGTAGCATAGACTAGTGGCTTTTGGATCTATTATACCTAATTTGAACCCCTGCTCTTATTTAGTTATGTAGGCTTGAGCAATTTGTTCAAATTCTTCTGAACCTCGGTTTCCTCAACTATAAAATTGAGGCGGTAGCAATTCTTACCTCACAGACTGATGGTAAGAATTAAGTGGAATAATGCACAGAGCCTGGCACACAGGGAGTGCTCAGTAACAGCTGTGGCAGAGGCTGCACCCTAGGAGCAAGGAGAGAGAGTCAGATAACTCAGCTGGCCCCTGAGCACTTCCCGTGACCACAAATGGAAAGTTACAGCAGTTCTCTCCCTTACCCATTACACACACGCTCTTTTAAATTTGATGTCCATGGGAGTCTCTGTGGAAGTAGTCGGAGGATCCCACCTTCAGTAGGATGTGTACATCTTTTAAGTGTGATCCCATGTGGCGTAGGATCAGGGGAGGAGTGGAAAGAGCAGCAATATCATTGTAATCTTGCAGAATTTGTTTGGATCATACTAATATAAAAGATTTTTGCAAGGTTTGGGAACGTAGCTTTAATTCTTTCTCTAGCACTTAAAAAAAATTTTAGGGTGGCTGAATTATTTGGACATCAAAAAGGAACAAAAAGATAGTTACGCTATCAATTTTAAAAGTGGACCGAGGCCTTAGAAGATCTTAGGGTTACGTATCAAATATGAATAATTTCTTTATTGTGCAGGTACTTATAACTGTGTGGTGACATATATAGGTAACTGCATGCCTGTGGCAGATTACAGTGTTCTTCTAGATGTCGTAATAGTCACGGGTTATAGTAGACTTTATGTTCTCTTGTTACCAGCATCAGCTGAACATTTGGACATGGAATAGTGTAACCCCAGCTAATTATTGTTATTGTTTGTTAGGGACCCACAATCAGCATTGCCAGGGCTGCTTTCCCCTTCTCAGTCTCTGGAACTTCTCAAGCCTTTCAGACTCTGCTGAGGGTTTGGATTTGAGGAGAGACTGAGCAGGGGTGGGTAATGTGAGATGCTTCCCAAACTAAGCTGACTGCAGACACCTGTGAGCATCCTGCAACACTCCTGTTTTGCAAAAACAGTTGGGAAAATCTGGCTTAGAGGAATGGAATCAAAATTATTTTAAGACATTGAAGAAATCTCTAGATACAATAAGAACTACATTGAATACATAATTGGAGAATTATTATACTGTAATGTCACATCTGTAGTGTGCTTCACTAGCTTTTTAAAGACAGGAAGATTATTACAGATAAATCTTCCATGGCGCTTGTTTATGTTTGTGAGTGTGTGTGTGTATAATAGTAGTAGTAGTGGGGGTGGGGATCAATATCTTTTGTTTTAACTACATGAAGTAAAAAAAAAAAAGTTGAAAAAAAATACACGCAAAAAAGAAAAATAAAACCCAAGTGTTCTTCCGCCATCAAAGGTTCCATTGGCCATTTTACTTCTAACCTTCTGTAAACCAACCTAAATAAGATTGTGATCCTTCTCTCTTGAAAACAGTTGTGGGAGGAACAGCTGGTCTCAAGTGGGAACTTTAGAGCACATCATGGCTGACACATTTTTGCAGTTTTTTTCTGAGCCTGACTTGGGTAATACTGTACCCATCAAAGACCATAACCCAGAACCCAGTGCAGTCGAGTTGATTCTGACTCATAGCGACCCTATAGGACAGAGTAGAACTGCCTCATAGAGTTTCCAAGGAGGCCTAGCAGATTCAAACTGCTGGCCTTTTGGTTAGCAGCCGTAGCACTTAACCACTACGCCACCAGGGTTTCCATCAAAGACCATAAAAAACCAAAGACCATAGCAAACCAAAATAAGCACCAGCAACAAGAAGGCATTGTAGGAACCCCACTAGGTGGCGGCAGGAATTTCTGCATGGTTCTATCGTCTCTAAACTGCAGGTGTGCAGCTGAAGACCAGCCCAGAAGTTGGGTCAGATGCTCTCAGTCACTTGGGCAGAATTTATTAATGTCGGCTAGCGTCTTGTGAATATCACTTCCCAGACACTTGCCAATTTAGGATATGATGATTTGTGATTGCAAGGTAAGGAATTCAAAGAACACTGTGTTATTTCGTGACCACAGAATAGAACCTTGCCTAAGAAAAAATATCAGACCGTTGCTTTACCTCTGTTAGAAAAAATAAACATTTGGGGGAATTAGTGAAATTATTATGAACAGTTATTATTCTGGATGAATAAAATTTGTAACTAATGGATTACCCACACAGAAGAGCCTAGTCAAATTCCTGAGAGACCAGATAAGTGCTGAAGGAATTGTCAGGTCAGTACACTTCTTTCCCTTTTTTAAATACATAAAAAATGCAGGTGACCCGTTAGGCCAGCAGAAAAATGTCCTCTGAAATAATCCACTTCTTATACTTCATTTTAGGATGATGCAGTGCTTTAGTAAATTTAACCTGGCATAGAGATTAGACCAAGAGTAGAATTGACCTAAAGAAACAGAAAATTCTTTTTTCATAAGGAGGGAGTCTGTGGGTTCTACATAAATACAAAGGCAGATGATAACATCAATGACTATTTTAATTGCATCTTTAATCCATAAGGATAGTTCAATGACATTTTAAATTATACTTTTAGAATTGTAGTCACATAGGAGATAAAACTCGGTAACTATTTAATAATGCATAGTCAGATCAACTGTATCCTCTCTTGAGATCACATTTAGGTGGACTGAATGTAAAAGCCCAGTCCAGAATTTAGACAGCATTTAATCTTCCGGAAGACATTGTTGGGTCTTTCTAAATAGAAAGTACCCAGGGCCTGGTCCTTTGAATTGGGTACCTATTGTCTCTGCTGAATGATTATAGCTTAGCTGTGAATCCAGTGAAACTATTCTTTTTTTTATACTAGAAATTAGATTGTTAGATCAAATTATTCTCTGTTCTGGAAGGTTATTAATCAGTTTAGGAAATTTATGTGACAGATTGGTAACTAATTGCTAATCATTTAACCTGGCTTTAATTTTTTTTTTTTTTTTAACTTGGAGAATACAGTATACTTAGGCTGTTTTGGGTGGAAAAAAAATTTCACCCTAATTAAAACAATTCCTTCTCTAATTGAGATAGTCATAGAGGCCAAGTGTCCTGTACTGAAATTATTAGGATACCTTTGTTTCTGTGTCTTAATGTATTTTCACCGTGCACTGTAGATCACTTTTGCATCTGAAGGATTCTGTTAAATAAGGATGGAAATTCTTAATCAGAAGGCTCATTCTTTTAAGAAGAACCTAGGAAAGTATGATGATGTCTGGGTTTGCTAAATTGAAAGGTTAAAATTGGATTCTGGCAGAAAGTAATTTGATCTTAGTTCCCTGGATGCAGGTTTCCATGCAGAACTATGCAAAAGATTGTGAATAATAATATGTACCAGCACGTTTGTTGAGACTCACTCCACGCCAGGCACTCCCATTGTGGTCTCTTTACACGCAGCAGCTCCATCAGTCAGTCCCCTCACTCAAACTTTTTAAATTAGGTCCTATCATTATTCCCATTTTAAGGATGAAAAAACTGAGTTCAGAGTGTTCACGTGACTTGGTTAAGGTCCTCCAACTGTTGTAACTGGCACAGCCAGGCTGGGAACCCTGAGGTGGACGTGGGAGAGAGACAGAAAGGAATTAATCAGGAAAATACTAGATTTTAAAGTATTTTAAATTTGAAGTTTTTCAAGTGG
The DNA here is from genome assembly GCF_030014295.1 of Loxodonta africana. Lineage (NCBI taxonomy): Eukaryota > Metazoa > Chordata > Mammalia > Proboscidea > Elephantidae > Loxodonta > Loxodonta africana. The sequence goes on from NC_087351.1 coordinate 45,355,447, forward strand.
CGTACTTTAAGCTATGGTTTGAATGGGAACTAGAGGACTCGCACTTTTGTTTAATAAAGAAATATTTGCCCTGAGCGGGAGACAACATTTTAAAGCTTGTCATTTCATTCCTGGGGAAGTATTTGAGGAAAATGACATGGCTCAGCCCTGTTTGCTGACCATTTTGTTGTCTCCTGCTGAGACTTGCCATTTCCATAGCCAGTGGGCTGTACTGAATCAGACAGAAGCAATAGGTCATTAACAGAAATGGAGACTTGGGGCAGCCCGCAGAGGCTGAAAGGGGAGGAGGATTATTTTTTGTCCACATCAACAAAACTGCAGTTAATAGCATCTCCATCCAACTATGTTTGGGGGAGGTTAGCCTGATTTTCAGAGAAACTTAAGAAGCTTTAAAAAGCACAAAGTAATTTTTCTCCGAAGAGTGTCAAGCCTAACATGAAAATATAGATGGGAAAGAGTACTCTGTTTGTTTCTGCATGCTCCGTTTTTACCTTTAGTCACACCCATTGAAAAGAACTGTTTATAATCCATTCAGTTGAAAGAAAATCCAAACTGTATTTTCCTACTGACACCCGCATTAATGTTTTGGTCTTTCATTCATATTGTTAATCCAGAAGGAGATGATATTATTTATTTCAATCAATATCTACATTATTAGATTGTGTCTCTGAGATCCTTGGAGAGTCTTCTAGATTATCGTAATTGTGAGATGGGGTTGTGAGGGGGTAGATTTTGCCACTGAGATCACTGACCATTATTTTTGTAGTTGGTGAGGTTACTCATCTTAGTATGTATAGCCAATGTCCTTTTAAATGTAAACCGACTTAGCTGGGGTAGAAAAAATACAGAACGTGTATATTGACATTCCACAAGTATTCCTAGATAGCTTGCTATGTATAAAAAAAGGCACACCAAATGAGGCTTTGGGGGTACAGGCTGTTCCTTGTCTCAAGGGATTTATAAATACGTTTTTGTATCGTAACCTGGAATAAAAGGTGCAAGACTGGGGACATGATCTAAAATCCCAATGATTGCATTCACAAGTGAATAAATTTAGGAAATAGGATACTGTTTGAAGGGCCAGTAATTATTCATGCGAGCAGCGCTGGTGTTACAGTGGTTAAGTACTCAGCTGATACCCAAAAGGTCAGCGGTTCGAAACCACTAGCTGCTCTGTGGGAGAAAGATGTGGCAGTCTGTTCTCGTAAAGGTTTACAGCCTTGGAAACCCCATAGGGCAATTCTGCTCTGTCCTGTAGGGTTGCTATGAGTTGGAATCAACTTGATGGCAATGGGTTTGGCTTTTGGGATCATTCATGCAAAATAAATAAACATAGATTTAAGGTTTCTCCCATCTAGGTGTACCTGAACATACTTGTCTTAGTCATCTAGTGCTGCTATAACAGAAATACCACAAGTGGGTGGCTTTAACCAAGAGAATTTTATTCTCTCACAGTTGAGTAGGCTACAAGTCCAAATTCAGGACGTCAGCTCCAAGGAAAGGCTTTCTCTCTCTGTCAGCGCTGGAGGAAGGTCCTTGTGATGCATCAGTCCCTTGGTTTGGCAGCATCTTAGTGCAGTTGCCTGAGGTCCAAAGGACACGATCTGCCCCCAGCACTGCTTTCTTGGTGGTATGAGATCCCCATGTCTGTTTGCTCACTTTTCTCTTTTATATCTCAGAAGAGATGGGCTTAAGACACTATCTAATTTTGTAGACCTCACCAGTATATAATTGCTGCTGCTCTATCTTATTACGTGATAGTGATAGGATTTACAACGTATAGGAAAATCACATAAAATCATGGGCAATCACACAATACTGAGAATCATGGCCCAGCTAAGTTGACAGATACTTTTTGGGGACAGAATTCAATCCATGACAATACCCATGTGAGGTTTTTGAGGAAAAACAAAATCCAGAATGTATGCATACATGTCTTATGTCACCTACTAGATCGTAAGCAACGTGAAGATGGGAATTGTGTCTTGTTCATCTGTCTTCCACAGTGTCATGTTCTGAGCAGGGGCTCAATACGTTTGTAGAATTGACTTGAATCTGTGTCGACAGTGCATGTAACTTCTAACAGATTTATCATTAATTATCTCTTTTGTTTGGGGGCAAAATTATTAAGAAGTCAGTGATACTAAATGATTCCAGGGTATATTCTTATCACTCGTAGAAGGCATTTACATGCTGGGCTCCTACTAGGGTTAATGCATTATGCACCCAGTCCCCACGCACCAACGTGAGAATGTCCTTCTCGGCTCAGAGGTCATTAAAGCAAACACAGTCCTACCATAATGTCGTTTTCCCCTTAATTTTCTGATTACTTACATTTCGTTTGGTCCTAATTATGAATACCTTTAATTGCTTTATCACAGTGGTGATTAACTGTGCCCAAGTCAAGCCCCTTTGAAAGAGAGGACGGTTCTTTTTAAAAGCTTTGCATGAATGCACTTAGGAAGAATATTAAATAAATGAAGAAATGTTTTCCCAATTCCAGAAAGCTGGTCAGCCCTCCTGGATTTTTAGTGAAAATCTTTCTAAAAAACTCAGGGGTGATTTTCATCCTTGTGCTCTTCGGAACTCAAAAACTTTAATACTTCTGTTTCTTTTCTCAACGTGTTATAATCTGCTTTATTTACATGAATCATTCTGCTAAAAGACAATATTGGAAATAAAGTACCTGCCAGCTGTTCTCTGGAGTGAAATAGATAGACAGACTTTGAGATCCATATAACATCATGGGAAGAATACACGGTGGTGTTTGCCTTTGTTATTTTCTATTTGTGAGTATAAAATAGCAATGGTTGAGATTTTTCATGTTTTATAAATTACAAAGTTTAAAAGACCAATTATAAATGATTCTTTGCTAAAATGTTCAGTAGCAACCAGCTTCATTTTAAGTAACTTGTAATAGCTAATTTTTGAATGAAGGCACTACCCTAAGCTACAAAAGAAAAAAACCCAAGAGTGTCTTTTAATTCCATATTTTCATTCGAATTCTATAAAATGGATAATTTTTAAAATTTATTTTGAGATGAAACAATCTTATTTAAAATCAATGCAGTATTGTTTTAGTGTTTTTGTTTTTAAAAAACGATCCCATTGTACAATGTTAATATAAATCCCCAATCCAGTTTATGTTCTCAGAAATATTGCTATATATGTCAGAGTGACATCTATCACCCAGGCATCTAATTGATGGGAGTTCTTATCAGTCAAACAAAGCTCATTTCCCTTACTTCTTCCACTGAGCCATGGCCCATGGGTTGGGGATCAGGATGGAGACTCTCTTTGTCCCTTGGTAAGGGGTAGGCTTGGTCTGGAGAGGAACAAGGGTCTTTGCTCTGGGAAAGCTGGCACAGATGAGCAGGAGGATACATCAATGTCAATTTATTATCAAGGTAGTCTTTCTCCCTTGAGGAAGGCTTTTGCATTTTAAATCTATTACGATTCACACTTGCCAAGCCTTTCTTCTTCTGCTTTTGTTGATCCCAGTTGAAAGGGGAAGTACGTCCAGTGGCTCATTTGCAAAGGAGCAAGTGAAGAGAGGTGATGTGTAGATGGGGATCCTCCTTGCTTTTTTCCAGGGTAGATGCCTGTGACACGCAGCTGTTCCAACACTGTAGGGAAACTGCGGTGGAATCAGAGAAGCACTCATACACAATATCTCTGCCGTGGTGCGTTTTCTTTGCATGCTAGTTTTTCCCTGCTGGAAACCTGGTGGATACAAATACCAGTTACCCATACCTGTTTTAGATACTACTGAACTCTATGATTCTAATCAATGGAACTTAAAAAAAAAATTAATAATATAGGGTCGCTATGAGTCATAATTGACTCGATGGCAATAGGTTTGGAGCTCCAGTGACACAGTGGTTAAGACCTTGGCTGCAAACCAAAAGGTCAGCAGTTCGAATCCACCAGCAGCTGCTTGGAAACCCTATGGGGGAGTTCTACTCTGTCCTGTAGGGTTGTTATGAGCCAGAATTGACTTGACAGCAGTGGGTTTGGTTTTTTTTTTTTTTTTGCACTCTTTCTAATCAATGGAACTTAAAAAAAAAAAAAAAACTTTAATAATTCAAAATTGAAGAAATGGCACCAATTTCTTAAAAAGTTTTCCTTAATAGACTTATACCTTTTGGCACCCAAAGTTGGTGAAACAGGTAAGTTTATGGTGTGCTGCAATGTAAGGTTACTATCTGGCTTATTGTTCCCAAATACACTGAAGTCTAGGCAGTGCCACTGAACACAACAGGGTGGCAGCAGACTGACCCCCAGCAGAGGAGCAGTCAGGTCTAGCAGAACGTTCAGCTGTGGAGCCAGAAAAGAAAAACTGACATCCAGATGCCAGTGCTTTGGAAATCTTATCTATAGTTGCACATATGGGTCCTGCATCTGCTCAGGTTATACCAGCAGTAAGCTTCCAAATTGACACAGCTACCAGGGTATGAGCAAGCTGAGGCAGGGCTCTATGTTTGGGTTTCTCTGCTAAGACAGCTGTCAAAAGTGGTGACGTTAGCCTTACGAAAGCTTATTTTTAGAGGACCAATCTGCACTCTTTGAGTGATAGGTTTTAAGTACCCTCAATGACTTGTTTTCTGAATTGCTATTGTAGGAGGGAGATGGTGGTGGTGAAAACTGTGTATGTACCAGTAAGTATGTATATGCACAGGAGCACATATATACTATATTTTTATGCAAATAACGCGCATCTTCTATGTTTGTTTGCCGACTGTGCCTTCCCCTCAGTGAGTATTCTTGTAAGTGGAGCTGTGCCTTTTTTTTTTTTTAAAGGTTGCTGTCAAAAAAATTAGCATAGCGTGCTTACAAAAATACCTCCCAGGAGGAGGGCGCAGTTGGCAAATGGAAATGTAGGAGGCACGCGTTATTTGCATAGAGACACAGTAATTGCCAATCTAAGACTGCTCAAGGAAGGTTAGGACTACTTGATTTTTTTACAATGATTTAAATCAATGCGTGGTGCGTGAACTCTTCATGTATATATTCTATCAAAGAAATTTAGTTAACAAATCTAATAGTGTCAATAAACAGTTTTCACCCCTTTCATGTGACAAAAGGGAGGGAGGAATTAGAATAGAGGCTCAAGTTTATGAAACGCATTTTGCTTTCAGTAAGTGCTTTCTTATCCTATCATCATGACCCCGGTAGCAAGCTGAATGACTCAGCATGAAGAAGTCACCTTTTCATTAGTTGCATGCTCTAAAATCTTTCCTAAAAAGAAAAAAGGGTAGGCTTAACTCTTATTATCTCAGGTTAATACTTTGAAGAATGACTACTGGACAGAGGTATGCATTGGGGCCCAGTTAATATAAACCAGTTGCCCTTAAGTCGTCTCCAACTCATGGCAACTTGTGTGTCGGAGTAGAACTGTGCTCAACAGAGATTCAGTGGCTCATCTTTCGTGAGTCGATGGCCAGGACTTTTTCCAAGGCACCTCTGGATGGGCTAAAACCTCTAACCTTTCCACTAGCAGCCACTAGTTTTGCTTTCCACTAGCAAACCTCTAACCTTTCCACTAGTGTATCACCCAGGGACTACCCGGTTTACATAGCTACTTTCAGTTTCAACCATTTGTTTATATAATCTATCTTTATTAAAATTATTGGTTCCTGGTGGATAACTGGTTAGGTATAGGAAGAAAGAATTGTGCTATTTGTTCTCCTCCCACCCCATATTGGGAACCTGTTTTATCAACAGCTTTGGAGACTTTTACTTTTCTACTCCTTTATTATTATTATTATTTTTAATTGTACTTTAGATGAAGGTTTACAGAACAAACTAGTTTCTCATTAAACAGTTAGTACACACATTGTTTTATGACATTGGTTAACAACACCACGACATGTCAGTACTCTCCCTTCTCAACCTTGAGTTCCCTCTTACCAGCTCTCCTGTCCCCTCCTGCCTTCTAGTCCTTGCCCCAGGGCTGGTGTGCCCCTTTAGTCTCATTTTCTTTTATGGGTCTGTCCAGTCTTTGGCTGAAGGGTGAACCTCAGGAGTGACTTCATTACTGAGCTGAAAGGGTACCCGGGGGCCATACTCTCAGGGTTTCTGCAGTCTCTATCAGACCAGTAAGCCTGGCCTTTCTTTTTGTCTTTTCCTTTGTTATTATGATAACTTTCCATTTAAGTTACACAAACATTAAGTTTTGAGTATTGTTATGAAAGTACAGGTTTTGCAACATAACAAAAAATAGCACTTGACATTAATGAGCATCAGGCGGGCATCCTCCCATGCTGTCCATAACTACGTTCTCCAATTTGTCTTTTGCATCTAAATAAATAATCTAGTGTAGAAAAAATGCAAGCCTCAAATTAATGCCATTTCTAGGCCATTCTAAAATGTATTCCGTCAGTCTTGGCTGTGGCCAGGGCTGTGGTATTCCTGTTTACCTAATGTGCAGCTAGGGTTGATTTAGTCCCTTTGATCTTAGCATTGAGGCATTTGCATTGAAGTGAAGGGGCCAATATGGAGTCAAGAGTTCAAATCACCTTCATTCCAAGCTGGGGCAGGGGCTTTGGCTTCATAATTTTAACTTTGACACAACCCAAAGTTTCACATATTATATATTACCTTTTGTACCAAGACTTTGGTCTCCCTACATCACACAACAGTGGTAATTTTAAGCTACCTCAAGGCTGTGTGGCCAGGAATATTCTGCCTTGAGGGGGAATGGTTGGTCAGGCTCCCATGAAAACAGCTTGGATGTTTGAGGTTGGGTGGTTAGGTAGAACTGAGCTCTAGTGAAGAAAAAATATATTCTCTCCTCTAACTGTCCCTCCCATGCTGGTGAAATTCAGAATCCCAGAGCTTACCTAGGGAGAACCTCTGTACTGCTGTTTAGCCACAGTATTTGGCTGTCTACTTGTCTGGCCTGAATACCTGGTAATTGGTGGGGAGATTCACCTGAGATATCACATGCTCTGCAAGGGGCCATCAGTGCAGGTACCTGTCCCCATTCAGCCCATGCATCCAGGTTTCGAAGTTTAACAGTCTGTGGGCTGCCTGCATTTATGCCCAAATCCAACAGAGAGGATGGGAGAAGAATGGAAGAGCTATGGAAAGGAACAATGCCGGGTGGACTCCCTAGTCCCCAGGGTGACAGAGGCTGCAGTGATGGTGGGTCTCATATCCCAAGGGCAGGCTTCTCAATGAGATAGTTGTTTGTATATCACTCCCTGGTTTGCATATGAATTCGTCAGACATGCATTTATTTATTTGCCAAGTTCAACTTCCTGCAATGAGTTGCTACAAACACCAAGGGGTATCCATGGACCTTTCACATTCAGATGGAAAGTTTCACATTCAGGCTAAGGAGACAGCTGTATAAGTAATTATATGTAATTAGATATAGAATAAGTAACTGTGATAAAATCTACTAAGAGCAAAACTAGAGTCATGGAAGACACAAAGAGTAAAGGAGCCCCGAGGGAGAATTCTACCTTATAAAATCAGAGAAAGTGTTCTAGGCAGTGTGATCCTAGAGAGAACTGTGGTGGATGAGTGTAATTTTACCAAGTGGAGAATGATGGAAAGGCTCTCCAGGTGGAGAGAATGGCATGACCAAATGCTTTGCAAAGATGTAGAAAGTAGTCCTCTGTGGATACACCACGGGACTGTAGAAAAGTTGGTGTTGGATTCATTTTGATTCAGAAAGCGTTTCGTGAGTGCTTATTTTGTGCTGCACAGAGCTGGGTTCTGGGGATATTAATGAATAAGGCATCCACTGCCTTCAAGGAACATGCAGTTTTATAGGGGAGGCAGGTGTTCCCATGGATGATTTCAGCATGGTTGGTAAAGGGGGGCAGGGAATGAATCTAGATAGAACATTAGGTTGAGACCCGATGCCAGTGCTCAGGGTTGTTTGGACTTTACCCTGAGGCAGTGGGGAGCCATGAACAATTGTGAATCTGGAGATATGAGATCTCTTTGGGAGATGAATAGGGAAGAAAAAAGAAAGTGTTGACAGCACAAACAGGCAGTGATGGTGATTGTCTCAGTAAAAGGTGATGAGGCTTGAACTGGTGGGTGATATTGACATGGTAATGGAGATGGAACTGAGAGATGTTTCAAAAAATCTTATGTCAAGCCTCTTTTACAGATTGGGAAATGGAGACTTAAAAAAGTTAAGTAACTTGTTCAAATACGTCGAGATAGAAAGCTAAAATATGAACCCAGACAACCTGATCTAGAACTTAGGCTCTGCAGCAGTGGATCAGAGGATGGGCTTTCAAGTTTTAAACCTGGAGATTTTAATTGTATCTATTTTATGGGAGTCATATGAGACTTAAATAACATCCATGTAAAGCAGAGTGCCTGGCAAATAGTAAGGATACCATAACTGATACCTTTTGTTACTAGTTTCATCATTATTGTGACACTGTCCCAACACTTTGCCCCTCATCTCACCTTTTGTGGCAAGCACCCTTCTGGTTGTACTGTAGACTCTTAAGCTTCACAGAGCTAGTTTAAAGGCACAGTTTCTAGGAAAGACACTGAAGGTATTCCATCCTAAGATATATAACACACTCTTGGCAAGACTTTGTGAGGAGGTAAATAACAATGATAACACTTTGAAACAAGTAAGTGGTCATTATTAGTTCATTCAGAAGATAAAAACATGAGTCATTTGGAACAAATGTGACAAAAATACTCTACCATGGGTATTTTGTTTTAGAAGTTAATCTATGTCCCCTTTAAAGTATTTTTAATAATGACAGAGTCATTTGTCTTACAATACCTTTGGAACCAGCATTGCCCTAGGAAAAAACAGGATAATACGTTGGCCTTCCTAATTACCCCCAAAATATTTGTTATTAGAAAAGGAACTGCATATTAAGTTTATGTTCAGCTTCATAAGTGGAAGAACTGGAGACTTCACTTCTATTCCTTCCCTCAGCATAATCATTTACAAAGTTAGGCTAATGCAACCCTCATATCCTGTGAGGCTTGAGTGAATTTCCAAAAGAAACCATTGCTGTTGAGTCAATTTCAACTCACAGAAATTCTTTAGGACAGAGTAGAACTGCCCCATAGGGTTTCCAAAGGGCAGCTGATGGATTTGAACTGCTGAGCTTTTGGTTAGCAGCCAAGCTCTTAACCACTATGCCATCAGGGCTAACCCATTGCTGTTGAGTTGATTTCAATTCACAGAGATCCTTTAGGGCGGAGTAGAACTGCCCCATAGAGTTTCCAAGGAGCGCCTGGTAGATTTGAACTGCGGAACGTTTGGTTAGCAGCTGTAGCTCTTAACCACACCACCACCAGGGTAGGGGCTAAATTTTTATTTATCCAATAAATTTTAGAATTAAATAAAGATGAAACAAAGAGGCTAAAGTTATCTTGACTATTCTTCAACCTGAAAAAAAAAAAGCTTAGTAATTTGTTTTCTCATATAACTTTAGAGCTAAAACTTGATTCACTATCTTCTATAAAATATAACACTTTATCTTTTTTTGTAAACCAAACACAAATAATGTTTGAGTGAGGCATGCTGTTTACTCTCTTTATGTGTGTTCATACTAAGTGCTGGTATAATTCCATTATGTTTTGACTTGAACGTTAAATATTACCTTGAATATACACTTCCCAGCAGTTGCGTTCAGATAGTGACATATTGTACTGTTTGAAGGGTGTCATATGGTCATCTGTCAGCCGAATGTTGTTCCATGGAAAGAATTTTATTCTTCAGATGTCATCTAGAATGCCTCATGTTAAAAAAAAAAAAAAAAGAAAGAAATACAACAGTATTCAAGAATCTGGATGTCAGGAAATTAGAGATGGGTAGAATTGAGTTATGGTTAGCAGAAGGGGATCAGTTCATTACGAATATGACTGCTAAAAGATGATCAGTTACATTTTGAATATTTCTAATTTTATAGCAGAAAAGAGTATGTTTCTTTTCAGGACTTTTGGTGCCTGTTTTTCCATGTCTTTTGCTATTTAGGCAAAGATGCAAACAGAATTCCTGGTAGCAATGGGGTAGAAAGAGTGCCACCTCCCTACTAAAGATAACAGAGAAAAACTTAGGAGATAAAGGCTTACTCTCTCACAGCTTAGACTGATAGAGAAAAGAACGTGTTCTTGCTTCGGAATAACTTAGCAGTCAATATTTCTATCAGCAATATTTCTTTCAGCAGGAATTAAGGTGCTGGCCCTTACCCAAAGACACCTCATCCCTCTATTACATTATAGATGTGATCCAGCTGTGGCTGCCTCTATAGAGAGAGAGAGGGCAGGTCTAATAGCCAATTTGTAGGGTGTGCTGCACGAAGTACGTAGACAATGGATGTTCCCCTCTACATGCATTTTCCTTCTCCTTAATCTTTGCTGGAAAGTACCTAGACTTCTGTGGATGCTGCTATGTTCTTATTTTTAAAATGTTGGGGAAAAATATGTATCTGATTTGCATGTTACATTGTATTTTTAGGATCTGGAATCTGTAGTACACTAAGAAAAGGGTGGTGACGCCTTTTTTCTTAATTTATCATTGCATTTCTTTCCTATAATGTCTCAAAATATATATTTCCCACCTCATTTTTTGCAATTAAAAATGGTAGTTCATTTTCTTAAAATAATTGTCTAAAAATGTACTCTGTATATCCTGTACTTTCTTTTATAAATGTGCACCTTGGAACATTTGAAGATTTTGTTCTTCAGCTATCCCTACCATTTATACTGTGTGTCACTTCGAACTACTTAATATCCACCAAGGTAACAATAAGGGGAATGTTATGGCATACAAGTATGAAACATCACAATGCCAAAACAAACATCAAATATTAAGAGACAAGAGTAGGCATTGAAACAAAAGGAAAATGGAAGTCCATGTTTTCTGACCCATATCCATAGAGAGAGGGAGAGGGAGAGAGAGAGAAGCGTGATGTTTTTTCAAGGCTGAGAAGACATCGTGTTGAGGTTTTTATGGTCTGTCTGAAAAAGCCCAAAGCGAGGCCATTGATAATACATTTGCAGCTAATCCCATGTGATGCCACGTTATTTATTCTTCTTGGCTCTTCTGAAACTTCAGAGAAATCTTCACCCTTGGGTGTATTGATCGCAGCAAGAGGTCTTGGATAAAACTCCTGGATATACTTTAGCCCAAGCATGTTAATGTTATTAGGTGCCTTCAAGTGGTTCCAACTCGATAGCAACCCTGTGTACAACAGAATGGAACACTGCCTGGTCCTTACCATCCTCACAGTCATTGTTATGCTTGAGCCTGTTGTTGCAAACACTATGTCAATCCATCTCATCCAGGATCTTCCTCTCTTTCACTGACTTTACCAAACTTGAAGTCCTCCTCCAGGGACTGGTCCCTCCTGATAATATGCCCAAAGGTTGTGAGATGAAATCTCACCAGCTTTACTTCTAAGGAATATTCTGGCTGTGCTTCTTCCAAAAAATGATTTACTCGTCCTTCTGGCAGTCCATGGTATAATCAATATTCTCGCCAACACTGTAATTCAAAGGTACTCAGCCTTTCTTATTTATTGTACAGCTTTCGCATGCATGTGACAAAATTGAAAATACCGTGGCTTAGGTCAGGTGCACCTTAGTCCTCAAAGTGTCATCTTTTAAAGAGGTCTTTAAAGAGGGTCTTTTGCATCAGATTTGCCTAATACAATGGGTTGATTTCCTGACTGCTGCTCCCTATGGGCATTGATTGTGGATCCAAGTAAAATGAAATCTTTGACAATTTCAATCTTTTCTTGATTTATCATGATGTTGCTTATTGGTCCAGTTGTGAAGATTTTTGTTTTCTTTATGTTGAGGTGAAATCCATACTGAAGTCTTTGATCTTCATCAGTAAGTGCTTCAAGTCCTCTTGGCTTTCAGCAAGCCAAGGTTATATCATCTGCACATCGCAGGTTGTTAATGAATCTTCCTTCAATTCTGATGCCCCATTCTTCTTCATATAGTCCAGCTTCTTGGATTATTTGCTCAGCATACAGATTGAATAAGTACGGTGAAAGGATACAACCTTGACACACACCTTTCCAGATTTTAAACCACGCAGCGTCCTCTTGTTCTGTTTGAACAACTGCCTCTTAGTCTATGTACAGGCTCCTCATGAACATAATTAAGTGTTCTGGAATTTCTGTTCTTCGTAGTGTTATCCATAATTTGTTATGATCCACAGAGTCGCATGCTTTTGCACAGTCAATAAAACAGAGGTAAACATCTTTCTGGTATACTGTGCTTACAGCCAAGATCCATCTCGCATTAGCAAAGATATCCCTCGTTCCACGTCCTCTTCTGAATCTGGCTTGAATTTCTGGCAGTTCCCTGTAGACGTACTGCTGCAACCACTTTTGAACTATCTTCAGCAAAATTTTACTTGGAATTTAAAGTTGGCTAATTGAATTTCAAATGAATAAGAGAATAGTTGTATTGATGAAGGTGACCCCTTTGTTGAATGAGAACATTTCCTATAAAGCCAGCAATTGAAACATTCCTAAAGCTTGATTTTCAGATTAAGGTTGACATTTTCAGTTTAAGAAAGTCAACAAGTTAAAATGACTACAATTCTTATAAGAGCACAAATTTATTGTGAATGTTAAGTTGAGTAATGGAATAGGATTATCTCAGTAGTCAAGTAACATCCAGGTAACAATTCTTCTTGTCACATACGCTACTTTGTGCAGAAGTAAAAAGCAAGCTCATATTTTCTGCTCTTAAAATTGCCCCTGGATTACAACATATACTTATTAAACAAATATAAACCAGAGGGGAAGGGAATAAATTAATATTTATTGAACATTTATCAGATGCTTTATAACTGAGTTCTTTAGATTCACAACCACACAATGAAATAATTATTATCATTCCCATTTTATAGATACGGGAAAAAGGGGCAAGGTCACTTAGCTAGTAAATGATAAAGACAGGATCTGCACCTAGGCCTACCTGATGCCAGTGACTATGCTTTGTTTTTATGTAGAAATTTTAATATAATCAAAATAATGAGATAATTGAAGAATAAGAGTACTGAAGCTCAGAAGTAAACTAGGAGTTTATCAGCATAAGACCTGTATTAATATATCTGCTCTTTTTTTGAAACTATAAGAACATTCTTTTGTGATTTGTTATGATTATTTCTGTTTCAAAAGGGTCTGGAAGCCTGGAAAGCCACTTGAAGCTAATAGATGATTACATTTTTGCATTTTATGTTTTACCACTCGTGCTATCCTGTCCTCACTTCCAATCTTCTGCCAATTGACTTCTACCTTCTCCCACCCCATGTTTCTCCTTTGTCTTCTACCCCATGTCTTCTCAAGTCATAAAATGTGAACTTGGAATCACCAAGGTTAACAGTAGAAAATGATCCTATCAGTCTCATGGCCATGATGGTGGGTTGTGATTTGCTGAGTGTCTGTAAGAATAAGTACCCTAGTGGCGTAGTGGTTAAGTGCTACGGCTGTTAAACAAAGGGTCGGCAGTTTGAATCCTCCAGGTGCTCCTTGGAAACTCTATGGGGCAGTTTTACTCTGTCCTATAGGGTCGCTATGAGTTGGAATCGACTCGATGGCACTGAGTTTGGTTTTGGTTGGTTTTGGGATGAGCTCTTGCCTTAGATGCAAAACCCACTCTCACTGAATCCTCCTTTGTGATACTGAAAAGAAATTTCCCTTTCTCAAAAATGTTTGTTCACCTGTTTTCTCAAAGGAAATACAATTATTTTAAGTTATTTTGGACTAAGTATATGGCAGTATTCTGTGTGTGTTGAGAGAAGTGGGAGGGTAATGGCTAATGTTTGTCAATTAACAGCTCATTAATAAAGTATGCCTATATTGAAATGCTTTATTTAATTTGACCACTATTAATTGATGACTTCCTTAGCTCATCAAAATGGCATCTGTAGAGCTGGTGTTGCTCTGTTTGCTGATAGTTAAAAAAGAAGAGGGAGGGGCTCCTTATGAAGATAGCTCAATAAAGGAATAAGGATGTACTGCAAAGACAGATGCCACTAATTTGCATTTCTGTGAGTGGGCTATGGGTAGAGGATAGACATTGTCTACCACTACGCACCCAGTATGGAGTCCTTGGATGGCACATACAGTTAAGCACTCAACTATGAGCTAAAAGGTTGTTGGCTCAAACCCACCCAGAGGCACCTCAAAAGACAGGCCTGCCAATTTCCTTCCAAAAGGTCACAGCCTTGAAAACCCTATGGAGCGGTTCTACTCTGCATACATGGTGTTGTCATGAAGTAGAATCGACTCTGCAGCAACTAACAACAACCCGCATCCGATAGGTAATGCAAGTTCTGCTGGAATGTTTGCTCAATTTCTGAGGTCCAGTGCCTTCTGTTCCAGGTGTTCCACTTCACCTAGCTGGTACCAGTTACATGTATTTTAAGTATCTATTCCTCCTTCGCTGATCCAAAAAGTAAAGGGGTAGGCTTTATTTACTCATGTAAGAAACTGAAATAAAGTTTATTTTCAGGGTTGCAGCTGAATCATTAGAGACTACTGAGTTATAAATGGCCCAAGAAGGTTCCCTTGCCTGTGTGGTAACACTGTCAGGGGTCCTGTGACTGTTGGCTCAGTTCATGATGTATTATACTGCTAGCATTTCAGTGCTCTCGGGGGAACTCTGGTCCGACCATAAGGTCAAGAGTTAACTACTTGTATTTTAGCTGTGTACTGCTATCAATACTGCTCCTATGGAAACCTCACTTGACGTCATTTCTGAATCTTTGTGACTGTAGTCAAGCTTTAGTAAAAGTCGATAAGAACATTAGACTGTTGTCTATATTATTACTTGCCACTTCCTGCCAGCAATCTACCAATTCATTAGCAGCGAGTTTTGGAACTCTGGCTTGATTATTTATGCAGTCAATAGCAAGGCTTGTCTGCATTCATAATTGTTTGATTTTATGGCCTCTTCTTTAAACAAACATTGTCTATGGTAATGTGATGCCCTGATGGATGGGAAAGGTTTTGTCTGTGAATATCATTTAGATAATTAAAAATGACAGATGAAATCGCCCGCTGTCTTGACCTGTACTTTGTTCCCTCAGTGATGCTGAAGAGATGCTGATTGCTGTCAATCAAAACCCATTGGAGGTTTGTAAATTCTGGCTGCTGTGAACTCTGACCCCCACTGTTGATCTGAAATAGATAATAACCTTGAAATTCTATTAGAATTTAAAAACAGTTTTACTAAAGGGGCAGAGTATATATTTCTTTTCCTCTAGAATACAGTTACTTAATGTCATTCTTTGCAATATCCAGAAATAAAGGAAAATACAGTGTTTAGCAAAGTTTAATGTTACAGAACAAATCAGCGCAAAGATTTTAGTCAGGAATCCAAATTCCTGATTAGGATTCCTAGCCTCTTGCTTGCCACCTTCAGCAAAATTTAAGCTTTTACCATTTCATGGCTGTTAATGGCTTGAATTTCTTTTTGCAACTTTTTAATAATTATATAGTTAAAGGAATTATTTTCATGCTAACATGATCTTTATTTTTCCGTATTTATCCTATAAATTTTTTGAGTGTTATTTTTCCCAAGCCGAAGGAAATAACACAACTAGACTTTCAGAGACAGAAGAGTTGTCAGGCCAATGTTTATGCCCAAAGTTCTCAACAAACATCATCAAAACCTTAGGTCAAGAGATCAGGCTAATAAGTACATTTGCCTTGCAAATTGTTCTTTATCATTACCCAGGCACTTAAAATATATTCAGAAGCCTCATTGGTATTTAAAATAAGAATGTAGGTAAATTGTGGTGCAAGAACACCCCTATTTATCAATATCAGAATCATCAAACTAGCCAGCAGCAAAAAATCATTAGCAAATTCTATGTGTTTTTACAAAATTATAACAATTAGACTTTGACAGTTTTTAGTGCATTTGTTGTAGCAAAAGTTTGAAATAGCAGATGCAGTACGTGCAGTCACAGAATTGCAAATAGCAGAGATCTTTCAAAAGGTAATTGAAGTAATGTTGATTTTTCTGCTAGAGAAACTTCTTCAGAGAATTTAATGAATTTGTGGAGGGTCATGTGAAGAGTTATTATCATTGTTTAGCATTTGGAAATCAGCAGATACTTAAAAATAATATTAGTTTGTCAGTGCTCCATAACAATGGAAAACAAATATTATCATTTATATTTGGTAGTAGATGAAAGCATTAGAAAGATAACTATCTTAATTTTGAAAGTGTTTATCTAGAGTGAACCATTATCCATATAAGGCTAATATATTACTTTATCGTTAGTCATTTTTATTTTTTACCTTAGCAAATGAATTCTCTGTAAACATTGCCACTTGAGATAAATTTATAATTGCTCGATAAAACCTAGTTAATATAAACATAAATGTGTTATTTATGTATATTTTAAATCTGGCCTTTACAGCCCAGCCCAGTTCTACTTTTTCAGCAATGGTTTCCTTGTTCCTCCAAGTCTCTTGCCGTGTCCTATTTCTCTGATATTTTGGCATTTATTATTTATTGGCTTATTCTTTATTCATTTATTCAATCAATCATTCATTTATGCATTAAACGAGCATTGATTAAATACCATTTAGGTACCAGTCACTTTTGGTAGCAGTAACTATCCTGAGTTTTCTTCTTATCTCTCCAATTATAAGCAAATGGACTTGAAGGCCCAGTGTTGCCTTCACAAACTGAGTGCTGCTAAGCCTGGATGAGTATCTTTGTCTCCCTTAAGTGGATTTACCCTTGCAGGTGCTCAGGAAGCATCTAGCTAAACTCACTTAGGTGTTGTGTGAATGATGGGTGCAAACTGGGTTTTTTTAAGGAATAGTGAAGACCCTTTGAACTTCTTTGAGACAACTAGCTGGGAGATTACTTTTTACCCAGATTTCTTGACTCTCTGGCAATGTTTGTATTGAAAGTTGAATCAGAGCATTACAACCACTGCGGGATCAAGAAAAAGACAACTCATTTCCCAGGTTTTGTTAGAGTCTTCTCCTTCCTTGTGCCTTTGACATAGACCCATATGATTTAAGGGCAGAAGTGTAGTCTCAGCTTTCCTTGACTCTGAGCAGGGTGAAGAATTTAAGGTGGGTGATTTTGGTTCGAGGAAAATACCTTCATTGTCTTACTTTGACTGTGTAGACTAGAGAATTCTCTGTTGGCTCCTGGATCCATTAAGTTTTATATAGCAGAACTGTTGTTTGTTTCGGGATTAATTCACTCCACCTCTGCCAACATGTTAAGCGTGTTTCACGAGGAGACAAAATCATTTCGCTGTTAAAAAACTCCTCATTTTTTCTGGCGGTTACATTTCTTCTGTTCTCTGTGATACCACATTCACAAATCATATGCAATCTCCTAAATTTCTTGGTAGGAGAATTTTGTGCACATTTTTTCCAATTTCTTTTTGTGCTTTTTGTGATACTTAAGACACAATTGAAGGATTTCAGCTGAACTTATTACCTCATGTTTACTATAGATAGATAATGTGCATATATTACATCTGCCCATAAAAACTGCCTCTAGTCTGATATTGAATACCCAAATGCCTTATTTATGGGAATTTTATAACATTCAAACATGTTCCATTATCAATTACTCCATAAAAAAAAAAAAAAAACCCATTGCCGTTGAGTCAATTCCAACTCATAGTGACTCATAGGACAGAGTAGAACTAACTACCCTATAGGGTTTCTAAGGAGCACCTGGCAGATTCAAACTGCTGACCTTTTGGTTAGCAGCCATAGCTCTTAACCACTATGCCACCAGGGTTTCCAGTTGTTAGGCTTAAGGCTTTCACTCTGTCGTATGATGTGAACAGAAATACCAAATGGTGGAGGTACAACACGTTTTCGTATTACAAAAGGAATATCTGTCAAATCCCTAGAGAATGGTGAGCTTAGCATTACATTGAGAAGAAGGTGCTTTCTTGCTTTTGACTTTTAAAAATCAAGTATAATATTGATATGTGAGAGGGCAATTTTGGCCAAATGTACATCAGTTACAGATCTAAATCCTGCTGCTGAGAGGCTTATAATTACAGCTCCTCAAAAAGATTCTATTTCCACCGATATTCGTTAAGTCCTTACTAAGCTGCAAATACAAAGCATTTTCAAATGAGGATCTCATTTTTTTTCTGTACTGAAGACAATTATTATTCCTACTATTTATATGGAGAAACTGAAGTTCAGAGAACCTATAAATAATGGCCAAAATCTCCCAGCTACCAAGTAATAGAGGTGGAATTTTGTCTTTAATTTTCTGAATCTAAATTCTACATTCTTTATGCCGTACAACACACAGCTTCTGGGTGACTCCATTATATTGGTGCTCTATTCTAATTGGTCACTTGCATGAGGTTAATAATTTATTATTAATAATTGCCACCCTGTGTGCTAGGTTTCGTGTTGTGTCTTAACCTTATTTGAATTGGTTTTTCTTCCAAGAACCTTAACCATTGCCATTGAGTCGATTCAGACTCATAGCAACCCTATAGGACAGAGTAAAACTACCCCACAGAGTTTCCAGGGAGCGGCTGCTGGATTCGAACTGCCAATCTTCTGGTTAGCAGCTGAGTTCTTAGCCACCGTGCTACCAGAGTTTCTACTCCAAGAAATTTAGGATACAGATATTACTATATACATTTAGAGATGAGAAAACTGATGTTTAAAGATAAGTAAGTCATCCAAACTGTAAAGTGATCCAGCCAGAATTCAAATTCAGCTCTGCCTCTGTCCAGAGCTCATGTTTTTTACCATTATACTCCAAGCAGTAGGATATATACAGCAGAACGAACACTTCATCAGATGCCTTTTATGTTCGTCTAAAAGGATCCAATCCTATACAGGTTAAATATAGATACACGGGTCCTCTGGTTGTTTAACTGAATTCAATCCATTTGGGGGGTAATTTTTGTTTGGCTTCATTTTACCAGGTTCAGCCAAACTGATTTATATGAAGCCTCCAATTATCTTTTGAGTATGCCTGTGCCAGAAATTTTGTTAGTGAAATGTTCTTTTCATTTCTCCCTCTCGGGGAGGGATGATTAAGAAAAATCAAGTTGTAGTGGCAGCTGTGTCTCGAAGAGAAGGTTTTTCCTACCTGATTATCCAGTTGTTTTGAGGATGGCAGTTCAGACTGCTCAGAGAAGAGTCTGATTTTCCAAAGATTAATAATATTAGAGACAGTGAAATGAAAGAAACAAAATGCCAGTTCTGTGCAGAGCCCTAGTCAAACCACACTGCCCAATTCCCCTCTGCTATGGGGGAGATAATTACTGAACTTTTGTTCCTAGGAAGTAAATGAATTTTGAATGCTCTGTATATTTAATTATCCAAGACTGAGTCTTTGTTATTTTTCTTTTTAGGAAAGAAAAAAACAGTGCAGGTAACCCCCAGTGGTATATTCTATGCGCTAATTGCTTCCCCAAATCTCAGCACTATTTTAACTTCCTCTGAGTACTATGCTGTAAGAGTTATTTGGATTTATCAGCATACATGTATAAGAGCTATCTCTTAACAAGAAAGTATATTTTGCCAATTGGCTTCTTATGTTGGCTTTCTGTTTGTCTCTAAATGTTCTGTGGCCTTAGAATAAATTCAGATGTGTTAAGATTTGTGATGTAGGTCTACAAGAGTAAATCTCTAAAATAGTGAAAGCTCTTTGCCCGTGAATACGAAAAAACTAAACCAAACTGAATGCCGTTGAGTCAATTCTGACCCTATAGGACAGAGTAGAACTTCCCCATAGAGTTTCCACGGAGTGCCTGGCGGATTTGAACTGCCAACCCTTTGGTTAGCAGCCGTAGCACTTAACCACTATGCCACCAGGGCTTCCTGCCCATGAATAGGGCCCATCTGTTCTTTGGAAACGGGATTTTTACTGCTTCAGTTGTCATTCCCAGAGAGCAAGGAAGTGTTTTTGATTTTGAAGAGACTGAGGTGGTTAAAAAATTACCAAAATCTATTTAAAGTGCATAAATGCCACCTTTGAGGATGAAATGATTTATTATTATTATTACTACTCTAAGGGGTTCCTGAGGTTATATTTTGCCACAATATGAAAATTAATTGTGACAATAAAGGCCATGATTACACGCCTTTCACACTGTCCCACTGTGACAATTAGCTTCCAATTGTTAAACCATTTATTTGCTAGAACATTAAGAGTTGGAGCTGTCTTAACTTGTAACTGGAAATGGATTATTTTTGAGGTTGGTTATGAATCAAAAGGAAGCACTATAAAGTGTTTTATTGGTTGAGGATGACTGTACTTGTCAAGAAAATACAGTTGGGTCACCTCTGATAGATTTCAGGAGCATTGCTGTAAAAGATGTCTAACAGGTGACTTTCTTCCAAACTCAGTTGTACACTAGATTTTCTTTTGTTAGAACGAACTTTTAAAATAAGGGTATTATTCATGGAGAGAGTCTGACACTGCAGGCAGCATGATCAAAGTGATCATTTTTTTTCTGTAGGAACATGGAGTGCTTGCCTCTTCCAGTAGAACAAGGTAAGACGGATGTCCCTGAAAGAATGCAGGCTGTTTCCTAAAGAGCAACAAGGAGGATGAGGAAAAAGCCTCCATTAAACTTTCAAAGAGACATATGTTTCAAACAGACTTGTTCAGCACTTACTACTGTGAAAGTGTAGTAGCTCCAGAGATGTCTCTTCACCTGTGGATGGAAAACCACCGCGTGCCATGAGGAAGAGGGCACTACAAAGATAAAATACTTCTAATAGGTTCTTTCTAAAAATATTGTTTTGAATCCTTGATTTGTTATAATTTAAGTTTAGGGTTTTTATCCTCCTTATCCCACAGAAATAAGCCATTTCCTTTTTGTCTTAATTGTTATTTTTAACTCACTATCAATAGGTCAAGGAGATTTCTTAATATTTACTCGAAATGTGTATTCAAAGCTAGCAGGGTCTGGATTCTAGACTTACCAAACCAAAAACCAAACCCAATGCCATCAAGTTGATTCCAACTCATAGAGACCTTATAGGACAGAGTAGAAGTGCCCCATAGAGTTTCCAAAGAGCGCCTGGCGGATTTGAACTACCGACCCTTTGGTTAGCAGATATAACATTTAACCACTATGCCACCAGGGTTTCCATTCTAGACTTAGGTTTCCTTTATTCAGTACCAGACTCAGCTGTTTATTACCTGTGGAATCTTGAGTAAGTTCCTTCAACTCTCTGTACCTCAGTTTTCTCAACTGAAAAATGGAAACAAAGTGATAATTAAAATCTCAAGGGAGAAAGACCTAGAACAACAGCAGACATATAATCAGTACATTATGTATGCTAGCTGCTGCTATTATTACTTTTTAATTACACCCAAATTAAAATTTTGGTTGCTTAATCTTTTTTAAGGCTTATCATCAAAAAATATATTTACTTTTTCTGAATATTAAATTTGTTACTTATGATTTTTCTTCATATTTTAACATTTTGTAAGAATCCTCTTCATAGTTTTAAACTATCATTGTATACACTTATGGTTAAAAGGGATTCGTGAAATACCCAAATCTAAGCATAGAAAAACACCAGAAATAATATTCTCATTCCAAGGAAAGAAGTGTTCACCTCCAAGAGTGGAAATTGTCCTCACTTCATCTCCATGGAAAATCCAAGTCAAGTTCTGACTTGTTAGGCCTGTAGAGAGAAAGAGTGAAAAATATTTCTGGCACTGTGGAGGTTTATTACAACTCTAAACTCACAGCATTAAGTGAGAGCTAAGCCTGGTGACTGGTAGAACATTGGAGGTATAGTCTTGCTGGGAAAGCATTCAGCCACATAAACTAATGGACCTAATTAACAAAAATATAAATGGCTCTAGAAAGAATGCAGATCAGTATTTAGATTAACAACATAAACCAGAGAGGTCCTTAGTTCAAATAGAAGAAGGTTCAACCCTGAAGGTCTCTTGCTTATTCTTGGGCAATTCACATTCAGTGGCATTTGGAAACCTTTTTAATTAGATGAAATCGGTGGAGGTTAGTATATGTATCCATTAAAAAAAAAAGTCACATCCGGAATTTTTATACCCATCTAGAATTTCACTTTCAGTCAAGTTGACCTGGTTAGAAACCAACCTGTATGCTTTCAGTCCTTCCTCCTGTAGTGCTTTTCACTTGAAAACTCCTTTTCAAGTGGAAAGAAGCAGCCCCATTAGATTTCATACATATTAGATATTGCAGAATGCAAAGTTACAACAGGTCTTTTATAATTCTTTAGTGAGTTAGCATACTGAGGCCGTTTTCTAGATGTTAGAAAATTGGCTTTTTGAAACCATTTTCCCCTTCAGAGCCTTATGAAAAACAGGCCTGTGATGTTCCTTGTGATGATTGTTGATTGAATTGCAGAAATATGGCAAGTCTGAAAACTAGATTTCTACCTTCAAGCATTGATAGTCAAAGGCCACTGCAGAGAGTGCAGTTTGGGAAGTCTACTTTGTTCTTGCCACTGGGGTCACATTACAATCTAGTACTGGCATAAAGCTTGTACAGCCCTCCTAGTTCTAGGAAATGGAACTTTGGATTATTGGGTAGGGAGGTATTTAATAGGTGAACTGATAATTTGAGTTATCCCTTTCTTGAATTTTCTAGAGTGCATTAGGAAAACATTTAATTAGTAATGTCATGATACTGTCAGTATGGACTATGGGGTCAAATTTAGTTCTGGCCCAAATCTACTGTATGACTTTGAGCAAGCTGCATTTCTCATTGTAATAATAGAACCTCATGTGAGAAGAGGGTGGTATTTTTTTATTTTATTTTATTTTGTTGTAGTTGTTGAGAATATACATAGCAAAACATACACCAGTTCAACAGTTTCTACATGTACAATTCATTGACATTAATTACATCCTTTGAGAGTACAACCATTCTTACCCTCCTTTTCTGAGTTATTCTTCTCCCATTGATATAATCTCCCTGCTTCCTAAGCTTCCTGTCTAATATTTTGAGGTCCTATTGTCAATTTTAAGTGCTACGGCCACTAACCAAAGGGTCGGCAGTTTAAATCCTCCAGGGGTCCTTGGAAACTCTGGGGGGCAGTTCTACTCTGTCCTATAGGGTCGCTATGAGTCAGAATTGACTCGACAGCACTGGATTTTTTATTGTCAATTTGATCTCAAATACCTAGTTCTTAAAAGAGCCTAATGATTAAGACAGACATTTTTTTTAGTTAAGCTTAAAATACTGTTTGGTTTCAAGAAGATTTCAGGGGATATTTTTGGTTTAAGGTTTAACGGTTATTTCAGGGCAATAGTTTCAGGGGTTCATCCACCCTCCATGGCCCCAGGAAGTGTGGTGTCCATGAGAATTTGGAATTCTCTTCTGCATTTTCCCCCTTTTAATCAGGATTCATATACGGAATCTTTGATCAAAATGTTCAGTAATGGTAGCGGGCACCATCTAGTTCTTCTGGTCTCATGGCAGAGGAGGCAGTTGTTCACAGAGGCAGTTAGCCCACACATTCCATATTTTCCTTCTATTCCTGGTGCTGCTTCTTAGTCTGTTGCTCCAGGCAAATAGATAGCAATTATTGTACATTGGATGACTACTTATACGCTTTTAAGACCCCAGGCACTACACAACAAACTAGGAGGTAGAACAGAAGCACTAAATAATATGTCAGATAACTGTAATGTCGCATGAAACCATGACCCTAAACAGAAGGGTGATATTTTGAAGGTTAAACGAGATGATGTAAATAAAGCACTTTTGAGTACTCTGTGTTGGTTACTGTAAGATATAGCTATGCAGTTTTTTGCCATTATGTGTTTTTGTATAGTGATAATACCACACACACACGCACACAGAAGAATAAGCCTACATCTCTGTTAACATTATATAGTGCTTTGAAGAGTATACAGCTGCCTTACACCATGTCCGAAGGCCTTCATTGCTGGGTGCTCCAGCAGGTTTCTTGGTGGAAACACATTCCTTAGTTGTTTAACAAGAGTCTTCAAAGATGGCATTGACATGAGAACTAATGCTATTTCATGTTAATACATTTTTGTTTTTAATGGAGGGGGAAAACATAATCTGTCATCTTGCGGTCTGGAAGAGATCACCCATGACCCAGGCATATCCCTACAAACAGATGTTCATCTGGAAAAGCCATGGATGGTCTCATATGTACTCTTAGGCATGCAGTCCATTGTCCAGTGGCTTTTCCAGTCTGAAGGTCCTTTTGCATGTCTGACTTAAGCATCTCAGGGTGAATAACTTTATTTCTGATTTCCTGATACTTGGAGTGGCTTTCAAAACCAACCATATACCCAGTCTTTATGTCAGTGGAGTGGTGGTGTTTTGTGCTCCCCGAGCTCTTCACATACATTTCTCTTATTAATCTGAAAAACGCCATTTAAATTTCAAGGATAAATTGGTACTTTTTTCCAATCCCCTTAGTCTCAAACTGAAACTTTAAATCATGAGACCACCAAGTAATAGGTTAGAAAAGTAATACTCTTTGGATCTGGACAACCTCCAGCCATCCTTTTGGGAGGTGCTTCTCTGACTAGAACAGAGATACCCTCAGGCCCTTACCTGACAGGGAGTCAGCTCTGAACTACAGGCCTATAGCATGGTCACTGGTCTATTATGTGGGGCTGGGAAAGTCTACTCATTCATAGTCAAAGTACTTGCTCAGACTTTTCAATTAGGGAATGAGCATGTGTAAGAATTGCCAAAATGGCCTCTGCTGTGGCCTCCCTCAGCTCCTCCACCCCATCAGGATGAACAGCCAGTTCTGCCACTCTGTTGTCATCCTGTTATTCTTGTATTTATTCATTTATCCGTTTCCTCAATGAAGATTTATTGAGTACATTCTGTGTGCCTAAGTGCTGGTTATAGAGGGCTCAGGTGCTGGCCCAGAGCCCCAGGAGTTGGTCACCACGGAGACACTGCTTTTTTTGGCAAGGGGTACTAAGTGGTTTTTCGTGTACACCAGCTCTGTGGCTCATCAAGTTCCAGAAGGTAATATGAGGGAGAGAGGCTTCTGCTATCAATACTTGGAATAGGGCTGAAGGATACTGACTTCCATGCCTCTGAGGGTAAAAGCATTTGTAGTATATGCTGAATCCTGGCACTGACTGGGGCTTAAGCATTTCTGGATCAAAGAGGAATCCCAGAAGAGAACTGTGAACAATACAAAGTCACCAGGCAAAACCTTCAATTCCAGTTTTTATTTTTATCAGCCATTTCACTTCCCTACAATTGCAGCACATTAAAAAAAAAAAAACAAATGTTTCTAAAGCCATAAAGCTTTGAAATATTAAAGAGAAGTAAATGAACTAGAACTTGGAAAATTGATTTGCTCACAGGAAAAGTATATATTTTCTCTTTTTTTTATTTCAAATTAATATAACGGCAGTTCCCTGAAGTACAATGGAATGCTTGTTTGTTTTTGTAAACAGACATTGAAAAAACAGCATAAGAAATGTGGATTTACTCTTTGATGCTTAGCAGGAGGTTTGTGATTTTTTTTTTTTTTTTATAACTTAGGCCTAAGAAAAATACAGCAGTACATCACTGATACAACAGTCCTGTAGATTTACAAAATGTTTAGTAGTGTATTCTGCTTAGAGCAGCAGGAATACCTGCTTCTATTATTCCATCACTGATAAAATGGTAAATAGCTTGTGTCGGTCATGCAGCTTGCATAAAGCCACATAGTTTGCATGTGGGTTTGGTTATTTGTATGGAATTATATGGAGTTTGTGTTTAATCTCTTTGTTAAACGACTCGGTAAATTTATAGGGTCATAAATGGTCAGTGACACCATTTTAATCTTTGTTCATCTTATCTTATCCACCCACTCCCTACTTCTCCTGATTGCACCTCCTCCAGAATAAACTGGAAGATGTACCTTCAGGGATTAACTGTTTTTGTGGGCCATGGGTAATGGTGGGCATCCAGATGGTCAGTCTGATGTCAATTCTTTATTCTTTCCTTTTAACCAGAGCAGTTTGATTTCTCTCCTGATCAATGAGAACTATAACTTAAAGTGTGACAGCACCATGTCCTCCCACTAATGAATTTAATTAAACAGTAGCCACCGATATTTGAGAAGATAATATGCAACCATATTCAAATATCATAAAGATAACGCCATAAGACAGCAGTAGTCATAATCTTCAGGGTCCTTTCACTCACCAGGGAAGTAGGGGGCACAGGGACAAAGGGAAATAGCAGAACACACCTTTCGTTTCCAGATGGGAACACTCTCCTGTTCTAGCTGAGAAGACTGACAATTGCTGCTTCCAAGTCAAAGTAGCATATGACATTTCAGACTGAAAGATTAAAACTAAATCCTCCAAAGAGGTAGGAAGTATATCTTGGTACACAACACACGGCTGGCATTCTACATTTCTCAAGAGGCTATATGGAAAAAACAAAATAACACTCTAACTTCAAGGCATTAGCCTTTTACTTTCTTGGTTTATAGAAGGGGCCTGTGGTAGCCAAGATGGAACACAATCTACTGAATAAACTATGCATGTCCAGGCAGAAACCAACCTTGTGAAGACATGATGTTATAATGGGCACTGCTTTTTTTTTTTTTTCTTCTTTCTCTTTAGACCTTACAACTAATACCTGTTTTATTTTAATCCAGTGATATTTAACTATTATGTAACTATTCTTAACTAGTAACAAACCAGTTCATAATAAATATCTTCATTCTCAGACAGATGCATGCCTCTTTAAATCAAAGGAATGACCTGGTTTCTACCCTTTGAGTATCAGCTTATTGAATATTAATTAGAGGAAGCCTAGTCCAGATAGCCACATGTAACAATGGCTCAGAAGTTTCTACAGTAAGATTTTATGAAAATGACATAGAGGTTTAACAAGAATGTTAGATTCTAATCTCTGGAATAAGATTTAGATATAGTTTACTCTTTGTCAATCAAGAATATCAGGCATAGAACATAGCCAGCAGGTTCTAATATCCTTGTCCTCCTTCTTGGAAATCTGATAATGTGAATAAGGGAATTTTCCTGTTCTAGTCTAGTCTTTGTCTGTCTCGTGTTGCTCTTGTTCTGCCCTGTCTGTATTATAATTCCTGAATCTTTTCTCAGAGCCTGTTTACTAAAGCTGGAGAATTCTTAAGTCTTTGCTTTTTCAGCTACTGGAGTCCTTGGCTGATCAGTTGATTTTCCCAGAAGGCTTTGCTTCCGGTATGCTCTGTACAGTGTTGGCTGCCTGCTTCCCCCTGTGGTGGGAATGGCTGTGAATGGCTGCATGTTGCTGCAGCTCTCTGCCTCAATTCCCTGGATGACCTGGGCATGTGATCTTTAGTGGCTTCATCCTTTCTGCACTATGGGCATTTAACACCTGCTGTGGTATGGAAGTGGTGTTTTAAATCCCTGTAGGCAGGAAGAAGCCCTTTCTGAGCAGAATTATAGCTGAAATTGCATTTTCTACTAGGCAAAGCCATAGTGCTATTTGTAAAGGATATTTTCTTCCTTCATCTCTTCTCAGAAGTAATTCACAGTGGGAAATTCCTAAGTGTTTAATCCTCCTATATGCTTATATAAGAAATAAATACAAAGCGAATGAAGCCATGAGGCTCACTGCTTCTTTGTACACTGAAAAAGTTTGACCAGACCAGGTCTTCACTATAGAAAGTTCTCTCATGAGAGAACTCCTAACCTATTTTACTATCCCTTACTTTTGAACGAGCCTCCGTTGTTCACATTAATATCTGGATGTCTTGCTCTAAGGAAAAAAATTTAAGGAGCCCCTAGCAAACCCATCTTTAAAAAGCTCACAGCATCTACATGAGTGTGGCAAAGATTCATTACTGATTCCTTTTTTCATAACAGATGACTGATTTGGAATAAAGTTAAAAAAAAAATTGTCTCTACTAGCTCAGTGCTCCACTTAGCAGTCCTCTCTTGGATAGCATTTAACTTGGTCTGTTAGAGAAAGTGTCTTGCACTAGCATTATTTTTCAGAGAGCTATGTATAAGAAGGCTCCATCACAGAAGAATTACTCATTCATCCAGAAGTAAGAAGAGTAAAAGAAGTCAATGTGTTCATTGAACTCTGACCAGATACCTCCTTCATTTTTTTTGTATTAGCCCACAACCTTGACAGAAAAAACAAAATCTGGTAGTCTGCCTATTGCAATAAACTTTTTTCCTAGGAGATGAAGGAGAGGAAAAACTTTCAAAATCAAACTGTTTCAAACTAAAATATATGAAATAAAGTAGCATGTTATCAGTGTCTGGATAAGAACATACATTCAAGATTAAGTCTGTCTTCTTGGAATATAATTACTGTGGCAGAATCTACAGCTTTCCTGTTTATGATCAACCTGACACTGGTTGTCTGTCTTACAATATTTATCCATGCCCTGCCCATCCCTCTCCCTGAGCAAAATGGTCAATGAACATGAGTATGTGTAGTGGGAAGGGAGTAGAGGGTAAGATGGAGGGAGAGAGAGGGAGAGGAAAATAAGTAAAGTAAAAGAAGAAGGGGTATCAAGAGCAAAAGAAGAGTCCTCTTGCTTTGCTAGTAGCCTTGGGAAGATTCAGGAATCTCTTGACCATGGAAAAAGGAGTCCTGACCTCAGTATCTGTGACTCTAGTAGAAGCTGGCTTGTGCTTTTTGCATACCTCATATGGGCAGCTTGGAGAGGAGCAAGAAGGGGAAATGGGTAATCCTGGGCCGGCTGGTTTCCTTCAGGCTTTCATGACTTCACTTTCTTCAAATTAACATGAGTTAAATTATGCCTTTTCATTTGGTCAGAATTAACAGGTAGTGAGGAGCCCTGGTGGTACAGTGGTTAAGATCTCAGCTGCCAACCAGAAGGTCAGCAGTTTTAATCTGCCCGTTACTCTTAGAAACCTTATGGGGCAGTTCTACTCTGTCCTGTAGGGTCACTATGAGTCAGAATTGACTCAACAGTGTCAGGGTTTTTTTTGTTTTTTTTTGATCAGATAGTAAAGTAATCACTGAAAACTGCGTTTTAAAATTCAAAATTGAACTGTATCTTAAAGCTCACAGAATGCCGTTCCTGACAGTCCTTTACGCTATCCATTTGGGGTGAGGAGAACAGAGAGGCCAGGTAACTCACCTTTTAACCAATTACTCCATTTCTCTGACTGGGAATCACAATTTTATGAATACCTTCTGAGAGTGTGCTTGAAGGGGCAGACCCTTCTAATGACTTGTTAGCTTAACAATAAACCATTGAAGCTACTAATTTGCCTGTAAACACACGGTCCCACTGGAGTTGCCCTACAGAGTACAGTTCAAAGGGTCTAATAATTGCCCTGTTCTTTTATATGGAACTGTTTCAACCCCTGCTGAGACTCAGAAGATTAAGAATGTAAAGGGAAGTAAAGCTCCATTCTCTGTAAACTTGGCCCAAGACCTACAAATCGTCTGTGGTTGCTAACTGAACTCTTTATTTCCCCTCACTGAGCTCTTCAGTGGATGATGCATTTACATGGTTTTGTTTTCTCCCCTCCTTTGAATTATCTGTGTCTCAGCCTCCAGGCAATGCCATCCTTTGTAACTCTGCACAACACTTAGAAGGCCATTGCAAAGACTTGGTGAACTTCCTTATTGACTATAGAACACCTAGTAAGTCATCTTTTCCATTTCCACCCCTCCAGACCTAGGGAATCCCAGATATTGGTACCATTTGTCAGTAGTACTTAAAAACCTAAGAGAAGTACGAAGTCATCCTTTGTGAACTGATAGTCATTTCCTTCCAAAGCACATCCTTTGAAATTCATGTGGAAATTAAAGCAACTCATCTATTGCAATTTTAGGTCAATGTCTTCTAATTCTTAGAATTATGATTAGTCATATGAATTTATCATTTTTAGATCAAAAATAGTCAAATATTGCCAATTGGTTCAATATAATAGAAATGGACACTGGCAGAGTCCTAGTTTGAAAGTCCTTCTTTTATATAAGTACTGACTTAAAAGTAAACTGCTCATTTTCTTCTTATAAATTTCAGTGCTCTAATTTTCTGGTCCCCCTGCCCACCATCTTCTCTGTCTTTCTCTGTTATTTTTCGCACTTCCAATTATTTTAATTTCTGTTTCGTATGGATGTGAACACTAAACACAAAGATCTCCCAGGGGTTGTGGCTTTCCTTGCCCATCCTACACGAGAGAGGATTTGACCAACCCCAGATGAACATTTTACTGCCTTTTTTTCCTTTTTATTTGGTCCAAGACACAGTCCAGAAACACAGGTAGTCTGAATAGGAGGCTTCGCAGCCTTCAGTGACTCTCACATAAGTGGCTAAAGTGGAAAAAGAAAAACAAAACCTGAATATCAGAAAAATTCTGACTCAGCAAAGTAAATGAATTTTGAGACATTACTTTCTTGACCAAAGTTGAGTATGTAAGCACACAGAAAGTAGAAAATTTCAGTGTGGAAGTTACTGGAATCTACTCCATAGATAGTGCTTCTCCATTAATTTCTATGAAAGCCCAATTCTTAACATAGTTTAATAGAGAAGTACTCCCATAAAATGTCTTTCAGGCAAGGAACTAAAGAGACAAGTATTCTTTCAGATTTTACCCCTAACTTAACAGCACTAGATTTTCCTTATTTGTAAAATCTAATTATTGAAATTTGACTGGTTATACGGAGCTGTCTCTCCAGGTCTTCATGGCTATACATTTAACTTTCCCTACTAGAGTTGAGCCATTTTCAGTGAGTTTGTCCTTGGTTAGATGTGGTGGAAAAAATATCCCCAGGTTGAGTATTGCATCACTGGCCAAATGATTACAGATTGTCCATTCTTCAACCTTGTCCTAACCTGTGTTTGCTCTCGTGCCACGCGTGTGGGTAAGGAGGAAAATTACTCTGCTTTTTTTTTGTCTGTTCTTTCTGGGAAACAGCCAAACATCTTTTCATAATCAAATACCTGTATATCCAGAGGCCACTGGCCACCTTCCAAACATTTATTGGTCATTGAACACCTTGCATGAGGTAATTTTCAATTATCTTATTAAACTGGAACAGGGATGTGGTCTTGTTTCCTTTGATTATAAATGTAGCTTATGTTCTTATTACTGTTAATAGCAGTGCTTGTGGGGTGCCAGGAGTTTTCTGGGCACCGTCCCATAGGAAATACTGTCCTGTGTCCTTTGTAAAGAAAGATACCAAGAATAAAGAAGCTGAAGGCGAGGCCACTCAGTTGTTTATTTCAGGGAAGGGGATCTGGGGCAGGAGGGTCAAATATGGTGATGGTATTATATCTCATGGCAAAGTTTGTGAGAATTCTCTGACATTGTCCTCAGGTGCAAGGTGGAGAATATGGAATAGCTTGAGGGAAAATATTATTTTGTTGAATTACAGCTTTGTCTTGGGACACAAATGCTTAAACAATGGCAAAAGAATCAGACTAAGGGATATTGAGAAGTACAAAACTACTCCCCCCAGGGCTTCTAAATTCTCCCCAGTGGTAAATATTTCCTGCCCTTGAATTAAATGCTTCAGTTACTCTACACACTGAGTAATTTCAAGAGTAGATCCATAGTATAAACTCCAGATGACTAATAAAAAAAAAAAAAGCATGGGCGCTTAAAAAGTTTGTGGAGGGGAGCTGAGGGGCCCCTTTTAGTGACTGTGAGGGTTCATCTCTGGCAGGATAATAACAGGAATAGCAGTATAAACATAGAAAATCTGAGTGTCCATAATGATATTTTATCTCAGAAGGGAAATTGCTTTCCTACTAGTGTTCTTTGTATTAAAAAACAAAACAAACATGTAATCCTATATGAAATAAAAATGATCATAATATATGTTAAAATACTTGTTTTAGGGCAAAGAGATTATGGGATTTGTTTCATATTGATTTAGAATTTTAATTGTCATTACTGTATTTTTTATCATTTTAAAAGATGACATCACTTCTCTCTATCTGTATATATATATTTTTTAGTAAAACATTAACCTAATAAGAAACAAAGCTAGATATATAATGTAATTAAGCATTTCCCTGACCTGTGTCTCTTGAACTGTGGGAAAGCCAGGCTTATTCAGTTCACCAGCTTAATTTGGAAATGGAAAGAATCAAGTGCTGAAAGCTCTGTGAGATACATTCATTGACTGTGATTCCAGAAGAGCCTGTCTCTGGGCCTTTAGGCATTACCCCAATTGAAAACTACGGAAAGGAGTAAGAATATTGACTTTCAGAGCCTCCTGGAATATGAAATTGCATGGTTCCATACTTGAAGTGAATTATACCAAAATGCCCACCACAGCAAGAAACTAGAGGGGATACAACTCCTAAAGCATTGGACACATTAAATATTTTGGGAGGAGTTGATATGTTAATTAAATGGAAGACTGTATCAAGTTGCGAATGACTGGGGTATTTTAATGCCCTTTTTGTAGCTCTAATGTCAGCAGTCCCCAGCAGAGTTTTTTTTTTTTTTTTTTCAAAATCACTGCATAAATAAAATCAATTTATAAATATTTATAAACTTATTTCATTAATCCTTTTCTGGTCTAGTGTCATGAAGCTGCCCAAGTCCAAGGAATTAAAAATAATAAATAAACTCTTTGAGGAGTCTTTCTCTGGTACTGAAATTTACCAAATGTGACTGAATTCCTGCAGCTTTTCTAACCGTCGTTAAATTGCAGTGACAGTTAAAGTTTTCAGAGGCAGAGATTGAAAGCAATACCTGTAGTTAAACTTTTGACGCTGCCCTTCGATTTTGACATCATTCATCTGTCCTTTCCGTGTCTGTCACAGTATTTCAGGCTCTTTTCCACACCCAGATGATTGCTACCTACTCTTAAGTTGTCCCTTGTCTTCCTACCTCCAGATGTTGGTTGATTTAATCCATCCTTTATACAGTCCTGGAATTCATCACTAGAATATACTCATTATTGTTATTGATCCCCTGGTTTATAGAAAATTCTGTTACTCCTCTTTGCAGCCCAGACTTCTCCTTTTGTAAACTCATCACAAAGATGAGTCCAAACCTACTTTTGCCTCAGGAATGAACAATACCAACTCTGCTCGCTCTTCTGGGTCTCTTGTGGATTTCACTAATACCTTCTTAGGAGCCTACACTGGGAATCAGCCTGTCCTAGTACCCCAGGTTACTATTCAGTATCAAATAGAGCTCAAACGTAGACTGAAATCAATTTTATACCTATGTTCTAGGCCAGTGTTTTTTTTAACAAGGAGTGATTTTGACGATGTCTGGGACATTTTTGTTTGTCACAACTAGGGAGTTGCTACTGGTATTAGTAGATAGAGCCCAGGGATGCTGTTTAAACATCTTACAATTCACAAGGCAGCTCCCCACAACAAAGATTTTCTAGCTCAAAATGTCCGTGGTGCTGAGGTAGCCATATTGCTCCCTACCACTTGTCTAAACCTTACACCAGCTCTGTAATATGGTT
Organism: Loxodonta africana; assembly: GCF_030014295.1. Classification (NCBI taxonomy): domain Eukaryota; kingdom Metazoa; phylum Chordata; class Mammalia; order Proboscidea; family Elephantidae; genus Loxodonta; species Loxodonta africana. The sequence goes on from NC_087351.1 coordinate 45,388,829, forward strand.
ACCTGGCACTTCTTGAATGTGTGTTGCTTCTCATCTCTTCTCTGCCTTCGCCCTACCATTTCTTTCCTGAAATGTCTTCCTAACTATTTGTAAGTACATAGTTCTAACCTCCTGAAATTCTACCCATTCTCTTAAGCTTAGCTCAGCTCAGATGCCGTCTACCTCAAAAAAGTCTTCCCTTTTCATTCCATTTGACAATGAATGTCATCTCTTCTCAATTCCTATAGCATTTAGTCTTTACTTCCAGTCTGATATTTTTATGACAAGCTATCTTGTAGTGTGTGTGTCTGATTTCCCATTTACATGTACCTTGATATTGTAAAACTTATAGAATATGATGTAAAGCTAAACAACGTGGCAGCCTGAAACCTTGACTCTGTGTCTGTGTAGTTTTGGGTATTTTAACCATAGCAGAAGCATGGCTTTGAATTTATCTTTTTAAATTTATTATGCTTTTTTCATATTGCTACAAAATCTTCAAAATTATTTTTAATAGCTGTCAAATATTCAGTGAGGAGCACTGGTGGTGCAGTGGTTAAAGTGTTCAGGTGCTAACCAGGAGATTGGCAGTTCAAACCCACCAGCCATTCCATGGGAGAAAGATGTGGCAGTTGGCTTCTGTTAAGATTTATAGCCTTGGAAACCCTACAGGGCAGTTCTACTCTGTCCTGTAGGGTTATTATGAGTCGGAATCGACTTGATGGCAGTGGGTTTGCTTTTGGTAATATTCTGTCGTATTGATACGCTCTAAATTATTTAAATTGCTTTTGATTTATGACTAAATATATAAATAATACCTAATACCATATTAAATATCTTGAATATCTTTTGTATGTCGTTTTATTTCCCTTCATCTCCATTATATCCTTTGAACTAGTTCCAAGGAATGGCTCAGATAGTTTGGCATGTTTTTATTGCTAGTGATATGTAATGCCAAATTTTCTAGAATGATTTACCAATTTAAATTGACAGTGACAATGTTTAAGGAAACCATGTACCAGATTTAAGTGGTAGTTGTGCTCCTCGCTAAATATATGGTCTTGGGAAAACTGCTTAATCTGATTGATCATATTTTCTTATCTGTAGAATGGGGAAAATAAAACTGCATCATACGGCCATGAGCACTAAGTCAAATACCATCTTTGGGAGTGTGTTAGAAACCATGAAATTGGCAATGTTCATTCAATAAATATTTATTTAAAGCCTACCATATGCCAGATTCTGTACTAAGAACTAGAAACACAGAAAGGAACACAGTCTTGACTTCAAAAAATTCTGTGTCGTGCTGTGTAATTATTAACATATTATTAGCTTAATTACAAAACTGTGAAGAAATTTTTTAAAAAGTACGAGGGATTGGAAAACCAAGGTAGTCCATATCACAGGAAACACAGTATGAACACCTACCAATTTAATCGTTAGATTTTGTGTATATAATTTCACCAGTTTATCTCTAAGCTAAACCAGAATTGCACTTCCTTGCTGGAATATATTTTTAGTGTCCCTCCTCCCTCACGTGCTGAGACACTGCTTTCTTTACTGCTACACTTAGATGTGAATTTTTGTACTGCATTTTTTTTTTCTGGGAAAATTCAAAGCACTTTTAAAAAATTCCATTCACTACCGATGTCAAGTTTCTTTATCCTTTTCTGAGCCACAGGTCTCTAGAAGCTGCATGAGGGCACGGCCCCACTTGTGTTTGTTTTGTGACTCTCCCATCAAGACTGCTTTGCTTCAGAGTAACAGAGGATACTTAGGAACTCCAGCATCCTTAGATCTATCTTTTGGAGATAGCTATTGATTTTGCTGCCTTTGAATGTAAAGGCCCAGAGTGAGCCCTTTAACTCCTCATCTTTGAGCGTGCTGGGCATCAGAAGTTTAGGATATGGAAGTAACTGCAGTAAAATGTATCAGAGCTGGCAGTGTAAGAATTGCGGTGTGAGCAAACTGCAGCGGAAGTTCCTGCCTAAGGATGTAAACCACAAAAAGAGGTTGTTCTCGGGCAGAGGCAGCTTATGTGGATGGAGGTGATAATAATAATTCTTAAAAAGTTACCATTTTGTATGCGCCCCTGGGAAGAAGGACTTCAGACTGCTAGAATGCAAAGTTGTTCTTTCTGCCTGATCTAAATTCTGCCCTCAGCACCTTGATTGGCCTAATCACGTCTAGAATCTTAAGGATTATAGAGAAAACTTTCCTTCTTTCTTCACTGACCTCTGGATGAAAGCCCATCGTGTTCCATCCTCTCCCCATTATTGCTGCTGGAATCGTCCAAAATTCTTGACTTTCTTTTCGTATCAGGTCATAAGTGAAAATTAGCCTTCCTCTTTTGATGACTGTTTATTTTTCTGAGAATCAAGGGAAAGGGATTTTGTTCTTATTTAGAGGCCTCTGATATATAGGATTGCTATGAGTTGGAATCAACGGCAATGGGTTTGGTTTTTGGTTGAATATATGTATATCACAATAGTTCCAGGCATTTTACTTTCTTGATAATAAAAAGAGGCAGAGCAAACTGAAATGACTGCAGGTAGACAGAAGGGACTAGAGATTTCGGATTAAAGTAACTTCCACAATTCACTTTAATTCAGCAACAAACATTGGTTTCCTTTTTCTTTGAGTAAGCCAAAACATAAGAGGAAACAAAAGTTAGGTTGGTGGAGAGAAGTAGAGATCTTTGTTAATCTCTTGTCTTTTTCCTTTTCTTAAATTATTTAAATATTTCAAATGTAAAATTAAATCATGGGGCATCACTGTGAGATATGATGAATGGCATCAACCTTATTTTCAAAACCAGAGCGTTAGTCAGTGGGCTTCTTCAATCAGGTCATGTATAGTTGATAACAAAAGCCATAAAATTCAACCCCTAATTGAATATCTTCTTAAATTCCAATACAGAGCATTTCTGCACCAACACTCCTACGTATCTTTTTACCTATTACTGATGGTTTTACTTCAAATAAAACTGCCAAATTAAAAAGAGATCTAAGAAACAACTGTGGCTTTCATCCACAATCCTTTCCAAACCTATAATGTCTTATAGAGGCTCCCTTTAAATTACTTTTTGAGAAGTTAATTATTGATTTCTGACAAGTAGTGCCTCCAAACAAACACTGTGTTAGAAACACTGCCTTCTCAGATAAGGATACATAGAGTGGAGGAGGAGCATTTGAGAGCAGGGAGGTTTGCTTCTGATACTGTCCACTCCTTAAGAATTACTGGGCTGAAGAAACTCAGAAAACTAAAAAAATAAAGGCAGTGTAGAGTTGATATTAGGGCAGGAAAGTTTTGGAATTCTATTGGAAGAATACATAAGAGATTTGAATGGTGGACTTTCCTTCTCCACTCTCGTCCTCCAGTCCCCAGGACACATACTCAAATATTCTCTGTAACTTGTAAGTATGAATCCCGTTTCCTAGGCTTTCCTAAAATATGCTGAACACCTAAATTTCATTTTTTGTTTTGCAACCAAGGGGCATAAGACTACATTTACACCTATGTGTACTGTTCATACTGTAGATGAACAATGTCCATGCAGAGCCTTACAGTTGTATTTATAGGGTTCCAGCTTTCCTCCATATACTCCACTAACCAGAGTTTAGCTGTGATTTTTATCAATAAATGGAAGCTTTCTGGATCTCACTTTGTTAAACTTGTTGAGGCGATTCTGTCTTCATCAAATAAGTGCTTTTCCTTCACTGAAAAATCCATGAACTCTACTAAAGGCACATAAGCCCAAGCAGACAAAGGGCAATAGGAGAAAGGAAATGTTCTTAGAGGTCATTTCTAGTTGGTATTTAACAAAGTGAAAACTTACTGTCCCTGAAGAAATAAAGTTTCTTTTTTTGTGACTGGGTGGGACATTTTATAGCCTTTCAGTGTAACTTGACCACATCCTTGCCCCTTCGGGACTGTCTTTTATTTATTCACTGTCTTCCCAAATTTTCTTTTTGTCCAAATATTATACTGTATTCAGAGTCCAGCTCAAAGCCCATTTTGCCTTAAAGGAGATGTGTCTGATACTTTTAATCCTACATTATATTAAACACTTCAGTTTTCTCCCAGTAGTGTTCTGCATATAACTAGCTTTGTGTTCATGCACATACACAGGTACTGTATAATTGAAGAAATAGACTAGATCTCTTTGAGTACCCCATTGGGTATGAAATCCATATTTGAAATGCTCATTCAGTGTAGTTTCTCCATAGCATAGCTCTCTTATGTTTTCCATTCAAACCCGGTGGCATTGAGTTGGTTTCAACTCATAGTGACCCTATGGGACAGAGTAGAACTGCTCCATAGTGTTTTTAAGGATCGGCTGGTGGATTTGAATTACCGACCTTTTGGTTAGCAGCCAAGCTCTTAATCACTGTGCCACCAGGGCTCCACCCATAGCACAGCTCTCTCATATTTTCTATCCAAGATAATCATGGTCCTACATGATCCTTCAAATTTCTCAGTCTGCCAGTTGTGTACTTTTGACCCTGCTTGTTACCTATTCAGGCCATTCATTTGTCCTTTTTGCCAATATATAGCCTTAGCAGCCTATAAGATGATGTTCCAAATTTACCTTTTCTAGGAAAATTTCCCTGATTAATCTTCTCTTGTTATTATTTTTAATTTGGCTACCTTCAGCACTTATTGTTGCTATCTATAATACAAAGCTTTCATGATTGAAGTGTTATATTTGATTGCTCTTTTGGATTGTGCGGTATCTAAGTTTCCTTCAGTTTTCAAATTCCAGAAAGCTCCCAGGATGTCTTTGTTCCCAGCTACATGGGAATACCTCTGTAGCTAAACCCTCTGTTCTTTTTTTTGTATTTTTAAATCAAGCTGTGTACACATCAGGCCTACAACAAGTGCTTATGAAACAACTCTGTCTCCACAGGTAGGAGCCTACGGAAGATGGCGTAAGCTTCAACATGTATGATTTAGGTTGAACACAAGGAATAAATTCCCTGATAATACAGTTGATTGAAGGTGAGAATAAGGTATTGAAGAACAACAAGGAATCTATTCCCTGGAGATCTTTAAAGGGAAGAAAATAATTTATCTTGGATGGAGCTAGGGCACTAAGCTAGAAGATGTACTGAGATTTTATCTGGCTCCAGGATTTTATTAAAATCCCCAATGATAACAGTACTTTCATACTATGTTTCTAGTAAGGGGTTTCTGCTTTGTCTTGTTTTGTTTTGTTTGTTTGTTTTTTCTGTTAAAAAACTGCAAGTAAAAATAGAATAAGAACACCTAAATGATTTTTGTAGTTAAATGCAGACTTTGAGCAATTAAAATATGGGGGAGCTGTATGCTTCTGATGATATATTTGCCTAGCACTGTTGTTTTGTTTTCTTGCTGTCTTCAGAAATTCTCGAGGAAAATATTTTTAAAATGTTCTTTTTCCTGCCTAGCAAACGACAATAATTCTAAGAGAGATAGAGACTTACTATTCTTATTCCCTCACAAGAATTAAGTAACTCATTTAATAGAACTTCTGAGAGAAGCTGAAAAGGGACTCCAACATTTCTTTCTAGAACTTAGGCTTTCTAGTTGGAGACATTGGTAATTATGTCTCCTCGCATTCTGCTTCTGAGCTTCAGATTTTTTTTTTCTAATTCATTTATTTTTGGTTATTTTAATATGATTTCCAATTACAGAAATGGGGCATATATATTTTACTGCTGGTGAGATGAGAACTGTGACTTTGCCTTCCTGAGTAACGTTTGATTCATACGATTCTGGTTAGAGAAGTGGTGCTGAAAGTTGGTACTGTATACTTTCAGGCAGTGTGTGCAAGATGATTTAATTAAGAACTCTATTCAGTCTAATTGATGGACTCATATTTTATAAATAAAAATTTAGAATGTGAATATATTTTATCTAAGACTGTGGAACATTATCACTAGAAACAGAAATGTGAGTTCCTGGAAAATCTACAAAAATCACTTATTTACAAAATAATAGTTTTGAGTTGATAGCCATTAAAGTCCCTTTTCTAAAAGAATTGTCACCCTACTGGTAAAGATGTAGTGTCAGCTAAATCATGCCCCCTAAAATGTAACTCCCTCAAGTGTCTGTCAGTTTGCCATACTGTGGGGGCTTGCCTGTTGCTGTGATTCTGGAGGCTATGCCACTGGTATTCAGGTACCGGCGGGGTCACCCAGGGCAGACAGGTTTCAGCTGAACTTACAGACTATAAGACAGACTAGGAGGAAGGACCCAGCAGTCTACTTCTGAGAAGAATTAGCAAGTGAAAACCTTATGAATAAAAAAAAAAAAAATTAGCAGCAGAATATTGTCTGATACAGTGCCGGAAGATGAGCCACCCAGGTTGTAAGGCACTCAAAAGATGACTGGGGAAGAACTACCTCCTCAAAGTAAAGTCAACATTAATGATGTGGAAGGAGTCAAGCTTTTGGGAACTTCATTTGCTGATGTGGCACGACTCAAAATGAAAAGAAACAGTTGCAAACATCCATCAATAATCAGAACGTGGAATGTACAAAGTATGAATCTAGGAAGATTCGAAATTGTCAAAAATGAAATGGAGTACATTAACATTGACATCCTAGGCGTTAGTGAGCTGAAATGGACTGGTATGGGCCATTTTGAATCAGACAATCATATGGTCTATTATACCAGGAATGACAACTTGAAGAGGAATGGCGTTACATTCATCGTCAAAAAGAACATGTCAAGATCTATCCTGAAGTACAACGCTGTCTGTGGTGGGATAATATCCATACACCTTTTTTTTTGGTTTTTTTACAAGGAAGACCAGTTAATATGACTATTATTCAGATTTATGTACCAACCACTAAGGCCAAAGATAAAGAAATTTAAGAATCTTACCAGCCTCTGCAGTTGAAATTGATGGAACGTGCTATCAGGCTGCATTGATAATTACTGTCGATTGGAATTTGAAAGCTGGAAACAAAGAAGAAGGATCAGTAGTTGGAAAATATGGCCTTGGTGATAGAAATGATGCCAGAGATCACATGACAGAATTTTGCAAGACCAACGACTTCTTCACTGGAAATATCTTTTTTCATGCATATACATGGACCTCGTCAGATGAAATACACAGGAATCAAATCGAAAACATCTGTGGAAAGAGATGATGGAAAAGCTCAATATCATCAGTCAGAAAAAGGCCAGGGGCCAACTGTGGAACAGACCATCAGTTGCTCATATGCAAGTTCAAGTTGAAACTGAAGAAAATTAGAACAAGTCCACGAGAGCCAAATATGACCTTCAGTATATCCCACCTGAATTTAGAGACCATCTCAAGAATAGATTTGACACATTGAACTCTAATGACCAAAGATCAGATGAGATGTGGAATGACATAAGGACATCATACATGAAGAAAGCAATTAGGTCATTAAAAAGACAGGAAAGAAAGAAAAGACCGAAATCGATGTAGGAAGACACTCTGAAACTTGCTCTTGAACATCAAGCAGCTAAAGCAAAAGGAAGAAATGATGAAGTAAAAGATCTGAACAGAAGATTTCAAAGGACAGCTTGAGAAGACAAAGTATTACAATGACATGTGCAAAGAGCTGGAGATAGAACACCAAAAGGGAAGAACATGTTCAGCATTCCTCAAGCTGAAAGAACTGAAGAAAAAATTGAGGCCACGTGTTGCAATAGTGAAGGGTTCTATAGGGAAAATAGTAAACAACGCAGGATGCATCAAAAAAAGACGGAAGGAATACAGAGTCATTATACAAAAAAGAGTTGGTCAGTGTTCAACCATTTCAGGAGGCAGCATATAATCAGGAACCAACGGTACTGAAAGAAGAAGTCCAAGCTGCTCTGAAGGCATTGAAGAAAAACCAGAAGAAACCTGTGCCGTCAATTGACAGAATACCAGTGGAACAGTTTCAACAAACAGATGCAGCGCTGGAAGTGCTGACTCATCTATGCCAAGAAATTTGGAAGACAGTTACCTGGCCAGTCAACTGGGAGAGATCCATATTTATGCCTATTCCCAAAAAAGATGAGCCAAACGAATGTGGAAATTGTCAAACAATATCATTAATATCACACACAAGCAAAATTTTGCTGAAGATCATTCAAAAGCGGCTGCAGCAGTATATCAACAGGGAACTGCCAGAAATTCAGGCTGGATTTAGAAGAGGATGTGAAACCAGGGATGTCATTACTGATGTCAGATGGATCCTGGCTGAAAGCAGAGATTACCAGAAGGCTGTTTACCCGTGTTTTATTGACTGTGCAAAGGCATTTGACTTTGTGGATCATGGCAAATTATGGATAACATTGTGAAGAATAAGAATTCCGGAACACTTAGTTGTGTTCATGAGGAACCTGTACATAGATCAAGAGGCAGTTGTTTGGACAGAACAAGGGGATACTGAGTGGTTTAAAGTCAGGAAGGATGTGCATCAGGGTTGTATCCTTTCACCATACTTATTCAATTTGTGTGGAGCAAATAATCCGAGAAGCTGGACTGTATGAAGAAGAACGGGGCATCAGGATTGCAGGAAGACTGATTAACGACCTGTGTTATGCAGATGACACAACCTTGCTTGCTGAAAGTGAAGAGGACTTGAAGCACTTACTGAGGAAGATCAAAGACCACAGCCTTTGGCATGGATTACACTTCAACCTAAAACAAAAATTCTCACAATTGGACCAATAACCAACATCATGATAAACAGAGAAAAGATTGAAGTTGTCAAGGATTTCATTTTACTTGGATCTTCAATCAACACCCCTGGAAGCAGCAATCAAGAAATCAAAAGACGCGTTGCATTGGACATATCTGCTGCAGAGGACCTCTTTAAGTGTTAAAAAGCAAAAATGTCACCTTGAAGACTAAGGTGCGCCTGACCCAAGCCATGGTATTTTTGATCACATCATATGCATACAAAAGCTGAACAATGAATAAAGAAGACTAAAGAACTGATGCCTTTGAATTGTGATGTTGTTGAAGAATACTGAATATACCATGGACTGCCCCAAAAAACCCAACAAATCTGTTTTGGAAGAAGTACAACCAGAATGCTCCTTAGAAGCAAGGGTGGCAAAACTTCATCTTACATACTTTGGATGTGTTATCAGGAGGGATCAGTCCCTGGAGAAGGACATCATGCTTGGTAAAGTACAGGGTCATCAGAAAAGAGGAAAACCGCGGACGAGACGGATTGGCACAGTTGTTGCAACAGTGGGCTCAAGCATAACAATGATTGTGAGCATGGTACAGGACCCAGTAGCATTTTGTTCTGTGGTACATAGGGTCACTGTGAGTAGGAACCCACTCAACGGCACTTAACAACAAAATGTAACTGCAACGTAATAACTTGTCTATTTTCTTAAGTTTGTTGTTGATACTGCATGGCTCAAAATGTACTTATGTGAATTGGCCATTCCAGCGCTATGTGATTACTTTCTAAGTGTGGGAAGGGGTTAAAAAAAAAAACTTTTTTTTTTTTTTTTTTAACCCCTTCCCACACTTATTTCTTAACTTTGTTGTTGATACTGCATGGCTCAAAATGTACTTATGTGAATTGGCCATTCCAGCTCTATGTGATTACTTTCTAAGTGTGGGAAGGGGTTAGCAGGTCCCAAATAAAGTGTCCTATTGAAACATTTGAAGGAAGTTGTGTTGGAATTCATATCGAATCTTTCCAGTTATTCAGAGGAACAATCTAGCAAGTCTTTTGCTTTGAAAGATGTTTCCACATTGAACGTTAACCTCTCCCCTCTGAAGTCCAACCAGATCATTGGCACTATTGTCCTCTGAAATAATCATCTGCCTTATTCATTGCAACTTCTATAATTTATAAAGCAACCTGGTCAGTGTGAGTGCCTTTCTGAAAAAATGAGAGGATTTGAGTGAAGTAAAGGGAAGCAGGAAGAGAAAAAGTAATAAGTAATTCTGTTTATTTCATATTAATCCTAATAATTCTATATTATTAATAATAGTATATTATTGTGTTTGGTAACTTCACTTGTTTTTGCTAACTAGAATTACTTGGAAACTTTTTATTGACTGAGAACTTCAGGTGTCTTTTGCAGCATATTTTCTTCTTGTAGACGATTTCAGTTCCCCTGAAATTACTTACACATGCACACGTTTTACGAATGCCAAAAGTTTGTAAGGACACAGATTATTTAATATTAAAAGTTTAATCAACAAAAGCAATGCTGGATGTTTTTTCGGAAGTCCACTTCAAATTACACACATAAATCTGCTCAAGAGGAACCACAGACGTGGATATTTGGCTAAAACTTTAAAGCTTATGTCTTCCAAGAGCATCTTCTCACCTAATATGCCAACTAGTCTTATTGCTAGGATCCCACATAACCTATAAAGTAATTGATATATGTCTCCATTTGCCTTGAATCTGTTAGGAAAAGGGTTGACGAGCAATGAGCCTTATAAGCAAACAAGAGGAAGAAGGACCAAAGACTGAACAGCTTTCCACCTGGTGCTTCAGAAAGAATCCAGAGTTTGCCACAAATAATGATAATAGATGATAATGGGAGCCTCCAAGGCTTTTATGCCCTTGGTAGCAGGCAGCATATTAACATCCAAGCCAGAGAATTTCCACAGAGATACTTTCGGAGGCACTGAAAATAAACTAATGTTTATTTTTAAGGAAGAGTCAAGGCGATCAAATATTTTTCACAAACAGTTCCATGAATTCTTTGCTTCTTCCTCCCTATATTCTTTTCTATTTAAAAAAAAAAAAAATTTTTTTCTTTTATTTTTTCTGTTGATGACTCTGAAGAGGCTATGCTAATATATTTGCAAGATTTCTTTTAGGATGTCCTCAGTATTTTATGTTTTTGTGGGGGAGGTGCACATAGAGGCATACATATGGGAGAGAAATGCTTAAGGGGAATCCTTTTGGAGTTGTAACACTTTCATTTGAATATTTCCATGATCATTGATCTTCCACACAGGGCCCCATTTATCACTCTAGACAGCCCTGCTCTTGGTTCTGTTTCTTAATATGTTACCAGAGGCTTGTCCTACTATATGCAAATCAGTTGTTTTAGCATAAACTCTCCTTTGTTCATCTTTTATCAATTATTTAATAATGGCCTACAGTGGGCCAGGTGCTATGGATTATCAAAGAATGAGGTTAAATTACCTACAAGATACTTACAGTCTAGTTGGGAAGACATCATATGCATAAAAAATAATTAGTAATACAGTGCTATATGAAGCACCAGCTCAAACTGGCTTTATAAAGCACAACATTGCCCTTTATAGGATATTGTGATGAAGCCCTCATATCTGATAATGACAATCAGGGCTTCAAGAAGAAGTCAATGTGACTGATTCATCAAGGAAAAGCAACTAGGCTGGACCTATGGAAGAGTAAAAGTAATATGGTTAAGTAGAAAGAGTGGTTAGGGATAGCATTAGGGAAGGGAATAGGGTAAGAAAGAAGAAGAAATATCAAAGGTGTTATATAGTTAGCTATTCAGTATGAGATCAACCCCCCCTCATTTTTTTTCCTACCGTCTTCCTGATAACTATGTGTGTTTTATGTAGAGGCATGCTTTGGTATTTCAGAACCATAAAAGGTGTGATTTTGTGAGTGATAGGCAAAGAAAGCCTCAAGAGGCAGACTTCTTGAAGACAGCTTCATGAGATGGAGATGAAAAAGGTAAATTCTTAGTATTTGTGTTTGTAGGAGTTGTTGCTTTAAGAGCTTTAAAAAAAAAACTGGTGAAAAATTATTTTTTAGTGACTGTGAATGATACTTGAGAATAAGATGATCTTTTCACATAGGAATAAGGGGGGATAAAGATAAATTCATTTTTAGAAGACTGTCTTCCACTGTCTGGATAATTAAAGTGTTTCTGATCTGATAAGGAGCTGAATACAACAATTTCCGGGTCTTATGATAATTCGGTTTGTCTTATTTTAAATGATGAAAAAAGAAGTGAACTGGCTCCTTAAATGGTGTGACACTACTTAGGAGAGAGCTCTCAAACAAGGAGTTATAGTGAGACCACAGGAACAGTTGATACCCAAGTGGCGCCTCTTTAGAGTAGGAAAACATACGAAACGTTTGAAAGTGGTTTGCACAGAAAATATACTTTCAAGTTACTTTTTTTTTTGAATGTTAAAAGCTTAACTTTAAAATGCAAAGTATTTGTCAACATTATCTGAAACGCTGGACTTGGAGGCAAATGTTCCAACATATTTGTTTTCTTGCAATTAAAGTTAAGCTGACATGTTGAAAAGATGGTCTCCAAAGATATTCAGAGGCTGCTAAATTTTTGTCAATAATTAGCCTTTACTTTGCTTTATAGACAAGGAAGTCATGTTTTTTTTTCTTCTCACATTTGCCAAGTAAGGATTTTCACTTTCAGATTTCTTCATCCTGGTGTTTGCATTTAAGCATTTCAAACAGACTCTTCACCCTCAGCCACCATGTGTAGTACTGCATTTATGCATTCAACTTCTTACTCAAGTGATGCTATTTTTTTCTGCTTCAGCCTGACAGCCACTAATAATAACACATGAGGACAGTCAGACAAAATGAAGACAAATGCTGCTTGTCGCAGCAGAATCATAATGTCTCCAGACTCAGTAAAGACAGTCTAACTGTATGTGGATGCTCTTTATAGCTTATTTAGACCTGTGGTTTTTCCCTGTGGTTTTTTCTTTTTTTTTTTTAAAGCACAAACATTGTGCAGAAATACATTAAGGCAACATATGGGACTCTTAGTTAGCCAAAACAATGTGGAACCGTGGAGAATAGGGATTGCAAAGCACAGATGGATACTGTAAAAAATTCATGAGTGGCATAACATATCTAAAAGGTAAATTTTAGTCAGAATTCAAGTGGAAAGTGTAGGAAATACTTAAGAATTTGGCTTTATGAGGTTTTTTGAAGCACACATGATGAAACATTGTGAATATTCTGCAGATTTGTTTGTCGTAATGTGAAAATCAGAGCTCATCATTCAACAATGATTATGTCAATATAGATTCATGCTGTCAGAAGTAGATTGCTGATAAACAATAGTGCTTTGCTTCTATTTGATGTAAACGCTGCAGTATTAAATATCCATATTATTTCCAGCTCAATATTAGAAAGTGTCAGTCATTGTGACAAGGCAGTCAAGAGAAGCTCATTGAGCCGTCCTCTGTGTAAGCCAAGTGCTGTTGAATAACCAGGTTTTTATGGTACATTACTTTGTTGTTAAAACTGAGTTCTAAGCAGTAAATTGGCAAATCATTCTTCCTTCTTTTACATATTGGTTCTTTTGACCAAAACTGAAGCATCAAGGAGACGCTGGTTTCTTCTGTGTATGTAATCAAGATGTACCTTGAATTTTGCAGAACACTTGTCTTTTGAAGTTGCCATCAGTGTGGCTGATCATTTTTGTCCTATCTTTTAAGAAGTTCTGCTCCAGGTCTCTGTGAGCAACCCAGTAAAGGTATAGCTTTGATCCTCACTGTAGCCAACCTCCTTTATGAGATTTCCTTAAGAGCAAAACCTGAGCAAAGTGAGTCTATCTAATGAAATGATTCATTTGATTCCCATGTTTCCAGTAGGGTGTGGTGGGGTGGAAAGCAGAAAGAAAAGGGGACTGCTCCTTACAAGTGGGTTTCTGATTACCTTAAGAATACCTTGTAAAGTAAAACAAATTCTGTAAAGACTAATAAGTTCCAGGCATAGAAGCATTCTCCCCTCCCCTTTTTTTAAAATGCCAGATTGAGAATGATGCCATGTGGAAACTGGGTATGTTTTATCATTATGTTGCTAGAAAGACAAAATATAGTAAACTATTCTGTGTATAAAGATTTAGGTGATATCCAAAGTGCTGTGTTAAACTCACTGCCGTCAAGTCAATTCCAACTCAGAGCGACCCTATAGGACAGAGTAGAACTGCCCCACAGAGTTTCCAAGGAGCTCCTGGTGGGTTTGAACTGCCCACCTTTTGGTTAGCAGCCGTAGCACTTAACCACTACACCACCAGGGTTTCCAAGTGCTCTGTCTGTTAAAAAAATTTTTTTTTTCCTGTCTGTTAGATACTTAAAATCTTAAACATAGGGCAGGTACGTTGCACTGGACTTTCGTTTTATAGTTAATGAAATTGTCGATGAAGAGAATTATAGAAGGCTCCATTATACCTTGAAAAGATACTCGTACTTTATTTAAGCAACCAGAAAATTATTCTGTACTAAGAAGAAAGGTGATCATTAAAAATGAAAGTAGAAACTATTGATAGAAAGTGAATGAGATTACTTACTGAAGTGGACTAATTTTAGTTAAGTTTTTTTCTAAACGTAAAACAAAACAGAGGCAAATTTTGTACCTGACTTTTCATGCTTGGCACTAACGCCACTGTCGGGACCTTGAGACAGCAAATTGAACTTTCTGATAGTTGTCCTAATAACTCTTTCAGGTGGTTTTTGGCATCCTTAGTGAATTAAAGTTTGCGTTAGTGAACCCACTGAGCAGCGGCCAAGACTAATTCTCGGCTCTGTATGACATTTCACACCTTGTCAGTTCTTAGTAAGTGTTATACGATAACATTTTGAGATCCTCATCTGAGAGTTGATGGGGAAATATCAAATGGTATATATGAGGTTTGCCAACTAAGTTAAGCCCAATGCAAAAGTATGGTATAAGGAATAGGAAAAGATAGTAGTGTTGTATCTCCTTTAAGGAAAACATAGTTTTACTCCTAAAATTTTAAAATGAGGTCTGAGAAAGATGACAAACCAGGGAAAAAGAATGATGAGACAGAGAAAGAGAGAAAAAAGTAAAAGGGATAAGTTGCAGCTATAAAGTAAGAAAATAGAACTATGTTCCCTCCTTACTGATATACTCCACGTCCCTACGGAGACTGTAAGGAAGGTATTAAAATAGAGAAGGCCATGGAATAAAATGAGAAAGGGAAAGGATGGATTAAAAAAAACAGAAAACCAAACGTGTTCCTGTTGAGTCAATTCCAACTTCGACCCTATAGCTGATAGATTTGAACTGCCAACCTTTTGGTTAGCAGCTGTAGTTGTTAACCACTGTGTCACCAGGGCTCTAAAGAATGGCTAAAAAAAAAAAAAAGAATGGCTTGGGGACCAGTAATTAAATAATTCTACCTGCTTTTTTTCTGTTTTCTTCCACAACTGCTTTCTAACAATTCCATTATCCCTACAAGTATGGGGAAAGGATAATATGATGTTATAGATACACATTTATTATGAGTTTCCTCCTATTAAAATACAAGTTCATAAAGGCAGAATCTTTTATTTTCTGCTGTATCCTCAGTACCTGGAGGAGTGCCTGCCACATAGTCGAGATTCATTATGTATTGTTGAGTGAATGATTCTCATAAGAGGCAGTTTTCCATATACTCTTACTATTATCTAAGGAATTATATATCTGTTGGCCTCTCTTTAAAGGAGTTATTCACTAATACTGAGCAACTAACAGTTCAAATTCACCAGCTGCTCCTTGGAAACCCTATGGGGAAGTTCATCTCTGTCCTATAGGTCTCCATGAGTCAGAATCGACTCAATGGCAATGGATTTGGTTTGTTTTTATTTTTTAAGATTGCTGTAAAATAGCACTTTTTAGCTCAGAGAAGAGCCATATGGGGCAAGGAGAATGACTGAAGAGAAATGGAGAAGAGAACTTCGTAAATTCTGCAGAATGAATTTACCTTTCCTCTGAAAGAGGAACTGATAATGGTCAAGTTGCTTGGTTTATTCATTATGGAATATATGCTGGGGTGGGGGGACAACCCATCAATAAACAAATTTGGTAGAGACATACTTAAAGTTACTCTAAGATATCTAAAAGCAGCCATGCCATCGCCTGCCTCTTACGTTTAGGTAAAGTGAGGAGCAGAATGTGTTGGGAATTTTGAAAGCAGATCAGGATTCATCACTAGCAGTTTGCTGGGCAAGTCGGGGCTGCCTGAAGAAGTCAGAAATTATTTCCCACCTAGGTAACCAAAACTAAGAAGGGCATAAATAGTTCATTGATGGACACAACATTTTGAATTGATTCTCTTTGCTGAACATTCAAATTGTTTAATTTAATTTTGCTTAATTTATGCACTGTTACTAAGTTCATTCCTGTGAGATGTACTTGGTTGTATTTGACTTTGTCTTCCGGTACAACCATATTGCCCAAAAAACCGTGTTGGAAGCCATGAAAAGTAGAAACTGTAATAGGAAGGTATGTTTTTGTTTTGATCCCACCTTAACCCATGCCGGACACCCTGGTGGTGTACTGGTTAAGTGCTATGGCTACGAACCAAAGGGTCAGCAGTTTGAATCCACCAGGTGCTCCTTGGAAACTCTATGGGGCAGTTCTACTCCGTTCTATAGGGTCACCATGAGTTAGAATCAACTCGATGGCACTGGATTTGTTTTTTTTTTTTTTTTTTAACCCATGTCAGAGGAACATACTTGAAGCATCAAGTTCATATACATATTAATATCCACTTTACTCATTGTTACTAATTATATATATGTGTGTATATATATGTATATATTCTTTTAAGGAAATACTAAAAAGGAGGTAAATGTGCTTCAGTTATACAAACATTTTGAGTACCGATCATATATTAGGGTTTTAATGACTATGCAAATGCATTCAACTTTGTAGATCATAACAAATTATGGATAACATTGCAAAGAATGGGAACCAGAACACTTCATTGTGCTCGTGTGAAACCTATACATAGACCAAGAAGCAGCCATTCAAAGGAAACAAGGGGATACTGTGTAGCTTGAACTCAGGTAAGGTGTGCTTCAGGGCTGTATCATTTCACTGTTCTTATTTAATCTACATGCTCAGCAAATAATCTGAGAAACTGGACTATATGAAGAAGAATGGGGCGTGAGGATTGGAGGAAGGCTCATTAACATCCTGTGATAAGCAGATGACACAACCTTGCTTGCTGTAAGTGAAGAGGACTTGAAGCATTTAATTGATGATGATAAAAGTCTTCAGTATGGATTACACCTCAACATAAAGGAAACAAAAATCCTCATGACTGGACAATGAGCAACATCATGATAAACAGAGAAAATATTGAAGTTGTCAAGAATTTCATCTTCCTTGCATCTACAACCAATGCCCATGGAAGCAACAATCAAAAAATCAAAGGACATATTGCATTGGGCAAATTTGCTGCAAAATACCCCTTTAAAGTGTTTGTTAAAAAGCAAAGATATCACTTTGAGAATTAAGGTGCACCTGACCCAAGCCATGGTATTTTTAGTCACCTCACATGCATGCAAAAGCTGGACAGTGAATAAGGAAGACAAAGAAAAATTGATGCCCTTGAATTATGAAGTTGGCGAGGAATATTGAATATCCCATGGACTTCTAGAAGATTAAAAAAATCTGTCTTGGAAGAAGTATAGTCAGAATGCTCCTTAGAAGTGAGAATGGAAAGACTTCGTCTCACATACTTTGGACATGTTATCATTAGGGACCAGTCCCTGGAGAAGGACATTATGCTTGGTAGAGGGTCAGCAAAAAAGAGGAAGACCCTCAATAAGATGGATTGACACAGTGGCTGCAATAAGGGGCTCAAACATAGCAACGATTGTGAGGATGGCACAGGACTGGGTGATGTTGTGTTTTGTTGTATGTAGGATCACTATGGGTAGGAACCGACTTGAAGACACCTAACAATCATATGTTAGGGACTAAGATTCGGTGGGAGCAAGAAAAGGTTCTCATGGACCTTCATATCATAGGAGAAAAACAGACATTAAAGAAATAATTTCAGATGCGATGACTGTTGGAGAAGGGTGCTGTGAAATTTATAGCAAAGGGATTTAAACTTAGGTCAAAAACAAGTCAAGAGATCGTGACGTGCAGGGAATTTATAGAGTAGTAAGAGGGAGAGAATTTTTAAGAAATCAACATACCTACTTTCCTCCCTTCCTCCCTCCTTCCTTTCTTTCATAATCGAGTATTTAGCAAGTATTCATTGAATATCAATGTATGTCAAACAAAGTGCTGAACTCTGGTGAGCAAAAACAAACATGGTACCCATGAAGGAGACAGAACATTCATTAAACTATTACATATGAAAACAAAATTGCAGCTCCAACAAGTGTTCCTTAGCAGAAGCACAAGTTGCCACACCAGCATGAGTTGACATTACCTGGTTTGGAAGGTCAGGTTTCCTTCAGAAAGTGATACTTGATCTGAAACCTGAAGGATTAAATAGGGGTTAACTAGGAGTCAAGGGAGAGTACAGCATCTAAAAGAACAAACAAAAAAACCTGTTGCCATCAAGTCGATTCTGTCTTGTAGCAACTCCATAGGACAGAGTAGAACTGCCCACAAAGTTTCCAAGTGGCTGATAGATTCGAACTGCTGACCTTGTGGTTAGCAGCTGTAGCTTACTGTAGCTCCTAACCACTGTACCACCAGCATCTTAGGCAAAGAAAATAGCATGTGCAGAGGCCTGGTGACAGGATGAAGTATGACAAGTATAAGAGGTTTAACAGAAGGCTAAAGTGGCTAGAGCTGAAAGAACAAAGGGGCTAAGATGAGAGACTTAGTAAGGACATATCCTGCAGAGCCTTCAGGGCCAGGTTCAGGTTCCGGACTAAGCAAGGATGCCTTTGAATGGTTTTGACCAGAGGATGGTGTGATCAAAAGCAGCTACTCTGACTGTGGTCAGAGAAAGAATTAGCAAGGGGCAAGCCTAGAGGTAGGGATGATGGTAGGGTGGGGGCTTGTAGTGTTTCAGGCAAAACATGATATTAGTCTGAACCTGGGAATGGTGATGGAATAGGAAAGAAAATTGACTCAGAGATATTTAAGAAATATAATTTACTGATTGGAAACAAGGGATAAAGGAGAAGAAGGAGCCATGGATGATACCCACATTTCTCACTGTGATAGCTAAGAATGATGCCAGTTCACGTGATAGGGAATGTGGGAGAAGGAAAAGGAGGAGATGTAAGAAGTGGGTGAGTATATTGAATTCAAATTGGGATATTTTGAGTTTGAGGTGTTTGACACATCAAATGGAAGGGAAAGCACATAGACCTAGGGGTCTGGAACTCAGCATGGAGGACTGGTAAGAGATACAGATATGGCAACCGTCTGCACATGAAAAGAACTGAAGCAGCTCAGAGGATGGGTGAGATTGAGGGAGTGTAATAAAAAAGAGAAGAGATGTAACTTTGGAATATGCTGATACTTAAGGGCTGGGTGGGGGAAAGATTTAGAAATAATACAGGTATAGAAAGAACATCAGGAGAGTATAATGTCAATATTATGGAAGCCAAGCGAAAAAGAGTGTTTCAAGAAAGTGAGAGAATAAATAATGTCAAACTGTGGAAAATCAAGCAAGATCAGGACTGAAAAATGTCTATTATAGTCAAGAGGATTATGGTGATACCATGATGAGAGCATTTTTGATGGCATGAAAAGTATGCAAGACATATTGAAATGGGCTGAAGGGCCAGTAGGAGATGAGGAAATGGAAGGGACTTTGACGTAAAAAATTTTCCATTTATTATACTAAATAATGCTGCTCTGAAAAATTTCTACTTAAATAATGAGCAAGATAGGTTTCTAGCTAGAGGGATATATGGAGTCGAAAAAGGGATATTTTCAGATGGCTAGACGTTAATGGATTAGTTAGCTGTATTTGATTGCAAGTAACAGAATACCTGACTAATGGCATTTTTATTGAACACCTTTATTATTTATTTCGCATAATGAGAAGACTGGAGATGTGTGCATTTAGGATTGCTACGGTGGCACAACAATATAATCAAGCCAGGTTTTTACTGTATTTCTGCTCTATCTTCCTTGGTGTCTTGGCTTTTTGTCCTTGTGCTTGACACTTAATGGATACTAGCTGGCTTCTTCACCTCCACAGGACGTCATTTAAACAAACAAACAAACAAACAAAAAAACAAGCAACATGCTTCTTGTTCTCTATCTTTTCATTAGGGAGCAAAATTCTTTCCCAAAGCTTTCCTCACCCCTACTCCAGATGACTATTTTTTATATTTTGTTGGCCAGAAGTAGATTATTTGCCCATTTCAAAATGAACTGATAGCAAAGGGAAATTCAGTTATCAATGTGATTTAGACCAGGGATTCTGAAAGGGTGGTCTCTGGATCAGCTTGTTAGAAACGCAATTTTTTTTGTTCTATCCCAGACCTTCTGAGTCAGAAACTCTGGTGTGGGGCTCAGTGTTCTGTTTTTAACAAACATTCCGGGCAAGTCTGATATACTTTCCAGTTTGAGAACCATTGATTTAGACTAATCAAGTCATCTTCTGGTGCTAGGAAAAGGGTGCACCTTCCCTGAGTTTATTGCTTCCTCAGGAAAAACAGGGCCATGGCTATTAGTAGACACAGAAAAGCGTTTGCCATTATTAACTCTATTTCACCATCAAGAGCAATGAACCAGAAAGAGAAAAGATGAAGATAAGAGAGGTGATGACTGAGAAAGAAGATGAGGAAGACATTCCTGAGTTCAAGTGGAGGGGAATGGCCTTCTCTAGGAGGGAAGTAACAATACCTAACTAAAGGCCGTTATGTTAAGAGACCCGGAAGAAAAGAGTGGATGGGGTACAGAAGCAGATAGGCTGGTAGTAAGATGATTGAAAGTTCCCTTATGTTGGTTTCTGGGAGTAGAGGTAAGGTTGTTTGCTAAGGAGGGTAGAGGGAGGAGTTGGGCAGAGATGAGGTCTGAGAGAATGAAGAAGGTTTGAAATACTTAGGGAGAAAGGAAGAGCTTAGTAGCATGGAATCCTACTGTAAAATAGAGGTTACCCAGAAACCCAGTGCCGTCGAGTCGATTCCAACTCATAGCGACCCTATAGGACAGAGTAGAACTGCCCCATAGAGTTTCCAAGGAGCGCCTGGCGGATTTGAACTGCTTGAGGTTAGTAAACCTAAATTTAGAGTGTTATAATCTGCCTGGTGATGTGATATGCAGGCAGATGGATACAGGCTTGGAGGTCAAAGATAGTGTGACCCTCTAGGGTTGGGGTTTGGTCAGAGGGTATGACAGAAGGTAATAAGCAAGGGTATTTAGGATATTGTTAAGAATGAAGTTGAAGTGATGAACCATGGAATTGTGCTGTATGAGAGGGTGATTGAAGATAGGGTGTGTGTGGTGGGGTGGTGGGGGGTTGGTCCTTGGACCCAAAGTCATGATGTGACTTCATCTTCATCCACTTTGTAAGAACCATTATAAAGAATAGGCCAAACTGTTTACACACTGTTAATTAAGAAAATGAAAGTCTTATTTGTATTATTTTGTCCTCTTTATCATAGAAAGTTTGAGATTGGTTTGAAGGTGTCACATCTGCAGTGAGTTACAGCAGATTTTTCCTTATCACTCAGTTGTAGGATATTATACAGGAAAGTAAGCCAGCGGCTTTAATTTGGCTTACCTTGACTGCTTTTTGACCTGTTCTATTTTTCTTTACTGATGGATAATGCTTTTTACAGGCCTGATTTTATAGGCCCTGCACAAATCTTGGTAAGTCATACGTATAATATAAGGCGGAAGACTGCTTTTTATACAGCTAGATTTATTATTTCCTTAGCCTAGCAGAGAGATGGCTGTAATTTCCTAATGCACTTGGTAGTTTTAAAGATATTAACATTTAATTTTTTAGAAAAACAATCTCGTAAGAGGTAAGGGAAAGTCACTGTTTGGGAAGATGGCAGTCTTTTTCCTTATCTGCATGCACAATACCCACCTGTACATCTCAGCTCTGACCAGATTAAACCTTGAGCCTGGTTCTCTCTGACACCTGACATGTTCCTCCCTGGGTTGTCCTAAAAGAGGACAAACCGACTGTAATAATCTGATTTGAAAATAATTAGACACACACATTCCCTGCTGCAATCATCACAAAATGAATTCCACAACCAGAAAGGTGTTATTTTTATCCTGTACCATGTGTTGGAACATCCGTGCCGGCGACTTCTTTTATGTCCTACACAGTGTCTAGTGCAGGAGCGTTGTCCTCGCCATAAATGTGACCAAGGAAAAGTCCTTGCCAGTGTCTAGACATTCACAATGTGAGTTGAGCATAACAAGACATTGTTCCTGTGGAACTTTGTATCTGCTTCCAAAGGCAATGACAAGAGACAAGAATTTTGAAAGTCTATGAAATTGTTAGAATAAAAGTTCCACATGTGCAAGGACTTTGCTGATCTGTTCACTGCCACATTCCTAGAACCGGGTCTGGCACATACAGGTGCTCAGTCAATATTTGTTGAAAACTGACTCTTTGAAGATCAATATTCTATGAATTCTGGTGTCTGTTCACAAAATAGGTCTTATTTCTTGCTATCCATGCTAGGACAAAGATCACCACATTGAATGGAAAAAAAAAAAAAAAGGCATAGCACATTCGTTCCTTATTACATGTATAACAGCTATGATTATGTGAACTTTATCATTAGTTGAACTGATTTTTCAATTAGTTCAATTATATGTGCCTATCTGCAAGTTGCTATGAATGTTTACAGACAAATAAGGTATTAAAATCCTTGCAGGGGTAGTTTGGATATTTTAGTGTAGCGGTCTTTATGGGTCATGGATATGCTTTGATGAGTAATAAGCTATAAAATCTGTGGGATAAACTTCAATACAGAATAACTTAGAATCTACTTCAAGTCTTCCAAAGAGACTATTCATGGAAAGTGGCCCTTGCTGCGGGATACTGGAGAGGAAGGAAGTACCATGTGCTGATAAAGTGCATTGATGTTGATGTTTAATGGACGTGACTTCAATTCCTCCATTCTACCACTTGCTAACTGTGTGATCCTAGGCATATTTTTTAATTTTCTTTTTTAAACTTAAAACCATTTTTAAATTTTAGTGTCTTTCTTCTGTAAAGTGAGGATAATAATGATACCTATCTCTTAGGACAGTATTCTGTTGTGATCCAAATATGTCACTTTGATAACTAAGGTGTGTGTGACCCAAGCTGTGGTCTTTTCACTTCCCTCATACGCATGCCAAAGCTGGATAATGAAAAAGGAAGACAGAAGAATTGATATGTTCAAACTGTAGTGTCAGCAAAGAATATTGAATATACCATGGACTGCCAGAAAAACAAACAAATCAGTTTTAAAAGAAATACAATCAAAATGTTCCTTAGAAGTAAGGATAGCAAGACTTCAACGTGTTTACTTTGGATATGTCATCAGGAAAGACCAATCACTGGAAAAGGACATCATGTTTGGTAAAGTAGAGGGGCCAGTAAAAACAAGGGAAACCCTCGATGAGATGGATTGACACAATAGCTACGGCAACGGACTCAAACATACCAAACATTTTTTCTTTTATACATAAGGTCACCATGAGTCGGAACCACCTCCATGGCAGCTGACAACAACAATCTCATAGAATTGTTGGGGTTGAATGAAATATTATATGCAACATACTTAGCACAGTCCCTGGTACATAGAAAGCACTTGATAAACATTAACTATTATCAGATTTAATTAGTTCTTAAAATCTTCATACAAATCTGTCTATGGAAGAATCCCTACCTATGTTTCCTAGTGCCAAATTCAAATAAGGTATGCAAATTACAAGATTGCTAATATTGAACATTAATATTCATTATAGATTAAAACATGAAAATCTATCTAAACCTGTCTCCCGCAACCTGTTTAATCACAAAATGTTCCTTTATGAAAGGAAGTGGGTGTTTAGAGATGTTTAGTGTTACATTGAACACTAGGCAGGCCATTGCCCAGACTAAGGGGGGACTTCAGAGCATTTTTAAATATAAGCCATGCTCTACCACATGAAGAAATGGCCTTTCTTTGAATCCCCTGGACTCAGTGATTGTCATTCAATTCCACAGTCATATCTGACACCCTATCCTTAGCCATCTATCTTCTAGTTGATCTTGTTGATTAAAGAGGGGGCAGAGTATATGGAGTGGTCAGTGCGAAGCCCTCACCTTTACTGAAGAAGAAATATAAAGAATATTTCCCTTTAACCATACGTCAGTGATGTTAGCCTTATCTGAGGATAGCAAAATGATTCTAGGGTAAGCTGTGAAAAGTTTTCCAGTAGCACCGTACTTGTGCATGTCCTCTGAGCTCTGAGTATGAGCATGAGCAATGTGGAAGTTCAAAAAGGATGGCCTTAAAAATATGAAACTAAAAAGAAACACTTCTGTAAGGGTGGTGGTAGTGATTATGATTAGGATTTGTGTTTCCTGGCTGTCCCCTAATTCAAGAAGTTTGCTCTTCTAAATTCTTTCTTTCTCTGTGTTTCTACACAGAAGGTTACAAGGCTAAAAGGCTAAAAGTTCTTTCCTGTCATAGATACCCTTGGGAACTAACTAAGGCTCTGAGGGCAGAATGAATCTCATGATCCTCTGCAGAGAAATGGCTCATCTGGTCAACTCAATGGAGGTATAAACCCTTAATCATTTAGATACAGGGGGTGTTGGCAGTGTCATTTATGGTTAGAAAACTGCAGCATAATCCGGGTGGGTGCTCTGAAAGCCCCATGCTTACTTGTCAAGGAAAGGAGGCTTAATCAGGCTTGTAAGGTAAGGTATGCTAACCATTGCTCCTGGGTGCTCCCTGGAACACTCAGAGCCAAATGGATGTGGTGGTGGGTGTAAAGCAGACTCTATTATTGCCTCGTTTCCGCCCCCTCTTTCTTTTCAAGAAAGAAGAGGGCAAATTATTTCCCATGAGCAGAGAACAACCTAGTATGTTATACTTGTCTGTGATTTGCTAGCAATCACACAAAACACTTACTGAGTCCTTGGGTCATTGTTCACATAGTCCTGCTCTAGGATTTGGTCGGATTCCTGAGAGCATGGGAGATCTGAGCACATGTTATGGCATGGTTCCAATAGTATTCTTCCTTCTCTCTTCTCCCCACCCACGCTTCTACTCCTGGGGTCTGCACTGTGGCAACACAACCCTTTCTAGACCAGTTGGTTGAAAGCACTGATTCTCTGACACTCTGATATTATTCCAGAGACATGAGTAGGGCAGTAGAATTGGCATCGAATTCCCTCAGACATTAAAGTGAGTGATCAGGGAAGGTTGTAGACTTACATTTGATTTCTACATCCACCTTCTCCCTGCAAATTAAATTATTAATTTTCCCACATGCCTTCTTGTTTAATGAGAAGAGTGGTGGCCTTTTTCTGTGCATGTGTGCAAATAAAACATCACAGCAAAGGCTCCTGGACTGCCCCGGCAAGCTGAGGAGTTAGATGCAGCAGTCTTTGTACAGTCTGTGTCATTTGCAAAATTCTAACTGGCTGGTGGTATCATAAACATAGAAGGGCCCAGCGTCCAATACACCTCCCCCTACACATACCCAAAGATGAAAGCTCCTTTTACAAATACAAAGGAAAGATCAAAAGAGAAAAAATAATGGCATTTAAAGTGTACATGTGAAATGCAAAATTATAATATGATTGTTTTTCCAGGTTCCATTAGAGCGGTGCTATTTTCTGAGATGACACAGTGTTGGTTGATTACTTTTCCATGTTTGAGATAATAAATGGCTCACATCAACATGGTTTTTGGATTTGTTGTTATCATGATGTGTCTTGTTTAGCGTTTCAGAGTATCACTGTTGCTAGTTAAATACAGGTGTTAACTTTTTCTGATCTCGAGTGTCCCCAGATACCCGTACCAAGCTCTAATTTGATGAAAGAACCACGTGCATCTACATGCGTTGTTTATCATAAGACTTATTAAACATGAACATTTTACACATTAGCTTTTGGTTGTTTAAAGGCAATTAAATAATTTTTATTTTATGCTACTTGACAGTTGGAGTTGCTGCTGACTCTAGATAGAGCAAAGTGTATTCTGATTCTGAAGTGTCAGGCTTATGGTCGCATGACACAGACCAAATTCCACCTTTGTGATTTCAAAGGATTTTAGATTGTTATTTTAAAGATTTATTATCGCTCGCCTTTGTTTTATAAATGTCAATATCTTCTTTAGGGATCTAAAGCTCACCTCTTCTCAACAAGGGCCAGTGATGTATCTATTTAGTAAAATTAAACACAAGCTTGAAGGTTGAGCTGAATGAAGAATCAATTTTGGTGAATCTTTATGATACCTGAGAAGCCATTTATAGCTCCCAGATTAGGAATGATTATCTCTGTGGATTCTCCCCTACCCCCCACTTATTAGTTATTCCAGTGAAAAAACACATTTTCCTGAGTTGTTAAACAGCCCAACCTTCCCTCTTTTTAAAAATGAAATCATTCAGCAATCCATGTGAAAAGTATTGATCACTCTGATCACTATAGCATTTTTAATTCACTCATGCATAAGATGGTATATAATATATCATTTCATGTCTTGAGAATACATAAAGTGATTTCTTTAAAAAAATTAAGGGGAATAAGAATTGCTGAAAGAGAACATTACTTGTATAAGTACATCTAAATCATTTATAAAGGAAAAAAAAGTCATACAACTCCCAGCATTGGCAAGGAGAGGGGGTAACCTTTCAGTTTCAACTGTAGTTTCTATTAAAAGGTAAAAATGCTTGTTCACTCTTGTTTTTACATTATATTCCTTTGAAAAAAAATAGTTCCTCTTTAATGAAATGTATCTGTATGTTTGGTTTGTATTGCTATATAAAACTAAATGTACTTCTGTTTACACAGATGGGGGCACATGGTTTTGCTTGCATTTTCTTAAAGAATATCTGGCCTTAATCACTTCAAAAATTATTACCTTTTCATAAGACAAGTATCATGAACATCTCATACTTATTCCCTTGTAAATACATGAAATTACAATCTCTAGGAAAATAGATTGTAAAATCACTGGCTGATTTGGACTAAACCTTTGCTAAGCTTCAGTAGAGTTTATTAAAAGTACCATGTTGGCTCCACTTTGAAAGGAGGCCTCATTTTTCACGTTCTGTTTCAAAGGAGCCCTCTGCTGGACAGCTCTGCATGATATCACATGCACACACATATTTGTATATGATTTATAGGCTATAGCTAATATAACCCAAAAGCCATTTGTGATTGAAACTCTGTTGTTGCAAATTGAATGCATCACTGAAACCTGTTTTGTCATCATTTTTTCATATTTAATGAACACGCAATTGTCTAAAAATAAAATGTTCATCCTTAAAGTTTACTGTAAACCACTGTACATCAGCATATTCCCACACATGAGATAATCATACTAAATTAACATTCATTACCAATAATTTTAGTAATGAATTATTCAGCTGATATGCAATTATCACACACATTTCTAAAGCAATTACTTTATTACATAGGTATTCCATGTCATTGATTTTACTTGTCTGTATTGCATATGTAAATGGCAGGAATCTTTGCATTTACCACTTTCAAATGCAAAAGGATTTTTTTTTAATGTTCAGTGTTACCAGGTTGTGGGGATGTATGGCTCCTATTAGCTACATTTCAAGAAACTTGCAGATGTCAGGGAATTGCTGTAAGAAAATGAGGCTTAAAAACAACAGCAACAAAACTAGACCATGAAGTTATAGGGATGGGATGTTTTTCTGAGTAGTGCATCTGTAGGTTCATATCAACACCAGTTGTATTCTAAAAGCTGCTATTATACAAGAAAATGATAAATAATGACTTAAAATTATAGTGCCTTCTGCATTTAGCCCTAGCTACAAGGCCATATAGGAATACCATGCGGCACCATGAAACAAACACAAGCTTTGAAGTCAGAGAGACTGAATTCAAATTCGGCCCCTGTGACTCTGAGTTATTTAACCTCTTATAGCAGCAATTTTCTCAGCTGCAGAAAGAGAACAATGAAATAATCTCAGAAGGTTGTGGGAAGGGCTAATGACATAATATATGCAAAGTGCCTAGCACAGTGCCAAACAACCAGATAACTATCAAGCATGCTGCTGGAATGGTTCTCTGCACGTTTGGAGGTAGCTACATTATTTTCTTGTCGCTGTTGTTTAGCTGCTGTGAAGTTCATTCCGACTCATGGAGACCTCATGTGTGCAGAGTAGAACTGGTCCATAGGGTTTTCAAGATGTAGATCACCAGGCCTTGTCTTCAGGTACCACGGAAGGGTAGAATATCATGGATTGAATTATGTCCCCCCAAAAATGTGTGCATTAAATTGGTTAGGCCATGATTCCCAGTATTGTGTGATTGTCTTCTATTTTGTGATTGCAATTTTATGTTATAGAGAATTAGGGTGGGATGTAACACCCTTACCAAGTCACATCCCTGATCCAATGTAAAGGGAGTTTCCCTGGGGTGTGGCCTGTACTAGCTTATACCTTCCAAGAGATAAAAGGAAAGGGAAGCAAACAGAGTTGGGGATTTCATACCACCAAGAAAGCAGCACCAGGAGCAGAGGATGTCCTTTGGACCTGAGATTCCTGTGCTGAGATGCCCCCAGACCAAGGGAGCCGAGAGAAAGAGAAAGCCTTCTCCTGGAGCTGACACCCTGAGTTAGGGCTTCTAGCCGCCTGGACTGTGAGAAAATTGATTTCTCTTTGTTAAAGCCATCCACTTGTGGTATTTCTGTTACAGCAGCACTAGATGACTAAGACAGTTCGAATCACCAAACTTTGGGGTAGTAGTTGAACCCTTAACCGTTTGTGCACCCAGAGGTGTTATTTCCTAGGGCAAGCTTATGTTACTTTTATTTGCAAGTAGCAGCTGAGATAGGGTCCTGTGTTCTTGCACTTCATTTTTATGTGTCAAATTAGTACAGTGACACAGAAATGATGAATAGTATAATGGTTGTTTTAGACAATATCTGAACTTGCAAAATTCAGAGTTAGACCGCACTCTTAAGTCGAAAGCCTAAAATCAGCCTTTTCTCTAAAACAGCATAACCAAACCACTATGAGTCATGAAGGTGTTATTCAAAACAGACATATCTTTTATGTTCCAAATGAGAAGAAAATGATTGTTTCAACACAGTTTGAGAAAACACAGTAAGCACATTTCCATGGTTAAGAATGCAATAGGAATGAGAGTAGGCATGAACTGAGAAAGTGTGTTAGGTCGCGCCCAGCTTACTCTGTCTGTTGAGTTATTCATCCATTAAAATTCACATTGCACCAAGCCGATTCATTCTTTGAACACAGTTTGAGAAATTGGTATATGTAGCTTTGAAGTAGCTTGTATATGTGTATATATATGTTTTTCACAGAAATGTCAACAGGTACCCAGAATGTAGTATGAGTTGAATGAATTTTGTTTCATTGAATAGAACAGTGAACAAATGGATCATTCATTCTGTGAGCAGCAGAATTTAAATTATTCTTCAGTAGATGATGAGCCAAGCCAAACTCTGACTGGGAGGAGAATTGTGTCAATATAGAGCCATTGGCTCAAATCGTTTGGTCATTTTTTTTTGGAATTTATACATGTAGCAGGAACCAAAATGTTTTCAGGGCCAAAAAAAATTTCTGGAGAATAGACTCGCCTAAAAATTGAAGCTTTAATTCGTTGATCAAATACCTCAGGCCTCTGTAAAAGTCCGGAGTCCAATATGAACAGAAACACATTAATTTTTAATTTATTCAAGAACATTTGTTAAATATATGATTATGTATCTAGTGTGCTCTGCAAGGTGCTCTGAGGGATACAATGAAGAATAAGATTCATTGTTTGGCTTTAAAGAGCTTACAGTCCATTTGGGAAGAAATATAAATTACTGTGGTCAATAAGTTCTGGGTAGCGTGGGCCAAAGCCTTCTAGGCCTTGTCATCAAGGGAGGTTCATAGAAGTTGTTAGATCTTTAATCAGACCTGGAAGTTGAATCATTAGGAGTGTAGATGTGCATATTATGTTTATAGCAATTAGTAACGTTATGTTTACAAATGATTGGGAACTACATAAGATTTGTCCACTGTGAAATCTATGACTCATGACCCATCAGCCATCATTAACGGATCAAATGGCAAACTTGGAACTCTAGATCAAAGGGCAAAAACCTGGTTAGAAGGATTTGGTAAAAAGCCATCATTTGATGAGGTTTGTCAGCCTTAGATTTAGTTTTGGGGCATTTTTATAAACATTTAAAATTTTAATAAAATAATGTCATCTTCATTTCAATTTATCTTTACAATGTTCTGAGATCATCCTGTATATAAATCTGTAAAATTTTATGAAGTCTTATATTTGATACTTTTCTTTATGAAGATGCAGTTATTTTTTTACACATTTTAGTAATTTCTTACCTAAATGTATTAAATATTATCATAGCATTTTGGCTTTATGTCACATAGAATGCTTAAATTCTTTCAACACCCTCTGCCTTAAATGGTTATGAAATATTTAGCTAATATAGTACCTATATGCTTCTAACTTCCAGGCAATGACTTAGGCCCTGGGAGAACGTAAATTGGATTTCTTTACCCAAGGGTGGAGGTAGGTAAATGAACATGATTAAACAGTAGTGAGAGTGATTTTATTACCAGATATGGTAAAACTTACATATCCCAATACATCCTACCCCTTCCAGTGTATGTAATGTTATAATCATCGATGTGTACAATGTTATATTTACCACGGTCATGATCATCATCTTCATCATCATTATACATTTTCATTTACATTTATAGAATAAGCCCTGCTTCACCTCCTCTATTTCATACACAGTGTTCCTGGGGCCTCACAGACATTACAAGATGGCCTAATAAGGAACCAGTGTGTCTCAGAGAGAAGGTGCTTCTGTCCCTTTGTAGTGATTCCACAGTAGCTCCAACCAGTCCCAGGAGAAGAGGCAGGTACATTAGTCAAAACTAAGTATCTCTTGGCTCATTTCCCTGCAGTTACACAAAGGCCAGCAAGCCTGGAGTTGAGTCTTCTTGGGCAGAGCATGAAAGGAGTAGAAAGAAAGCATGAAGAATAGGTGATTTAGAGCGATCACTCCCTTCTTGTACATGTAGTGTAACATCACGCTCACAAGTCCTATAAAAAAACTACTGAGTAGTAAATGAGTGCAATTATTACCTTTTCAAGTGGGATGGACTAAATATACTCATTACCTTCAAAAGGGGCGTCAACAGGTACATAGATATTAAAACATCCATGATAGCTACTGTAAGGAATCAATGTGGATGTATATGGTATATTTCAAAATACCTTTAAGCCTTTTATAATTAGTATCTTGGAGGTGTTGTTGTTAGCTGTTGTTAGGTACTGTTTACCCCATTCCGACTCACAGTGACTGTATGTACAACAGAATGAAACACTGCCTGGTCCTGCTCCATCCTAACAATCATTGGTATGCTTGAACCCGTTGTTGCAGCCACTGTGTCAGTCCATGTCATTGAAGGTCTTCCCCTTTTTCACTGACCTTCTACTTTACCAGGCATGATGTCCTTCTCCAAGGACTGATCCCTCTTAATAACATGTCCAAAGTACATGAGATGAAGTCTTGCCATCTTTGCTTCTACAGAGCTTTCGGGCTGTACTTCTTTCCAGACAGATTTGTATATTTGTATATTCAATATTCTTCTCCAGCACCATAATTCAAAGGTGTCAATTCTTCTTTGGTCTTCTTTCTTTATTGTCCAACTTATGCATGCATATGAGGTGATTGAAAATACTATGGCTTGGGTCAGGGGTACCTTAGCCCTCAAAGTGACATTTTTTTTGTTCTCGGAGATAGTAGCAGCTTATTCGAGAAATTGTGGCATGTGCACTCGAGTGTGTTGCATCACAAAAAGATTCACTAAAAGCATAAAAAGCTTCTTCCTGAAAATTCTCTCCACATCTATTGTCTTCATTGTGGGTGAGAGCCTGGAAAAGAAACTGCTGTTTATAAGGAGCCCTGGTGGCTCTTTATAAAGCAGTGTTTCAAGTGCTGCCTTCCAGTCTATATCCGTGTTCCTAGAAGGTCAATGCAGGTATTTAAATTTTCCGTGAATATCCCTGTATCGCTACTTATTTTTATTCATTTTACAGCCTATTTCATCACTGTAAACAATTAATTTTCCTGAATAAATATGTATATTTGGTTCAGATGCCCTTGAGGCTCTCAGAGCACAATTCAGATGCATACATGGAAACCGTTCTGCTAACTTGCAACTAGTTAGAAATCTAAGAAACCGAGGATGTTGGCTTTTTTAATTAGGAAAAACATCTTTTCCTAATTGAAATTCTAGCTATTGTCCCTTAATTTTTTATTCTGATATTTTTATCTTGAGGCTAGCTATGGCCTACAGTTTTTGCTTACTAGTCACCTTCAGAAAGGTTTGTTTAAAGCCATCCTTTGAGAAGCCACACATTTACCATTTACCCAGTAAGAGCCTCTAATGGTGACCATAGATCACCTCCTTAGGAGCCAGTAGGCTGGAGTCCAGCACATACCCAAAGGAGACCCAGCAGTAGAAGACTGTCTTTTGTTGTTATTGATGTCATTTGCTTAGATAACTTAAAGCTATAACAGAAGGTATGAATTGTTTTTGTTTTGTGTTTTATCGTTAGTTGATCTTATCAGCAGTCTAGTTAGGGAATGGAAGTCATGGATTGAATTGTGCCCCAAAAAATATGTGTATCAATTTGGCTAGGCCATGATTCCTAGTATTGTGTGATTGTCCACCAGTTTGTCATCTGATGTGATTTTCCTACGTGTTGTAAATCCTACCTCTATTATGTTAATGAGATTGGATTTAGCGGCAATTATGTTAATGAGATAGGACTCAATCTACAACATTGGATTGTGTCTTGAGCCAGTCTCTTTTGAGATATAAAAGAGAGGAATGAGTAGGGAGACGGGAGCCTCATACCACCAAGAAGCAAGAGCTAAGAGAATAGCATGTCCTTTGGACCCAGGCTTCCTGTGCTGAGAAGCTCCTGGTCCAGGGGAAGATTGATGATAAGGACCTTGCTCCAGAGCCGATAGAGAGAGAAAACGTTCCCCTGGAGCTGACAGTCTAAATTTGAGCTTCTAGCCTACTACACTGTGAGAGAATAAACTTCTGTTTGTTAAAGCCATCCACTTGCGGTACTCGTTATAGCAGCACTAGATGACTAAGACAATTGGTTTTAAAAGTTCACAGATACAGTGATCCCTTCAGTAAAGTAGAACCATTTTTGCCAAGCATGCCTGCTTGGGGAAGAAAAACAGCACTGAGGAGTTACCTGATATATCTGTGGCCACGGAAAAAGTCAGGTTAAGAAAAAGATGTGTCTTATAATTGAAACCCCTGGTCCCTAAGCTTTTATCCACTTAATAGTTTTCTACCTTCTGGATTCTGCAGTATTCAAAGAATCCAATTGACTGACCCAAATATAGTGGCCTTTAATCTTCCTACAAGTGAGAGAGAGAGAGAAACAGACAGACACTATGACCAACCCTTAGTGCACTGTAATAAATAGGCCTTCGTTTTGAGAGGACAACCACTGTGGGATTGAGCTGGGATGAAGAATGGAAGAGAAAGTGGCAGAATTTGACTTTGACCCTAAGCACTCAATGATCCAAAAATTTACCTACCAACACACACAAAACCACCACACAGAGGAAGTCAAATTGGATATTATGCTGCAGTGCCTTCATCCCAGTGACCTGGCCATGCAAAAGTAAGGGTTTCCATGTCACAGCTGCAGACATAGCCGAGAAGAGTGTGTGTTCAAGGGCCCACTCATCTTCCAGGTTCACGTGCATTTCAGTGGAGGCTATTTCTCCCCCTTCCCCTTATTTCTCAGTATATTTCCAGCCTTGTGTTTTTGTAGTTGTTGTTAAAGTGTGCAACACTGAAACTTGCTAAGAATTTTATAATGAAGATATAAAGGGGGAAGTTTAAAATAAAAGGCACTGATGTGCTGAAAATACACTCTAGCACATTTGGGAAATAATGTATAGATATCAGTCAAATGAAGATAGAAATTGTCTTGATATTTAAAAAAAAAAAGCTGAGAATGTGATTTCATGTGAAATTTCTTGATGGTTACTGAGCATAAAAAAACGTAAATGATAATATGATTTCATGTGGAATTCTGATGGCTACTGAGCATGTGCTACAGTGAGATAGATTGCGCTGTCACCCCATTTTTGTATTTTAGTAGAATAAAGCTGTGCATGTAAGCAGTTTTTCCACAGCTAAGAGAATGAAGCCTTCCCAGTGGCAGGGAAATGTAAGTGAAGGAGGAGCTACTGCCAAGACATACCTTTCCTGGTAGAGGGGGGAAAACAGAAGAGAGAAAAATACATCGTAGCAAGATTTTACAATGCTTAAACAATAATATGTCAAAATGGAGGCTGAATTACAAGGCTGTACCAGGGACAAGAGGAGGATTGGAGGGTTACAGAAAATTTGTTCAAAAAGGAAAAGAAGTCCCCTGCATTATGAGAGGACATTTTCTGATTTGGATTCTTGTGTTACTAATGGCTTAGCTGGGGTATTGTATTAGCAACGATTTCACCAGCTTGGGGGCAGGCATCTAGAGTCCATGCTCAGAATCATGAAGCCGTCCTGCCTCCAACTGGTGGTAATAAATATATGGTGTTATCTTCCATCATATATTTTACCTTTAAGACAAAAAACAAAAAAATCACTTTCAAGATGTGTAAAAATTTTCCACGTCAGTTAATAGGTGACGAAGACAAAATGAAAGGCATGGCCACAACTAAAATAAATGCATCTGTTTTGGCACCTCCAACAAGCAGTGGATCTTAGCCTGTCGCTGCTGACTGTCAGTGGCATACTTCCTTTGATACAGTTCTTCAGTCCCATGTAGATTTGTTGGACTAAGGTTGGATAAGTGAGATATATATAAATTTCCACAATTGTTCAATTTTTAAACTCACCCAGA
Organism: Loxodonta africana; assembly: GCF_030014295.1. NCBI lineage: Eukaryota > Metazoa > Chordata > Mammalia > Proboscidea > Elephantidae > Loxodonta > Loxodonta africana. Next base: position 45,423,593 of record NC_087351.1, read on the forward strand.
TTAAGAAAGGAATGAATAATAGTTTAGGAAAATAGCACCTTTTCTCCAAAGATTTCCCTAATAGATTTTTACCATAGCTTTTGTGAAGTAAATTAGGACATTTGTATTTATTTATTCTATGTGGCGAATAAGAGTGCTACTATGGAGACCAAGGCCATGCCTGCACAAGCTACAGAAAGAAAGGAAATACTTACGTGTACATTGAAATGTTTCCTATTCCTCACAGGGCACAAATACCTGTTTTTTCTAGATAAAATAAATGGTTCCATGAGTGGCTGTACCTTCAAATGCATTGCAGTAAACATATAAGAAAAAGGCCCAGGTTTTACTTCTCTGATCTAACATTCTTTTACTGGGGTGCTGATATGGAGCATGAGCTTGACCTAGGAGTCTCAAAGCTCATTTCTCCATTTGGAACTGTAGCCATACCCATGCACAATCAGTGAATCTTAAGGAGGAAACTCTCTACTGAAAAATGAGAGTTGTAATTAAAATATTAAATTAAAAAAAAAGCCCTTCAACTCATAAATCAGGCAATTTCAAGGAAAAAAAAAAAATTCTGCCAGATTCCGAGCTGTCAGTGACAGAAGACAAGAGCTAGTCAGTTAATGGAAGTTAAATTGGCTAGTTGTTTAACAGAGGTCAAAACCAACTCAAGTGAAAAATTTCTTCAATTTGGTTACTAGTTGGGAAAGAAGATAAAAGTGGAATGCTTAATTCAGTGTTGTAATTAAGAATTCCTGGGCTGAAAGATCTGTTCACAGTTGAACTCCCTGTTCAGAATCACAAGGCCAGCAGTTTGTGGAGGTGCTGAATGAGTCAGACAGCTGGCTAGGTTGGGTTTCTGTACCCTTAGCAAGGCTCTGTTACTCTGAGAAATGATAAATATGACAGATAAGGCTGTGGTAGGAGAGTTGCTGAATGTGAAAGCTAGCTAGAACCTTTGAAATTACCTAGTATCTCATGTTACAAATGAGAACATGCTGAGGCCCAAAGAACTTAAGTGACTTGCCTAAGACCTAGGGTGGGAAGAGACTTGGCCCGAGGCAGGGGCCGTTGTCGCTGGACCACACTGCTTTTTCTTGTTGATACACCGAGGATGCTGAGATAGAAGAGCTACTCTGGGTCAGCTCAGGCTGGCCCTTGACACCAGGAGGGAGGGTGTACTGTTCGTTCTAGTGTGCTCGCTCTCTTTTTCAGAGGGGTTCCATTGACCAAGTATGACTTAGGGTTATGTGGAATGGTTTACTTTATATTGGTTCTTCAATAACTTACTAAATAGCTTAATATATTAGAATCCTAATGTTTTACCATTATAATTTGAAAAATGTGTGTGAGGGAGGGTTCCCGCTAAGAGATAGGGAACATAGAAGCCTCATCCAAAAAACACAAAGAATTGCTTTTTCTTACAATCATATTTTTATGTTTACATTGAGGGTGTTTTTCTAGTGTCCCGTGGTAATAACTAACTTAGCAAGTCATATAACCCCCAAAGTTCTTAGATTCCTAATCAGTAAAATTATGGCATTGGACCAGAATAATGTCACTTCAGCTCTGTAGTTCTGTGACTGGCCTATGCACGGGAAGATTATGGAATACTGCTCAATAGTTCTATGACTTAGATTTCTATGTGTTTCACTCTTAGCACTGTTAATCGCTTAAGAGAGAATTAGAATAAAATATATAGTTATGCAGATTTTCTTTAAACTTTGTGTTATACAAATGCAAATTAGTATCATCCAAATAGAGCCCTTTTTCTAATATGAAACTTCATGGATAGATTTCTGCAGCATTCTTTACACGCCCAATGTTTTTGGCCAATGTTCCTTATATATTCTAAAGTTAAAGCAATAACCTAAAATAGAAAAGAAAGACGTAGGATCTTAGAGTTGCAAGGAACTTCACATTATCCAGTCATCATTACCTTCCAATGAAAGAATCCTTTCCAAAATATTCCTGGCAGAAGCCATTCAGCTACTGCTCAAGTATTTCCAAGGATGGCAAACTTAATTCACCTCCATGGCAGCTTATCCTCTCGTTGCAATATTCTTACTTTTAGAAACATCCTATTCATATCTTTCAACTTTTAATTCCAGTTTTACCTTCTTAACCAATGTAGACAAGCTTTTTTCCCCTCCAAGAGCTCTCTTCCATAGGTTCTTTGTTAAATTTGTTTGTGATTCTTCATATGGCATGATTCGCAGATTTCTAAATGCATTTACTTCATACTCTGAAACAACTCAAAATTCTGATGTGGTCCCAGTAGGGAGGGGACTAGGGGAGGGACTAAATCCCTTGATCTGAAAATTACCCTCCTAATGTGACTTAAAAATCACACAAGCTGTTTAGCAGCCACTTCATTGTTAACTCTTTTCAAACACTTCAACTAAGAGCTCCAGATCTCAATCACAAGAACTGCAGTCAAGCCAGGTTTCCCCATCTTGCACCTAAGGAAGTGATCGACCTCAGTTTAGGACTCTATTTTTTTTATTTTTGTTGACTTTAAGTTTTCTGAACCTTGTTCTATTTTACAGAGATAAATTTAAACCCTTTATGACAGTTCTCACTCTGAAATAGATTTTGTCTGTGTATTGGAATGTTTTTAATGAAGTCATTGATAAAAATACTGAATGATTTAGGGTAATTATAAGACCAAACCATTAGAAGAGAGACCTTTATATGACACAGTTTCATTAATTAACATTGAGTTCAGTTGTTCAGCTAGCTATAATTCCACTTAACTATATTTTATCTATCTTGTCCTCCTAAATTACAAATTCATTAAATATGCTGCTAAAAACGATACTGTAGTCAGAAGAATTTTTTGGCTACAAATTTAGAAGCTCTGTTTAAGAAGGAAAAAAATGTTAATTCACGAAGACTTGTGGTAAACACTTGCTGACTTTTAGTGATCACTCTAATAAAATGTTTCTAAGATTGGTAACCATCATACTGGGTCTTTAGGTATGCTTTGCCTACATGGTAGAACTTAGACATATTTAAAATGGTAGATGTCTTATTCTTTTCTATCCAAGGATATGAAATTTACACACTTATCTATATAAAAATACACCTGTACACCTACACATGTTCACACACGCATATGTGCCTGCATGCACACAAATGCACTATTCCAAGCGCTTTAGTTTCCTGTCCAAGGCTTACATTCTTTCTTAATAAGACTTTTAGCCCTTTAGAACTCCTTTTATTTTTATTTTATTATGCTCTCTGTTCTCTACTTGATAGAAAATGGGGGAAAGAAATGAGTAATTTTCCCAGCTAAGTGTCCCTGACCCTTCCTGATATATTGCCTTATACCAGATGTGTGTGTATGTTGGTAAGTGTGTGCATACGTACTTTGTTATCTCTAGAAATTTTCAAAAACTCAAGATCATTCCAGGCTCTAACATTTCTGCAGCTTTTGTTTTAATCCCATGCCATTTTTCCTCCATATACACATCCTTTAATACCTGCATTTATAAACCTACTTCCAGCTCAGCTACTTTCATTTATCTTGATGCCTCTCGCCTGTTTAATTCTGCATGTTGATCATTAGAGCAGTACCTCGTCTTTTAGAATCGCCTGGTTGCCGTAAGAAATACTCCATTCTAGGATCTAGTCATGGGATAATGCTTACTTGTTCTCTGCATATTTTGAGTCTAGACACCTAATGCCCAGGTTATATGACTGAGCCTTCTCTTTCCTTATGCTAATGACCACGGGATAATTGTATAGCTTTTTCTCAAAGTTCTTCCCTACTTCTCATCAACATTTTTCCCTCATGGATCAGAGAAGAACAAGCAGGGTGGTCTTTTCTGGTGGAAATAGTCATGAGAGCAATGGCAAAATGAAATGGGGGTGTTAAGCCAGTAGGAAAAAACCCTTCAGGCAACAAGAAACTGTCTTCAAATATTTCGGGGACCAGCTTGAGAAAGAAGAGTTAGATTTAATCTGAGTAGTCAGAAAAATTAGAATTAAGATCAATGCAGATTTTATCCCAATATAAATACAATTCAGAATCTAAACTGGCTAACTATGGAATGACTAGCCTCCTGACAACTGTGCCATTGGAAGTCCCTGTGGACTACCTGGGCCCTTACATGGCAGGGTCAGCATAGGTGGGATTCATATGTTGGCCTGGATGACTTGTATAATTCCTCCAACTCTGAGATTACATACTTTTTACTATTTTTATACTTTGTTTGAAAGAGATTTAAGGCAGCTCTGTGAAAATCAGTGCAGCATCTATTCACATTTCTTCCTTTTCCTTCTGAAAGTTAAAATTGCCTATAAGGCAGGAATATATCAGCAGCTCTGCTTTTAGCAGAATGATATACCCAAAAGATATTCTAATACTTACGATTCCCTCATTACCATGTTATCATCTTACTACCGAATTTCATAATCTATTTTAGGAAATCGCCCCTTGTCCACCATCAGGCATCTGTAATCTTCTCCCATAACAACTTTAGCTCATTCTTTCCATCTTGTTCCCATCTTCTGAATTTTTTTCCCTCAGGTGTATACATATTTTTGTTTGTTAGACTATATTAGTTAATAGAGTATACTACTTGTTCCCAATTTGTTAGTTGTATTTCTTTTCATCATTTCATAACTTCTGTCCCCATTCTGCATGCAAGAGTCACATCCTACCAAGTTTCAGGATTAGTGTGACATACTGCCCACTTCTATGTGTTAAAATTTATGTTATTACACATTATACAAATATTTCAAATTTGTTTTGTTCTCTATACTCTACCCATTAGTGTGTGTATATATTAATAATATATGTATATATATATATATATTTACCAATTGGATTAGTATATGTACATATGTAAACCATACTTACTACATAAATATTGGCTGCAAAACTCTTCCGTTAATTATTCTATCTTTGCCAAACACACAGCACTCTCAAAAGAGTTTTACCTGGGCCTCACCCCAAATCCACTCTGTGCCTCCAATTTCACTTTCACATTATGTGGATCTGCTGAGCACACATTGCCTGATCTTTATGAAAGTTCCTCCATTTTGAGTCAGAAAAGTGGATTATAACTCTGTTACACAATTTTTAGAAGTTAGAAAAAAGAAAAATGTGTTGACATTGTTTTCCCAACTAGCTCCCTCATCCTAAGTTATAACCTCAAAGATGAAAATATTTCCTGAAGACTTCTAGGTCCAAAGCTTTAAAGCCCTTAGAAGCAATTTGAAACATGCTCTATAACTGTCCTTAGTTCTTGCTTCAATCAGCATTAGTAGGTTAGAGTTTATAGATTCACTGTAACAATCATCTTTTTAATTTGCTATGTTGAATCACTAGCCCATCAGCTGGTAGAGAGTTACCCATTGACTCACCAGCTCTCTTTCTCTGGGTGCACAGGAATCCTCCCTGGCTGATACCCGTGTCTCCTCCTTGGACAGGAGGTACTACACTTTTTTAAAAAAAACAAACAAAGAAACCTGTTGCCTGCAATTGATTCTGACTTGTAACGACTCTATAGGACAGGGTAGAACTGCCCCATAGGGTTCCCAAGGAGCGGCAGGTGGATTTTAACTGCCCACCCATTAGTTAGCAGCTGAACTCTTAACCACTATGCCACCAGAGCCCCACACTCTCTTTAGAAGATCCAGATTCACCTGCAGTGGGCAATGCCATTTATAGGTTTTATGGCTTTAGTGGAATCTAGTTATCCCTGATGATAGCTTCAATTCTCTGATCTTCTGATACTCCATTTCATTCAACATCAACCCCACTGAAATCTTTTTCTTCCATTTTTCATCTTGGATTATTTTTTCCGTCTTCTCTAGGAACACTTCATCCTTTCTAATAGGATAGAAGATACGTAGATACTCCTCAAACTTGTGCACATTTTTTTTTTACTAGATAGTTTTTATCTCATTCTTCCCTCTGAAAAGGTGGGGAAAAACTTGTTACCAGTCTCAGCAGAAAAGTCTTTATTTGGCTCAATGGCTTCTATTAAAGCCCCTATTGGTCTTCCTTTCTTTTTTAAATGGCGTAATCCTAATCTATTGGCTAATTTCGTGCAGGTTTTATTTTCTAAAATCTTTATGGTATTCTATGATTTCTATTAATGTTTTCTATGACTTTATTGACGACAAAATCTATTTGTTTACTCATATATGATTTGATCAGTGAAAGAGAAACTAGTATTTTCCATGTTTTTTAATGTTTTTTAATATTTTGTTTACTTGAAGTAAGATGCTATGTTTCAGGCTCCTGGTAAGCTCATTAATAATACAATTACATTTGTATATGGCCATTCATTCCATAATGCATCTTAGTAAATATTTACCAAATAGCAATATACACCAGATGTGTTTCTGAATGGTAAGGGTACACCTATGAACAAACAGGCGTCTTTGCCTAAAGAAGCTCGCAATCTGTGGACACGTAGATTTGTAATAACAACTCAGCACACTAAGTGCTATCACGTACAAAGAACATTTGGGGTCCAAAGGACCATCTTAGCTCCGTGGTGGAGGTTTGGATGGTCTTTATTACAAAAGGGTACTTTTTAGCTAAGTTTTGAAGGATCAGTAAGAAGACATGTGCAAAGGTGCAGAAACACAAAGGTGTGTAACATGCTACGGAAACTGTTAGTTGTACAGCATGAATGGAATCGAGATTGTGTGTATGTGTGTGTGTTTTCAGGAGTTAGGAAAAAATGTGTTGACGTAGCATGAAATGATATTGGGCCTCATACTGCATGCTAACGTGGTTGAATATTTTATTCTACACCGTGACTTTTTAAATTTAGAAATGTAATTAGAACGTGAAGGAGGACTTGGAAACCACGTTGGAGGAGAGAGAAAATTGTGAGAGCCTAAAGCTAAGAATCAGTACCAGGTAAAATACCAGGAGAGATGGATTCAAGTGACATTTAGGATGTGGAAAAGACCGGATATGGAAACTGATTAGATATACACATGGTGGAGAGGACAAGCTGACTCCTGCGTGTCTGGCTAGAATACTTGGGTACATGATGGTAATAATTAATACATATGAATCATGTAGGAGATGACATAATTTTGGGAGAGATGGGGAGATGATTAATTCAACTGGGGAGATAAAGAGTTTGAAGTGCCTGAAAGACATACAGTGGAGACATATTTAATAGGCAGCTGATTAGAGTCTGAAACTTTAGCAGGAGGTCATACTTGAAGATATATATTTGGAGATCATCTGGATATATGTACGTTGTAGTGAAAGTTATGGGGTTGGGTAAAGTTATTCAAGAAGAACATGAAAAGTTAGAAGGAGAAATAATCAAGAATCCAGAACCTTAAGGAATCCCATAACTTAAGAGGAAAACAGGTTTCATCTCTCTGGGTGACAGGGTAAGGATAGAATAGGCATCTTAAAGAGAGCAGGGAAGATTTAGAATGCCAATTGGAAAAGAAGCTCATGAGGGATATGTAAAAGGATTGTTGAGTGGTACTGAGAACCCATCTAAGTTTGGATAACATCCATTTTGCGTCTTATTTTATGCGATGTGCCATTCTTCATTCTGATATACAATGCTGCAGTTGCCCTTATCAACTTATATGTTTCTGACTATCATCGTTCTTGTTCGGCAAAATAATTTTAAATTCTGAGATTATCTTGCAAGGAGGAATTTCCTTTACACCTGAATTTTGGTGATCTGCAATCATAATGAGGATCATCTCTCTGCCATCATCTGAAACCTTGAGGAAAGTGTCAAAGAGCCCATGAGACAAGGATCAAACACTGCTGAAAACTGCTACCCCACCTCCAAACCCCTGCACAGATGTGGTTGCAAAATAGCAGCATCTAAGCATCTGGCTTGGCTTGGCCAACACAGCCTCAGAGTAAGCAGGCTAAAATATGTCAGTACCGGATGGCGGCTAGGACCAAGAGATGCCTGAAATGACCTGATTAGAAAGAGGAAACTGACTTATTTGTGGCCAAAATAATCAGCAGTGTAAATGAAAAAGCACTTAGGAGAAGACAAGGAGGCAGCACAGGAAGAGGAGGAAGGAGAGGAGAAGAAGTAGGGAGAAGAAGAGGAAGAGGAGAAAGAGAAGAGGAAAAATGTTGAAAAGAAAGAATCCCTGGGAGCCCAGGGAGAGTTAACCATCCCAACCCTACCCAGGACTGAAGGAGTAAGTAGAGGTTGATGCTGTCTGCTTTATGTCCACAGGGAAGAGACTGTAGGAGATCTGAACAGGATGCATAATCACCCCAGGATAAGGCTGAGTCTTATGATGATTGAGTATGTTTAAGTCCCACATACCCTCCCCAATTGCAGCTCCACACCCTTCACTCTTACTCATATCATTTGGGCAGCTTTCTGGGTAGGTGGAATAACCTATATCTTAGAGCAGGGATTAGCAAAATACATCCCACGGGCTAAATCCAGCCCACTGTGCTTTGGTAAATAAAGTTTTATTGGAGCACAGCAACAGCCATTCATTTACATATGGTCATGGTTGCTTTCACACGATAATGGCAGAATTGAGTAATAGCAACAGAGAATGTATGGCCTGCAAAGTCTAAACTATTTACACTCTGGCCCTTTACAAAAAACATTTGTCAGTCTCTTTCTTAGTATGATGATACTTTGGCTGTGTCTTAAATTCAGCTCTGCCTAAATCCATTTTCTATGGTGCAATCAGCCTATAGCACACGTGCGCACGCGCACAAATGAAACAGAATTAAATGGCAAAAAAATGCAATCTGCGTTCTGACTCTGAATTATATTTTTTAAATGTTGCATAGACTTTGTTTGGATTACCCTCTTCCTCTCCCCACCCCCCGGCTCCATCTCAGTCTTCCCTAGTGAAATCTGTCCTTTGCTTCATGTTGTCTTGTAACCATATTTCAATAGCACTTAATCAGTGATAAAACTGCTTTGATTTATTCCCAGCTGTGGATATTATTGTTGAAATCTGTGTAAGTGTTCCGACGTGTTATGATTGGAGCAATAGCATTTAAGAGTCCAGAGGCAAGTCAGAAAATTAACAACTGAGTTTTCTGACGCCTAAATTAACTGCAGAGACAGCACTGAGTACAATGAGAAAGTTCTGTAGAAACTTAGTCTGCAGTATGTAGAGTGGCAAAATGGCTCACCCAGTAAAAGTATTACATCATGAGTACAAGTTCTCATTGGTTGCACTCCCCAAAGGCAGTACCAGAATTTCATATAAAGGACAGCTGGCTGTCCTTTTCTTTTGGGATGTTTTTCTTCATACAAGGTATAGATTGTTGATGCTATAGCATCTAGCATAACACATCTATTCTGCAGCAAGTCTGAGTCCCAGTATGTGCTTTGTGTTGGGCCCTGCTGATGCATCTGCAGTAATCTTGAACAAAACAAAACAAAACTTATGATTACAAAAGCAATCTATGTTCACTGCAGAAAAATTTAAACTAGAGAAAGAATTATAAAAAGCAAAAAGGCCTATCATCCTAGCACCTAAAAATACCAGCCTTTTAGTTAGAATGATTATGTTCCCAATTTTTGAATTTCATTTCCGAAACTTTATTTCTTCTGGTAAACTTTCCTTAAATGTTGTTTTTATTTCACTGCCAGATCTCTTATATTTTTGGTTGTACTATACCTAAAAGTTGGCCATGGTATATTGTTTTGCAATTTTATTAAAAAATCTGAACGTGTGCAAATTGGAGAGAGAAGTTTTAAATACTTAACGTTAGTTGTTATTGACTGCTTTTACCCAGCTCTTTCCATCCATTGTTAGCAAATATTCCCACATATAAATCAGTGTTGTTAGAGTGTTCTTGTCATGACTGCAAGACATTTACTGGACTAGAATTATTTTTCTACATGTAGGCTCAAAATATTCCTTTTTTTGAGAGACAAATATTCTTTGATGTCCATCCACCCAAACCCACTGTTGTCGAACTCTGTAATTGTCATGACTGTTTTTTCTTTGAAATAATGATAGTGGATAATTTCCTAACGATAGCTGAAAATTGCCACACCCTTAATTTGTTTAATCTTCCTTCATCACTGGTGGGTAAATTGTCTGTTTCCCCAGTAATACTGTGAGCCTCTTGAGAGCCGAGACTGTGTTTGTCTTTAACTTCTAGATTTCCAGTACCTTGTCCAGTCCTTGGCACATAAAAAAATTAAATGCATAATAGATATTTGTAGGATAAAGGGGAAATGTCTTGCCCAAGATCATCAATTAATATAGTACCAGAACCCATGTCTCCTTACTTGCCCAGTGTGTTCTTTTATGCCTTTTATGTTATTCAGTGGAACAGAGTGGTTAAGAAAATAGGCTCTCATGTTCAAGGTCTTCTAGATACAGTAATGTTCAAATCTGAGCTTCATCTTCTTCTTAGCTGTGTGATCTTGGTGAAGTTTGTGGACCTTGCTCACTCTTAAGTGCTCAACAAATATTACTTTAGCTTTTATTTCCCCCTCTTTCTTGGTCATTTGTATTCATTGAGATAAGTTATATTATAACAGACACTTTGTGAGCTTGAAATGTTTAACAAGAATTGATAAATATTGAAAATAGGTATCTGCTGCAAAACATGAGATTCATTATTTTGGTTTCTTTTGGATCATTTCACTTTTTAACTTGTAGATTTACAGGCACTTGAATAGAGTAGTCCACATGGACCCCTTAGTTACTTTCACATATTACTTTGTCCTCATTTTAGAGAGAGAGAAATGAAGGAATAGGGAAAGAATGAAAGCCTTCTTAAGGCTACTCAGAATTATAACTAGCAAGAGACAGAAGCTCTATAACAAGGCTCTCTAACTTTTGTGCAAAATCTCTCATATTAGAATGCCTTTTTGAAGTATCCATACAAATACCACTTGCAACCACAGGCAAGCTATGGGCATCTCCCTCAGGTGCTGTGTTTCCTGAATGCTGCTAACAGCCTCTGCCTTAAACTGATAATGAGATTAAAATCTACAGTTTTAGAAAAAGAACAGTCGAGAATGTGTGGCAAAAGCCCTTTGTCTCATCGTATTAGTGTTGATGTCCTCTTATCCTGGAACATGGCTGATGCTGGAGCCAAAATCTATACTGGTTTAATTTTAAGTGGCCTTGTGAACTAGTGCATACAGACAGTGACAGAACCGAAAGGTACTTAGCATACCCAAGCTTCTGTATGTGGATGCTCAGATGGGACTGGAGGCTGTCATAACAGGCTAAACCCACGTACTTAATGTTTCTCTGAAGGAGGAGCTAAATTTTGAGGACCCTGCCAGTTGCTTTTATTGTAATCAAGGAAGCAAATGGGATTCCTTAATAAGTATAATAGGATTAGATATGGGGGGAAAAAAGCCCCAAATTTTCTAATCTAATTTGAAAGGAGATCCTCAGAAAGCCGACAAATGGCGTTTGCCTTCCTTCTGCAATCTTTTTGAAGAAACAGAATAGAGGGAGTATGTGATAAGATAAAGAAGTCAAGCTGTACAGTGCAGCCTGGCGCTCTCTTGGACCAAAGGTAGCAAGTAGCACTTGTTAAAAAAAAAAAAAAATCAAATTTGTGAAGTGTATGCATTCCTCTTCATGTTTAAGCTCCCTCTCTGCTTCTCATTATGTTCTGGTAAGCATGCTTCCTTATTGTTAAAAAAAAAAAAAAAAATTAGGTGCCCAAGAGTGACTTTCTTCCTTGCTGGAGGACTCCAAATAAATGAAATGATCACCGGTGACAGGGGCTGCGGGTTCTCTTACAGAGGCGCCTGTGCGCCTGTGGACCAGCTTCATTTTGAACGAGCCAGGCCAGCTCCCAGCTCCCACCTCCCATCTCCAAGCCCCGCCCCCCTCACTCAGGTGTGCCTGCCTCTCAGAGCTCCCGCTGCTCAATGAGGTGAAGAGTGCTTGATCTCTTCCACAGTTGTCTCAGCCAGGGGTCTGTTGTTAAGACCTGCCTGAAAGCTGGCAAAATGACATTCCCTGGTGTGATCGAGTTTTAATGTAAGATTACAACCTTAGATCAAAGTGAGGAGGACATTTGGGCAGTGGCTCTTTAGAATTTTAGAGCTAGGGCATAAAGAAGATAATTACACTATATGATTTAGAGTTGTTTCTGTGCGTGTCACTCACAAGTGAAGCTTGCCCTCTAGTTTATAAAAGGCCTTAGCTTCCTCTTCTCCCCAACATTTTGTTATTTAGTATCTAGAAGACCATTTAAGGACTGTGATTAAAGAATCCAGACCTGTTCTATAAATGGCCTTTCCTGGTAATGAAGAGATTTGCCTTTTATATAGAAAGCATACTGTGGATCTGCTCTCCATGAATTCACGAACAAAAAAGGGAGCGGGGCGGGGCGGGGGGATGAGGCCAGCAACCTGTTAGTGTCAAAGTCCTTTTGTTCTGACTGTACCAATTCAAGTTTTATAATAATTCAACCCCAGCTGGGCTTAAGTTTGCCTTTGCATTGTTGGCCTATTTTTTAAGAAGTGCTGGAATAACAAAATCATGTTCTTTACCGAGAGACCCATATGGAAATTCCTCTTCAATTTTAGAGCTGTGGAAAAGTTGAACCATCATAATGATCTGATATGTTGCCTTTCGTTACTTGAGGGGAGCTCCTTAATTCCTCAGGAGCCCTCGTGGCACTGTGGTTAAGAGATATGGCTGCCAAACAAAAGGTTGGCAGTTTGAATCCACCAGCTGCTCCTTGGAAATCTTACGGGCAGTTCTACTCTGTTGCTATGAGTCGGAATCAATTTGAGGCAGTGGGTTTGGTTTTGGGTTTTTGTAACTCCTGGGGTCTCCCTTTTTGGGCCATACTTGCCAGGAACTAAGTTCCATGCTTAGTTACATTTGTTTCCTTCAGCCTAGGTTTCTTTTTGTTTTTTTCAGGTTTCTGGAAAATGCACTCTTTTCTGTAATTGGCTAGCTTTTTACCCATGTAATAATGAGTATATAGTTCCCTGTTTTCAGTATTTACTATGTCCATGAGTATATGTTGCTCCATATTCTTTTTAGGAAATTGGTTTTTAAACTTTAAACATTTTTGCCACACAAAAAGTAGATGATGATTATTATTTTTTTAATTAGAGATTATACGAAAGGAAAAATCATCCCTAATTTTACCAATTAGGAAATAATTTGCTTTTAAGTTTTTGATCGCTTAACCTTCTGTGACTCAACCGTAAAATGGGAGTAATAAAGAAACCCTACCTATAATTCCCACCACCCACCTGTCGGTTGATTATACCATGGTGGCTTGTGTGTTGCTATGATCCTGGAAGCTATACCACCAGCATTTCAAATACCAGCAGACTCAACCAGACTAAGACAGACTAGGAAGAAAGGCCTGCCAAACTACTTCCAAAAATTAACCAGTGAAAACCTAATGGATCACAGCAAAACATTCCCCTGCTCACTTTCTTTGAACACATCATCAGAAGGAATTAATCGCTGGAGGAGGACATCATGTTTGGTGAAATAAAGGGCCAGTAAGGGTGTGTAGGAGACCCTTGGTGAGACGGATTGGCACCATAGCCTCAACAATGGACTCAAATATGCTGGTGATTGTGAGGATGACTGAGGACCCTGAAAACATTTCATTTGTTGGACATAAGGTCAGCATGAGTTGGAGTTGACTTGACAGCAGCTAACAACAACCCATAATTCAGCCTGTCAGGGTTGCTATGAGTGTAAAATGTGTTAATCCATGAACTGTGTTTAGAACAACACCAGGGATGAGATAAGTGCTTGATGATGTTTAATGGTTATTGTTGTTAGTGTTGGGTATCTTATTCCAGATTTTTTCTTAGTCATACGTCAAGTTATGTGAATTTAGTGGAATCATGGTATTTGAGAGCTGTGAGGGTCTTAGAGTTTATTTAATCTAGTTTCTCCACAGGGATATGGAAATCATCTAGGGACTTCTTTCAACCCTCCTATTCCCAGATCCTGCCCAAGGACATAATGAGTCAGAAACTCTGAGAATGGATATGTGTATTTGCATGGGGGAGGGCGGGAAATGATCTGATATGTTGCCTTGAGGAGATCCATTGAGCTACAGCCAAATTTCCTTTAGCAGGTGATGAAGGAAGTGCCTCAGAGGCTGAATGAGTGGTCTCAAGATCACACAGGTGGTCAGTTAGGGTGAGGTCAGAGCTTGGGTCTACAGACTGCACGCCGGGGCTGCTTCTACCGCACACAGGGCTGCCAGACATGTGTAATTGGTTTTAAAGAAATAAATATTTTGTAAGAATTTGTTGTTGTTGTTACCTGCCATCAGCCCGGACTCATGGCAACACCATGCACAATGGGACGAAATGCTGCCTGGTCTTGTGCCACCCCCATGGTCAGTTGCAGATCAGACCATTGTGATCTGTATGGTTTTTATTGGCTGATTTTTGGAAGTAGATTGCCAGGCCTTTCTTCCTATTCCATGTTAGTCTGGAAGCTCCCCTGAAACCTGTTCAGCATCATCGCAACATACAAGCCTCCGATCACAGATCAGTGATGGCCGTGCATGAGGTCCATCAGCTGGGAATTGAACTCATGTCTGCCACATGGAAGACGAGAATTCTACCACTGAAACCCCACTGCCCCTGTGTGAGTTTAGCAGTACACCAATCTGTTAAATATAGACAGTTGCAGCAAATAGTATTTTACGTTAAGATAATACCATAATGTTTGCTAGCAGTCAATTCAGGTTACCGAATATGCAATTGTTGAAACTAAAAACAAAAGAAACCCCAAGGTGCATTTGTTTATATTTTGTAGCATTCTTTTTTCATTAATTCAGTCTGGCCTTCACTCATCGGTCTGAACTAGTGAAATTTTACTGCATTTCAGCTCCTAAAGCCTTAGATGGTTTGGAGGGTGGGTGGAAGAAGACATTATATATGAATTTAAAGCTTTTCTATGAGTGTCTTCAAGTGAAATTCTCTGGGCCTCCTGGTGCAGACCATCTGAGAGTGGGCAGCTGCGTGTGGTGGTTTCGTATAATTCCAGAAAGTTCAATTCCTCCTGTAAAAATGTAGAAAACCATGTGCTGTAAGTTTCTCTGTGTTTAAGAAGGAAAAGTCAACTGCTTGAAGGCTGCATAAGCTAAGCCTGCCATGGGATGATCTGTAATGTTTCTAAATATTACAGGGGCAGCTAAAGCCTTGTATGACACTGACCTTGCCATTGCACTTGACTGATTCTGTAAGGATCTACATGTAGGTGTTTAGATGTTTCACTGCGTCTGCCTGACATAAACTAATGATGCAGGCTGCTAAACATGGAGATGTGATTAAACAGGATGTTAATTAGTGGCTCCTCTAAGAGTCTTGATCCTTCTTTTTAGCAGCCTTTGTTATATATGTACGGAAGTTAAAGAGACAGAAACGGCTGTTCCCTTTATTGTATCTGTTACTGGCAGTGGGGGCTCAAGAAAAAAGCATTTAAACTACCTATCGAGACATATCAGGTCCATCTCCTTGCCCTGGGGTGGGAGTTGTCCAAAACCATGTCTTTGTGGGAAGGAATAGGGCAATTTTCCTGCAGGCAGTAATCATTTGTACTATTACTTAGTTGTCATGTATTGATGATCCCATTTCAATCAAACATATCTCATTCAGAGAGCTTTTGATGGGAGGAATTTTTGGAAGGGTTTAGGAAGGTTAAATCTGTGAGACATGGCTTCCATCTGGAATGCATTAGCTACAAAGATTTATTAGTCAGAGTGCTTCTGCATAATGTTCCTTGGGAAGCGGGCCCTGCATCTAATTTCCAGTGTGATGTCTATATGAGGAGTGATCTTTGAAATATCATAGGTGACAATCAAGTTTGTTATAAAAATAGTAAATGCCCAGGATTTTCATGGCGGCTATTTTAAATCCCTCATGAGAGCTGCTAAGCAGGTAGTTGATTTGTTGACAAATGATAAAACTGCAAGAATAGCAACATGCATGAAATGTTGAAATAGGGGGTCCCTTTTTAGCAGAAAAAGACGATTAGGGAAATGATGAGCATTTAGTGTTTGCTTTTTCCATATCTTTGGGCAAGGTAGCATTAGAAAATAGTACGAATCCTACTCAACTACCTGGAGAGGTACATCCCCCTTCTGATTAAAATCATTTTTAAGAGCTAATGTTGTTGATCAATAAGCGAGACAGGGAAAGCTTTATAACATCACATACATTAGGCAGTCTTACACTGCACTGTTCTGAGCTGTAACGTGGCTGGTATAAATTAAAAGTTATAGAGATGCCAGAATTTCCAGCTCTCCTGCTCATTGTGTGGGAAAATGGCAGAGCTTGTATTTGGCTAAGACTTGACTGAGCTACTGTACTTTTAAAAGACAACGGACATAAAAGCAATAATGGAGGTAAAGTTGAGCTTAACCAAACCAAAAAACCAAAACCATTGCTGTTGAGTCAATTCAGACTCATGAAGACCTCATAGGGCAGAGTAGAACTGTCCCATAGGGTTTCTAAGGAGTGGCTAGTAGATTTGAACTGCTGACTTTTTGGTTAGCAGCCAAGCTGAGTTTGGGGTGCACAAACCAGGATCAGATAGAGGCCAGAGGCCTCCTCAGCTTCCTGCAAAGAGGTACCTCAAGCCCTGGGGAGGGACTTTCTCCTTCTTACCTGCTGTGTTAGCCTTTGCCAACATTAAGGTAACACACTGTGAGCTTATTCAGATCCATGGAAGCTATTTATACCAGCAGGAGGAAATAATAGGTTAATGTGCCATCTCTAGTTAGGTCCTATCTTCTTGAAAAAGAAGGGCAAAGGAGCAATGCCAGTGAAAGGGCTAGTCATCCAAATATTTATCTGTGAATTTAGGTCACACCACAATGCTCAGTTGTGTCATTCCCGCTCAATGTAGGAAAAAGTGTTCTGTATCCTGGATACAAGTTCAGTGCTATATTGTTCTCTAAGGATTACAAGGAAAATGCTAGAGCTCAGCAATTTTCTTTTACCCTCGTGTTGCGCTTCTGTGCTGCTGGACAATTCTGTGCCAGACGACAGAATTGCGAGTGAAGCCGTGCTAGCCACAGAATGCATGTTAGAGAATGAAAAGAGGTTTTACCACAAGACCTCAAATAGCAGGGCTTGGGTTTTTCGCCTTCTGTGTCCACTACCACATGCCTAAAAAGGGCATACCTAGAGCATTGCCTCCACTGGTGAGGAGGAGACATTACCAGGAACCCACTTACGACCAGATGCTTTTTCAGGTACGAGGCATTCGAGAACATTGATTTCTTATCTTTTTCCATCAGGTCTTAGCAGGGAATCTTGTTCCTTCTTCCCTTTCAGGCAGAGTGATACAGGGTCTCCACACACACCCATATCCCAGACATACTTTCCCCCTCCAAATGACTCTGATCCCCTCAGAGTAGCCTTGCTCTCCTCACGCAGGAGCCTGGATTGCTCTCTGGGTTTTGCCTTGAGCAGATATGTGGGACCGTGCGAGAGCTCCTTCCCCGCTGATGTCTGCCGGTGCTAAGGCAGAGCAGCACCTTGACCAATCCCCTCTACAGCCCTAGTTTATGGGAACCTTGTGTTAATCAATTTTTCACTGTATCTGGATGCCTCTGTGTATAATATGAATTAAAACCATAATGGAAACCATGACGGGTTCCCAAGAGCACTTGAGTTGAGCCATCTCTACCTTTGGCATATGACTAGGAATATTTTCAAGGGCACGGCTACTGTGGAGGTACTAATCTAAAACGTTTGAATATTACAGTCAGACCATCCCCAGCCTGCCCCCTTAGCAAAATTGCTTCAATGCTTTTGGGTGATATTTGTGTGAATTCTACTCTCCCAATTCCTCCTCCAAAATCAATAATTTGTTTTCATTCATTATTCATTTACTTTTAGGAAAATAAAGTCCTGGACTTTTTTTTTTTCACATTTACTCAAGAAAAACTCCTCCTTTGGGTTCAAGTAATATTTGATTTTTTATGTAAACTTGAATGCATGGAAATATGCTGAAGGAAATTCAAAAACATTGTGATGAGAAATAATCAGTCTTTCAAGTCAGAATCTAGGCCATTTTTGATATTTTGAATCACTTTAAATTTTTCTATTTTGATAGTAATTAGTAAATTGGCACAGATGTATTTTTCTATGTAAGTCTGAGATTAAGAGCTCCTTTTAAATCACACAGAGAAAAAAAATACTGTGAAGTTCTGTGAGCGAAGTTCTGTGAGCAAAGTTCTATGAATAAAGGTTACTTTGACTAAATCCAGCAAAAATGATTTTTTTACAGTTGAATTCTTGAGAAAGGAAACGTAACATTTACATGTTAGTCGTCATACAAGCATAGAAATTTAACAGCTTTGTAATGAGATTTAATTTTAAAAAGCAGCTGCAGTCATCCTCTCACCGCCTTATTTCAATGCAAAAGTTAAAAAAAAAAAAAAGTACCAGTCATTTTGGTCAGTTCAATGATCACCAGTAAATAAGTGGAAAAAAAAAAAGCTAATCTGGCTCTTTGATTAAATTGACTAGTTATATGATGGTTCCATATATAAGAAAGGGCTAAGAAAAATCTAAAATATTATGCAAATGTAAGGAGTTGCTATTGACTCTGTTCACCCATGGAAAGCTGCAAATTCAGCTGACTGAGTGTCAGTTGCCCTGGAGACTTCCAGTGGGGGTCACCAAGAGTGTTAACTATGTGGGCACTTAAAATCAGTGTTACCTCCAAGTCAGGGCCTGGTTGGAATCTAAGATTTCATCTATTGATCAGTCTGAAGCAAATCAGTTTGTGTGAGTCATCTGTAAAATGGGACTAATAGCTTTATCTCATAGTGTTGCTGGGAAGATGAGTGTTTTGTAAAGGTGTTTTATCAAAGTTCATTATTTTCTATTCTATTAACTTGATCCACCCACCCCACTTAAAGCAGCATATTTGATCTTGAAGGAAAATATTTTACAGCCTTCACCTTAAATGTCACGTTTCTTGACTCTTTCTTCACTGGGTCAGGCTCCTTTTTTTTTTCCCTGTAAGTACCCAAGAATCAGCTTTTCTCCACAAAAAAATGGTTCGTTATAATGGTGCATTCACTTTCTGTCATCCTTGCTAGACTATAGAACCTTTAAGGTTAGAGAGTATGTCTGCCCTAGTGCCCAGCATAGTACTTGGCATGCAGTTGTATGATGAATGAGTGAATGAATGCATGGAAATTGTGTATCAGGTGACTTGCTAGATCCTTCCTCTGGTAGGGATTTTACAGTAGCATCAAATATGTGGCCTTCCACAAAATGACTGGAAAGCCTACCACCTGCCCACTTGTACACATGCAGCCCCGTTATGAGCCTACTATTTTGTGTTTTCTTATCAGCAGCACTGGCAATTGAAATAATGATGGTTTTATAGTTGCCCTCAGGACTCCAAGTCTAAAGCGTTTCTTTGTAAAAATTACAAAAAGCTGCCCCCTGGGCAGACTTGATGCTGCTGGAATACAACCTGGGAATCTCTGGATTTTAACCCTCACACCCTCTGGTCTGGGTGTTAATTGTATACTGCACAGCCCTACAGGGCAATTCTTATTTCACAGTTCAAGGTAGGCTGGCTTTAAATTAAACCAGGGGAAAAAAAAAAGTTGATGACAGATAAAAATAAAATCAGCATGAATAGTAACTCTAAAACAAGTAATATAACTCCATGTTTCTCTAGCTCTATTTTGCACTGTGTTTTCTAAATTTGATAATTAGGCAACTCCATGCTATAAAATCAAGACTTCGGTTTTGCACCTGGGGAATGCAGTTATTCCCCTAAAAGCTGTGAATCATACCAAAAATTTATATAGTTAAACTTCCTTAGCATTCTAAACTTCTCTGCAGCATTCCTAATTTTGTATAAACTCCTGACGATTTTATCTAATATACTCATGTATATTTCCTCTGGACCCTGCTGTCTCTTACCCTCCTACCTCTAACCCTCTTTCATAATGTTGGAAACCCTGGTAGCACAGTGGTTAAGGGCTATGGCTGCTAACCAAAAGGTTGGCAGTTTGAATCTACCAGGTACTCTTTGGAAACCCACGGAGCAGTCCTACTCTGCCCAGAATTGACTCGACAGCAACAGGTTTCATGATGTTGAGTGTTTGTCTTTCAGTGAGTTACTTTTTTGTTTGTTTTGTTTTTGTCCACCAGACTGTCTATTCAGATAGTTAAAGAATATTTAAAAATCAGCAAGTATGTGAACAAACCAACCAACAACAAGCCAGATATGCAGATAAACTATAAACTGAGTTGTGATGAAGGATATGTGAGGGGAGGAGGGTGACAATATTGACCTAAAACTTTTTATAAACTATCCTCTGTGAGTTTTGCAAATGATATCATTTCCTGTTTGTTAATAACAAGGAAAATTCTGAGCTTGGTATATCAAAGACTCTCCAAGAGTAGCTTATTAGCATTATTGCCAATGAAAACTAGTGCTAATAATACTAATTAAATATTTTTTAAAACTTCTACATTTCAGACACATGAGACTATGTGGGCAGCTCCTGTCTGGAGAGGAGATGAGAGGGCAGAGGGGGGCAGAAGCCAGCCAGATGGACACGAAAATAGAGTGGAAGGAAGGAGTGTGCTGTCTCATTAGAGGGAGAGCAACTAGGAGTATATATCCACGTTTTTGTAAGAGAGACTGACTTGGCTTATAAACTTTCACTTAAAGCACAATAAAATTTTTTTAAAAACTTCTACATTTCATTCATTCACTAAAAACCTTTAATCAGGATTTTTTCTTAGTAGTGGAATCGTGAAATAATCTCAGATTGGCTTCTGGTCTCTTTCCCTACCTTCGGGAATTTCAGTGCTGATCTAGCCAAAACAGATGAATGTCTGTCTAATTTGAAATGCCTTTCAGAGCCTGGGAGATTCAACTGAGCAGCCTGTTTTGGTGTTGCACATAATGATTTCTGTCAAAATCATTCCTATTACTGTTCTGCCTATTTCTATAAAATAGCTTCACCCTAATGTTTTTAATTTTTAAAAATCTTTTCATGCTTGACATTCTACAGGATTGTTTTTGTCAGATAAGAGCCAATACCTATAGAGACAGTATGGGTCAGACATCTTAAAATATGGCCATGAAATGAGTGATGAGTAGTGAGGGGAAAACCAGGCCCCTACAGGCATTTGAGAAGATATCATGGAGGGGGTGGCATTTGGTTAGAATTTGTGTTCCCTGTGTGACTTTTACCCTTAAGCAGAACAATTGCCTTGTTTGTACTAACTGACAAAAGCAGGATCCCGTTTGAAATCAGAACTTCTGCTGAGTATCCAGTGATGAGGTTGTGGGAGTAGGGTGGTGTTCTTTAACGATCCCAGTGGTTTGTCCTCGACTACTAATCTAAAGGTTGGTAGTTTGAACCCACTCAGCAGCACTGCAGAGTAAGGGCATGTCAATCTGCTTCCATAAAGAGTGAAAAAAAAAAAAAAAAAATTGCTACCTAGTTGATTCCAACTCATAGTGATCCTATAAGACAGAGTAGAACTGCCCTATAGGGTTTCCAAGGAGTGCCTAAGAGATTCCAACTGCCAGTCTTTTGTTTAGTGGCATTAGCTCTTAACCACTGCACCACCAGGGCACCCATAAAGATTACAGCCAAGAAATTCCTAGGGAGCAGTTCTGTTCCATAACACTTGGGATCACCATGAGTCAGAATCAATTCAATGGCAGTGAGTTTAGTTTTTTGTTTTCGTGCTTTTTTTTTTATTTTAAAGAAAGATGCATACCTTAGTACAGGCTTAGACTAGAGCCCCTAATTCAAATCCCTGCTCTGCTATTTCTTCTTGGGTGCAGATGAATTGACCTATCTGATCCTCAGTTAATCATATGCAAAATGGAGGCAGTAATAGTTTCAAGTTCCTGAGGTAGCTGGGACAGCAGTGATTTCACTGGAACCCAAGTTTGTGAATGTGTCCTAATACTTTCTAAGAGAAAGGCTGCTGTGAGAACACTCTTCCTGCTCTTCAGTCACAAGTAATGGTTACTCTCACTTAGTTTATTTTACCTCTGTCCTTTTCATGGCCAGACGCTAGGTAACCTGGAAGCCATCGTTATAGGAAATTAGTTCACGTGGAGGTCCACAGCCAGGTTAGGGCACCAGGGGCAACTTCAGGAGGAGCTCATGTTTTAATCTATTGTAACAATCATAAGTATGTGCTCTGAATTTGAATCCTAGCTCCACCTACCACCAGCATTGTGGCTCTGTGCTAGTTACTTGTGTTGGTGGTAGTGCTAGGTGCCATCAAGTCGATTCTGACTCATAGAGACCCTATATGACAGAGTAGAACTGCCCCAGTGAGTTTTCTAGGCTATGATCTTTATAGGCGCAGATCATCAGGCCTTTCTCCCACAGAGCCTCTGGGTAGGTTCGGACCTCCAACCTTCAGGTTAGCAGCCAAGTGCTTAATTGTTGAGCCAGAGGGGCTCCTTGGTAGTTAGTTGCTTAGTCTCTCTGAATTTCGATTTCCTTCTATGCAAAATGGAAATAATACTATAAGCTGTTTTGTGGAGCTGGTGTCAGGGTTACATGAAGTTTTGTATGTAAAGCATTTGAGAAAATGCCTGCCTCTGAGTAGTATAAATATGTCATAAATGGCAATTGATATTATTATTCTAGTTTCAACATTTTATGAGTTCATGATTTCATCATCTTTTTGTTGTGCTGGTAGATGCAGACTGAAGAGGTTTATAAGAAATAGAGCAATGGGCACTGGCTTAGAAAAAAGAAAAAGGTACTCTACCTTAGCCCCTTTCAGGCCGATAGCTTCTAATAGGAATCAGTGGTGTCTCTATTAGTGCAAGACCATTGTGTATTAGCCAGCTCACTTTTAAAAATAGGAATCAAATTCACTGAACAAATGTAAAGTAATTCTAAGTAGCCATCTTCTAACCAGTGATATTTTCCTATGAAAACTTCTTTGGGAACAGAGATTTTATATTTGTCTCACCTTGGATCTTGCAAATGTATGTTGTGCTTTGTGTCTTTAAAGCTCTCAAACAAACATTAAATTCATTATACAATAAAGGCAATAGCTCATTTGGAATATTTACAAGAAAACCCCCATAGAAGAGTGTAATGAGAAAAATAATGAAGCAGTAATTATAATTCTCAAGCCTAATAATTTTAATAATAATTTACACTTAAACAGCTCTACACATAAGATTTCAGGGGTCTATAAATACTAAGTAAGACCCCGTATTCTCCCCAGTCCCTAAAACAATGTTGCGAACCTAACAGAATTCTGAAGCAGTCATACACCATAAAAAAAAAAAAAAAAATTAATCGCATTTTCAAATGGAGAAACTGAGGCAAATAAAATATATCTGTAGTCACATCATTCTTGGCAGTAGATTCTTGTCTCAACATCCCTGAACCCACAATCAACCCAATTAGAACTTCAAAATGGAAAATGTTGTGTTTCCATCTATGGAGGAGTTAAATGGAATAATTTGTGTTTCCGTCTATGAAGGAATTAAAGTGTATTGCAGTAACTGGTCTATGTGTTATGACCCATGGATTATATTTAGGATGATGGTATCTGTGTGAAAACAGTTGCAATCAGGATGAATGGGTATTTGCGGCATGTAGCCTGTCCTTGGTTGAAGTGCAAGGGAAGTAGCATGTGAGATTTTGGCAGGACACATCCAAAATGTAAGCCACAGCCAGAGGGTCACTGCCAGACATGGTCTGCTCCTTTTCAATAGGTGAACCAGACCCATAAAAAGCTACAGTCCCTGCTTACAGTTTGTATAAGCCTGTGGATTTGTTTTTTTGTTTTTTTTCTTATTGTGCTCATTCACACATGATATCCCCAAACAGTTAAGTAAAACCAGGGATATTATATCTGTCACACATGAGGAAACTGCAGTTACGGATTCACTTAATGCATTCATTGCTTTTTGGACTCTGGAGTCCCCTGGGTAGTGCCACAAATCTTCATGTTGGCCCCCATTTCCATATTCTGGGTGGGACTCTCTGGTGAAGCCAGCATGTGTATCTAAGGTTCATTATTATTGTTAATTTTTTATTTAATAGCTCAGATGGATTGGCCTTAACTCATGGTACTAGTAAGGGCTGCACTGGCCAAGTACATTACAGTAATCTATTGTTGAAATAACTCACTCCCAGTGATACAGTGAGTGTCAAGGCCCTGCTTTCTGAATTAATACCAAAACAGCAGTGACATAGATGAGGCAGAGCAGAGAGGGCAAAGCTACTGCTTCTCTATGAGGTTTTTTGAGATCCATCCCTCCGAATTTTTCTGAAGTCGGTTTGGATAAATCCCTTTGATTCCTGTGGTATTATTCGAAGATGAAGGTGGTTATCATTTATACCTGCAAATACTTAGTGTCTGTGGACACAGCTGCGACGGAAGTCGTGCAAAGCACACTGTCCTTCCTCACTGGTTGTGCACGTGGAAGGTCCTTTGATTTACTGTTGTGGGCTCCCTTTGGAGAGGAGCTGGGAGCTGTTCTGTGGAACACCAAGCCCAAAGCCTTCGTTCACACAATGGTCTGATCCTGGTTGGCAAGGGCCTGGGCTTGTGTGGCAGCTTCTGTCGTTGCCTGAACCTCACACCTGTGACCTGTACGGCCTGGTGCATAGAAGTTGCTCAGTGAATGTTGGCTATTATCATTATTGTTATCATCAGTTCCATTATTATCATCATTGTGGTGGTATCATTATTGTCCTTCCGTTCCCTTAGAGAAAGAGTGAATAAGAATCCTGCTATGGAGTATTTAATGTGTATATGTGTTGCCTTTAGTCACATGCTATTAAACTACCCAAACCAAAGAATCTCTTCACTTGAATGGTGAGTAATCAAACAAATTATCTTCTTACCTATCCATTTGCACTTTTATTTATGATCCAAGTGGCAGAGACTGTTTTGGATTTCTGATGTAAAGTTCACCTGCCTTATACATAGTACATGCTCAGCAAATACTGTTGAATGAATGAATAAATAAATGAAACCCTTAACTATATCAGCCCAATAAACTAAATAGTTTGGCCATGCTTAAGAAATTGTAAATGCCCACTATGTATTCTCTTCCCTGGGTGGCACCAATAGTTTGTGTTGGGGCTGCTAACCTAAAATCTAGTGATTTGCTTCCCTAAAGATTACAGCCAAAAAAAAAAAAACCCTATAGGGCAGTTCTACTCTGTAACACATGGCATTGCCTCAGGTCAGAACTGACTCAATGGCAAGAGGTTGGGTGTATTCCCGTAGAGTGAAAAAAATTATGACTACTGTCTTTAAGACTCTTACAATAATAGGTAAGAAAATCAGTAACACACATACAGGTAACTAAAAAACAAGATTATAAAGTATATTTATTCAATCAGAATGACTATTGTTATTGTTAGCTTTTGCTGAGTACCTACTATGTATCAGGTACTTTGCAAAGAACTCTACATGATTATTTGAGTAAATTCTCTCTCACACACACATACACACACAGAAAACTGTTGTTATCAGTGTCACTTTACAAAGAAATGGAAGCTTAGGAAAATTACGGAAGTTGCCCGGATCAAATAGCTTGTAAGTAAGCGGTGGAACTGTAGGAGCTTAATCCCTATGCACTAAATAAAAAATGGTCATTGTGCTATTTTTTAAAAACATATCTTTGATATTCCATTTATTTATATTTTCCCGTGCTTTAATTCTGTATGTGTAATCCTATATGTTCTGTAATTGTACTATATGACAATTAAATTTATCATTATTTCGTTTTATGTATTATTTTACCCACCTTAGATCCTTTGAGGAATGACACAGGATCAAACAGATACATAAAAGATAATAAAATGCTAAATTGTGTGGTGCCTGCAGTAAGTAAAATAACTGTTTGAAAAGGAAGTCTCAGCAGTTGAAACATGAGCTTCTCTGGAAAGATGAATCAAATCACAATAGAAAGCAAGTGGAGAGAGGAGTAGAGCAGGGGCAGCAAACCAGAGCAGAATGAATGCTATAGAGCCCTCTCTTGTGCCCTGGAGTCAGTTCTGACTCACAGCAACCCTACAGGACAGAATAGAACTGCCCGAAATGGTTCCCTAGGCTGTAATCTCTATGGGACCAGATCACCAGGTCTTTTCTCCTGCAGAGCAGCTGATGGATTCAAACCATCAACCTTTGGTTAGCAGCCAAGTGCTTAACCATTGTACCATCAGGGCTTCCTATAAAAAGAAAAAAAAAAAAAACCTATTGCTGTTGAGTCGATTCTTACTCATAGCGACCCTATGTATCAGGGGCCTCACGTCTCCTAAAATGTCATTTGAGGAAGAAAAGGCATGGATTTTAAAGCTCCGTAAGATTCTGCTTTTGAACTCAACACATACAGCGTGCCAAATATACCTTTCATTTTTTTATATGTATGTACAGAAGACCTAGTTATAATACCACATAAATTGACAAAAGAGCTAACCGTCTCTTTGGGAGAAAGTAGATGGAAAATCATCTAGTTTTAATTAGAATTGCGATCCTGCTGGTAATCATTTAAAGGTTAAACTACCGAACACTGGAGGAGAAAAGCATGTGGTTCATTTATTTGGGCTATTGTCCAACTCACTTAAGACATCGAGTTCTATCTACTTGGCTCGAAACCATTAAAGAAAAAAAATAAAATAAAATCATCTGTGTCTCCAATATTTAGCTGTTTTGTACTTAGATGGACAAAATACCTGAGTTATAACTGGAACTTTTATAACTTCAGATGTTGTGGCACCACCGAACCAGAGCCCCCAGTGCCCTTAGCATGCCACAGCAGTGATTGACTTAAAATAAGCCAGCGTGGAGCATTGCAGTGTGGTGGTAGGGCCTCAGAATCAGTAAGGAGTCTTTAGATTTAAAACTAATGATTTCCTGTGTTCAGCAAAAGTCAAAATCTCTCAAAGTTGCTGTTGTTGGCTCTGATTTCTCCCTGGAGAATAAGAGAAAGTGTGATAAACCATCATGTTGACAACGCAAATAAAAGGCTCAGCAGCAGAGACTTGAACTAGACTAGAGATGGATAATCTAAGCCTTAAACATCTTAATTATTTTAGTCTCCAATTAAGCGAAACCCCCAAATTAGAAGGGCTGCAACAATGATTGTAACAGCAGTGGACAAGCCATCTGATCAGGTCTCCTTGCCCCCCGAGAGAGAATAAGTGTGACCCATCCATGAATGTAAGTGTGGTGGTTTTCTCCGAACAGCATTTTAAACCGTGGGACGGATGATGTCAAATGCTTTTGAATGTATCTATAAACTGCTGTTGAATGTACATAAAATTTTGCCAGACTCTCTGATTTAAAGCCCTAGAGAAGGCCACCAGGCTCATATGGAAATTAGCTAAGCATAATTTATTCATGAAAGGCAGAAAAGCTGAATTAATAAATACATGAGTATGTAAACTTATAACTGCATCAAGATCTATCGAAAATATGAAAGCCAAGCTCCGTGTATTAACAGAAACCCTTGAAGTGTGGCCACTTGGTTCATTCTTGCAAACAGTTCTGTCTTCTGTTTTGAAAGCCCAAGTAGAAATAAGTCCTAAGTAAATAAGTACATTTAATTTTTGAAAGATCTACCTCTTTTTTTTTCCTCTCTCTAAAATATCTGAAACTGCCCATGGAAGCTGCTCTATGAGAATCAATCTAAGAGAATTATTTTTTTTAAATATTAATGAAGGCACTAATTCCAGAGACTCAGAAAACTGCTTCTCAGCGGGTTTAACTCATACGCTCTCTGTCTAGACCTTATTCTGGGGGCAGCTTTACAAAGTGTAGTCACAAGCACAGGATCTTCCCTTACTGTAGGCATGGTCATCATTTTTTCCCTCCATCCTTACCCACATCAGGACATAATTTGCATCAGCATCAGCTGCTCCATCAAGCATTGATTCAGCAGTGCAGCTTTTTATAAACTTGGAGTTGGAGCAAAAGATAACGCTGTCACACTATAAAAAATTCTTTAAAGGTGGTCTTGTATTGAATACATTCTGTTAGCTAAACTTTTCATTTTGGTTGAATTTTTGGCCTCCTGGCCACACTTAAGACCCAACTGGAATTTGTAGGGTATTTTGTGTGGTATTTTCATTGCTGGAGATTTCCTTTTCCTAATTAAAAGTATTTTCTGAAAGTCTGTTTTGGAAAGCTTCAAGCCGTTTACAACTTTGCTCTTATTCAAGGGACAAAACAGACAGATGTACAACCCTTTTACAATTAGTC
Organism: Loxodonta africana; assembly: GCF_030014295.1. Classification (NCBI taxonomy): domain Eukaryota; kingdom Metazoa; phylum Chordata; class Mammalia; order Proboscidea; family Elephantidae; genus Loxodonta; species Loxodonta africana. The sequence goes on from NC_087351.1 coordinate 45,451,762, forward strand.
TTCACCTAGAATTATAATGCAGACAGGATAAAAGTGAAACAATGAATGTTTTTCTATCCACAGCCATGATCAATAGAGAGGAAGCTTTTTAAAAAAAAAAAAAAAAAGTAGTTTTGTAACTTTGTGCTAGTCACAAAGTACTTTATAAATAGTAACTCCTTTAATTCACCTACCAACCCTCCAACCCTACGAGGTAGGTACAATTATATCCCTTTTACAGATGAAAAAATTGAGGTGTGTAATTCACTCAGGATCCCACAACTAGTGTGGACATGCTGGAAGTCAGTCCTAACTTTGTGGATAGATATTTAAAACAAATACCCAGACTCCATGGCCTTCTGATCTAAGTCTGTAAAATGTGTTAATGGGGTCTAGTTGTTCTGGATACGGAACAAAAAAAAAAATTTTTTCTTTATTCTTATTCTTTACACATATCCCTCCAGTTATCTAGGCTGAGAATCTATGAGAAAGTCTGTTCTAAATGCTTGGTGCAGTGTTTTCGTTCTTGCTCTTCAACACTCTCACTAAGTGACTGTTGCCTGGTGAACAGGCTTTAAACTTGTAGCTGACCTTTGGAAATACATATGTGACAGTAGGAGGTATGCGTTCTGATTATCTTTTCCTGCATAAAAAACCACCCCAAATCTTAGTGGCTTAAAACAGTGAATGCCATTTCTTTTGCTCATGAATCTGCAATACAGGCAGTATTTGATGGAGATAACTTGTCTTGATTCAGTTGGGGCAGCTCAGAGGCTTAGGCCAGGAGCCTCTCACTCATGTGTGGTGGTTGATGCTGCCTATTAGCTAAGATTTCAGCTAGGATTTTGAATGGAACACCTAAACCAGGTCTTCCCATGGTTTTTCTGTGTGACTTCATGGCTTTTCTACAGCATGGTGGCTAAGTTCCCAGTTCAGGGTCCCGAGAGAAAGGGAGTCAAGTGGAATAACCTACCTTAGAAGTATATAGTGTCACTCCCACCATACTCTTTTGGTTGAGGCTGTCACAAGGTCAAGAAGAAGGAGCATCGACCCCACCTCTTGACAGAGAAGTATCAACGTCATTTTGTAAGAAGAGCAGTGGGATAGAAACATTGATATCTTTGGAAAATAAAATCTGTCATAATTTATAGTTTATTAAGCATTTAGGACTGTCTACAGGAAAGAACTATTTTGCTTGAACAAATCCCCTTGCTAGAAGAATTGGAGCCTTATTGAACCATAAGCTTAACTGAAATAACTGTTGAAAGAATCAAGTTTTGCCAAGAAAGCAACCCTCATACCCAGTAGATATACCCAAGAAACAGGAAAAAAAAAAAAAGCCTTCCAAAGTTAATTCTAGAATGTGCCTACTTCATAGAAAAATCTTTAGAGGTAGAAATTCCCCAAACATACGTAAGGTGGTTCATTTAGGCTGATCGCATCTTTAACAAGTTGCCAAGAGAATCTTATACCAGATGTTAACATTCTAGTTTCCATCAAAAAGCAATGTTGGATTTTTTTTTTCTTCATTATTTAATATAAGTACAATGGAAAGTGAACTTTTTTAAGAAGTTTCTTCCCTGTGGACTCTTAAGTATGTTAAAGTTAGCCAGACATACTTTAAGAAAGATGGCAACCATTTTAGAGACATTCTATTTATTGAGTACCGAGACTGAGTATGAGATAGATGCACTCCATCCTTGAGAAATTTATACATTAAGGCAGGATTTAAGGAACATATGAAAAAACAGAACATTGCTCTCTTCAGGTAAGGAAATACTAACAGTCTACCACATGCCTTTGAGCAGTTTCTCTGGTTATGTGATAAATTTGCACTTAGCCAATTATACACTCTTCTCCAGTCTCTTTCACAACAAAAGTACTGTGCATATGAGACAGCTGCTGGGGTTAATAACAAACCATACACTTGTATACTGCTTTATGAATTCCAAAATGCTTCACATCCATTATCACATTTGATGCTCAAAGCAAATCTGTAAGCTTGATGGAATCGTTGTTATCTCCGTTTTTCAGATGGGGACCTGAGAGGCAAGTTAGAAGAGCTGGAGGAACTGGGACAATAATCCCAGCAGTACTTCTTGTCTACCTCTCTTTTTGCCAATCGTGTGATTTTATTATACCAAACAACTTGACTCAGGCATAAGGTGAATACAAGATATCCCTTGTTTTAGGCCACAGCAAGCAGAAAACACCCAACTGTACTTATAATGGAACCCCTGGTGACATAGTGGTTAAGTGCTATGGTTGCTAACCAACGGGTTGGCAGTTCGAATCCGCCAGGCACTCCTTGGAAACTCTAGGAAGCAGTTCTACTCTGTCCTATAGGGTCGCTATGAGTCGCAATCAACTCGATGGCACTGGATTTGGTTTTTGGTACTTATGGCAAAGGACGTAATGGATGGACGGAATCAGTGTGGTACAGAGGAGTAAGCATTGGAATCAGTTAGGAGACATGGATTCTTGTTCCGGCTCTGCTCCTCATTGTCACTCCTTGATGTACAACATGAAGCAATAGTCTAGATAAGATTACTTTCAACTCTAAATGCCTATGGCATTGTGTTACATAAATGAAAAAGCAGAGTAATTGATACTGACATTCTTAAAAGAAATGAAGTAGGTAGATAGGAATGGAGTCATAAAATGTTGGTTTTTTTTTTTCCCTAATAGAGTTAAAAAGGGGGAAATTACACGTAGGAAGTTTGAGTAAGGTTGTAAGACAGAAATGTGGGAGGAGGAAATTTAGAGAGAGCTGTTCATTCACTCAACAAATATTTATTGAGGACCTACTATGTTTCAGCCACAGAAGGGCATGAAAAAAATTCTGCCCTCATGAAGCTTACATTCTAGTGGGAGGAAAGACTCAACAAACAAATAAGAGGAAAGAAGTTCTGGGGCTGGTGGTGATCAGGGTAGGTCTCCTTGATAAGGTGACATTTGAACAAAGACCTGATGAAGGAAGGGAGCCAGCAATGCAGATAACTGGGAGAAGAGATGTTCAGGCAGAGGACTGTGGCTGGAGAGGACCGAGCTAGAGCAGGAGATGACATCAGAGTGACTCAGACTTGTGCATAATATTTAGAGCTTTGGAGACTTTTATAAAGAATTTTATTTTTATTGTGAGTGAGCAGGTAACTACTGGGGGGCTTTGAGCTGAGGCGTGACGTGATCTGACTCGGATTTTATGAGAATACTTGTAACGTGAATTATACCTCAACAAAGCTGTTAATTAATTAAAAAAGAATACCTCTAACTGGCACTTTGCTAATAAGACTGTTGGGAATAGGTGGGAAGCCTAGGAAGCTATTGTAATCTTCTAGGCTAGGGATGGTGGTTACCAGGTTGGAGTGGTGGCAATGGAGGTGGTGAGAAATGATCAGAGTCTAGATAAATGAAAATCAAGTCCATAGGATTTGCTTACTGGCCACAAGAGTGATGCCACAATTATGCAACTAGATGGATGGAGTTACCTTTAACTCAGAGAGAAGAACCTATGAAAAAAGCAGATTTGGCTTCTGTGTGTGTGTGTGCGTGTGTGGCCGGGGAGGGGGGAGGAAAAATGAATTAGAAGTCAAAGAATATGTGCAGCGGCAAAAAAGATGAAGGCATTTATTATTAATATGATTATATTATTTTACTTTCCAAGAGGATTTGAAAAGTCTTATAATAAACATACCAATAGAATAAAGATGGAAAACATTATAAAGAGCAAAAGGCATCAACCAGGTAAAGGAGTGGTGGCTCTAAAGCTGACGTTCCCTGCAGGGGACAATAAGTGTGTTTGCTTCATCTTTGTGGAGTATCTGTGGCCAAGAATAAAAATATGAGGGTGAGCCGGACGTAAAGAGTCTTACAACTCACTGAGAGGAATTTTCCAGAGACCTATAGGTTCCTGACAGGCTTGTAGGTATTTGAGAATGTCATTTTTCCCTATGAGGGGTGAAAAGCACAGGAATGGGGAAACTGAACCCTGGGAGTACCAGCAGGATGCTTAGAAGATCCAGGTGTGAGGAGGGCTGGTCTAGCTTACTGCATTGGCAAGGGGGACTGGAAGGCTGGTTGATGGAAACTGGAAAATTGGGAAAGGGTGATGTTTTTCTATCAGGATCATCCCTGGAGCACTTTACACACTCTTAGTACACTTAAAAACCATCACCAAGTGAAAACCCCAGCACCAAACCAATTGCCGTTGGGTTGATTCAGACTCATAGCGACCCTAGAGGAGAAAGTAGAACTGGCCCATAGGGTTTCCAAGCAGCAGCTGATGGATGCAAACTGCCGACCTTTTGGTTAGCAGCCAAAAGCTTAACCACCACACCACCAGGGCCCCATCACCAAGTGAAGGAGGAGTTTTTATTGTTCCCATTTTATAGATGAAAAAACTGATCCTCAGAGAGATTAAATAGCTTACTGAAGGCAGGGTAATAGTTGAACTCAGGCCTGACTGATTCCAAAGCTAATATACAGCCCCACTCAGCCTTAAAAGATAGTTTTTTCTTTTTTTGCAGAGCAGTATAAATGGAAAGATCAGTTTAGCACATATTGAGTCGTCAACATAGAAGTTTTTGATCTAATATGTTAAGCTCTGAATAAGTGAAAAGAAGAAGAGAGAAGGCTTCAGATTGAAATTTGGAGAATATTCAGTTAATCGATGTTGAAAATCGCCGAAGTTTTAGGATTAATAATATGGACTATACAAAAGACTCTGCCCTAATTTGAATACTCGACATGCTTTTTGATACAGTGAATAATGCACCCTAAAAAAGCATTAGAATTTTTTAAAAATTGATGCATTATTCTTTGCAGGCTTTCAGTGGTCCAGGGATTACAGGTCTGAACGTGTCAGTTTAACTCTGTGAACTTCTGTTGAGTGCTCACTGTAAGCAAAACATAAATGATGTTACATTTTTAACCTGCTTTAACTTCCCATGTGTCTGAAACTTCAGTTGGGTTAGGAAGAACTAAGACCCAAAAGATACTTAATTTTCTATACAAACCTTTGAGCAGATGCTAGTTCAAGAAATATCCACAGTCGTTAGGTGCCTCTGATTTTCATCAGATCATTCCTGTCTGTTTTGTAGAGGAATTCTTTCTTTAAAGAAAGTATTCTCAGTTCTGCTTGGGACTGTTTGGGTTAACGCTAAATTGAACTGGCAGGAGAAATGCAGTGGGTCTTTGTGAAGGGAGAGAAAATAACGCACCTCCCACTGAGAGGGAAGCAATTTCTCATTGTGTCACTTCGCCCTGGCATTCAGCCACCAGAGGGGGCATGGACCAGAGTGAAATAAATTCTACCAGCTGCCTAGCTGGCTTCTTTGCCCTCCAGAGAAGGACCACAGCCATCCTCACTTTGAGGTAGCAGTAGAGCTTCACTTCGCATTTGATGAGCAACTAAGTGGCTTCCGTGGTTATATTTTCCCCATGAAGCCTAAGCTATGCCTCAAAGACTTTCAAAAAGGTGCAGAAGTTTGTACTCTTAAAATTGACTTGAAACCTTGGTAGGGGTTTTCCTTAGCACCATGTTCCTTTCTGGTATGTCCCTGATTTTTATCCAAATATAGTTATGGGCTTTTAGAAAGAAAAATCAGATGGTCAAGATTGACCATTCAACATAAAGTTTGTACGTTGCATAAAAATGTGTTTTTGACACAGTAAAATACATTCCCTTTATGCTCATTGTAATTCACTTTATAGTGACTTGCTTAATAGCATAACATATATCATTTATACTCCTATCCTTCATGCTTTTAAACCGTAATATCCTTTCCTCAATGACTACTTGTCAATTTCACTGATCTAGATTTGATTTCATAAATTAACTAGGCCAATTAAGTAGAGAGTTATCATTAGAATAAGAAGTGGAAGCAAATAAATATTAATCTTCCATCTCTGAATGTCTGTATTCCAACACATCTTTGATCATACTTGAACACTACTTAATGAAAAAATATACACCCCCCCCCGTTGTCAATTTAGTATATCCCAATTTAAACATTTATGATCATTTTTTCATTCATTTGCTCACTCTGAATCCATCTTTCTTTTGGGCAGTTATGTCTCTATCTCATCAGTATAAAATGTGAGGAATAAGCAAATACTGGAACTTCATTATTTAAGGATTCTGATCTTGACAGTTTGCTTGGCTTTTCCACCTGGCCCTTTTGCCTGTGGGCCATTTATTTCAGAGGCATGAGCACCATGTCGTCATATACGTAATAGAACAGTTTGGTTGCTATGCATTTCTTCCTGTTGCGTTAGCCGTTTTGACCCCTCTGGAGGAGAAGGGGCTGGATTTTTGTCCAACAGACTTTTGGAAACCTTCCGAAGATAAAATTCTTGACGGAGAGCAACGTTAAAACACGGCCTATTTTCAGAGAGTGTCTCTTTCTAAAAACTTACTGTCAGGGATTTCTTCTTTACCTCTCACTTGTGATTCTTTTTACAATATTAATATGAATCTTGCCTTGTTGTCTTGAGCGATGGAAAAGAGTGTCAACAACCTTTTTTTTATGCAGTGAAACTTGTGAAAGCAGGAGCTCAACTCGACTGCCTTGCTTTTCCAGGTCTGGAAAGCTTCCCACCGTTGTCAGGGTGTAGTCTTACCAGTTTTCTATGGCTCATTGTAGTGGAAAATATTTGAGTTTTCCTTTTCTGACAGGTTTCTGCCGTACACAGGTTCTGGCTTTCACAGGTTGTACTGTAAAAACATTTCATATACATGAAGATAATTACAAAAGCAACCTTCTGTTTTTTGTTTCCCTGTGGATTTAATAACTTCAGCTTTTTAATCTTTTTTTTCCTACATCTATTCACAACCTTTCCTCTTTATGGTGGTGGGGAGGGGATCCTTTTCTTGGAATCCTTCCAATTTCTCTGTCTTAAATTATAGAAAATTAGATTGCTGTGGTAAAGACGAGGAACCCTGGTGGTACAGTGGTTAAAGCGCTTGGCTGTTAACCAAGAAGTTCGCATTTGAACCCACCAGAGACTCCACAGGAGAAAGATGTGGCAGTCCGCTTCTGTAAAGATTACAGCCTTGGAAACTGTACGAGGCAGTTCTAGTATGTCCTGTAGAGTTGCTATGAGTCAGAATCAACTTGACAGCAATAAGTGGTAACGACTTATCTTCCCATATGAAAACATCCCAGAAGAGGATATAATACAGGGATCTATGGGAAAAGTCAACTTGGGAGTCCTGTGTTTCCATGTTAACTATGCTCTAGCTGCTCATCCAGATCTCTGAATGAAGGTTACGTAATTATGCGCCACACAGTCTCTCCTCTGTCTCTCACACACACAGACACTCACACACACACTCTCTCACACTCACACACACTCTCCCTCATACTCACGCACCCACACTCACATACACTTACACACTCACACACACACAAACTCCCTCTCACACACACAGACTCACTCTCACACACACAGACTCACTCTCACACACACAAACTCACTCCCACACACTCACACTTTCACACACATGCACACATGCACTCACGCTCTCACATGCTATCACAATACTCTTACACACTCACCACTCAGACTCTCAGTCTCACACACATGCTCTTACACACCCTCTCACAACTCATACACTCTCACACTCACACACACACTCACTTTCACACACGTTCTTTCACATGCTCTTTCTCACACATGCTCTCATGCACCCTCTCACACTCATACACACTGTCTCACACTCACACTCTACACATTCTCATACACTCACACACACACTCTCACACACATGCTCACACACATGCTGTCTCACACACACATACACACATGCTATCTCACACACTCTGACACACACACATACTCAACTCACATGCACACACTCATACACACATTCACACTTATGCACTCATGCACATTTATACTCTCAACTTACTCATACACACACTCACACTTTCTCACACTCACAAGTCACTCTTACACACCACACACTCACTGGCATACACATGCTCACAAACACACTCATACTGTCATGCTTTCACACACTCTCATAAACACTCACACTCTCTCTCTTACTCATTTATTCACAGTCATGTAAATAGCTTATGGAACAGTTTGGGGAGGGAAGAACTGGACTTGCATTTCCCTGCTTGTTCTGATTAAACAATTTGCATCTAGAGGCCGGTCAAATCAGAGCTTCTGCCTCTCTCCAAGTTCACTTACCCCTTGCAGCCCTTCAAGCCTCAGTAGTTTTACCATAGAAATAAATTTACATGGAGAATTTTAAACGAGTCTTTGCCATTGGATATCCTTTGAAATAGTTAGCTTTGCTTCACTATTTTTTGTAACTTGCCAAAATCACAAATAAAAGAGTCTGTGTCCTCTAGTGCTTCTTCTCTGGTCATTATCTTGGAAAATATGCAGAGTCTGGTCCAAGTAGAGTGCTCCCCAAACCTTGCTGTTACTTTGAGAATAGTTTTAATGAGGCTTGCAGCTGAGCCAAACTCTCCTGTTGTGTTATTATTTGGGCATGTGGAAACCCTAGTGATTGATCTGTGTGGGGGGACTGGCAACACTTGCATGCCCTCTGGGTAGAGCAGAGCCTCCAGCAGGAAAAATTAGGGAAAGAGAAAAAAAGGAGAGGAAATGTTTATCACTCATCTCCTAACATTTTATGGCGGTGTTACCGTGAACTGGGAGATGGATGTGTATATTCATGTATTTTGCACCACTTTAAGCACTAATAACATTAAATCAACCTTAATACTTCATGCCAAATGTGCTCTAAAACAGGGAATAATGGGGATTTTTGTTGACTTTAGTGAAGCATCAAAAGTTATACTGGAAACACATAAAATGCTACAATGCAGAGGTCACAATTATGCTAATATCATGATAATATAAAATATTAAGTCACCAAAATGACAGGATTTACAACCAACTATCCTCAATCCCCAGAAACCTTAGAGAGAAGCTCATGGTACACACAACAGCCTGTCCTCCCAAGGAGTCTGATGACACATTTAAATATGTATATGATTAAAGCTCTGCCAGTCTCCCAGCCTGAGAGATGGATAAAGTAAAACTTGATTCATATCATACCTGGGAGTTTATTGTGTTGGGTTCAGTTTGGTTTTGAAGAATGCTACCGGGTCTGATGAATTTTGTGTGTTTAGCAAGTTGCTTTTGGGAAAAGTGGGGACTGCTATTAATGGTCTTGAATAGCCCTGTAATCTCATAACTAAGACTTTCTAACAACAATGTAAAATAGTCAAATAGTTGGAAATGGAATACGGCAAATGAAAATTGTCTCTCCTTTTCTTAGGTCACAGTCACTTTATCAGTGTCACAGTTATCAGGAAAGTTAGAAACATTATGGCTGTGCCACTTTCCTAATTATTGTCAATTTTAGCCAATAATGCTGACTTTTATTTAACTTAACCCATGTTATCATGGCAATAAAAGGCAAAAGAAAATAGACATGCAGTTAAAATGCAACCTAATTATTAACCAGTGTTCTTTAATATTTCTTTGTGCTAGCTAATTTTGTAATGCCAACTAAGGTCAGCAAATACATGCTGACAAGGGGTAGGTCTTTCCTTGTCAATGCTAAATGCATGTAGCCCATTCAGAGTAGAACTGCCCCCATAGGATTTCCAGGAAGCAACTGGTAGATTCGAACTGCCAACCCTTTGATTAGCAGCTGTGCTCTTAACCACTGCACCACCAGGGCTCCTAGTAGGTTGCCTGCATTTATGCTAGTAATTAATATGTGGTTGTTTCAATGGCCCTTCCAGACTAAGACTAGGAAGAAAGGCCTGGTAATCTTCCTAATATCATTCAGTGAAAACCCTATGGATCACAACAGTCTGATCTGCACCCAATCATGGAGATGGCGCAGTACTGGGCATTGTTTTGTTCTTTTGTGCATGGGGACACCATGAGTTGGAGTTGGAATCTATAGCAACTACCACCAGGAGCAATATATACTGATGGTACCATGACCACTAATTAGTTGCAGCAGAGTATAGACTAGCTTTACCCCCAAACTGCAAGGCTACCAGCAGGAATAGAAAGCCATGCTCACCTAAATGCTTACCTAGGTCACCCTTTTACCTGCCTGTTATTCTGTCATATCATTAATGGTAATGTTCTTGATAACAAAATAAAACAAGTTGCCTCCTAAGGAAATCCTATCACTGTGCTGTTAAGAAGAGCTCGAAAGCCATGTTTGTAAAGTGCAGCTTGCTATCCCTAGAGGTTACAGCAAAGTTCTTACAGGAGTTGGCAGCATCAAAAGAACACTGAACTCTGCAGGCACTGTTCCTCTGTCAGTCCTTCCATCTTAGCAAGAGCCAATCAATATTTCTTGATCTCCAATTGTGTGCAAAACTCTGCTTGTGCTTAACGCTTCTGGCAATCGCCTTCTTTGCCAACTCCCTCTTTCTGGGACAAAAAAAAGGAATGTGTTCTTCCTTTTAACAGCATAGAAGCTGTTGAACACATTTATTTTTCTTTAGTTCATGAAGGACTGGTTGGGGTTTAGGCACTTCTACAACTCCTCACATGACTTAGAGGATAAAAGAAGTATGAGAAAGACATTTCCAACATTAATGAAATTATGTATTTGTTTCTAAATAAATGGGATTGCTTTCTCTTTTTTCTCAGGAGGCTTGAGTTGGCTCTCTTCCCAATGCAACCTTTTGGATAATAAATTTCTTTTGAAAAGAAGCACGAAGCCCTTTTGATGTTATAAATAGAATATGTAGTAGAAAGGAAAGGATCATATAATTGCAGCACAAAGCCTGAGAGATGTCTGTGGGATAAACTGGGTCTTATTCTTTCCTCAACAGTTAGTAACATATTATGAGTTTATTTTAGGAAGACTATATTTTAATAAGTGTTTTAATAAGCATGGGAAGTTTTTCTACCTACCTATTTGCCTCTAATACAGAAGGAGTGATTCACTGTGTACAGATACACATCTATACATACTATTCAACAAGGAATTCACGGTGGATTCGGTGATGTCCTGGTGTCAGGGGCCTTTATGCAATCTTCCATAAGGCAAATTACAATCTGGGATTAGTTCTGAAAAGGCAAAAGACTTAACTGCTCCATGAAATTCCTCAAGAAAAGAACTCTTGGAGTCAGTCTGTCCTTACTTCCAAAGAAGTTTAATCTTTCTCTGCCTCTCTCTTTTTTTCTCTCTCTGTCTCTCTCACTTCCCTAACCTACTCTGCTGCCGTCGAGTTGATTTTGACTCATAGCGACCCTGTAGGACAGAGCAGAACTGCCCCATAGAGTTCCCAGGGAGTGCCTGGTGGATTTGAACCGCCGACCTCTTGGTTAGCAGCTGTATCACTTAACCAGTACGCCACCAGGGTTTCCCTTACTTCCTAATGCACATCTAAATTCATACCTTAAAAATCTTACTTCTCAGGATGGCCCGTTGTCTTTCCCACCATGAACCTCTTTTCCCCCAGCCCATGCTCTATTCTGGGCAGGGATTTTCAAACTCTGAAGACATAAACCTCACTTTGTCAGTGTGTCAGTGAGGCCCAGCACATCAGTAAATGTCACAGAAGTGTCAGGCCTTTACATCATAACTGTAGTTCATTTCCCTGCATTGACAGTGATGCTTATACCGGTTAAGGATTAGAATGGGCATATTTCCAGATTTTAATTACATCAGGCGTAAGGACCAGGAACAGCACTGTGGGGGGAGGGGCGAGAAGGGGAAGAGGGAGACAGAGGAGGGAGAGTAATGCTGAGTTTGGCCATCTAGAGCTTCATGTGTCCCGTTTATCAAGAGATAATAGGATTAACCTAAGCTATGGGACTTCCCTGGCTAATGCTGCCTTCAGCAGGGGTCTAATAAGGATGGATATAATTGGGTAAATGGCAAATAAGAATGAAAAAGTACAGAGTATAAGCACTATGGTTAGGAATAAATAATGACAAATTGGATTTTGTCCAATCTCTGCAGACTTGGTTAAAATCTGGCATCCCACACTGAATTACAAGGGGTAACATCTATCTTTCTTCTTCCTAACTTGTCTCCGTTCATTGCAAATGTCAGAAAGTATCCTCTCAAGTTTAACTGGAGTCTATCAGTGCTGCTCATTTGAAATCAAGCAAGAACTGCTAGGGAACATTCCAATAGGGTTAAAGAAACAGAGTAAATTAAGTGCCTAAAAACAAATGTGACACAAATTAGAGTTTGTTTCTTTTGACCCTTATCCATTGACAGAATTTATCCCGTTAACAGCTGGAAATTTATTTTCACTTTTCTTCACCTCTCTAAGAGGAAAGCAAACATATAACATAGCCCCAAAGGAGTAATTAATTGGATCATTTACTGACATGGATTTGAATAGTTTATTTAAATACATTTTGTTATTTATTTATTTTACAATATTATGCAAGAGGTTGAAACTCCTGTTCTAATTTGCACTTAGCAAGGATCTCTGAAAAAATATCACAGTGAAGGAAATAAACAAAAGAACCGGTGATCAAAGGGCCACATTCAGAAATGCATAAAAGAATTTCGCCAGGATGAGTATTTCAGTGATAAAGAATAAGGGGTGAGGTGGAGAGGGGGACGAGACTAGCTTCCTGTTTGTTTGTTGTTTTTAAGTATGCCATGGTTTTTTTTTTTTATGGGCATATTAAAAAATAATAATAATGAGTTCATTGATAAGATGCTACATAAAAAAGGTATGAAAAGAAATTTTTAAAGGAAAGGATGCCATTGTAGGTAAGAAAGGTATAATGAATATGCAGATTATCACAACAAAATGAAGACTGCTTTTGCAAATAGACAGTGGGAAATTCGTGAACATAGAAGCAAGTTAAAAAAAAAAAATAGATCACTCTGCAGTCTCACAAATCATAAAGTGAAGCTTTAAATTCTTCCCAGAAAATAAAAGGCTCTTCAAGTGTATTTTCAAAAGCTAAGTAGGAAATTAGTTCACCAAAGATGATTATTAAGTCTATTCTCAAATTTAAGTAGTTTTAATCTTTTTTTGAAAAAAAAATTTTTTTTTTAGTTGCTTGGATCGATGTTCATATTCAATTCCTTTAGATAACTAAATGGCCCTTGTAAAGCCTTGGGTGTGTCATTTTAAGTGATTTCACTCAGTGGGCTTTTTAGAGACATCTCTGCCTAAACAGCTGTATACATCCCTCAGCTTTATTCCTTCCAGTCTGTGAAGTTATAATCCTTTGGTCACTGTAACTGTCACAGAAGAATTTCTCCCCAGTGCTGTTATCCCCATCGAGAGTTTAAAGAGAAGAGCAGTTAAAGAACTGTGAAGGTAGTAAAATGGCATTTCACAAAGGGAGTTGATAATAGATACCACTCTGGAGCCCTTAACAAAAGAGAGCTGAAGAGCAGAGTCCACTCCACCTAACCCTCACCTCAAAGCCTCCCAGGCCTCTATTCCCTACCTCAGAGTTACTCTTTCTGGGTATTTGTGATCTTCCCCTGCCCCTTATTCTCCCCAATCCCTCATGCCTGCTTCTCACTGCCTCCCTCTGTCAGGTGGGAATTTACACAGACTCTTTCTACATTTTTCTCCCCACATTTTTTTTGTGTGTGTGTGCATGCTTTAAGTGAATGTTTATAAATCAAGTCAGTCTCTCATACAAAAGTTATATACACCTTGCTTTGTACTCCTAGTTGCTCTCCCCCTAATAAGACAGCACGCTCCTTCTCTCCACCCTGTATTCCCCATGTCCATTCAGCCAGCTCCTGTCCCCCTCGCCTTCTCATCTCACCTCCAGACAGGAACTGTCCACATAGTCTCATGTGTCTATCTAAGCCAAGAAACTCACTTCTCACCAGTATCATTTTCTGTCTTATAGTCCAGTCCAATCCCTGTCTGAAGAGTTGGCTTTGGGAATGGTTCCAGTCTTGGCCTAACAGAAGGTCCAGGGACCATGACCTCCAGGGTCCCTCTAGTCTCAGTCAGACCATTAAGTCTGGCCTTTTTACTAGAATTGGAGGTCTGCATCCTACTGCTCTTCTGCTCCTTCAGGCATTCTCTTTTGTTTTCCCTGTCAGGGCAGTCATCGGTTGTAGCTGGGCACCATCTAGTTCTTCTGGTCTCAGGCCGAGGTGCTCTGTGATTTACGTGACCCTTTCTGTCCCTTGGACTCATAATTACCTTGTGTCTTTGGTGTTCTTCATTCTCCTTTGCTCCAAGTGGGTTGAGACCTATTGATTCATCTTAGATGGCCGCTTGCTAGTGTTTAAGACCCCAGACACCACTCTCCAAAGTGGGACGCAAAATGTTTTCTTAATAATTTTTGTTATGCCAATTGACCTAGATGTCCTCAGAAATCATGGTCCCCAAACCCCGCCCCTGCTACACTGGCCTTCGAAGCATCCGGTTTATTCAGGAAACTTCTTTGCTTTTGGTTTAGTCCAGTTGAGTGGACCTCTCCTGTATTGTGTGTTGTCTTTCTCTTCACCTAAAATAGTTCTTATCTACTATCTAATTAGTGAATACCCGTCTCCCTCTCCACTGTCATAACCATCAAAGGATATTTTCTTCTCTGTTTAAACTATTTCTCGAGTTCTTATAATAGTGGTCTCATACAATATTTGTCCTTTTGCAGCTGACTAATTTCACTCAGCATAAAGCCTTCCGGATTCCTCCATGTTATGAAATGTTTCACGGATTCATCATTTTTCTTTATCTATGTGTAGTATTCCATTGTGTGAGTATACCATAATTTATTTATCCATTCATCTGTTGATGGGCACCTTGGTTGCTTCCATGTTTTTGCTGTTGTAAACAGTGCTTCAATGAACATGGGTGTGCATATGTCTGTTTGTGTAAAGGCTCTTATTTCTCTAGGATATATTCCAAGGAGTGGGATTACTGGATAGTATGGTAGTTCTATTTCTAGTTTTTTAAGGATGTTCCAAATCGATTTCCAAGGTGGTTGTACCAATTGACATTCCCGCCAGCGGTGTGTAAGTGTTCCAGTCTCTCCACAACCTCTCCGACATTTGTTATTTTGTGTTTTTTGGGTTAATCCCAGCCTTGTTAGAGTGTTCCTCCCCACTTTTTCTCAGTCATCTTCCTTCACTCCTTTTTCTGTTTCTCTTTCACTCAGCTGGGACTAAAAAATTAGTTTTATATTAGTTGAAGTATTGAACATTTCAGTTAAAAAAAATTAAAATATGCCAATTAGACAAATAAATTACAAGCATTTATCTTCAAGGTACAAAACATTTTTAAAGAAGGTGGTCAAACATTTCTTATTTTTTAAGAAAATATAAAATGCTAGACTGAAATATTTGTTTTGTGGTCTGGTTGTGGCAGGGAAAGGAAGACCTGAGGCAGAGAGATCTGGCCCTGGTGTGTCTGTTGACCACGTAGTCTTCCATTTATGTTTAAACAACAAAAAGTTGGTGGATGAATAACCAGTTTAGGGTAAGATAGAATATTCAACTTTACAAACAGTGTGAGGCTGTGGAATAATTTAGAAACATGTGAACAGAAAAATGACTCCACCTTTAAGTGACTCACCCAAGTGTTTTGGATGTTGGTCCTGCAGCATAGTTTGGCCTGCTTGTAACAGGCATCCATTAGGTAAATCAATTTTGACATGTTGTCTTCACCTGTGGGTGGTTTTGTTTGTTTGCTTGCTTTTTAAACAGAAAACCAAGGATAATATTTTACTAGGACTTTACATTTACAGGAGCCCTGCTGGTGCACTGATTAGGAATTCAGCTGCTAACCAAATGGTCGGCATTTCGAGTTGACCAGTCACTCCTTGAAAACCTTATGGGACAGTTACAGTCTATCCTGTAGGGTCGCTATGAGTTGGAATCAACTCAATGGCGATGCGTTTTGTTTGGGTTTGGTATTTATACATTTGTAAGAAAAAGCCCCGGGGGCAAAATGGTTAAGCCTTTGGCTGCTAACTGAAAGGTCAGTGGTTTGAACCCACCAGCCACTCCAGCTGCCCTATGGGGCATTCTACTCTGTCCTTTGGGATCGCTACGAGTTGAAATTGACTCATCTGCACACAGCTAGAACAACATACATTTACAAAGTTGTCGTCTGTATTATGTTGAGCAAGAGAACCTCCACAAATGGAACTGACCTCTCCTAGGACACATGGAAAAACTAATGAATAAACTTGGACCTAGGGTTTAAGTTCCAAAGACTAAGTTGTATGGTTCAGGCACAGCACACAAAATGCCCTTAACACAGCAAAGACTTCGCGTGATGATAAATGATGAGGGATCATGGTTCATGTCAACAGTTGTGACATAGGAACTTAAATAGTTTCTCCCTGGTGGCACAGTGGTTAAGAGCTCAGCTGCCAACCAAAAGTTCGGCGGTTTGAATCCACCAGCGGCTCCTTGGAAACCCTATGGGGCAGTTCTGCTCTGTTCTGTAGGGTCGTTATGAATCAAAATCAACTTGATAGCAACGGGTTTGGTTTTTTTTTTTTTCCCCCCCATTAGAAAAGTGACTACAGGACTGTGAAATCTCTACTGGAAACTTCCTTGTCACCTCATATGTTTCCTCACCACCAGACCATTGTACGCACCAACCGCCTACTTTGAATAGCTTTCCCTCTTTGTCAAAACATGCCCTTTTTCTACATCAAACGAAAGCCTAAGACACCCCTCCAGACCGTGAGCGCTTTCCAGATTATCGTCTCCAGAAATGTCCCCTCTTCCTGCGTTTCAGTTAATGAGTATGCTCAAATAGCCCTTTTGAAAGATTTCATACTTCTGTAACTTCATACATTTTTCCACGTTTTATTAGGTAATCCCCTGGTATATGTTCATTCAACAGATACTTACACAGTACCAACTGTGTGCCAGGCGCTGTACTAGGGACTGGGAATACAGCTGCTGTGGATAACAACTGACAGAAACTTCTGCCTTCATGGAATTTCTCTTTTGATAAGGAGGTTTTGACTTTAAACAAGGGGAGATGATATGGTATGTTTGAAGGCAATCAATTCTTTGGGGAAAAACAGAACAAGGAAGGGAGATGGGGATTATTATGGATGGCAGAGTTGTGATTGTGAATAGGATGGTCAGGGAAGACCTTGTGAAAAAATGATGTTTGAGCGTGGGCGATTGAGTAACTGGTTAAGAAGCATTGTGAGGATGGGCACCTCACCTGCCATGTTCCGTGCTGTATTTCCAGAGACTAGATTAAACCATTGCCATTAAGTTGATTTAGACTTGTAGAGCATAGGTTAGCGCCCAACAATTAACCAAACCAGTTATGATGGACCTAAATCTGACTCAGGGAAGCCCCAATTATGTGACAGTAGAACTATCTCCATAGGATTTTCAATGGCTATGATCTTTTGGAAGTAATCACCAGGCCTTTCTTCTAAGGCCCCTCTGAATTGATTCAAATTGCCATCCTTTTGGTTAGTAGCTGAATGCCTAACTATTTGTGCCACCCAGGTCCCACAGTTAGTACTTGGTAAATATTTGGTGAATGAAGGAGTATCTATACTTGTCTGATGCTTTCTGTCCCATTGGAGCTTTGCCTCATGTAAAGGAGGAAGTACTAACCCCATTCTTTCTTCCCATGGTGCATCTTACAGAGCTTGGCCTAATGACCAAATGCCTGGCCCAAAGATAAAAATAGCCAGGAAGGATTGGTAGAATAATAACACCAGCATAGTGACTCCTCACACAAATGCGTTTATAAAAATTAATTCCATCATTTTTGTGAATGTGTGTGGGAAGATACATAATATTTAGCAAGATCTGGCCTTCAATGTAATTACCTGAATCACATTCAAGTTTTTCCTGGGTTAAAATACCAGGCAAGTAAGCCATAATCAGCAGGACGGTATATTGTTAGTAAAATGCTTATAAACTGATGAAAAGATGCCCATTCTAGAGATCTCTGCTGAACTGCCAACCTGGAGCATGCCTATAATTGGGAGGAATAAATATGGTCCGGGGTCTGTTAAGCTGTAGAGCAAGACACAAATCAAGAAAACAGGGATTGTGATTACACTGGACCTTTTCCTGACTTCATTTCATTGTTGCCCTGGTGCAGAGAGAGGAAACCCAGCTTATCAGGAGCTTTAGTCATCTTTATTAAAAGGAAAGAACCTTTTAATATGAGGATAGAGCCTCCTGCCTTTGATAAGTAGAACTGGGTTCATTTACAGGGTTAGTAAATAGTACCGTTGGAGAGGTAAATAGGTGTAAACACACAACTAGAAAATAAAATCCGAAGACTCATCCCAGCTACCTCATGTAGAGACAGCTTTTTCCTCGCTGAGTTTGTGATTAGAATCTCTTATGGATTCCCCATGTGCTTAGCCTCATCTTTGCGTAAAATTCTGCTGTAGTCCAAATTATCACCAAGAATCCATCTTCCTGAAGACGAGACACCAGGAGCAACGGAGATTGGCTAAACAGGAGGTGTTTTGAATGAAATGCATAGTTTAATCACATTCTACTTTCAGAAAACTACTTCATTTAAGTTGTTGCTTGCCTGGGGAAATAATTTATGCTCCGCACTTGAGTAATCAACAGAAGATTGCTGGGAACCCATCCCATCACAAACATTGCCACCAATATTCATGCCTACAGTAAACTTCTGAAAACTTTGGATCTAGCAAAACACAGACCTCTAGATTTGGTGGTTCTTCCTCCCCCCGCCCCCTTTTCCAGCAGAACAGTTTCATTTCTCTTGCTTTATAGGAACATCGGAAGTGAGGCTTGTCCTCTTTTCTCCTAATCAACACATTGAAAAAGGTAATAATTTTGAACATTAAAAGTGCTCAGTTTTCTAAGTGTATTTTGTCTCATAAAAATTTTAAAACTGACCAAAGGTCAACAAAGATATTTTATTTGAATTTTTTCACAAGATCTCTCAGGCCTTGCTCTCCCAACCTTTTTTAGGTTCCATCCAAATCTGTGCAAAGTCCTTGGGTTTGCACTTGTTCTGAACTCTGTTCCCTCTACCCCAAGGAAGGCTTCCATATATGGGCTTTCACATTGTGTACTGAACAAGGGTGCCACATCTAAGGGGTTATAGTCTCTGAGTACTAACAGCAACCTCTGTGCCTGGATTTTGCCTCATATACATGCAAAAGCTAGACAGTGAATAAGGAAGACTGAAGAAGAATTGATACCTTTGATTTATGGTGTTGGCTAGGAATATTGAATATACCATGGACTGCCAGAAGAACAAACAAATTTGTCTTGCAAGAAGTACAATCAGAATGTTCCTTAGAAGCAAGGATGGTGAGACTTCATCTCATGTACTTTGGACATGTTATTAGGAGGGACCAGTCCCTGGAGAAGGACATCATGCTTGGTAAAGTAGAGGTTCAATGAAAAAGAGGAAGACCCCCAATGAGATAGATTGACACAGTGGCTGCAACAGTAGGCTCAAATATAGCAATGATTGTGAGGATGGCTCAGGACCAAGCAGTGTTTCGTTCTATTGTACATAGGGTTGCTATGAGTCAAAACCTACTCCATGAGACCTAACAACAGCATATGAGCAGGGAGAGTGTTGTGCAGGTACATGGTATGGGCAGCCAGAGCTGATCCCTCATTTGGGCTCTAGAAAGCAACCCCAGGCAGAGCAGCCAGGCCTCTCTGTATAGTTAATCCAAGTTGTGCAATATTATACTAATATAAGCATCTTCTTCTGGAGGAAGGTGTGTGTTTTTCTCATTCTCACAAAGGCATGTGTAGACTGGCTCCTGCTCTGGTGCAGACACAAGTAATGGAGGGAAATAGAAACAAGTTAATGGCCAGTCATTGTGAGTAGAATTTTCCAACTGTCCAAAATTCCTGCTTTAAAAATTGCTCTTCCTCTCAACTTCCTCAGCTGTCTCCTGATTTTTCCCTGGCTAATCCCAACCCCCAGGAGAAAGGTGTGACAGCCTACTCCCATCAAGATTACAACCTGGGAAACCTATGGGGCAATTCTGCTCTGTCCTGTAGGGTCGCTATGAGTTGGGATTGACTTGATGACAGTGAGTTAATCTCAACCCTGAGCATGCTGTCTTTCTTAACTACCAATCAGATGTTCAGGAACTGTCAGTGTCACTAAATTACCACAGAAGTTGTTAGTGTTCAGTCACACAATTAGTCAAGCCACTTCTTTAACCAGAGGCAGCTCTGGACTAATGGGAAGGAGACTGAGGTTTGAATTCTGGTGTAACACTAGACAGTGGATTTGCCAAACCTCGCTGAGCTGTAATTCTGTTCTGTACTGTGAAGGGAAAATAATTGTCTCCCAACTTTTCAATTCTGAAACTCTCAAGTCTTGCCTGAGTAGATGTTAGTTAACTGGCCAACTCGGTCAAAGAGTATGTTCTAGCAGCCTAATGCCTTGTGTCTCCACACACTCAGGAGCCCGGCAGGTTTTTGACAGGCACGAGCACATGGCGCCTCTTCAAATGGGCCTCTAGACTCCCACTTTTACGGTATTATTTTTCTTCACCTAACCTTTAACTTTTAAGGCATTAGTTACCTCATCAATCCAGACCAAACTCAGTAGATATTTCACTAAGAAGAATAGAGACAAAGAATATCACTTTCCGGATACTGTTCAGCAATTTTCAAGCTGCTTTGGCCTCCTGTTGGGAAACTTCATGCTTGGTTTGTTTATGCTCAGATGATTCCTCAGTGTGTTTTGAGGTGTTTATTCCAGTGGTTAAATTGGAAGAGGTGAAGAAAAGTCAAACTCTTCCCAATATTGCCTAGGAGGAGTCTAAAATAATTGGTCCACATTGAAAAATTTCTTACATTTGAAGAGAGAAGAGAAGGTTCTGTTTGTCATAACAACAGAGTTTTCTAGAATTATGGGCCAAGGAAACTAAAGAATAAATTTGCTTTTTCTCTAAATAAGGGCTCTGACTTTTTTATTTTATTTTTTTTACTTGTATAGCAGATATTATTTTGTAATATAATTTCCCCCTTCAATTTTTGTTTCATATTTCTTTATCCCCTTAACCAAGTCCCAGACATCATAGTTAAAATTCGTGGATCATCTTTCTGAAATTATACATTTTAATTATGATTATTCGATAAGCATTTCAGACATCCTCCCCCATATATCACATAAAATCAGAAATAAGTGCGTATATCAATAGCAGTTTAATCCCAAATGGAGGCTTTATTTAAACTATTGAGAACTTGATTACAGGAGCTTTGAGATTAGAAATGAGATTTACAAGTGGCTAGAGGGAAATATTTAAATATCTTTGCTAGAGAAAATTATAATCATTTTTAAAAAGATGTAAAATATGAGTGAACTGAGAATCCCATCTAGGATATCCTATTATTGAATTATACCTTTATTTATTTATTTTGTAGTCACTGCTTCATCTGTTTAGAAAACAGCTTGACCATAAGCAAGGAGTGTCTATTTTACATGTTACAGCTAGCAAATAAGCCTTTTGTGGAAAGCATATGTGCTCAGTAATTTCCCGTTTTAAATTTTCTTTAAAACAAAGGGTGGGAATTTGTGTACTTCTTTTTTTTTTTCTTATACTTCTAAAAGAAGCAAGTAAGTTTTATTTTTAAATATATCTGGCCACAAAACAATGCTCATGAACTAATGATGGATTTATTTAATAATAACCCTGGTACAAGTCTATTTGTCTTTCGGATTTAAGTATCTCATGATCTGGTTCCCACTACCACTTTGGTAACATTTCCCACAAATCCTTGCTGTGTCCTCAGTCTTACAGGCATCCTCTCAGCTCAGGGTCTTTGGACTTGCTGACTCTACTTCCTGAAATTTCCTCTTCCAGAAAGCAGTATGGTTGGTCCCCTCACTGTATGCAAATTTCTGTTCAAAGGTTGTGTTATCAAAGGCCTTTCCCAAACACCCCCAAAATAAAGGCACAGCCCCAGTCCCAGCATTCCCCATCACCCTGTTCCTACTTGCTTTCCATGCATTTATTGCTATATGATACATTATATAATTACTTGGGTTTGGGTGCTATTATTAATTGTCCAGGAGCCCTGGTGGTGCAGTGTTTAAGTGCTTGGCTGGGAGTTGGCCGTAAAAGGTACAGAACATGAGAGGAAAAGAGAGAAGAGTTAGGAGCTGTTGCAGACATCCTGGAGAGAGGGAATGGTAACCTGTACTAGGGCAGGACAGTGGAGATGGTAAAAAACAAAATGGCTGAAGATATACTTTACAAGCAAAATTAATAGAAGTTATTGGTCACTTGCATGTTGGGGAGGATAAGGGAAAGGGAGTCCAAGTTGACTTCTAAGCTAAAATTACTGGGCAAATGGCGGCTGTTTTTACTGTGTGGGAGAAGAGGAGGAAGAGGGCTGCTTTGCACTACAGGAATCAAAAATGATGTTTAGATTACCTTAAATGTGGGATGACTGGAGTCATCCAAGTGGAGATGTAAAATAAAGCAATGAGATATTTGAGTCTGGAGGTTTGAGGAACAGTCTGGTCTGGAAACACATTTAAGAATGATCAACATAAAAAGGTTACTGAAAGCCACGTAAATGGACGAGAACACTTACAAGAGACAGGAGCAGAGGGTGCTAGACAAGATCTTGGCGTTCTCCAGCATTCACAGGCTGTGGAGAGAGAGGAACAGAAGCCTGGGAAGGAATTTGCGAATGAACTGCATTAGGAGAAAAGCCAGCATGAGGATGGTAATGCAGATTTCTTGGTTCCTCGTTCAGAGTTCCTTACTTTATATCATACCCATCACTTGCTTACTTACACAAATCTAAATCTTAAGCTGTGCTCAGAATTATTCCTGCCAGTTACCATGTTGACTTTTAGGCCAGCAATACCAAGGCACTGTGTGGCTTGGGTTAGTTAGTAGTGGATCACATTCTATGGGAAAACCTTAACTGAGTGACCAATGTACAGATTACCATTCTTTTCCTGTCTCTGTCTCTCTCATTACACTCTTTTCTTCCTCCCTCCACACCCAAACACAGACTCAAAGTGTCTAATTCCATATAGTTCATAGATCTGACATGAAATAGCTATACTCATGCCATCAGATTAGTCTGAGAGAGAGGCTGTTTGGGTCCCAGGAAGTTCCCCCAAATCTGGGTTAAGGACCTATGCACCCAAAAGGAACATGTATACCTGGGAAGCGGTATTTTTTTTCTGTCTGGACAAAGTTAAAAAATAAAAATAACATTTCCTCGAATGGACTCATCATTTCCCTAGAACTGGCTCAGGATATTTTGGGGGTTTTCCAAACAGGAATGCTTGTGCTACAGATGGAATATTTGTTCCCTTTTATGCCCCTAAGTTGAACGTCACTCTGGGCTGGAAAGCCAAGACAAGAGCCTCCCTGCTGTCTCACTGGCACTGTTCTAGGTGTGCCCAGAGCTGGCAGAATTGGAGGAAAGTGCTTTACTTTGGTTTACATTCTCACCCACTGATACTATATGTTTTGAAGGAATGCTTTCCATATTGAGGCACCCTATGAAATTGTAAAACACCAACATGTGCAGGAAGTGTGAATATGGACAGCGATTTCCCTGTTCTTTTTAAAGATGCTTACACTACAGAGCAGATAGCAAAAGCACACCCATTCCGCTTGATTGCTATAGCAGTAAGCCCTTAGCCAACTTGGAAGGTGACAATTAAACTGCTAAATTTAACATTGACTACCCCTGTGATATTTAGTGTCAAAGATGGTTTTTTTTTTTCTTTCCGTATCTGATGTGCATCCAAATAAAAAAGAAAATTGGACTCAAATTAAATTTTATTTATTTTAGCGGAATTGAATTTAAATAAATTGACAGACTGAACACAAATAATCTACCTGCAGTTTCTGCTTTTTTTGGATTGACTGTTTCATAGGGCTTTCATTTCCACGATAGCGGACTTGATACTAGGACATAGCAAGCAGTAATTTCAGTACTGAACATAGGAATATTCCTGCATCAGAAAGGATTTTGATAGAATCTTGTGGCTGAGATTGGTTTCACTGAAAGCAGAGACTGCGTTGATAAAGAAAACATTATATCTTTTACTTAAAAAAAAAAACAAAAAAGTTATTCAGTAAAAACCATCCGTTCCATTATCAGAGAGTGGAAATACATCAGCAAAAGGAGGCTAATAAAATCAAGCACCTACTCTTCCACTTTAAAAGAATGCAAACTTGTATTTTCATACTTACCAGACATGATTTGTGATTCCTTGAATTGGTTGTGCTTTAATAAAACCTTTTGTAACTCCTTATTAGCCTTTTTATTTTTTTAAGTTGAAACACAATATTTTGTGCTGCGTGTTGGCAGATATGAATGCTGCTCTTTCAAGTGCAAGAAGAGTAACCTCCACGACACGTTATAAATCGGCTGGCCTCAGAATAGGGGGCTGATTAGATTGTCGAGTTTCCTGCTGAGTGGGGCATGCTTGTTTTGCAATACTGTTTTATGAGTCAGAAATTCAAACAGAACATGGAGGTCCAATTCAATACCTCAGCATTGTTGATCTGCTTTTTATTGATTTTTCATCTGCTCAAATCTAGAGTTACTGGTGGGTTTCAAGAATGTTGTAGCCAAAGGCTGCAGTGGAGGAGTTTTAATTAGAAAGCTTTTGCTTTCTCTGAAATATCGGGGGCTATTTTTTTTTTTTTTTTTGTGGCTTAGCTTTCCTTTGCCATATGCATGACGGAGGATCTATTTCGTCAAGACAAAAAGTTCTCTTTTGCAAGGCAAAGTCAGGGTAAGAAGAGGTTATAGATTTTGTATCTGAGCATCACTGAAAACAGTGACTTACCCTGTATACATTTGTTTCACAGGCAGGTAAACAATCTCACATTAAACATGGAGACATGTTGCCTATACATTTTGAACACATTATTTGCCTGATCAATTTTTCATAACTCCTTTCTTTTGTATTACTAATTACCTCATGACACTTTGAGAGAAAATTGCTAAACATTTTATGCCATTTGAAATTATCTAAATCCCAGTTACAGTTCTTTTTTCTTCCTTATCATTGCCTTTATTAATTTTTCTTCAGGATCCATTGAACATAGAGAGTGACATTTTAAGTGGGTTGTTCTTCCTCATATCAGTGCCTTGTTAATGCCATTCATTAATCTAGAACCTTGAGCTTGTTCAGAAACGGTTAGATGTTCCATATTTTCATGGAATTTTGGGGAAGGGTGACTGCTTACTTACAGCGTCTGCAACCAGACCTTGCTGGTTGTCATGTCATTTTTAATACTGATAAAGTGGAAGGGCATGCCATGAACTTGGAGACTTTGAAGGCAGGAAGAGAGGCACAGTGGTGCAAAGTCGTTTCATCACCCCGCTCTGTGCTGGAACAAATCGCATCCTCTTGTATTTGTTTACCTCCCTGTTTGCTTTCTGCTCCTGGCACAGAATGAATTCAGGTCCAGAAGCAGACACCTCTTCTAGAGTACCTCAAAAGACGTTGCCAGAGCACCACCAGGCCTGCAGCTCCATGTTGTTGTTAGGTGCCGTTGAGTCAGTTCCAGCTCATAGCAAACCTATGTACCATAGAACGAAACACTGGCCAGTCCTGAGCCATCCTTACAATTGTTATGCTTGAGCCCGTTGTTGCAGCCGCTGTGTCTGTCCATCTCATTGACGGTCTAGCTCTTTTACACTAACCCTGTACTTTACCAAGCATGATGTCCTTCTCCAGGGAGTGATCCCTCCTGACAACATGTCCAAATTATATAAGATGCAGTCTCACCATCTTTGCTTCTAACGGGCATTTTGGTTGTACTTCTTCCAAGATGGATTTGTTCATTCTTTTGGCAGTCCGTGGTATATTCGATATTCTTCACCAACACAATTCAAAAGTGTCAATTCTTCTTCTGTCTTCCCTCTTCTTTGTGCAGTTTTCACATGCATATGATGCAACTGAAAATACCATGGCTTGTTTTTTTTTTGGGTCAGGCACACCTTAGTCTTCAAAGTGGCATCTTTGCTTTTTATCACTTCAAAGAGGTTCTTTGCAGCAGATTTGCCCAGTGCAATGCGCTTTTGATTTCTTGACTGCTGCTTCCATGGCTGTTGATTGTGGATCCAAGTAAAATGAAATCCTTGCAACCCTATAGCATACTTATTCTGGGAGACAGGTTAGAGCTGACCCCAAGTGCTGAACCCTAGTCCCGTGGAGCATAAATACAGTTCTTCACTGCAGCAGCAGCCAAGCAGTAGCCTCTTCTCGTGTATTCTACTTTTCCGTTATCGTTTAACCTCAGCACAGATTCCTCAACCCTGTCATGATTTCAAGTATAAGATGCAAGTACCTTCAGCATCGAAGTATTTTGGGACCTGGTAAAAAGTTAGTATGAACAATTTCTTCCAGATTTAAAGGGAATGGCCACAAATGGAGAAGCCATATCCCAAAGCTGGCTCTCTTGTTGCATTTGCTATGAGATGAACATGTAAAGTTTTTGTTCTTTTGTGTGTGTGTGTGTGTGTTTTGCTCATTGCCTAATAAGGGCTATAGGAGCCCTGGTGGTGCAGTGGTTAAGAGCTCAGCTGCTAACCAAAAGGTCTGCGGTTTAAATCCACCGAGCCTCTCCTTCGAAGCCCTATGGGACAGTTCTACTCTGTCGTATAGGGTCACTGTGAGCTGGAATCGACTCGATGGCAATGGAGTTTAGTAAGGGATATGGAGAAGAAGCGTAACTGACTCAGCATTGTATTAGAAGATGAGGACAAAGCCAAGGCTCAGATCCAGGTTTCCATATCTAAGACAAGGCCATGCAGGTCCTTCAGTTAAAAACTATGAGAGGTCTCTCGATAGCATTGTTCAGTAGAACTCTCTGATGATGGAAACGTTCTATACTGCACAGCCTCGTGCTGGAAGTGCTAATCGCGTGGCGTTACTAAGCACTGGGAATATAGCTAGTGCAACTAAGGAACTGGATTTTTAATTTTAACTAAATAGCCAAATGTGGCTCGTGGCTACCATATTGGACAGTGCAGCTGTAGTAGCATAACTGCATGAATTTTAAAACTTTTAAAACTCCAAATAAATATCTTGTTATTCTGGTTAGCCTTTAGAAGACATGTGCGATCAAAATATTTTTATTAATAAAGGCAATAATACTTTATTCTTTACTAGAGTGCTTTATTCTTCTTACAGCCTTAGCATTGCTTATGGGAGTAAATGACTAAGCACATTAATTTATGGGAGAAAAGTCTTGGCAGCATTTACCTATTACCATATCTGGCTGAAAACGCGTGGTGAGTGAGAGCGCGTGTGTTTGTGTGTGTGTGTTAGTTATCTTTGAGATGTGGACATATCCAAGTGTATGGCATGTATAGACCAAACATCCCAGTTGTTGACCAAATTTTTTTTCACCCAGATTTACTGAAATCATATAAGCCATGTGCTGTATGTTGCCAAAACTACTGAAAATAGGTCAACTAGGCTAAAATTAGAGTTTCTCTTGGGGTTACATCAAGAAAGCCCTATAATCAAAGCACTGTGCAAACATTCAAAGATGTTCACAGGCAGGGTGATAATCACACTCACTTAGGGATCTATGGTGCCTTCAATACAGACGTGTAACCCCATTAGCATTAATAGGACTTACGCTCACGTATCAATGGAGAGTAAGTCTCTAATTAGTCGTGAGAACCGTTATCACCCCCACTGTGATAATATCTCTGAAAGATATTTTAATGTTACTGTGATAATACATCTTTAAAAAAAAATTTACAGCGATGCAGAAGTTGGTACACAAGGTAGCAGGAGATTTATTTACCTATAACTATCACTGATAAAACATATTTACTAATGGAGTGTGGGGCTGGACCTCATGGGAGCAGGTAGAGAAAGAGTTGCTTCTTAAGGGGACATGGACGTTTCTCTCATGGAAAGAGGAGCGTTGCCTGCCCTTTTTCCACCCAGGATGGTAATTACTTTGCAAAGATCTGTGAAGGATTTCCACGGAGAACTAATACTTAAAGCAGTGGCTTTTATCCCTGTTAGAACATAGTTTGTCAATAGGATATTCACTGCACATGGTTTGGCTCTTCTTGGTAATGGAAGGGACAGAGATTGAAGCAAGGAGCTTCCTGTCCAGGGCAGTGCATTATTGATGAGCTGGCATTTGCCCTGTGGCCCTCCCAGAGGATTGCTTACACCTATTACTCACACACATCGATTGGTTAATTTGATAATTCTATCACCAATCAGCTGGTGTCTGACCTTTCTCCATGGCAATGATGGCAGGCTCTTCATTTTTACATTGCAGACCAGTTAGATTGACCTTTTTGAGGAGAATGTCAAGGCATCCCTTGATCTTAACCTGTCACTATATTTGTTAGAACTACACTGTCCCTTAACCTTGATGTGTGGTATTTCAACACTCAGGAGCTGCATTTTGTTTGTTTTAAAAATCCTTCACAAGGCATGTTGATCTTAGGAGGGGGGATTTACAATTAAAGCTCCCTACCCGCCCCCCCCCCCCCCCCCGCCATGAGCTCTGTGCTCAGCAACCATCACCTGTTCTGTTTTTCTTTCATTTGACAAGTCAGTTTACCCTTCCCAGGAAACTTCTCATAATCATTATGGTGGCAAATTGAAATGCAAGCCCTGTTTTTGTAGAGTTTTCTAAATTTGCTTTCCTGAACCCCTCATAAATGGATGAAACTGGTGAAATCTGTTTAAACACCTTCTTTAAAAAATGGGGAAAGGTATCAGGGCAAAATTCTGCTTGCATTCACGGTTTTTCATCTTTTTTTCACCCTCCTAATTTATACTGTTGCCAGAGGGAAGAAATTGTCATGTCTATGAGCTGCTCCTTGGGGAGTGGTACAAGGGCATCGCTTTGTGACTCTGAAACCATGGACTTGCTCTTCAGTTCAACTAGAGGCGGAATGAAAGGGAACTTTCTCCCCAGTTGTTCTGTGTGTGTTTGTACACCTGTATGCTGTGTACGTGTGGACACATGTATGTTTTTTCAGGCATCTCCCGTGTTACCTCAGCCCGGTGTGGGAGGCAAGCAGAGAGATGGTCTGTAATTAGGGCTCTGTCATTATCTTTTTTTTTTTTTTTTTATCTAGCTGAAAATAGAGGGAGGAGCTCAACCCTTTGCTTGCCCGTGACTAAAAACCAGCCAAACCAATTTCACTAAAATTTAGTAAAATAAAAACTGTGCTCCCAGGATGAGAAGTTGCATGCCAAATTTCAGCCTGAAGCGAATTTCAATGGCTGAGTTATAAACCTTTCATAAAAGATGTTTTGTCACTCACTAAAGATAAAAAGGCTCCTTTTTTTTGAAAAGGAAATTATCTAGGCACATAGTCTTTAGCGAGGATTGTTGCCATTTATTTAAAGAAAACACAATTTTAAATGACTGGGTTTTTGAGGACTGAAAGCAGCAACTGTGTCTGAGCAGTAATTATGTTTCATAATTTTGTTTAGCAAGTATTACATATTATATGAATAGCATCATCGGAAGAATGATTAGCGTTCATACTATGCAAAATTCTGCATATTAAGAGCTCCACAATAGTGTCCTACATACAATACATTGTAATGGCTCCAAATTATTTTGGGTCAGTCCTGTGGCCTGGCCCTGGAGCACAGCTCCGTGCTTTAAGAACAGGCTTCAGCTTTACACTGAACACCGGGAAAGCAAACGTTTCCAAAGCAGCCTGAGAGGAACAGCCAAAGTTGAGGCAACAGTTTCATTAATGACCTTTGTGCTTTTTATGTGCTCTGCAAACAGACCAAAATACCTGTTAGTCCTGCGACATTCCTTCTTCGAAGCCTGTGCAGTGTTGGTGTCTGAAACCATAGCAGTAATCTGTGTATTCCACAGATGAGGCCCTTGGGATGATGGGCCTTTTAACTGGGAGGTCTTGGTTTTGGAGCGTCAGTACCTCAAAACAGTTTCCCATATTAGAGACCAGGCTGTGAAGCTAGACTAAGGAGTGATGGTTCAGCTAGGGAAACCCATATAGGTTGGGAATACAACTGAGATCACACCCGTACCTACAGGGACCCACCTGAACTCTGAAAAAGACAAGACCTGAGCGATGCAAGTTTTCAAAGATCAGAAACATGTGATAAAAGCTATTTTTTAATTGTTGTTTAAAAGAATGGATATGCTTTTATGTTTTTCTAATTTGTTACTTGTTTTTTTGGCAGTGAGCAGCATTCTTTATAAAGTCAAAAATGAATAAGGTATATAAATATATAGATGGGTGGTTAGATAGATGAAAAGACTAGTATAATGAGTGAGAGAAATTGTGTAATAACACGGGAAAGTATTTTAAGAACAATCGTTAATTCCCTAGGAAGAGCACTGAAACAAGTCACTGTACACATAGTTAAAATGTACTTAGAAACTTAACATTCCCAATAAAGATCATTTAAAAGAGGGCTATCGCCAGACCTGATTCCATCCCAGAATCAGACTTCCAAGACTCCTTTGGTTTGGTTCTTTAAATGGGTCCCAAGGAAAAATTGAAAATTTGAAATTTGAAAGTTGTTAGTACACTACTTTTCTTCTGTGAATACCAGTCAAATCCTGGAGGGTAAATTTCAAGCTTTAACTACTTTTTAAAAACCAACAAAAAGAGAGAGGGTAAAACAAGTCTGGACTCTTTTATTTTCTCACAGCACTTCAAGGTGTAGCTTCATTACACTGCCTAAACAACTTCAGAAAGAAAGAGACTTCCACAGGATGCTCTGTCAGCATGTTTTAGATCTGAATGTGCCTCTCGATTTGCTTAAATCTGGCATTAACCTGTAGGGCAAGGCTTTAACCCATGTTGACAGCACAGAACTGCTGCATAGTATTTTCTTGGCTGTAATCCTTATAGAAGCAGATTGCCAGGTCTTCCCCCTTCACCCCCCACAGGGCGCTGGGTGGATTTGAACCACTGACCTTTCAGTTTGCAGCCGAGCACTTAACTGTTGTGCCACCAGAGCTCCTTCATTAAATTAAAATAGAGAAACATTTTAATCTGTTGTTGATGATGCACATCCCTGCAATATCAGTACTAGCATTTGTCAGCTCAACAACGTCCCGCACACTCAAACTTGGCCAGTGCTCATCGTGCAGCCTGGATGCTGTCTTTCTCATTGTGCTTGGTTTCCCAATACTTTTAACCGTTTATCTCTGGCAGCCTTCTCACAGCGAGGCATAAAAAGAAGAATGCTTGTCCTGTGTTTCTTTCTCTCCTCTGCCCAACTCCAGTCTCTATTATGCTTCTGTCTTGTAGAGTCTGAACAGAAGAAAATAAAGGAATCATGGGTTCATTGCCTGTCTCTTACATTCTCCCGTTGTTACTGCCCTTCCTCACTGATTTCATATGAAACTGTAGCTTTAGGGTCATAGTACCACATGCAGGACAGAAGCCAAAAAGGCTGTGTGTGTCTTTTCATGATTATTCTGCAAAGGGAGGGAGTTTGAGAAAGCCACCTAACAACTTGGTGCTCAGCAATCACTGAGCCATACACAACCAATCAAATCCACAGAGTCTGAGCTGGAATTTTTCTTGAAGAAATGCATTACCACACAAGAAGTTTATTTTTAAAACCTAGGAAGTGGGTGGAAGAAAAGGCTTTTAAGAATTTTGTGTAGTAGCATTTTTAGTTTGAAGCTTGAGTATCTCTGCAAGTAAAGCTATGTGTCCCCCCCTCCCCACCCCCACGATGTCTTCCAAAGTCACTTTCTGTGCTTGGGGGGAAAGATATGGGGACCAGGGAAGACCTTAGCCTGGTTTTCTACATCTAATCACTGCAGCGGAACCATTCAGTGGCTGTCACAGATGAGCCACAGGCTGTTTTCACTCAACATGAGGATCACCCAAATGATCTAGGCCAGCTGAAGATTTTAGTCATTTGGCCATTTTAGTCATTTGGCCGTTTTTCCTGAGATGAACTTCTTGTTATTGTTTCCATGAAGAAAACAATTAATAGAGGAGAATATGACCTGATTCATAGAAAACTATGCAAACTTCCTTAGATACAATTCTTGTCTGTTGGATGTTTGTTATATCAGCCTTTTTCCACTCTTTGGTTGTGGACTATAACTGTGAGGTAAATCCATGCCAGGCATGGTAATCGCAAGAAGAATTGTTATTTTTAGAATACATTTCCATTATGATGTACGCTAGACTGCAATGTGAGCCATGAAAAAGAAAAGGCTAACAGGCTGACGTAAGAGCCAGTGGGCTAACACAGGGCCCCTAGGACCACAGAATATTAAACACACAAACAAAAATGGCTGGAAGGAGTCACGGGATTAGAACATGCACCATTGCTAATTAGGAACAATTTATAAGAAAAAAAAAATTTAGAATATGTGTATTTAAAAAATGTTGGTACTTCAAATATTATCTTTCTTTTTGATTTACATCAAGAGAAATTGCTTTTAGTGATTCTGATATTTAATATCTAGTATGTCTTGTGTAGAAGATAAATCAATATATAATTTTACAGCTCCTTAAAAATAGATGCTTAGAGAAATGATGTAAATGACACAGGGTGTGTGCTAAACATCCCCCACATGTCCATCCTCTCTGGTAGGGGCTATTTTAATGAAGTTTTTTAAGAAAACAAAAAAATAAAACAGTGTATCTGACGGCTAAAGTTAACAATAAAAATAGCAACATCCTTGTTTATAGTGGCAGCTGGAAAGGTCAGCAGCTCACTAATATGTATTTTGCATATTATGTAAATAGCTTGATTTATTGACTAGGAGGGGCAACAGTATTAAAAGATGAATTTGAAACCCAAGGCTGATATTCTCCTTAAAGTGCAGCATTTTTTTTAAAAAAAAGTTATTTTTATGTAACAGTATGTCCTAGTACATATGACCACCTCCTTTACAACAATATTAACATGATGTAAACTTCCTGTTACGGTTTCTCCTTTCTGCCCCTCGGTACGATTTTTGAATATGATCTCTCAGTTTCCTATTCCTTGTTTCATATTGGCCTCCCCTCTGGAATCCATGTTTCTTTAGCTGTGGAGAGCACCTCCTGTGTCTAGATTTCAGGTTCATGACTAGGGGGCTAACAGTCCCGAGCCATTTCTGAACCTCAGAAGTAGGCGTAGCCCACAGCAGCTCAGCACAGACAGTCTCGCTCCTTAAGACCTCCTTTAAGGGGACAGGGTATTGATTTCTAATTTCTGTGTTGGATCTTCACGTGCTGGGTGTCACAATCTCTGAAATTTGTATATCACAGAACGAAGACATAACTGTATTGGGAACCTTCTCTGGAGTGACATATATATTTTATATATTAAAATAAAAAGTGAATCATTATTCAGGGAAAGGACCAAGTAAGTAAACCTGCTAATGAGCTGAAGTATCATTATTTCATCTAATTTGTCCAATTGCTCCCCATCCAAAAGTTAATTTCAAGCCATGAGGGTAATATAAGAAAATAAAATATTATTTATAGGTTCCCAATTCTGTAATGGCATTAAAAATTACCTTTTCACTTATTGTTACACCACAGCTAAAATAGACTAAAGAGTCTGTTACATAAAAGGCAGCTGGTGGCTTGGGGTAGTAGGGATCCTGGGGTGATACTCCACCCAAAACACCTCTTTTGGTTTTTCTTTTGCTTTCTATCTCCAGCTCTCATTTAAGGGCATTCTCTCCTTCCACCCTTTTTTTTTTTACACTTTGTCTCTTCCATTTTTGTTCCTTACCTCTCTCAATGGATAAGGATCCTTATCTTCTCTTAGCTCCCTAGCATTGAAGTCTAGGTTTCTAACCATCACTTTAAGTGCTGTTAGTCAAGGTTGGGAGCCCTGGTGGCACAGCAGTTAAGAGCTACGGCTGCTATCCAAAAGATCAGTAGTTCAAATCCACAAGCCATTCCTTGGAAACATGATGGGCCAGTTCTACTCTGTCCTGCAGAGCTGCTTAGTCTTCTGCTTCCTGTTTGGAACAATACTGCTCTGACCTGACTTCTGCACCCTACTAAACGCAGCTCCATTCACTTCCAAACTAGATTCATCTTTAATTTTATGTTTTATTTCACTGCCCAAAATAAAATGATTGCCAAGCCAAATTCTGGCCTCCTTTTTCAAAGAATTTCCTGAAATAGGCTCCTTCGCTATCCTTCTTCTTATCCCTGTGACCAAATAATCAGTTTTGTTTTCCTTTCTCAAAGTTTGTCTTCTGCAGCTCTTCTCTTCACTGGCTGCACCATCTCCAAACCTCCTCTCTTAAAGCTCCAGAATGTCATGTGATTAAAACCTTCTTCCCCCAGTTCCCTTCTCTCTTCCAGTCCTGTATTAATAACTTATAGTGAATTGCTCCCCACCTGGTTTCTTCGGTGTCTTACCAATCTGTGTTCTGTACTAAAGATCGAGCCACCAATTTGGGGTCTTGACTGAAGTAAGAATACCTTATCCAGGAGAAATCAAAACTTCCAGAGATGTGAAAAACTCCAAAGCACTCCAAATTGTTACTCATGCCACTACTCACATAGCTACTCACGCTGTATTACGCTCTTTTTGTTGCTGTCTTTTTCATGAGTTCTAATTTAAGCAATTATTTGGGCAAATAATACACATTAAGCTCTCTCTGTCTCTCTATATATACATATATATATATTTTGTAATTTTTCCACAGTTATCGAAAAATAGCCAGGAATATATGTAACGTGATGGCATAAAAGAATGTTAAAGCAGAAACCGAAAGGGATTGTCATTGTCTTTTTAACGGGTTAATTAAGGCATTGACTGGGCTACATGACAAAACCAGCTATTACAGTAATACTTTCTAATGCAGACTATGCATACTGTTATACATACCATAATATTAGGTGCAGATATTACAAAGGGCTTTAGTTTTCATGCTAGTGAGAAAAAAAAGCTACCTACTAATTCAGAGACAGCTTAGTTACTCTTACAATGACAAAAAATAATGCCCATACAGTAGAACTGTTTTAAGGATTAGAGGTAATACGTGAAAAACATATTCTGTATATAGTAGTTGCTCAATAAATTACCAGAAAATAAAATAACAAGTCTCTAATTGGTAAGATAGAGTGACACCTTTGGATTCCATGTCTCCAATGTATTTAAAATAAAAGAGTATATACAGGCCACGTATGACCATTCTTCAGTTCTTCATAGAAGAGGGCAAGGAATGGGTCAGAGCCTTAAGTTCTCATATATAGTTTATCAAGCCTCGTTTTGAATGTCGTTCTTTTAAAAATGCATATTTCAGAAAGCCTGTTGGGAAATACAACTTGAAACATGGGGAAAATATGACACCTGTCAGAAAAGATGAGCTGGGGAGAAAGCAAGTGAAAACGGGAAAGTACTCCCAATGGAACTTTTTTTCTTTTCTGCTTTGTTCGTACTTTTTTCTTTACCTTTCATTTTCTCCCTTCAGAGAAAGAATTTATGTTAGTGTACAAGGAAAATTTCTAAAACCAATTAAAAAAAAAAAAGGACTAATTGCTCAGTTATAAGCTGATTGGTGGAAAGGATACTTAAACATTTTTGCATAAGGTCTAATGTACAACAACCTTATCTAGACACTATGTTATTTAGATAATATTCTAGTGTTATAAAAATCAATCCTAATCCAAAATTAATTACTGTCACTTTACACCATATACAGTGTTGGCACTTGATTCCAAAAATTTCCATGCATAAAGTATAGAAAAGCTGAGTAGCCCTAATGCCTTAGGTCCATTGTTTTGGGGGAAGAAAGTTACCGATGCATCTTGAGTTCCCTGCTTGATCATAATAAGAGCCCAATTAAGTATGGCATGAATGGTCCAGGCTACTATTTTGAATTCTGCTGTGAACTGACTTATTTTGCCAGGCCTTTCCTTCTTATGTTGTGTGTTATTGCACTTGGCAGACAGTTTTTTATATGGCATGTGCTTTGAAGACTTCAGAAATACCATAGAACATGTAATGCATTTTTAAAACTACCAACAATAAAAGCTGGCATGAGCTTTAAGAAATGTGATTCCCAAGATTTTATATTTCTAATTGTAAGCAAAACAAACTGGTTTACTTAGCTTTCTTGGCATATGGGGTGGAAATTCTCCAACAGTCCCTGTGTAGCATTTTAAATTGGCCGGCCATTTTAAAGTGTAATAGCCCTTCGCAATAGAAATAAATGAATTAAATGATTAAACCTAATAGAGGATTCTGTGAATTCATATTTTTTTCCCCAGTTCTCTATTCAGAGTTGTATCTTTAAGTGCTATTTTAAGCAAATATTTATTCAGCACCTACTATGTGTTGAGAGTTGTTCTGGTTCTTAGGGAAAGAGACACAGCCCCTACCAGCGTGGTGCTTACATGGATGATGCAAACAGCTAACATGCTCAGCTGCTAACTGAAAGACTGAAGGTTTGAATCCACCCAGAGGCACCTTGGAAGGAAGGCCTTGCAAGTTATTTCTGAAAAATCAGCCACTGAAAACCCTGTGGAGCACACTTCTACTCTGACACACATGGGGTCACCAGCAGTCGGAATCAACTTGATGGCAACTGGTTTATGGGTTAAGTAGCAATTATTACTATGATAGCAGAAGACCATGGGATCCTATGGGAGGGATACCCAATAATCCAGACTTAGAAGGAAGCTGAGAACTACAGGGACAGATTGGAATTAGGCAGAAGAACAAGTAGGGGGTAAAAATCTTCCCAATGAAGGGAAGGACATGTGAGAAAACAAGGCGATAATTTGTTTTTCTCCCAAATAAATTAAATGAATGTTTTAGACAAATATTGCTTTCAATTTTTAAATATAAATTTTGGAAATTTGACATGAGTACAAATAAATGTGCAGGCAATTATTTAGATATCATAGAGAATTCTTAGTAATTGTGACAAAGGTTTATTAATAACAGGAACACATATCAGCCAGGAAAATATTGACTCTAGAGAATTAATATTAAGATCTAAAGAACTACAATTTATCATTAAAAGTGGTGGAGCTTTCTCTACTTCTCTCTCTAGTATATATATACATATACACATTATATAGATATATATATAGAGAGAGATAGTAGCCACATAGTAGGTCCACAACTGATGGTGATTAAATATTTAATGAGAGAAAATGGAAAAAAAGTTGTACACTATCTAGGAAAAAACAAAATTTCTTAATTCCAACTTTATTTCTGTTTTGATGTACTGCAAGACCTGTTCCTCAGAAAATTCTGAAGTGAAACCCTCTTGCTAGAAATTCACACAAGGTAAAATAACATATGAGTTATTAAAAGGTCTTTCAGCAGAAGTGAGATTAATTTCCATATCCCTCTGGAGCCCATATGTACTCCCTTATCTCACAAATGGAGTTTGGGTGGGTGAGTTAAAAATTAGTTACCAAAAAGTAAATTAAAAATAACTGAGCCATTCTCAAATCAGCCAGGTTTATTTGTCTAGTTTATTTATTTATTTATTTAAAACAGGAAGGAAGAATATGTTTTCTAAGTTAGAGAATTCATTTCATATCTCTTTAATGTCAAGAATACACAGTTGAACATGCATTCAAATAACCTGATGTCCAATGGCCTCCAAGACTCTACTTGATCTGTGTGGCTTCATTTATCACCCTCTCCCTTGTCCACCCTTCACTGGCTCACTGACCTCGCTGTTTCAGTATACCAGGCTTACCCTTTTTCAGGATTTGTGCATTGCTTTTCTCTTTGTTGAAGTACTTTCCCCACCCCCATACCTATACGCTCTTCTTTGAGCTCTCTGCTCAAGTGGCACCCTTTTAGAAGCCTTCTCTGGCCAGTCTGTATAAGAGAACAACATCCCTCTGCATGACCTGCTGCTCTGCTCTGGCACTCCCTATCTTCCTCCTTACCTACTTTATTTATACCATTGCCCTTATTGCCACCTGAAATACTGCATTTACTTATTTGTTTATTGTCTGCCTTTCCAAACCTGATAGAAGCTAGGTAAGGACAGGGATTTTGCCTGTAGTGTGCATTGCACCATCCCCCAGTCCTAGAACAGAGCCTGGCATATAGTTGGGGCTCAGTAAATGTTTGTAGAATGAATGATGCTAGTTGCAGAAGCAGGAAACACCCTTCCATAAAATGGGTATATAAATATATGGCTTTCTGTGATCTCAGATGCTATATTTATAGGTATATATATATATATATAAATGAAAGATTCTAAGTGATTAAATGGGAGGCAAGACTCCTTCCTTATGTTTGACACTTAAATGTATGGATTTTTGTTTTGCTTTGTTTTTACAGTACCAAACACTGCACTCTAAATGTCAACTGTATAATACACTGGTCACAACATCATAGTCCAGCATTTTTCCATACCAGGTATCTCTTTTACTTAATAAAATAATTTTACAGATTTTGTATTAATGTGATTAAAAGCTGTCTTGATGGACAATATCAGTGTATGGTAGGTATCCAGAAGCCACAGGCTATGAGCTAATAACCCCTTATCTTTATGATCATATAGTCATCAAATATCTATTGAATATCCCTTTTTGTATGTCACAAGGGGGAAAAAAATCAGGTCCAGGTAGACAACTACACAGGAAGGCAATCCCTACCCCACTTCCTGACACTTGAAGTAGAAACTGTGTTCTCAATTTTCTTTTCCTTCCCAGCCCAGAATTCTTATTTCCCTCTTTGCTGACTTTGAAAACTTTCTCCCATTCAATTTTGAACTTTCCCAAGATCATCACTGAGTATTTTGAATCTATTTGCTTTTAAAGTTTAGTAGGGTTAAAGTATATCAACAGTAAACCCATCCTGAGGGAGGAGAAATAACTCCTGTCAGGAGTTATTTAAGAGTTATCTCTCCTTCAGTACATGAATGGTTGTGAGTCTAAGTGGGACTCTGATGCCTATTTTCTGTGGAAATTGAATGAATGCGTTAGGTTCCCTCACCTTTACCTAAAGATATAAGCATATTTCTAGTCTATTTGGGATGTTAGGCCAAGTGGAGAATGTCAGGATAGAGTGCAATTCTTTGGTTACTGGAAAAAAGTTAATAGAGGAATGAAGTCTTGTCATAGAATTTGCCGCTTTGTTTTCCTTTCTATTCTAGTAATTCATGACCAAATAGAAAAAAATACGTTAGACTGCCATCTTGTGTAAGAATTAAAAGAAGTGGGCATTGAAGTAAATGTCAAAGGACCTTGAGAATTTTATGCCTGTTTATTTGTGGCTAATGAAGCAAAAGCCCTGCTTAATATTTTCAGTGTTTTGATCCAATAAATAGCCACTCTCTCCCCCTATTTTGTCCTGTGAGTTGCTCACAATGTTGTTTATCCTCTAGTGTAGCCAGGGTTACTCTTTTTTTCATCTAACTGGTACTAAGAGGTCTATATAGTTTTCATCTTCAAACAACATTTCCATTCAGTTTCAACCTATTTTCTCCGATTCTGGAAAAATTCCCCAGCCATAGAACATGGAATTCCTTTCCACTTTTACAAGGTTTTACTTGTCTGGTTCTGTTTTGCAAAATTTTCTTGCTAACCTTAAAAAAAAAAAAATTTTTTTTTTTCAAGCTTTACTATAAGACAGGTAATTTTTCTGTAACTATGTTATTCTCTTTTACTTCTTTTAAGTCTGGATTTTTTTCATTCTTACTTGTGCTGTATGCTTGCAGATAGACACACGTATTTTTTGGTTTTGATGTATGGTTTCCGTCTTTTTTTTTTTTTTCCTATTTCTCAGGGTCTCTGCCATCTTTTCTTTCTTTTTCTTTTTGAGGCTAAAGCTTCTCTCCTACGCTCCACCCACCCCATCCTCCATCAAGCACTCTGGAGACTGCAGTTTCCTTCGCCACGGGGCTCTCTGTGAGAGCATTCAGCTTGCCATGGAAAAGTTTGCTCAAGTTTCATTCACTCTCCTAGTCTCCATAGCAAATAATATTGTCATTGTTCCTCCAGGAAGGAGCAGCCTGTGTGCAGGTTTCCATGTTTCCCATGTTATGGGAAAACCAGCAGAGAAACTGTCCGAGCTAAGAGAGCAGAATAAAATTTACAAGCAGTTTGCTTGGGCAAAGGAGCCAGCTGCACAGACCGTGTTTGCTGTTTAATTTGGAACAAAATCGTATCTGTTCTCATGATTACGTGACAAATCATCATTTCCAGATGTATTACCCAGTGCCTACCATGGTGAGGTCTGGATTCCCCCAAGAACTATGAATGAGTAAAGTGAGCCGTAACAGATCTTAGGGTTATACTGAGAAGGAAGACGAGTCTGAGGAAGGACAGCCAGCTGAAGCCAGGTTTATGAAACATGCTGTTTTACATCAGTAAATCCAAAAAGCTCCAGAAAACATTCTTCCCTTTCACTGAAAAGTGCAAATAACTCTGGGGTGAGTTCTCAGTATCCAGGAAGCCAGCACACACACAAACCGCTGAATAGGCTGCCTGGTTGACCCTAATTCTCTGCTATCCTCAGAGGTACCCAGGGAACTGAGAAGCTGCTTAAAGCCAAGAAGGGAAGAGCAGTGTAGTGCTCTCTTACTGCCAGTATTAGAGTGTGTGTGTTCTTTTTAAGGTGCATTTGATTGTTTTCAT
Organism: Loxodonta africana; assembly: GCF_030014295.1. Taxonomy (NCBI): domain Eukaryota; kingdom Metazoa; phylum Chordata; class Mammalia; order Proboscidea; family Elephantidae; genus Loxodonta; species Loxodonta africana. The sequence goes on from NC_087351.1 coordinate 45,492,212, forward strand.
GACCCCCAGAATTTCCTAGACTTCCCATGACTATGGCACAGCTGAGAGAAGAAAGCATTCACATCCAAATGAGGTCAGAGGACTGGGTTAGTGTGAGAATCTAAAACGGCAGCCATTTTTCTGACAAGACTTGGACATCACTCAACTGGAACCCCCAGGTGCCCTGTGGTCTCTATCATGGGGGCTTCTGTGTATGGGAAGGTGGGATTCTGTTCATTCTGTAAGAGTGATTTCACTTACTGAGAGGCTGACTGGACTATTTGTCCCTCTCAGGAAAGGTGTTGTTTACCTCAACTTAACCTTAAAAGGCTATTTAGCCTTTTCCTTTTTTTTCCCTTGCCAGAGCTGACTAATCCTTTCTTTTTTTTTTTTTTAATTATGGTGAAAATATACACAGCAAAACATTCACCAATTCAACAGTTTCTACATGTACAATTCAGTGGCATTGATTATACTGTTAATGTTGCACAACCCCTATCCCTATCTTTTCCCAAATTATTCCACCATCATTGACATAAACTCAGTGCTCCCCAAGCAAAAATTCCCCCTTTTCCCTTCCCTTCTACCCCTGGTAACCACTAATAAGCTTTGATTTCTATATATTTGCTTATTTCATGTGTGGTCATGCAGTATTTCTCATTTTGTGTCTGACTTACTTTGCTTGGCATGACGCTTTCAAGGTTCACCCATGTTGTGACATGTATCAAGACTTCATTTCTCTCTGTGGGTGAGTAGTATCCCATTGTATGTATGTATCACATTTCATTTATCCATTTATCTGTTGAGTGACATCTCAGTTGTTTCCACCTTTTGGTTATTGTGAAAAATGCTGCAATGAACATTGATGTACAGGTTTCTGTTTGCATTTCTGTTTTCACTTCTTTTGGGTACTGGAAGCCCCTGGATTACAAACAAGTTCGCTTTCTAAGTCTGTCTTTAAGTCGAATTTGTACGTAAGTTGGAACAGTTAGTCAAACATTTGTCTTAGCGCACAGTATACCTCTCTATGTATAAAAAACATTACAGAAACACTTCCAGATACGGTGAAACACAGTAATAATAATGTTTTGATGCATGTCCAAAGTAGCAACTGTTTGTTATTACAAACCACTGTATGTACCTTACATCTTTAATATAATATGCTTTATGGGGTTCATCTACAGCTACAGGTTGTAGGTAAGTCTGACATTTGTAACCCAGGACTGCCTGTATATGAGTAGAATGGGGATTGCTGAGTTATACAGTAGTTCCATGTTCAACTGTTTGAAGAATCACCAAACTGCTTTCCATAGTGGCTGTACCACTTTGCAGTCTAACCAGCAGTGGATAAGGGTTCTAATTTCTCTACATCTTCACCTATGCCTGTTGTTTTCCTTTTTTTAATCATAGCTATTCTAATGAGGCTGAGGTGGTATCTCATTGTGGTTTTGATTTGCATCTCCCTAATGGCTAATGGTTTGGTTTTTTTTGGTTAATGGCTAATAAAGGAGCCCTGGTGGCAGTATTAAGCTCTTGGCTGTTAACCAAAAGGTTGGTAGTTTGAACCCACCAGGCTCTTTGAGATCCTGTGGAACAGAGTAGAAGTATCCCATAAGTTTCCAAGGCTGTAATCTTTGCAGAGGCAGATTGCCACATCTTTCTCTCTTAGAATGGCCAGATTTTTTTTTGATTGAGACTACGCCCTATATGTGGTGTAGTGGTTAAGAGCTTGGCTGCTAACCAAAAGGTTGGCAGTTCGAATCCACCAGCAACTCCTTGGAAATCCTTTTGGGCAGTTCTACTTTTTGCTATAAGGTCACAATGAGTCAGAATCTGCTGTACAGCAATGGGTTTATTAGTTTTTGTTTTTGTTTTTTTTTTTTTGTTATGCCCTATTTATAAGTGAAAGGATTCAGAAGTCTTAAGGGGGTGGTATTGTTGACATCATTATGTTTTATTATTGAATTAAAAAAATATTGTATATTTGGTGAAAGTATACACAGCAAAACAAGTTCCCAATCAACAATTTCTACACATATTGTTCAATGACATTGGTTACATTCTTCACATTGTGTCAACATTCTCATTATTTCCTATCTAATCATTCCATTCCCATTAACTTCATCTCACTGCCCCCCAACCTTCTCATCCATGCTTTAGAATAACTGTTGACCTATTATTGATTCTTGATCATACATCCGCTTGTGTTATTTCTTGGCAGATGCAGAGATATTGGACTTGTTACATTTTATTATGTGATTTCCCCATACAAAGTATAAACTCTTCCAGGGCAAGAAGAGAACCTAAGAACCAGAAGGGACTTGAGCAAACACTGGCATGCTTTTTCCCTTCCTCACCCATTCCATTTTATAGATGAAAAAACGGATTCAGCGACATTAAGTGGCTTGCTCAGATTCCACGCTAGTCGGTGCCAGATGGGACTAAACCCTAGACCTACCTCCCCATTTTAATCTCGTCGCCTTCTGCAACTCTCTCTTGTAGTTCCGTCAAGTACAAATTGACTACGTAATCAAGTGCTTGATTTTGTGGGGTTCGTGATCTGGAGATTCAAAGACTAGGATGGTTGGGGTGTACCAATAGTCGGGGGGAAGCCTGGAGGAAGAGATAGGGCTTGGAAGGCAAGAATGCCAAGTCCACTCCACTGGTCTTCTGTGTGCTATTGAGATCACTAACTAATGTCAGGAGACCTTCCTTAACTATGAAATGAGGATGTGACTTCTCTAGGTCCTTAAAATTGGATCAGTCTGTGCCTATGATGGTTTGCCATTAGATTTTATTTTGTACCAAATTCAACTTAAGGAGTTGTGATTCCTGAGTTGGCCCTATACATTTATTTAAAATGGGAAATAGAGCATCAAATCTAAGATCTGCTCTCCAAAGCTTTTATGTTCTGAACCTATGTGTGCACACATTTTGTCCTTCCCCTCCACCAGCACGCCCCAGGATAATAAAAATCAGAAAGGTCTAACAAAGAGAGACAGCTCTCGGGACATGATCCTCCATAAGAGTTTTGCAATTTCCAGCGTGAGCTGGGGCAATATGATGTGGTGTGTGGTTGGAAAAGCAGTTTGTTCTCCGCTAATGACAGCTGTGGATTCTGAAATGAAGCACAGCAGGTGGGACAGTGGTACTCAATTTTCAAAATCTGTGCCCTAAAACGTGTTTGCTTAAACCTTGTCTCTACCACCCTTTAGGGGCCTCCACATCCATCAAAACCAGACCCCAGGATAGGAATTCAGGGCCTCTATTTCTCACTGACGCTTTCACAATTGCCAGTATGATTCAGAGGTTGTCTGGAAAGTTCGGTAGCCAAAAGTTCCCTCTTTCTCCCCAGAGCGATAAATTAAATCACTTCTAGCTCCCGGGGGGATGGGGGGAGAATACTGGCTTTGCCCAGGTATCAACAATAACTTTAAAAGGGGCATGTGATTCCTCATAGCCATGACTAACAGCATTATGTCATAAGGAATTCATGTTCTCAGAATAGTGCACAGTGTTAATAATGCTGTTGTCTGTTTCTGAAAGCCATGAGTGAGAAAAGAATTTACGCTTTGAAAGATTTTAAGCTGTTTGGGTTTAATGTACATTACAAATTCTGAGATTGACCCTCATGGAACCTGGGCTTACTGGAAAATTATCACTTTTCCCCTCTAAGGTGAACATGGATAGATGATACAGGTTTGTTAGAGTATTAATAAAGTATTGAGAAAATTCAAAACATAAGGTGTTAAAAAACCCATTTTTTTTCCCTTATGTTTTTCTGTGATTACTTAGGCATAGTTAAAAAATCAGTTGCCATCAAGTCAAAGCTGACTCATGGCAATGCCATGTGTGTCACAGTATAACTGTGCTCCACAGGGTTTTCAGTGGCTGATTTTTCAGAAGTAGATTGATAGGCCTTTCTTCCAAGGTACCTGGGTGAATTTGGATCCAGGTGGACTTGAATCTCCAAACTTCTGGTTCGCTGCTGAGCTCTTTAACCATTTGTACCACCCAAGGACTCCTCAGCATTGTTGCTGCTGTTGTTGTGTGCCATCAAGCCAGTTCTGACTCATAGTGACCCTACAGGACAGAGTAGAACTGCTCCATAGGGCTAGGTTATAATCCTTACAGGAGCAGATCACCAGGTCTTTTTTCCCATGGAGCAGCTGGTGGGTTCCAACCACTGACCTTTTGGTTAGCAGCAGAGTGCTTAACCATTGCACTACCACAGCTCCTAGGTGTAGTTCTGTACCAAAACCTATCACCTTCAAGTCGATCTCGACTCATGGTGACCCTGTGGGACAGAGTACAACTGCCCCCATAGGGTTTCCAAGGAGCAGCTGGTGGATTTGAACCGCGGACCTTTTGGTTAGCAGCTGTATTTCTTAACCACTGTGCTTCCAGGTCTCCTAGGTGTAGTTAGAGGTGGTTAACAAGCTATAAGCTCTTATATGAGTCCTTCTTAGGCAGAGTACCCCTGGCAATTCTGAGGGTTTTTGTTTTGTTTATTTACTTTTTTTTAAAGCTGGTTCTCAATTTATTATTTGCCAGAAACTCCCAGTTTCATAGTTCCTTTATTTTGCTAGTGTTGGTTTTTCTTCAAGAAGAAAGCACTCAGCACAGTGTTCAGGGCCCCTGAGTAGAGGAAATCCCTTGAGAGCAAGATCCCCCAGGAGAGATTTGCAGCTGTGAATTCAGACTTTACCAAAAAACGTCAAGGTCTTCACATTTAGTTCATTCTCTTTCTGTGTAATTCAGTCACCTGTTGTTTTATCGCTCTGTATGATTTGATTAAAACCTCAGCAATCAAATCATTTGGATTGTAAATTACGCAACTTCCTATCCTTATTTCGATCACTTTTGACCCCTTTCGGCAGGTGTCACTGAGTAATTCAATTACAAGCTGCTTTAGAAAAATTGCAATTTAATCGATAAGAAAAAGACCAAATTTCTAATTCAGATCAAAAGACATAAAACAGCATAAAAATCTCTATTTTAAAAGGTGCGTTTGGTGATATTTTTGGCAAGACTGTTGGGCGTGCTGTTGAGCATTAAAAAAAAAATATGTGATGGATAAAGACTTGATTAAAATGAACAGTGTCCTGCTCACTGGTAGCCAGTGAACACTGCAGAGACGCTAGAGGAAATGAAGGAAGCACCTGAACCTAAGAAGGGTCCCAGAGATGGAAGTACGCTTTCACAGCAAGACTACTTGTTCTTGTATGAAAAGAATCAAGTTTTTTTCCACAGAGTATTTATCAGGTGGTTTGTTTGTTATTGTCATTTACTTATTTTCTTCTTTTGTAGTATTCATTTCAATGCTACTCAAATTTTAGCTTGTGTTATAATCACTGGGAGGGCATGTTAAAACCTAGATTGCTGGGCCTCAGCCCCAGAGATCCCAATTGCTTTATTGTTGTTGTTAACTCCTATTGAGTAAGCTCCTGAGTCATGGCAAACTCATGCATATGCACAACAGGACCAGACCATTGTGATCCATAGGGTTTTTATTAGCTGATTTTTTTTTGGCAGTAGGTTGCCAGGCCTTTCTTCCTAGTCTTAGTTCAGAAGCTCCACTGTACCTGTTCAGCATCATAGCAACACCCAAACCTCCACTGACAGGTGGATGGTGGCAGTGCTGAGGTGCTTTGGCCAGAAATTGAACCCAGGTCTTCTTTACAGAAGAAGAGAATTCTGTCACTGAACCACCATTGCTTCTCTGTGGAATATGGCCTGAAGAGTAGCATTTCCATCATGCTTCTTGCTTATGCTGCTGCCGTTCCACCCAGCATGGGTGAATAGCACCACTCTCTGTGGGAACTGATTCTGAACAGGTCTTCCACATTTTTATTGGCCTCTCTCATTACCACCTGTGACAGAAAGAATATCTTGACTATAAGTGAGCAATGCAACCTTAAAGAAAAACGGGGCTGAATTTTTTAGTTCTCTTTTGTATGTTTTTGTATGTTAACTTGTGTCTCTTTGTTTACAGCCTTTTTAATACCATACTCATTTTTAATCTTGGCTTCAAGCTACTTGACATCATATGTTTGAAAATAATTTTTTCCCATCAAATCGGCAGATTAACTTTTTTCCAAGGAGGTCATTATAGTCTGTGACATGCTATGCTGTTCTCTGGCTGGCACACAGAAGTGAAGCAATCCATTCAACCCCCTCGAAAACTTTTGTAGGATTCCACAATGTGCCCTGCTTTGATCTGAAACGAGATGAAGCTGACATTAGTGATATATTTTACTTTAGACAGCTACTTCCAGATTTGTCGGATCAAAATATCTTATAAATGACTCAGATGTTATAACAAATGGTTCAAACCTCCTGGCATTTCTGGAAAACAATTTAATGGGGTCCCTGAGCAGCTACAGGATAAAGAAATTTCAGTTATGAACTCTAGCAGCATTTTGATGTGGGGTTTGTGCTCCAATGTGTCTGTGTGCACTAAAAAGAATTTCTCTTTCTTTAGAAGAGCTTCTAGTTTCCTTGGTGGCAAGGTCAGCAACAAATATGCTTGTGTTTTCTATAGCATCTCTAGATAAGCAAGAGATTTATTTCTCACGTATATGAAGCTGTGTAGATATTTAGATGTTCCTATAAAATTATAAAGCTGGATCCAACCATAAAGACCATTTAATTCAGTGTCTTTATTTTATAGATTAAGGTGCCTGGGTGGCACACACAGTTTGTACTCGACTGCAAAGGTTCGAGCCCACCCAGCAGTACCATGAAAGAAAAGGCCTGGCAATCTGCTTCTGTTAAGATTACAGCCAAGAAAATCCTATGGAGCAGTTCTACTCTGTAACAAATGCGGTTGCCATGAGTCAGAATCTGTTCGACTGCAACTAACAACAACAATAGTAACAACGTTTTATAGATTGAAAAAAAATCCAATCCACTGCCCCTTATATAACCATATTACACACATACACACACAAAACATGATGTTTCTAATTTTAGAAAGTTTTAAACATTAATGTAAAGGTAGGTTCCTATGGAAAGGAAGTCACTGTCCTAGCATGATTGTAAGTTTGATGTTCTCTGTCTAGCATAAAGAATAAAAAATATTTGGCATGAATTCCATGGGTGAAAACTGAGCCTCCCTAGCCCAATAGTTTTTCAGTTTGGTGGGTGGTGGAGTTTTGAAAAGGAGAAAGTAGGCCTCATTCACCCACTGGTGGAAGGGTCGTTGGGTACCCACCCAAGTAGTGCCTACTCTATATGTGAATACTTGTCATTAGGGTTTAATACCAAATTGATAAATATATTTTCTTTTCATTACTCACGAGCTCAGATCATGAGACATTAAGATAGTTTACGTTCTAATGAGCACCTAGTGTACACTACTCACAGAGCTATCTGCAATACCTGCCCGCCAACAAATTAAGGGTCCATTATAAGCTGAGGAGTCCCTGGGTGGCACGAACCATCAAGTGCTCAACCACCGGCCAAAAGATTGGTGTTCCAAACCCATCCAGAGGTACCTCGGAAGACAGGGTTAGCGATCTGCTTCTGAAAGGCCATGGAGCAGTTCTACTCTGCACACATAGGGTCACATTATGTTGTTGTTAGGTGCCATCAAGTCGGTTCTGACTCATAGTGACCCCATGCACAACAGAAAGAAACACTTCCGGGTCCTATGCCATCCTCAAAATTGTTGCTATATTTGAGCCCATTGTTGCAGCCACTGTGTCCATCCATCTCCTTAAGGGTCTTTCTCTTTTTCACTGACCCTCTACTTTACCAAGCATGATGTCCTTCTCCAGGACTGCCCCCTCTTGATAATATCTCCAAAGTATGTGAGATGAAGTCTTACCATCTTTACTTCCAAGGAGCATTCTGGTTGTACTCATAACATTATAAGGTGTCCAAATTAACAATAACAGTGCAAAATTAAAAGCTGTAATTTATGCAGTACTGATGTGCCAGGCACTGTGCTAAGCACTTTACATGATTTCTTCTCTTTCAATTGTCATGACTGCCCTATGAGTACAATAGATATTGGTAGTATATTTATATAATGCTCTTGGCATAACAACAATCATGAGAATGGCGCAGGACTGGGCAGTGTTTCGTTTGTCGTACGTAGGGTCTGTACGAGTTGGAACCGACTCAACAGCACCTACCAACAACATTAACAAAGGTGGCATAATTATTATCCCCATCTTGCAAAAGAAGAACTGCAGAGTAGGGAGGTCAAATAATTGCCCAAGTTCATGCAGCTAAGAAGTGGTAAAGCCAGGATTAAAAACCAGCCTTTCCATCTCTCCATCCTGTCCCGTTTCCACTAAACTCTGCTGCTTTCCAAAGGAGTAGGAAGGATTACGTTCTTAGGAATGAACAGTTGAGCACAGAATTAAGCTGAATGGGCAAGTGTTTCTTTCCTTCTTGGCTCCTAGCATTTGCTGCAGCATTGTCTGACAAAGAAAAAGCTCACACTCTGGATTTTTATGGGACTTGTTATGAAAAGTCACTCTTTCTTTTTACTAACCACAATGAATGTGTTTGTTCCATGGGGGAGAAAAGAAGGATGGGAAGGGGAGGGGTGGGTAGAGCTGGTTGAAAGAGAAGTCATTCGTGCCCAGGCTTGATGAAAAGCATATATTCCATGCCCAAGAGTAATTGTTTAAGAATTCTTCTTCCTAATAAATTCATATCCACAGGGGGCCAGTTTGAAATATGATTAGGTCACAAGTGAAATGAGTTTGGTGGTCTCAGCATAATCCCTGTTGGACATTAGTTCACTCACACGATTGCGGTACAGTTTTATCCATGTCGGCATTATTGTCTGCCTCTGCTCAGGAGACACTCAGAATTGAATTAACAAGAGGCTTTGGGTTAGCCCGAAGGTGGGCAGTGGCAACCTACAGTATAAGAAATAGTGCCTCGTCAACGGAGCTGTGTGTAGATGGGCCTGCTTGTCCCACACCCGTCTGTCTGTAAATCCGGCCTCCTTCCCTCTCAATGGAAACTCTGGTGACATAGTGGTTAAGTGCTACGGCTGCTAACCAAAAGGTCCACAGTTCAAATCTGCCAGGCACTTCTTGGAAACTCTGTGGGGCAGTTCCACTCTGTCATATAGGGTCGCTTTGAGTCGGAATCGACTCGACAGCAACGGGTTTGGTTTTTTTTTTGGGGGGGGGGTCCCTTTCAAGCAGATAAATGGTGTGCTCTGTAAGAAGTTTCCAGACTCTCAGCCAAGTGAGGTTATTGGAATCATAAATAAGCGCTGTTCCATTCTACCTGCTTCACAATTAGACTGATTTGGATACGTGAACTCTACTGAGATTTTGTTGCCCAAATTGCTTACCTTCCTTCCCTCAGTGAAGTCTACCCTTAAAAAGGTGCGCGTAAGTTGGTTAGGGAGCAAAATATGCTTAAAAGTTAAAAATAACTTATCTTACCTGGTGTTATCCAGAAAGTTCCACCAAAAAAAAAAAAAAATTCTACAGGATTTAACAAATTAAATTTGAAAATAGATCATGAGTTAAAGAAATTATTTCGTGAAATAAAGCTCTGTCAAATGGCTTAAAGATCTTATTTTACCATGTTCTGAAAACTTGCCATTCTGTCATGAGCACCTTTAAGACTGAACTGACATACCTGTAATTATATAATTATATGATTATTACAAATTACTGGATAAATTACCCATTAAAGTAGTTTTTCATCCAGTTGAAATCATGACAGTTCTAGTTGACTCAATTCAGTTTCCTAAATCATCTTTAGGAAATATAGAATATATTAAGTACCCAACAATTACATTCTTTATAGCAAAATTTCTTAGAATCATAGATGTTTAGCGCTAAAATGGACTTCCTATTTAGTCTAACTCCATTTTACAAAAGAGGAAACTGAGGTACAAAAATTGTGACTTCCCCAAGATTACACTGCTAATCAGTGACAGAGATGAGACCGAAACCAAACCCATTGAAGTTGAGTCAATTCCGACTCATAGCGACCCTATAGGACAGAGTAGAACTGTTCCATGGAATTTCCAAGGAGCGGCTGGTAGATTCAAACTGCCAACCTTTTGGTTAGCAGCTGAGCTCTTAACCTACTGTGCCACCAGGGCTCTGAGATGAGACCCAGGTCTCTACACTTTTAGTTTAGTTCTGCTTCCATCAGGAAAATTACTCTTACATATTTTTTGGCTGTATTCATGTGCACAGGCATACACACACACACATACACGCATACAGGACAGCTACTGCTATGCCCACTACATAGTCTTAGGTTGTATCCAGGGCTACATATACGTCCCAGCATGTTAACTACAACTTCATTCCTTTCCTTTTCACTCAGGAAAGTATAGTGAATGAAAGTGACTCAGAGTGGCGTTATTATAAGGATCACTTGGGCATATTTTGGATCTCTCACACACACACACACACACATATATATACATATATATATATTCATATATATACATGCATATAAATTCATTTTTAGATTTTGGGACTAAAACTCATTTTATCAATTGTTAATGAGACTTCCATGAGACCAGGGGTCAGAAACCTATTGCTCCAAGGGTCATATGTGGCCTGCTCTGGTTTTGCAAATAATGTTATTGAAACACAGCCACAGCCACGATGGAAGTATTGTCCATGCTGCTGTCACGCCACAACACAGAGTTGAACAGTTGGACACACCCTCTGTCCTGCAAAGCCTAACATATTTACTGTTTGGCCTTTTACCGAGGAAGTTTGCTGACCCCTGCATTAGACCATTCTTTCAAATCAAGGAACCTATCATCATACATTTATTTTATTTTATTTTGTTGTTGTTGTTCTTAACTACTCCGTTGAGCTGGTCGCCATTGCTTATAAACTCATCTTCTAGAGTCTTTCTCAGGACTCAGTGCTGTTTATGGATTGCCTCCTGTCCCTTTTAACACCCATATTATCCCCCTCTCTCTTTCTGTTTTTAAACATTGACTTTATTCACATGTCACTGGGGACTTGTACATAAAGCTCTTTAATATAGCCCCAAAACCCACCAACCCTTTAATATATATAGGTCTTTAAAACCAACATTGTGTGCTAAATACAAAGTTGAATAATAAATAACAGCTAACACCACTGTCAGTGATAGGATAATATCCATACGCCTACAACGAAGACCAGTTAATGTGACTATTATTCAAATTTATGCACCAACCACTAGGGCCAAAGATGAAGAAATAGAAGATTTTATGAATGGCTGCAGTCTGAAGTTGATCGAACATGCAATCAAGATGCATTGATAATTACCGGTGATTGGAATGTGAAAGTTGGAAACAAAGAAGAAGGATCAGTAGTTGGAAAATATGGCCTTGGTGATAGAAACAATGCCAGAGATCGAATGATAGAGTTGTGCAAGACCAACGACTTCTTCATTGCAAATACCTTCTTTCACTAACATAAACGGTGACTATACGTACACATGGACCTCACCAGATGGAACACACAGAAATCAAATTGACTGCATCTGTGGAAAGAGACAATGGAAAAGCTCAATATCATCAGTCAGAACAAAGCCAGGGGCTGACTGTGGAACAGACCATCAATTGCTCATACGCAGGTTCAAGCTGAAACTGAAGAAAATCAGAGCAAGTCCACGAGAGCCAAAATATGACCTTGAGTATATCCCACCTGAATTTAGAGACCATCTGAAGAATAGATTTGATGCATCGAACACTAGTGACCGAAGACCAGACGAGTTGTGGAAGGACATCATGCATGAAAAAAGCAAGAGGTCATTGAAAAGACAGGAAAGAAAGAAAAGACCAAGATGAATGTCAGAGGAGACTCTGAAGCTTGCTCTCAAACGTCGAGCAGCTAAAGCAAAAGGAAGAATTGATGAAGTAAAAGAACTAAACAGAAGATTTCAAAGGGTGGCTCGAGAAGAGAAAGTATTATAATGACATGTACAAAGAGCTGGAGATGGAAAACCAAAAGGGGAGAACACGCTCGGCGTTTCTCAAGCTGAAAGAACTGAAGAAAAAATTCGAGCCTTGAGTTGCAATAGTGAAGGATTCCATGGGGAAAATATGAAACGACACAGGAGGCATCAAAAGAAGATGGAAGGAATACACAGAGTCATTATACCAAAAAGAATTAGTTGATATTCAGACATTTCAAGAGGTGGCATATGATCAGGAACCGATGGTACTGAAGGAAGAAGTCCAAGCTGCTCTGAAGGCATTGGCAAAAAACAAGCCTCCAGGAATTGATGGAATATCAATTGAGGTGTTTCAACAAACAGATGCAGCTCTGTAGGTGCTCACTCGTCTATGCCAAGAAATATGGAAGACAGCTTCCTGGCCAACTGGCTGGAAGAGATCCAAATTTATGCCTATTCCCAAGAAAGGTGATCCAACCGAATGTGGAAATTATAGAATATCATTAATATCACACGCAAGCAAAATTTTGCTGAAGATCATTCAAAACCGACTCGACGGCACCTAACAACAACAACCACCTTTATTTAACACTGTCTACGAGCCCTGGTGGCTCAGTGGTTAAGAACCCAACTGCTAACCAAAAGGGTGGCAGTGAGAATCCACCAGCTGCTCCTTGGAAACCCTATGAGGCAATTCTACTGTGTCTTATCAGGTCACTATGAGTTGGAATCGACTCTAGGACAACAGGTTTTATTGATTGATTGATTTTGGTTTTATGAAGCAGAATACACTCTAATCCTCATAGCATCTCTTCTAAGTCTGCTAGGGAGATTATTTATCAACCCTGTTTTACAAATGAGGAAACCGACGTCAAGTAGTCTTACCCAAGATTACACAGCTAATCATAGCAGTCAGTAGCAAAGCTAGAATTTGGTCCACTTCTTCCAGCTCCAGATCTGGGGCGGATCACCGGTAAGCAAGGTAAGCATGGGTTTACTTGTGCTTACTTATAAATTTGTAGTGCACAATTTCATGTGGGTTTTACCACCCATGCTTACCTTGCTTACTGAGTAATTCACCCTTGTCAGGGACTGTAAATTTGAAAACAGACTTTGATTCCATAGGAAGGTGCTGTGGGCTTAGGAGAGAGATGGATGCTAGCCACACTTTGAAGCACAATCTTTGATGTGGTGAAAAAAAGTGAAATTGTTCACTACAGGGGATCTGGTAAGCAACACAAGCACCATGCTTACTTTGCCTGTGGATAATCCATCCACAGATTCCATGTGTTTAACTTTCCCCTGGTACTAAAGATCATAAAGTGAAGTGGCTATTGAGAAAGTTAGAAAGTCTTTGAGTTAAATACTCCATCTTTCCTTTCAAGGGGGGTTTCAAAACAACATTCGGATTTCAAAAGGAGAAAGGTATCCTTTACTTGATCCATTTTCATGTTCCACTGCTTCCTGAATGCAAGGTCCTCTGTCTCCTCCCCATCTTCCCAATGAAACTTCATACTGTAGAATAGATTGTAGTTACTCAATTCTTTTCCCAAGTGGGGAAGAAACATAACTAAGAATGCAGAATGGGGCCCAAGGGCCAGACTTCCTAGATTCAAGTCTCAGCTTTGCCACATAATGCTGCATGCCCTTGGGCAAGTTATGTAACCTCTCTAAGCCTCAATTTCCTTATCCTTAAAATAGGGGCAATTGATAATAACCATCGATCTCACAGAGTTGCGAAAATTAAACCAACATACATGTAAAGCCTTTAGAATGGACCTTGGCACACAGTGATCATTCAATAATATTGTTTAAAAGTTGCAATGACGATGACGAAGCCTAAGAACTCTCATGAAGAATTTCTAGTCTTGCTAATTGCTCTTCCCTCGCCAGCATTTGGGGCATCTTCATCACAAGGAGTGTATAGATAAAGTGGTCAACTGCTGGGAAAAACATTCTCCGCGGTCTCAACTCCCCCTCTGCATTCTATATCCAGGTCTTGGTCTCCCAGCATGGAAGTATTCGGTTTACCATCTGCCAAGGCAGGAGAACTGGCTGTATTGAATATAAAAGAAGTAATGAATAAATATTAAACAATTCTGACATTGTTGGTAGAGGAAATGCTGTGGCTTCTTGGATTAGATATTAGTTACTGACTTCCTGGGCTCACTGAAAACCCCCCAGTGGTTTCATGAGAGTAAAACATAAACACATTAATGATCATGATATTGGCCAACTTCTAAATCAGATATTTTGCTTATCTTAATTGGATTTTTAACAGGTTCTTCACTACTTCTCCTAAAGCAGGAGTCAACAACCTCTGGCAAATAGGCTCAGTTCAACTCCACAGAGATTCCCTGAAGTCTAAATTCCATTCACCATTAGGCTCTTGAAAAATTAGATGGTGTCTTATAGTTTATGGGGCAGTTTTACTCTGTCCTATAGGGTCGCTATGAGTTTGAATCGACTCGACGGCACTGGGTTGGCTGGGTGTTTGGTTTATAGTTTACAATGTGGCTTTCATGTGAATTATGTCATTACCCTAACAACAATCTCAGAGTTATGGAAGCTTAGAGTTTGAGGGAGTTGCCTGCCAATGGAATATTTCCAGAGCTAGAAGTGGAGTTTTCCTTGGACAGCTTGCTGCTTCACGCTTTAAGCCCTTTGCTTGTGCTGTTTCTTCACCCTGGAACACTTTTTTCCTTTCCCTGCTTCCTCACCTGTAAAGCTTCTCCTTCAAGGCTCTACTCAAATATGATTTCACTTACAAGTTCTCTGACAGCCTCCTGGTCCGTCCCTGTTAGTTCATCACCCCATTTGTACTTTCATCATGCCCCATAGAACTTAGGGCTCAAGTGCCTTGCCATATTTACCTAATTAAATCACCATTATCTACGTATATATTTGTCCACCCAGCTTCCAGACCTGGGCCTCACTCCAAGCACTTGTTGCACAGAGAAACTATTTATTTTTCAATTACATTTCCATTCCCAGAATGTAGCACAGTGTCTGGCATGTAGTAGGTGCTTAGTAAGTGTGTAAGGGATGGAACTGATCTCATTGCAGATCCTGGGCTCTCCCCAGCATATTCCCCCCTATACCAATATAGATGCAGCTGTCAAACATCCACCACGTGCCAGAGACTGTAAAGTAAACCCACATGAAACAATTCCTGACTGATGGCAAGATATTGTATAGCTCACTTGGAGAGTAATAAATGAAACTGCTGAAGAATATGTTCGTGATACAACATACGAAGTCCCAATTAAGTTCACCATGTATTCAGTACAAGATTGCTAAGGGGATGTAGGCAGCTCAGTGAGTAAGGGGGCTTTGTTGAGATGGAAGGCTTTCCGTGGGTTGCTCATTAACTGATGCAAAGGTCACAGGAGAGGTAAACAGCCAGGGGAAAGGTAAATCATGGTGGGATAGGGTTTCATTATTCTAGCTGGTTGGTGAGGGTAAGAAGAATTTTCAATTTCAGGGTGAAAAATTGAATCCGATGTTAGAATTGGGAGTGTTCTTGTAGATGTGCATAAATATAACCCTCAAGCCAGACCTGCCGAACCCTCACTGGATCATTCCTTTGAGATCGACCAAGGGTGTCAAGCCCAAGAGTGAAAAGCAGAGAAAGCTGTCATGTTCACAATGGTCGTGTCTCTGCAGTAGATCTGTTTTCTCTTTCCACTCACATCACACAGGGTATAGGCAGATGTCAAGTATTTTTTTATGCTGCCATGCCTTTGCTAAAAATGGAATTTCCTCACTCTGGAGTACATTCCTTCACCCTTGTCATCTCTCTAGCTAATCCTGCATATTCCTCAGGACTCAAGTCAACCCTCTGACCAGTTCCCCCCCTCCCCCGACAGCATTGGCTGTTCCTCCGGAGTGTTCTCATGACACTTGGTTCCTTCTTCGAACAACCAGTCATTAATTGAATGGTTGTCTTTCTACTCAACTGTGGTGTGATCGGTAGGAGGGTAGGAGCTATGTCCTGGTCTTCTGTCCAACCAATAGAAGGCTCTTAGTAAGCATTTTTGAATGAGTGATGAATGAGAGAGTGAATTAATAATTGAGTGAGTAAATCCCCTATATCCTCTAGATCTCAACCTGAATGACTCTGATTCCCTACCTGTACCATTCTAGCACCCATTTGTTATACACAACCCTCTGCATAAGTAACATTGACCATACCCAGAAACCCAGTGCCATCGAGTCGATTCTGACTCATAGCGACCCTATAGGACAGAGTAGAACTGCCCGATAGAGCTTCCTTTGATTTCACTCTTTGATGCTAGTTTCCCTTCTCATCCTTCTCATCAGACTGCTGAGCCTCAGTGTCCCAGTCTACCATCTTGGGACTCCTGTGCCTTCTCTGACCTTTGCTCTTTGTGCTCTCATATCCTATTCCCCAGTTTCCTCTCTGCTTCCCTCGTGCTTATGTTCTCATTATACACAAGCATCTGCTGCCTACCTTCCAGAAGCCTAGGAAGTGATCCCAACTCCTTCCAACTTCTCCAGACTCTACCCTTGAGGTAGAATGGTAGAGTGGAACAAGCCTGGCTTTGAAGTCAGAGCCATCTGGGTTCTGATTCAGGCCTTTCCACTACTAGTTGTGTAAAGTGTGACATCTATAAACTCTCCAAACCTCCTTTTCCTCATATATAAAAAAATGGAAGTAACAATACAAATGCAGGCCTTGCAACATTGTTGGTGGACTAAGTGAGATAATCTGTATAAGGTACCTGAAACATAAAAAAAAAAAAATGAAACATAAGTACCTGGAAAATGGTAGCTTTGATTGTGGTGGTTCTTTACATCTTCATAATAGACATTTGTGTTTCAAAACCATTCCTTTTAGCAAATTATGCTATTGTTAGTTACCAACAAGTTGGCTGTAGCTCGTGGAGACTCCATCTTCACATCATTGGTACGCTCAAATGCATTGTTGTGCCCACTGTGTATTTTGAGTTCTCTTCCTGCACTATATTAGACAGTATTCTGTTGTGATACATAGCTTTTTAGTTGACTATTTTCAGAAGTAGATCACCAGACCTTTCTTTGTAGTCCTTCTTAGTCTGGAAACTCTGCTAATATCTGTTCCACTGAAACCTGTCCACCATAGATGACCCTGCTGGTATGCAAAATACTGGTGACACAACTCCCAGCATCATAACAACACATACGCTGACACAGTACAACAAACTGACAAACACTAATGCATTTGTGGTTAAACCCAGATGATACCATCATTCCCCCATGTTATGCCTCCTCTCAGCTTAACAGTTATCCCCTTGGAATGTCCATTTCTAAGTTAAGGGCCAATGTCGCCTCCAACTCTGGGCTTCACCTACTCTGATCATGTTCAGTCTGTTGGTGAGAACGTGGAGGGAAGAAAGTCAGATCTGAGGCTTGTTGCCTTTCTTTCCAGCTTCTTTCCACATCATCTGGATTGATCTGCTGAACCCAGACATATTCCAATGTAGTTGCTTTACTCCATCTTCAGCTTGCAGAAAATTTGGAGGCTATTTGGTAAGGGATGAAACTCTGAGCTAGCACTACAGTAAAGGGGTCACCTACTCTTGCCCTCAAGAATGAGTAAGAGTTTCTCTCCAGGTTATATAGTTTCTGTACCTCAGAGGGAGCTACATTTCAGTGGTGAATAAGGTGACCCTTATGTATTTTTATGCCAAGAAAGCACTTTGAGATGAAATGTGGTCTATTAATCTCAGATGTTGTGTGTGCCTCTTTGCTTTCTGAGTTCAGCTGTTTTGTTTAATCTGCTGAGGGAGGCTTGTTTTGTTTTGTTTTTTAAATATGCGATGAAATAAGAAGAATCCCACATTTACTGTGATTTATCTGTGGGTAGAAGAAAGTGAAATTGGAAATATTTTTCCTTAGGAGATGTGTATAAAGTTCTGTCAGATGATGTCATTGAGAATGAAGTGGGCAGGAAAGGTGAGGAAGTGATAAGTACAGTTTAGACTTTGTGAATTGAATCAAGTTTCAATTATGACAACAGTTAAACACAGTGATTTTTCTGTATTTTCAAGAATAAAGGCAACACAGTTATTTCTTTTGCTGTGCCCAGAAGTCTCTAATAATTTTGCCATTTTCATGGAAGCCTTTAAAATAGACGAGGAGAGTTATACCCATCCTGCAGTGTGTAATAAAATGGTCAGTATCAATGCAACTATTGAGTGGGAGGGAAGGCGAAGACGGCTGTGCGGGAGAGGCTGTGCAAAAGAGGCTCTGGGTACTGTACACATTAATCAATAAGCAAACGCCGAATGCTGCGAGATAGTCATTTACCCTTGACAAAACAAGCAGTGATAATTGGATGATAATGTGGTAATTTACCTTTATACATTTTACCCTTGTTGGGTTTTTAGAGGTTATTGTTGTATCTGATAGATTTTAGGGTAGAATTTGAGCTTTTTTCTGTGAGAGAGCGATACTCTCCGAAGCTTCTGCATTTTGCTGCTTCATCCTTCAAATAATAGGATCTTACGAATTAGCACGTGCATTATATTTGTTTCTAGTAAGCCAGAATGGAGTTTTCAAGGTGCTTTTCTATTCTAGGGAGACCTGTGAGGCACTTAACCTACATTAGACCTAAGAGGCCTGAGAGTTCTTCAGAAGACAAAGAATTTCTAGATACTTTCCTTGAGGATGTGTCAAGGGCAATACAGACAAAAGACTGATGTCTCCTTTAACAGCTTGATAAGTATCTCAGGATATTCTGCGGGAATCAGCTCTGTTTCTACAAAGTCCTGTCTTCCCGTTCAGCACGATATGGCTGAATATGTGTGTGCCCACATGTGACAATGGTGAAGACTTATCTCTGCCCTGAGGGCTGAGCGCTGTAACACTGCTCAAACGATAGGCTTGATAGAAGTGACGATTTAGAGAGATGAGCTGCTTAAAAAAAAAAAAAAAAAAGCAAAACATTAGAGATGTGTAAGAATTAAAAAATGTGACTGTCTGTTTATCTGGGTTTTATTTTAAAAGTTCCAAAGGCATTTCTATTCGTGGCATCAAAATCCCTTGTAAAAGTAAAGTGAAATCATTCTTGTATTGACCATTTTTTTCATGTTGTTCTATTGAGACATCTTCCCAACTGAGTTTCTTATTGAATTGTATTTCTATAAGGGTATTGTAGGTTAGCAGCACATTTTTATGGTACACAAAAGATGTGCCTTCTGAATTTCCAATGCCTTGCATATTATTCCCTGCAGAAGAAACATCTCGGAAATGATAAATAAATCAAAACAGAAACATTTGGCTCTTGACTTGCTGCTGGTGGGTTTTTTTTTTTTTTTTTCCTCCTTCTTAGTTTACATTGGCTGGAATATCCATTAAGGTCCATCTTACCTATTTGATTAATTAGTAATAAATTCAGCCCTTTGGAAGTCTCTTGCTGCTTTTCTAGACGGGTTACTCTTATAAAGGGTTTATTTAATATGTGTCTCTGTGTACCCGTATGAGTGAAAATTTAATATGGTTTAGATGCCTTTAGAAATACACCTACACCTGGTTTTGGCTCTGAATTAAGTGCTCATACTTGACATAGCCTTGTGGTAAAAAATCCATCAACGTAGGGGCAGTTAAAATTGTGGAGAGGCGAAATTTCTTCAGTAATTGATGTGACACGTGATATCGTTGCAGGGAATGAAATATCATCATATTTTGGATGACCAGAAAATGGAATTATAAATACTGAATTGGAATCCTCATTTCTTGTCTTTTTTTTTTTTTTAATTTCTTCTCCTCATGGCGTATGTTATTTGAAGTACCATAGCCATGTTGCAGGGCTCACCTTCAATTTGATGCAGTCATGTAGTTGCATCCCTGTGGGTGAGAAATGTTCCTCTCCAAATACCTATAGCAACATAGCAGGGACACTGTGACACAACTTTCTGTGTACAGTAGCAACATAATAAAAAATGGCTCTGCTTTACCTATCACTAGGCACCGAGGAGAGCATAACAAATTCATCTTCTGCATTTGGAAATAAGAGCAAGGTACTAAATAGTATCTCCATTTTTCAGACAAAGACATTTAGGCCCAGGAAATGCATTTTAAAAATGTGTTAATTGTCTTCTATAGGAAAACTGAGGGACAAAAAGACATTAGCAATTTTTACTGTGTATCCCACCTTACTCCTTTGCTTTTATACATCACCACCATGCAGTGATAAGAAAGCCGAGAAAAATTATTTTCTCAAACATGGTTTTCATGGTTGCTGAGATAAGCAATGAACGAATGGTGCTTTCTATGTGGGAGAAATGAAGGAGAAGTTAGCATGGAATCCTCTCTGATTCTTTATCAGAATGTTTTATATCCACATATAATGTAGAGATCTCTGGTAGTTTTGCTTGCTAATTATGTCTGATATGTCTTTCTTAACTTTACCACTTTCTTAGAATCTCCTTATAGGCACCAGCTATGTGACAGTGCCATTCTACTCATATTCTGAGCCATACACCCTTCTCAGCACTCTAAAAACTCAGCACTCCCTGGCCTGAAGGGAGTTAGAATCCAGGAGAAGAGATAAAAAAAATGCAACAATAAGTAAGTTAAGGAGAACTAAAGTTCATAAGGTATAGACCCTTTGTTTCAGTGATTCAGAGGGGAAAGAAGGTTCCTGTTAATGGTCAGAAATCCTTCATAAATGGGTTGGATGGACTAATACGATCGTGATAGCCATAACCGTTAACCATTGCCATCGAGTTGAATCTGACTCATAGAGAACCTTTAGGACAGAATAGAACAACCCCATAGGGTTTCCAAGGAGTGGCTGATGGATTTGATCTGCCAGCCTTTTGGTTTGCAGCCAAACGCTTTACCACCAGGGCCTGGTGATAGCCAGCCATAGTAGGGGAGAAAGAATGAAAGAGAAAGCAGCACGGGACCAAAAGTCTTGGGGACAGATATGGAGAATATGGAGTAATTTGATTTGAATCCAGCATCATATTCTTTGAGAGAATAGGGAGAAATCTTTGATACTATAAAAAGATCCCTTGACTGGCACCTTATCCTAGCACCTGCAACAAGCAGTTATATGATAGGTACTCTAATACTGGTTAAATGTTAATAATAACAGCCTAATACAGAAAGTACCATTATCTTCATTTCATAAAGGAGGAAATTTGGTTTAAAGAATTTCTTGCATCAGCCACTCATTAATCAGCAGAACCTGGATTCAAATTCGGCCTGCCTGGCTGTAAAACTCATGTTTCTTTCCTTGATGCACCGTTTTTCCTCCTTTCACAGGAAGATGGCATCTATTTACTGAATAATTAACTTTCATCTTAAAAACAACCAAATGTACTATTCATTATGTGTGTGGGGGGGGATTCTGAAGAAGGGGTCAGTATTTTAGTTTTGCCCTAATATGAAGGTCTAATTATTTAAAATGAATTGGGTCCATCATCTTTTTTAAAAGATCATGAAAATCTCAAAGAATATGTGGTCAGGGGCTCAGGAGGTGGATATTTCATAACTTTGCATGTTAGCATGGGAGAAAGACCAGAAGTTATGCAAGTAAGTCTGATATCTGAAATCCCTGTGCCTTATAATTACTGCTAGGCTACATTTTGATGAATTTACTCATTCTTACATCTTGAGAACTTTGCTTCAGGTAGAGTACTTTAGTAAATATTAAGAATTCTCGGGGAATACAGGGAGTAGAGGAGGAATGTGCTCTCTCATCAGGGAGAGCTAGGAGTACATAGCAAAGTGTATATAACTTTTTGTATGAGAGACTGACTTGATTTGTAAACTTTCACTTAAAGCACATAAATAAATTAATTAAAAAAAAAATTCTTAGTAATAATACCCTGCAATCAGAAGGTAGAAATTTTGTTTGCTATACTTTAATTTTTACCACATGGAATGTCAGAATATAGAGCTAGGCTCTAGTCGATTTCAGGCTAAATTCAGATTCATTTCTTTGTGTGAATTTTGTTCTATATGATGTATGTGGCTTTGAGTCATTCAAAGAAGAATTTAGTTATCTCATTGGTGACCTTCTGAAATTTAGGGATGGGCCACTAGCCATAATCTGTCCTGGGGGAGAGGGGAAGCTTCAAGACATTTTCAAATTGTAGAGCACATTGGATTTATCAGTGGAGGAAGGCTGTTTCTAAAGTGTCTAAGTTATTGGCTGCTGACAAGCAAATGTACCTACGTTTTTAATGTGACATTGGAAGTTGGAGTAAGATTCAGCAGCCTGGAAACATGTTTTCCTTTTAGCCACTAGATCAAGATAACCAATAGAGAAACAGGAGATGACAGAAGAGGAAACGGGGAAATAAAGCATGACAAAAAGAAATGAGAAGAGACAAAGATGAAATGGAGAGAAAGGCAAGTTGGGAGATAGGGGGAACAGAGAAACGGAAAGTGAAATGAAAAAGAGATAGAGAAAAAACACAAAAAGATTAAAAAGGGTTAAAAAAATCATCATTGCCTGGCAAACATAGTTTGACATCATTTTCCATGTTGTATCCCTACCAGTATTCCAGCTGCAGACCTCAACTGTGGTATCCAGAATGTGTTTCCTCATTCATAACCTATCATAACGCCCCAGTGCCGTCGAGTTGATTCCAACTCGTAGAGACCTATAACGATCAGATATAAATGATTTTCTTACATTTATACCTCAGCTGGAATTGAAGGTACTGACAGTCTGGGGCAGGAATTATCAGTAGAAAAACCTCACGGGATACCAGAGCAATTTGTCTAGTTTAAAAAAAAAAAAAAAACTGAAATTTTTCTCTTTCCCTTTTTCCAAAATATATTTTTTATATTACACAGGCTCTGGAACCTTTTTCCTTTTCTTCTTCTTTTTTTTTTTTTTAATTCAAGGAGAAAATAATTTATTGGACAGATTTTTAAATGCAGTTAAAATAGGATATGACTATTAGCCCCGATAAAAGACATTTCAGTATGTGTACTGAGCTCTTCCAGACTGATCCTGTAAAATAATGAAGGAAATTATTGGTGAATTAAACAGCTTGTTAGTCATGGGAGATCAGTGAACAGTGTTCTCTTGGAGTTCAATAAATGGAGAGGTGGCAATGAGATCAGGAGAAAAATCATACTATTCGTTACTGAATATCTATGGAAAAAAAAAAAAAAAGGCATCCTGCAAATGCAGTGTAGGAAATAGCTTCATTTCAGAAGCTCAGCGATTTAGTACTCTGACCTAAGGGATCCAGGTCAGGATTTAGCCAGGGCAGAGCCAGGCAAATTGTTCAGGATGAAGGGAAGCAGCACGTCATTAAGGCCAGGCAACGGAAGCCTCACTGGGCTCGCAGCCCTTTAGCCTTTCTTGTGTTGAAGACGTTACTCCGTAGACATAAACTAATGTTCACTCATTTGTGATGAAAGCAAGGTCCTCTCAGACCTTCCAATCATCCAGTGAGTGTTGAGCAACCACTATAAACAGTAAAGTTTATAAAAGTAGGAATAAATGTCATCCTTGTGCTTAGGAAAAACTGGACACAGCCTCCATTCCTTAAATACCTGACGTTCAGTGTAGCGGTGTCTTGCAGGTTACATGCAGAGATGAGAAGGAGGCACCTTTGCCACCTCCATGGGCTGTTACAGAACAGTCTGTCACTTCCCTTTTCCCCATTCATGTGTTTTCTCTTCTTTGTCCATCCCCCATCTCTCCTGGCAGCTAGGGCAAATATTGAGGGCATGAATCAGTTTCACAGGTTGTCTTCCAGGCATTCCCCAGTTGAGCAGGTAGTGGAAAAGACTTCCTTTATGGCCATATCCTATACCTGAAATTGTGTACCCTGTGATACAAGTCAGAGCAAGGGTCCACATCCAGGCTTATTATTATAGGAAGAAAGTGCTGCCCAGTGCAATGGTACAGTTTGCATGTTGATGCTCTATTGGTTCCTACAACAAAATAAGTCAAGATGTTACCTCTTTTTCTCAGAAACGTCTTTATTTTATTCAGGGTTATCATATGATTTCTTCTTAAAAAGGTGCTATTTCTTTCTGCCTATCAGTGTATCCACACACATACTCACTATGAGTTACTGATAACCCGAAAGAGTTGAATAACTGTTGGAATAATAAATGCATGATCACATCTCATATAAAAGTCAGGATTTATATATGAAGTAGAGAGAATGGACCCTGTTTAATTCTGCCTTTCCATTCATTTACTAACTGGTTTCCAAGGGATGAGGACAGGGATCCTGGGAGTATCTGTGCTTGAAATGTGGGATTATTACATGTCCTGACTGGGCAAGTATTTGGTGCCTCCCTTTGAACAATGCTGTATTTTAATGGACTTTGAGAGAATACATCTTGACCAAAGGGTGGCAAATTTGGGACTCTGCTTGTTTCAATGGATACCACAAGGAATCTAGGAATCTTCATTTTATCCTAAGTATAAAACCAAACAAAACCAAACCCAATTCTGTTGAGT
Organism: Loxodonta africana; assembly: GCF_030014295.1. Lineage (NCBI taxonomy): Eukaryota > Metazoa > Chordata > Mammalia > Proboscidea > Elephantidae > Loxodonta > Loxodonta africana. Next base: position 45,516,540 of record NC_087351.1, read on the forward strand.
CATTTCCGACTCATAGCAACCCTATAGGACAGAGTAGAATGCCCCATAGGGTTTCCAAGGCTGTAAATCTTTAAGGAAGCAGATTACCAAATCTTTTTCCCATGGAGCAGGCTGGCAGGTTCGAATTGCTGACCTTTCAGTTAGCAACCAAGCACTTAACCACTGCCCCACCAGGGTTCCTAAGTATAGGAAAGCAAACACCCTGGCCCTAAAATCAACTATGCCTTATCATTAGCAAAACCAGTCCAAACCCAACCCATTGCCATCGAGTCGATTCTGACTCATATCAACCCTATAGGACAAGTAGAATGCCACACAGAGTTTCCAAGGAGCAGCTGGTGGATTTGAACTGCTGACCTTTTGGTTAGCAACCATAGCACTTAACCACTACACAAGCAGTGTCTTATTTTCTTTGTTCCTTAAATTCTCTTCAGTAGGATTTTTTTCCCAACAAGAGAAGAATCCTGGGAGTAAGGTGTTTACTTCTCACTATATCCCTATGAGGTAAAGGATGGATTATATATACTGTGTATATATGTGTGTGTGTGTGTGCCCACCTAGCTGAAATTGGAGCCAGGCTAGTCTGACTTCAAAACCCAAGCTTTGCTATTAAGCCACATATTCATGAAATACTCACTGACTTCCCAGGCTACTACTATGTGAGATACCCCGTGCCATGCTCTGGGGATGAAAAGATGAATAAGATACCACCCCCGCCAGAAGGGAGCTCACAGTCTAGTGGGAAATATAGAAACATAAATAAATAATTGTGCACAGGTTGATAAATGCAACAACATGCTATGACAAAGTAGAGTCATAACAGAAAGAAAGGATTATACCTAATGTGTCTGCAAATTTGGAGGATGCAAAGCGAACAAGGCTCCTTTTTCTAAGTAAGCCCTCCGAGAAATCCTTCATGCTTCTGTCAGCAAATATCCATCTGATCCAAGCCTCCCAGTCCCTGCTTGACCAGGCTTCAAAAAAGTTGCATTTACTCAGTGGACCAGCAAGGTAGATAGCAGGTTATAACATTATTGTGCCCTATGGTAATTTAATGAGCATCTTCCACCGATCCCATGTGTGGTGATTGATGTTACTGGAAAACTTGTCAGGATTCTAAACTTTTGATATAACAACAACAGCAGCAACTGTTAATTATTGAGTATCATTTGCCGTATTGAATATTGCTACATGTAATGTCATTTAATTATCACAGCAGCCTTGTGAAAGGCAATAAAGTATTTGAGCATCAGAGCAGTTATTTTTCTTTTACTTTTTCTGGGGCCATATTGGAAACCCTGGTGGTGTAGTGGCTAAGAGCTATGGCTGCTAACCAAAAGGTTGGCAGTTCAAATCCACCAGGTGCTCCTTGGAAACTCTATGGGGCAGTTCTACTCTATCCTACAGGGTCGCTATGAGACAGAATCGACAGCAATAGGTCTTTTTTTTTTTTTTTTAGGGTCATGTAGTTGATATGAGCCATCCTGTATATAAACCCAGGACTGTTTGACTACAGATTTCTTGCTCTATCCACTATTTCCCAAAATCTCCACTTAAAACAACACAGCTGTTTCCACAAGGTAAACACAGCTTACATGTGCTAAAATATGACATTTAATACTTGGGTTAAGGCTTCTTTTTAAGTCATGGAGGACTTTGGAGGCCATTCAGTGGCCAAGGTACATCCCCTTTGCTGTAGCCACTATAGAGCCACAATGGTCTTCAGATGTTGTCGTTGTGTGCCTTCGAGTCAATTACAACTCACAGTGACACTTTAGGACAGAGCAGAACTGCCCTGTAGGGTTTCCTAGGCAGTACTCTTGACAAGAGCAGATCCCCAGGTCTTTTCTTCCACAGAGCCGCTGGTGGGTTTGAACCACTGACCTTTCAGTTAGCAGCTGAGTGTTTAACCATTATGTAGCCAGGGTTCCTTAGTCGTTGGCTAGTGTTAAGGAAATTGGACTTTTCTTGGAGTAGTTTAGTTTAGTCAAGGTGTTTGGAGTGTTTTAATGTTTTCCCAACTTCGCTTATCTTTTCTCTGAGAAAAAAAGGCTAAAGATGCCTTCAGGGTGCTAAAACTGTCCTATATTTATTGAGAACATGCCTTAGGAGTATTTTAGAGAAAATAAGCTCATAAGAGTGGATTTTTCATGAGCAGAATTTAGGTTAAGAAGCTTTGTGAGCTAGTCTGTATAGACTGATACTAACTTTTCCATTAAGCAAAGAAGACTGAATTACTATTTCAGAATCTGATGATGGATGAAGAAGCAATGCAGAGGTGACACCATCCTGCATTTGTAGTGACGACATTATCAGTTTCTTTTCCTTTGTGATGTTCAAGTGATGGGTATTTCCTAAGGAGAAAGAGACATTTTTTTTTTTTTTGTATGTAAGTGTGTGTGTGTATGTGTGTTTCCCTAAGTACGCTGCTGTAGGTGGAATCCAAAGGAAGCCATAATCAAAACTGAATTCCAAGCTAAACCCAGTGCGCATAATGGACACCCCCAGAAGACTGATCTAGAAAAGAAAACAAAGACAGCGTCAGCTCTCTGAAGTTTCAACTTCTGAGCCGGGGACAGAGAACACAACCATTTCATTGTGGTACAAAATACTATTCTATTGTCTTAGGAATCGCCAAGCAGCAGTATGTTCTATTAACATATTTTCCTGATATGAAAGTTGTAACTGAAAGTTCAAAAACTACGTGTTGAAGAACAGATTACAGGGATGCGCCAGGCATCTGTCCCATTCGGTGAACAGGCCTTGGAACAGATGTCTCGAATTTCTTCAAATCCAGAACATGCTGTCCAATTTTTTTAGGGGTAAACATACTTTTTTTTTCCTTTTTGTCACTGCTCACCAAAGTATTATATTTAATGCATAAAATATGTAAATTCTTAAAGCATCATTTTGCTCTTTAGTGAGTTTAGATATTACAAAACGGTTTAATTATAAAAACAGACAGACCTAGTCCTGGGACCTGTGCAGCTAGAAATAAATGTGCAATCAAAACTGCAATTACCTGCAGAATTTAGTGTAAACAGATCAGCAATCACATAACAAACACAGGCTAGTTTGCATTCTGATATGAATACAGTTAGATCCAAAGCAATTTTCCTTTATTTATCTTAGCTGCTCAGCATAAATAAAGCAAGGGCATTGAAGCAATTAGCATAATTAGAGTATCGTGGTCAGGCCCTGTGTGATTTCAAGAGACGTTTCTCTTTAGAATTCTTTTTCCCATACAAGAGTTTCCCTGAGCCACTAAAATATCGCTTTGGGCATTTTTGTATTTCAAATTTGCAAGTTGTCAGTTTGAAAAACCCTTGACACATGGATGTGAAAGCATCTCACAGACAGCCACAGAAGGTATACCCTCAGCTTTTCATTACTAAGAAGCTGGGGAATTTCCTTTTTCAGCTCTTTCTCCTACTTGACGTTTAACCCTAGAAATGTCAGTCTTAATTATTTCCAGCGCCTTCAAATTGGGTCCAAGGGTTAAAGACAACTTGTTCCGAAAAAAAAGTAGGGAATGGGGAGTGCAGGAGAAGGAAAGGTTATATCATGGTGGTAGCTGAGCTGTTGTTAAACAAGCAAAGGCTCTGACTACCAACTAGCTACTGGTAATCTGACTTTTGGTAGCTCCGAGTAATAAGGTGGAGATCCTACTAGGCTGGGAAGGCACATATGGTTTCCTTGCAGAACACATGAAAACATGGGAAGTATTCTCTGTCACAGAAAATGGTGGCTTGAACTGGTGATGATGTTGTTGTTAGATGCTGTTGAGTTGGTTCCAACTCATAGCAAACCTCTGTACAACGGAATGAAACACCACCCCCTTCTGCGCTATCCTCACAGTTGTTGCTATGTTTGAACTCATCATTGCAGCCACTGTGTAATTTATCTTCTTAAGGGTCTTGCCCTTTTTCACTGACCCTCTACTTTACCAAGCATGATGTCCTTCTCTGGGGACTGGTCCCGCCTCACCATCCTCACTTCTAAGGAGCATGCTATACTTTTTCCAAGACAGATTTGTTCATTCTTCCGGTAGTCCATGATGTAGTCGATATTCTTCACCAGCACCATAGTTCAAAGGCATCAATTTCTCTTCAGTCTTCCTTATTCATTGCCCAGGTTTCTCAAGCATACGAAGCAGTTGAAAATACCATGGCTTGGGTCAGGTGCACCGTAGTCCTAAAAGTGATAGCTTTGCTTTTGAACACTTGAAAGGTCTTTTACAGCATACTTTTCATTGTAGTACATTGTTTGATTTCTTGACTGTTTCTTCCGTGGGCATTGATTGTGGATCCAAGTAAAATGAAATCCTTGACAACTTCAATTTTTTCTCTATTTATCATGATGTAGCTTATTTGTCCAGTTGTGAGGATTTTTGTTTTCTTTCTGTTGAGGTGCAGCACGTAGCCTTTGATCTTCATCAGTAAGGGCTTCAAGTCCTCTTCACTTTCAGCAAACAAGATTGTGTCCTGTGCATATTGCAGGTTATTAATTAGTCCTCCTCCAATCCTGATGTCCTGTTCTTCTTCATATAGTCCAGCTTCTTGGATTAGTTGCACGGCATACAGTTTGAAAAAGTATGGTAAAAGGATCCAACCCCATGACACACACCTTTCCTGATTTTAAACCATGCAGTAGCCCCATGTTCTGTTCAAATGACTGCCTCTTGGCCTATGTACAGGTTCCTCATGAGCACGATTAAGTGTTCTGGAATTCCTGTTCTTCGTGATGTTACCCAAAATTTGTTAACGATCCATGCAGTTGAATGCCTTTGCATAGTCATTGAAACACAGATAAACAACTCTCTGGTATTCTCTGTTTTCAGCCAAGACCCATTTGACATCAGCAATGATATCCCTTGTTTCACATCCTTTCTGAATCCAGCTTGAATTTCTGGCAGTTTCCTGTCAATATACTGCGGCAGCCACTTTTGAATCATCTTCAGCAAAATTTTCTTTGCATGTGATATTGATAATACTGTTCAATAATTTCTACATTCTCTTGGATCACCTGTCTTTGGAATGAGCATGCATATGGATCTCTTCCAGTCAGTTGGCCAGGTACCTGTCTTCCAAATTTATTGGCATCCATTTGTTGAAACATCTCAATTGATATTCCATCAGTTCCTGGAGCCTTGTTTTTCACCAGTGCTTTCAGTGTGGCTTGAAATTCTTCCTTCAGTGCCATACATTCTTGATCGTATGCTACCTCCTAAAATGATTGAACATCGACCAGTTCTTTTTGGTACAGTGACTATGTATTCCTTCATCTTCTTTTGGTGCTTCCTGTGTTGTTGAATATTTTGCCCATAGAGTCCTTCACTATTGCAATTTGAGGCTTGAATTTGTCTTCAGTTCTTTCAGCCTGAGAAATGCTGAGCCTGTTCTCCATTTTAGTTTTCTAACTAACTGCAAGACTTTGCACATTTCATTATAATACTTTACTTTGTCTTCTCAAGCTGCCCTTTGAAATCTTCTGTTCAGCCTTTTACTTTATCATTTCTTCTATTTGCTTTAGCTACTCTATGTTCACAAGCAAGTTTCAGAGTTTCTCCTAACATCCATTTTGGTCTTTTCTTTTTTTCCTGTCTTTTTAATGACCTTTTGATTTCCTCGTGTGTGATGGTAAAGAGTGATAGAATTTATCCAGTAAAAGCACAACTGGTTTTTGTTGTTGTTTCTGTTATTACTATTATGAAGACTTCTGAAAGAAGCTGCATTTTAGTTAGAAGGAAGAAGGGTCTGGCCTTGGTCCAATCTATATATACTAGAACTAACTCATTGAGTCAAAGAAGTTTGAATCTTAGAAGAGACTTTATTCTTTTAAAAATTTGTTTTTGATTAACTGTGTGTACAGTTCCATGACTTTTAACACATGTATAAATTCATGTAACCACTAGTCTAGATACAGAAAAGTTGTATCACCCCAAAAGCTCCCTAATAGTGTCCCTTTGTATTATACCTTCACTTTATTCCAAACCCTAGCAACCGCTGACTTGTTTTTTGCCTTTACAAGAATGTCATATAAATAGAATCATACAGTATGTAATCTTTTGAGGATATGTTTCTTCATTCAGCCTAATGCATTTGAGATTCATATCAGTAATTCATTCTTTCAATGCTGATGATAATCCGTTGTATGGCTGTGTCACAGTTTGTTCATCCATTCACCCACTGAAAGACATTTGGGTTGATTTCATTTTTTGGCAATGATGAAAAATGTTGCTGTAAATATATGTGCACAGGTTTTTGTATGAACATAGCTTTTCGTTTCTCTAAGGTAAATACCTAGGAATAGGATTTATGGTCATGTGGTAAGTGTTTTCCCAAGAAACTGATAAACTGTTTCCCAGAATGGCTATACCATTTTACATTCCCACCAATGGTATTGCTCTGCATCCTTGTCAGCACTTGGAATTGTCAATTTTTTGTTTGTTTTTGTTTTTCTTAATTTTAGCCATTCTAGTAGATGCGTAGTGGTATTTCATCTTGATTTTAATTTGCGTTTCCCTACAGTTTTGTGATATTGAACATCTTTTGCTGTGCTTATTTGATATTTATATGTACTTTTAAGTGAAATGTCTGTTCAAGTTGCTTGCCTATTTTAACTGGGCTGTTTATCATAATTTAGCTTTGCAAATGTTAGAAAATCTCAGCTACAGTTTTCAATTATTTTTGCTAATGCAGGCCCATTCACAGACTCAGCTATGTTCATTAGAAATGGTGAGTAAAATTCAGCCTATCAGACCAAAATATTTAGGCTAAAAAGACTAGTTAAAAAAAAAAAATGTAGAATAAATCAGCTTCATGACTGCATTTCTGATCTTTCAATCTCTTTTTAAGTCCATGTTGAGAGAGCCTCAGGCCCACTCTCAATTCCTTCTTTTCTTTGGTCTCTCTCTAGCCTCTGTTCCAGCTGTGGCCAAACTTTACTATTAACTGTAGGTTGAGCGTTCTTTGTTTTCTGGGAAAATATACAACTTCTATTAATTTTTCTCCAGAGATCCTGTGATACAAGTTTGAGGGTTCACCCGCGAGTAGGAGACAGCACAGATTCTTGGGATGGGGGCAGACACTGTGCTGGCTGATTTACTTATGTCACTTCACATAATCCTACCAGGGTAGGTGTTAGTTCTGTTTTATAAATAAAAAAACTTGGGTTCAGAGAAGATGAATGCCTTGCCTACATTCATGTGGCTCATAAGTAGCTGACCCCAGGATTTTAACCCAGGCCTCTATGAATTTGGACGTTATCTCTTCTTATGCATTTCCTTTGCTGTTGTTACTTTAATTACTGTCAAGTCAATTTCTACTCATGGTGACCCCATGTCTGTCAGACTGGAATTGTGCTCCATAGGGTTTTCAAGGCAGTGACAGTCCTATCTTCTGAGGTGCTTCTGAGCGGGTTCGAACTGCCAACCTTTCAGCTAGTAGTTGAGCACTTAACTGAGCCACCTAGTGTTAGAAATCTGAGATGAATGAAGTAATTGCATGTGAGATTTTAGTCCCCTCTACCTACAATCCCCCTACAATCTCCCAGGTGCTCCTCGAAAACTCTGTGGGGCAGTTCTACTGTGTCCTATAGGGTCGCTATGAGTCACAATCGACTCGACGGCACTGGGTTTGTTTTTTTTGTTTGTTTGTTTGTTTTAACCTACAACCCTGGTTAATAATGTGTAAAAAGTAGGCATTCTCTTATTTCCACCACCGTCAGTTCTAAGAAAAACCAAAGAAGAATTAATACCTTTGAATTACGGTATTGGTGAAGAATATTGACTATACCGCGGACCGCCAGAAGAATGAACAAATCTGTCTTGGAAGGAGCACAGCCAGAATGCTCCTTTGAAGTGAGGATAGCGAGAGCTCGTCTCACATACTTATGTCCTGGAGAAGTACATCATGGTTGGTAAAGTAGATGGTCAGCTAAAAAGACCCTCGAGGAGATGGATTGACACAGTGGCTGCAACAGTGGGCTCAAGCATAACAAGGATTGTAAGGATGGCGCAGGACCAGGCAGATTTTCATTCTGTTGTACATAGGGTGCTATGAGTCAGAACCAACTCCACGGCACCTAACGGCAACGTTCTTTCACTTCCCTTTGAAAAATTCTTTCGCTATAATCTAGCAAACTCTTCCTAACAACAGAGTAGTAAGAGAATATCTATTCATTCCAGTTCAGGAGAAGAAGCAGTAGCCTTCCCCTGTCTAAGTTGACTGCCAAGTTTTGTTGATCCATTGTTCCATAAAATTCTCCTTATCTATAACACTTTAAAGTAGCCTTAAAAAAAAGTAAGCGATATTACTTCAAAAATCAGATTGCACAAAGGGTATGTTCTTATGAAGAACCACAGAAATGCATTAAACAGCATTCCTTCTTTAGTTCAAGAGTTAAAGAACTAAGTTCAGTAAACATAAGTGTAGAACATTGGAAAAAAGAAGACAGCATTTTTTATTTTCTCATGATGGAGAAAGGCCTCCTAAGGAAGAAAACCCAGGAACCATCGAACACTGACACATGTGATTATTTAAAAGATTTATACTTATGTGCAACAAAAGATACCATGAATAAAGTTAAAAGACAAATTACAGATAAAAAATATTTGCAACACGTAAAACAGACAAAGGATCAATATGCAGGCTATATAAAGATTTCCAATAATTTATTAAGGAGAAGATAAGCATCCCATGAGGACATAGTCAAAGGATATGAACGAGCACGTTACTAAAGAAACGCAACTTAAAACGGCAGTGGGATATCATTTTGCCTATCAGATTGGCCAAGATTAAAAAGACTGATAACATCAAATATTGGTGAGAATATGGGGAAACTGAGAATCTCATTTACTGTTGATGGGATTGCATATTTCTAGAGTATTTTTGAATGAATTTGGAAAAAAAGGCAATTCGGTAGTACTTTTTAGAATTTTTAGGATATTTTACTGCTGAAATCTTAAAGGTGATCCATTTACAGTATTGCTTATAATGGCGCAGAATTTTGAAACTACCTCCAATAGGGAAATAGTTAAATTTATTACGGTATGCTCCTCGGGTGATGAAAGACTTAATGAGCTTAGCTGATAACCAAAAGGTTGGAGGTTTGAGTCCACACAAAGATGCCTCAAAAGAAAGGCCTGGTATTCGGCTTCCAAAAAATCAGCCATTTAAAACGCCCCATGGAACACAATTCTGCCCTGACACATGGGGGGTCCCCGTGAATCTGAACCAACTGGATGGCAACTGGTTTTATACTATTTAGGGAAAAAATTACTGTAAACCTATGTGTGCTGACTGAAGAGACATCCAAAAGATATTGTTAGGTTCAAAAAAGCAAGTTACAGAAATACATACATATATATATATTCCTAACATCCTACCATGTCAGTAAGATGGAAGTTCAATGAGAACATGAAAATATTGGTCTCCACTTAAATAATTCTTCTTTGGTGCTCAGTAGTTCAGGCAGGATTTTTTTTTTTTTTTTTTTTTTCCCGATACCTATCAATGAGTTGATGAGACTAACTCTCTTATTTTTAAATAAATTTGCATGATATTCTGCCCCATATAACAGTGAGAATTATTCTTTTTGGAACAACATAACACTGTTTACCTTAAAAATATTACCAAAATCTTTTTGTCATTTTATTCACTTAGCTAGACACCATGACAAGAACATTTGTTTACTTCATTTTCTTCAGTCTCATAATGTAATACAGAATCTACAGAGAGAATTCATGGGCTGCCTGCTAACTACTATTGGCCAGTGTAACCAAATTCATAAGAACACTTATAAGTTTCTGCTGTGTGTGGTACTTACTGTTTCGCAGAACACTAGGCAATAGTCCTGACACCAGTACTTTTTCTATATACGAGCTATGACCTACTAGAAGCATCAGCCAAAGTGACAGCTGGAGAAACAGTCAACACCAACTCTAGAGTGGGCCTGATTTGTATATTGTCCTGGAGCCCATCCTGAAAATGATAAATGGTGTATTTCTTTATATTGGAAGTCAGGCTTTTGTGGCCAAATCCCTTTAATAACACAATCACTAGGAGCTGGGTATTGTAGAAACATGTGAAGAAGTCAGAGTGTGACTAGAATACAGTGCAGAGTGGACAAGTGTTTCCAAGCTGGGGCTCACCTGTCATTTTTACAGGTGAGAACTCCACAATGTTAGATAAAGAGAAAGTGTGTCCTGCCTCCTGTGTATGTGTACTTAGGATTTTTTCTAAGTTTCTTCTTTGTATAGCCTCCATGTGGTTATTTAATCTCTTCTTTCCTAAGGTGCTAGTTCATTTTTCTTTCTTTCTTAAAGATGTCAGACTTTCCACCATGACCACAGTGTGCCCTCTAAGGAGAGATGGCCAAACGTAAACCCCGTAGTACATTCTTAGCAGTTACGCCTATAGGCACGGTAGGGCGGAGGATCACTGCCAGGGTTCCTGCCTGGTTGGTGTGGCCCCCTTAGCTCAAGGGAAATCCTCTGTTGACATGTGCTGTAGCTCTTCTAAGGCCACAGAGCAGAATGCTCTCGGTAAGACATACATTTTAGCCAGGAGTCATAGCACTGGAACTTGCTATTATTCTCAGAAGATACAATCAAAGATTTTGAAAAGAACTAAAATAAAGTCAGAGCAGAGCATTTCCCCACATTCTTTGTCTTTATGAGAGATACAGCTTTAGCCTTTTTGATCAAACAAGCAAAACCAAGTATCTACTGAAATTCTATATTGGGAAGTCTATCTTTAGTCGTGAAAATTAGCACTTACACATTTATAAAAGAAATCTGGAAGCGGACCTTACTGTTAATTTTTTAAATCTCTATTTCACTGTCATTGTAGTGCAATACCCTTAGAGATAGGCCTTTCTATATCAAACCCATTGCCATTGAGTCAATTCCAACTCATAGCAACCCTATAGGACAGAGAACTGCCCCATAGGGTTTCCAAGAAGCAGCTGGTGGATTCGAACTGCTGAGCTTTTTGGTTAGAAGCCAAGTTCTTAACCACTGCACCACCAGAGCTCCCCCCAGCCCTGTTAAAAGAAGCAGTAAAAAGGAAGCTTGAGTGTCACCGCCTCTAGAAGAGACACAGAACAGGTGCAAATCTAGCGAAACTTTTGGTCAAATAACTTCTCTAACAGTCTGTAGAGTGGAGTAACATGGAGTGTATCTTTTCTAAATGTGCATATATAGGCTGTAAGTGTTATGAAAGCACAGACTGTATCTGTCTAGTTCATAATTTATCTTCAGCACTTAGCCCACATCTGAGTGCCCAACACGTAATAGTTGCTCGATAAATGCTTACTGAGTCAATTAATTAACTAATGTGTCCACCAGAGATTTAATAGGATTTCTCTCTGGCTTACGAGTGCTTTGTAATTTCTTAATTCTGCTTATTCTAAATTTTCCACAATGGACATGAACTACTTTTAAAATTTTTAAAAAGAACACACCTTCTCATCCTTGAAATGTCCCTGGAACTGACTTAATTTTTCATATTTATTATTAATCTTGTTGTTAGGTGCTGTCGAGTGAGTTCCGACTCATAGTGACAACAGAGCGAAACGTTGCCTGGTCCTGCACCATCCTCACAACTGTTGTTATGCTTGAGCCCATTCTTGCAGCCACTGTGTTAACCCATCTGATTGAAACGTCTTCCTCTTTTTCACCATCTTTCATTTGCAAAAATTTGCCTGTTTAGGGCAGATGGTTTGGGGTTAGTTTTCCTTGTTCGTGTCAGCAGCAATCCCCCCACTTGCTCCTGTCTAAACCCCCTGTGACTGAAAGCATATGTTTGTAGGTCAATTGGTCAGGGTTAGGAATGTTCTCTTTGGCTATAGAACAGGGTGAAACCGGATCTACGTAGGGTATCAGGCTCCTGACCTTGGTTGGCCTCATTACGAGAGTTCTCTAAGAGCTGAGCTTATCCTCACTAGTGCTAAATAAGAGTTTGGCATGAGACATGAGGCGAACAAGGCTGAGTGTTCACCTTCAGCTTCCTGATCCCATTCCTCAGTAACAGTTGAACCTTAAAATACATATAGAGAGATAGATTTAGTTCATATATATGTAAAATAATATATTTTTGTTGAGATCATAATAATATTAAATTCTTATCTGCAATTTCTTTTAATCTTTAATGATAGCAAAACTATAATTAACATTATTTATTAAAAACTTTTGCTTAAAATGTTATAAAAATATTCATTTTACATACGGAATAGGGTAATAATCATAAATAGTAGATGGACAGAGTCATAATTTATTAGTGTGTAGAGTGCTGGATTGTATTTTTTCCCAATGAAATGCAGAGATAGAGAAATATTATCATGATTTGTGTTATAATGCTGGAGTCAGAGCTAATACTAAGGAGTGCTTTCTCAACTTGATGCATGGGCTTTAGCTCTGCAGTTCCCATCAGCGTTAACGGGAGAGTCAAGGCTGAAGTGCCAAGGATAAAACTGGGACTATAATGCAAAGTTTGGAGATGTTGTCTATTTGGAAACTACTTCTCATTGTCATTATATATACCGTTTTGTGCTTTGGGGGTTCTTGCTGTTATATTTTAATTCTAGTTTCAGATATGGTAAAAGATAGTATTTCTTACAAAATAAAGGCATAGACAAAATTTTCTGTCTTTGCCAATAAAATGATATAATGGATTAGAATGCCAACTGTAAGGTAGGCTCCAAGATTTGACTGAGATATGTGTTGCTCACACAAAGTCTAGGAAGTTCAGTTACCCATCTGTTTTGAAAAAGAAATTGGTATATGTTTCCTTGACTGTCTACTCAATCACCAGTCTGTTTTTATCTGACATATTTCATACATCAGTGGTACCATTATATCATAAAAAACAATAAAAGCTCTAGAACTATTTTAGATGTTCATAATGAGTATGAGTGAGAAATTACTATATCTCACAGAAACAGTGACTGTGAGGATGCATATCTTCCCCTTACACGTATACAGTGTATCTGTACCCCCAGAAGGAAAATTTAATCTGCGGCCAAAGCAAATGCACATTTATTTCTAAATGTTTGCCTAAGATCAATAAATGAGTATATTTTGCTTATTTTAATACTTCTGTATTTGTTTAGTCATTTATGTATTTAATTGATAGCAGCTGCCTTAATTTAGGCCACATTAGAATGTGCCAACTTCTGAGGATAAAAATTAAGCACATCAGTGTTTTAGTTTGAAGGGCTCAAACAAGACAAAGTTCCTGGGATGTGTTAATGTTAATAGTAAAGTGGTAAATACCTATTGCCATTGAGTTAATTTCAACTCACAGCAACCTTATAGGACAGAGTAGAACTGCCCCACAGGGTTTCCAATCTTTATGGAACCAGACTGCCGCATCTTTCTGCCACAGAGTAGCTGTTGAGTTTGAACTGCCAGCCTTTCAGTTAGCAGCCAAGGGCTTAACCACTGCACCACCACGGCTACAAAGTGGAAAACAGAAGTTTAAATATAGACATAAACTTCATATAAACTTAACTGGTTGATTGAGAACATGGCTAGTTCACATTAATGGACACTATTATGAATGGTAGTTTCTTTTTATTCAAACCAGAGCCTCTTTGAATATTAAATCAATGTACCAATGAGATCATCAAACTTATTTTAAAGTCTTGTGTTGGAAGAGCCATCACAGATAATGAAAATGAAGCTAATTGAGCAATGTAGTTGAAAGAAACAAGCATAAACGTTCACCCAAACTTGATCACATCTTATTGGCAGTACACGTCTTGGTCAGATGGACTATTTAACTAACTCCTTCAGCCATTTATATCTAGTCCCCAGAATCCACTCTTAAGCTGAGTAGAATGTAGAGACCCGCTTAACATTGGATGGGAAAGAGTGATGACCTCATGGGTAACTTTTTGAGAAGTAAGCCACCCAGAGAAGAGGGGTATAGGTAGCGATGACAAACACAACGCTGCTGTCCTTGAAGGTCTGACTTAGCAGCTAGAGTCTTGTGCTGGCCATCTCCCTAAGCCAAGTAGTTAAAGTTGTTTTTAGGTGCCATGGAGTTGGTTCTGACTCACAGCAACCCTATATACAACATAACGAAACTCTGCTGGGTCCTGCACTATCCTCACAATTGTTGCTATGTTTGAGCCCATTGTTGGAAAGCCACTGTGTCAATCCTCCTCCTTGAGGGTCTTTGTCCTCCTCACCAACCCTCTACTCAACCAAGCGTGATGTCCCTCTCCAGGGACCGTTCCCTCCTGATAACATGTCCAAAGTACGTGAGATGAAATCTGGCCATCCTCGCCTCTAAGGAGCATTCTGGCTGTACTTCTTCTAAGACAGATTTGTTCATTCTTCTGGCAGTTCATGGTGTAGTCGATATTCTTTACCAGCACTATAATTCAAATGCATCAGTTCTTCTTAAAAAAGGTCTTCCTTATTCATTCCATTCATATACAGCAACTGAAAATACCGTGGTTTGAGTCAGGCACACCTTAATCTTTAAAGTGACTGCTTTTTAACACTTGAAAGAGGTCTTTTGCAGCAGATTTTCCCAGTACAATACGTGATTTGATTTCTTGACTGCTGCTTCCATGGGCATTAATTGTGAATCCAAGTAAAATGAAACCCTTGGCAACTTCAATATTTTCTCTGTTAAAGGAGCTCTTAATTACTCACAGAGCTTTAAACTTCTCTGCTCCATGACCTAGTTTAAGGTAGTGGTGGTATGGACCATGCACCTGTGCAGACCAGTTTTCATTTGAACACCAGAAAATGAACAGCTAAGTCCCTTTTAGGTTGTTTTGGACAATCAAAAAAGAAACTCTTTGTTATGTATTTATGTAGCTCCTTGGGTGCTAATTGATTATTCCCCCCAGTCTTCTTTTCAGGGTCCTAGATATTGAGCCTAAATGAGGACTAAAGTCCTAATCTCTGAAAGGACCTCGGTGGTTAAAAACCACCCACACACAAACCAAAAAACTCATTGCCATCAAGTCGATTCTGACTCATGGCAACCCCATGTGTTACAGAGTAAAACTGAGCCCCATAGGGTTTTCTTTGGCTGTGATCTTTATGGAAGCAGATCACCTGCTGGCTAAGTTTGCACTACCAACCTTTGGTTCAGAAGCTGAGCATAAACTGTGCCACCCAGGACCTTTTTCCTACATATAATAATGTCAAAAAACTAATAACCTAAAACAAAAAGCACCTCAAGCAGCTCACTTTAATCAGGAATATAGGGTTAGACTCAGGCCTTCTTCTCCCTGCTGTGTCTTGCTGTTAGCCCAGGAGGGCCCAAGCCAAGACATAATGAAGCTCCAACATCCCTGTATTCAGCGTTTTATAAATCTCTTTGGAACGGAAGAGTAAATAATTCCTTAAACAACTTGGCTGTTACAGTAGTCAGTCTTGGACAGCTGTCAACAGGAAACCCCAAGTCATCTAGTATTAAAATTTGCTGTCACAAAGGAACCTGTCACCTAAACCTTGACGTAGGACCTATGAGAATTTTCTTTCTGTTTTGATTTTTAGAAAGCACTGACAAGTGGAAAAGATGGGGAAGCCTGGAAGAGTGGGATCCCATTTCTCCTAAATACTGCCTTGGGTCACTTGCTTAAAGCCTTGTTTAAAATAAAAGAAACAGATTTTCTTTTAGTAACTTGAGAAACACGAAGTGTAAAACCTTTCTGCTGTAATACAGTCTTAAGACAGCTTAATGTTGTTGTCCACAATAATTGTGAGAAATCATTTTTTTCTTAAAAATTTCATCCCCTACCTGACTTTCTGTGATTTATAAACCTGTCAGAGATCCTCATGAAATGATAGAATTGTTTGTGATTTGATCTTTAGTTAGTCACTGTTTTCTCTTAAGCAGGTAACCTCTCAAACATCATCTAGCTGACTCAGTCTTTATCCCGCAGAAAGAGGAGAAAACCATGTTGCATATTTACTCTCAGGTATAGATGGGTTGAGGAGGAAGAAGATTGGGTAAGGGAAGGAACAGTTCTCTGTCCCCAAAACCATCACTGGCTACCTCACGCAGATTTCCGGTACTGCCCTATGCAGATTTCCGGTACTGAGCTAGCAGAAACAAAGGTCCCAACCCTGCCGCTCTGTCAGATCCACTTTTCACTGAAGGCCGAGTATGTCTGTAGCCATTACTGTGCAAGTAGAGAGCAGGGGGTTGAGGGCAGGATTTTTTTTTTTTTTTTATCACAACTGAAATCGGAGAGATAAACGAACCTGAATGCTTGAGAGGGAGGTGATGTGGTCTCCAAGAAGGCAATTAAATAGACAAGAAATGTGAAAATTAGGGATCAAAACTGTGAGGCAAACAGGTTGAGTGGTCTTAAACAAGTTACGTTTAACCTCAGTGCCTCATTTTGCTTGTATCAAGCAGAGGCAGTGTTAGAATTAATTTTGCAGGATGCTTTGAGATCTGCCAATGAAGCAGGGTAGAAGGTTTAGTGTTGCTGTTATTCTTGTTTCTAGAAAAATGAAAGCTTCTCTGTCTCTCACCAATCCCCCAAGCCCTCACTCCCTCACATAAGAATGAAGTAAAAGGAACATGTTGGCTTTAGCAGCCAAGCATTTACACACACTTTATTCAAACCTTGCCTCAGCCTTCTCTCTAGAGCACAAATGCTGGGCGTTTCCGTTGTTACTATGGGCCTGAGTTTCCGGTGGCTTTATTCTAACCGTACTGGTACTTTTTAATATTATTTGGGGCTTATAATGTGACTGTCTTGGGTTTTTTTGTTTGTTCATTTGGTTGGTTATTTTTTAGGCTGTTTCCCACAATTAGTCTTAAAAGTTCTTCTAGCAATTCTCCCTAAACTTCGCAAAAAGTTCCCAAAAGTTGACCTTTGAACAGAGAAAGTCTTCTGTTTCAGAGGCTGACAAGAAACATAAATCACCAATGCAGGCTCAGTCTGCCCTCCCCTCTTTACGATTTCATCCCCCCACCTCACTGCTTTTTTTTTTTTTTTTTTGGCCTGAACAAAAATTTCCAACTTCTGTATGATTGCTTAGAAATACACGGCTCAGCTGTGTTCCCATCTTTTGTGTCAACATGAAAAATCCCTTGTTCTATGTTTAGCTTGAATAATTACCAAACTGTTTGTAATTAGAATGTGAGGATGTGATCTCACAGCAATTTTTTCATTTCCTTTCTCTGTGTTTAATACATTTCAGACACTGAAAATACCAAATCTTTGTCCTTTTTTTTTTTTTTGATGCTTATCAGTAATGGAAACATTGCAAAACAATCAGCCCAATACCTATGCTTTGTTCATTTATTGCCTTCTCTGAAGATAAATTGACTGTACTCAGCTCTCTTCAGCATTTTTCTTCACCTAGATATTATTGCCTTGTGCAGCCACCCCAAGGTGACTGTTATCACTTAATTAAATCCTTGCACGCTGGGAAGAAAAAACAACATTGTTCCTTCATAACCCCAAGGAGCCTATTTTTAAGCCACTAAGCCTTTTTGCTGTTTTATTAACTTATTCCTGGCTACAAGAAGACATACTTTTGTTGATGAGCAAAAGGTTGTATTAGCTTTTTATTTTCTGGATAAACTTATCTATTTTCCGGGATGAGGGGAAAAGAAAAAAAGAATGAACATTACAACAGAAGGGAAAAAACAGGGTCTCTTCAACCTCTCTGATTCTCTAAAGGTCTCTATAAACCCCGAGCTAGAAACCAGAAGCAGGGGATTCAGGAAAGAGAATGAGAAAAATAAAAAGTAAACATAAAATGAGAACAGGACTAAAAGTAAAATGACATGTCCGTCCATTGGGGAAAGCGTGAGGGGTAAAGCGTGAGGGGTAGAGGACAGCAATTTCAAGCTCAGAAAACTAGCCGTAGAAGCTGCTTTTTTTTTTTTTTTTGAAGAGGGATGATCTATTGGCATTTCTTTTTGTTGCTGCTTAGAATAGCATCTTTTTATTAACCACCTGTTTAATATGCTTATTTTTTCCCAGTCAGGTTTTCTTCTTTACCTTTATGGTATTAGGCATCCACAATCAAACAGTTCTATACCCTGTTCTGTTTCAGGCATCGAGGAAATGTTGCTGGAGTACATTTAGAGGTGTGTGTGCATGCATGCACGTGTTAGCAATACGGATGCATAACCTGTAGCCACCAGTTCCAAGCGCAACACTCAATATCACAAAGTTCACTTGCTACAGAGGGAGGGAGCCACTGGCTCACGCATAGTGAATTATGTACCTTTTAGTTTGTTTCTAGTCCATTAAATCATGGGCCAGAAAATGGGTTTGTCACTTCAAAAATTTGGACCCAAGCAAGCATATGTGTTTATTCATGATGCTAAATCATTTTACCGCACGCTGTGTTCACCAACGGAGTAAATGCCGCTTAAAGCTGTAATGTTGGCAAGAGCAGTTGATGCTGTGACAGGCTGGGGTTGGAGAGAAACCTGGTTCTTAAATAGTTGGATAATTAAGATATCTGAACCATCACTGATCATTGGCCACAGGTTACACATTGCTCAGCTATACACACACAACACAGGATGGTGAACCCTGGCTCACTCCCTGGTTCAATGCAAGAGACCTTCAGTGGCTCCATATCCCTATCCCTAAAATGAGCAAAACCTAAACACCTCTAGGATGCTGGGAGAATGAGCCAAATAATGCTGGTGAAAAGTCCTTTAACAAAAGGGCCATTTATACAAACACTAAGATTTTTTTTTTTTTTTTCCTTGCTTGGTGTGTAAGATTCCTCCAATGCCTCCTTGGAGAGATTTAAAGTCTTTTGAATGTTTTGCCTCCTTGAATTCTGGTCAGATCTGCAGTAGCTTCCAGATCGCCAGCCGAGTGAATGCCTACGGGATGTGTATATCTGCCCACTTGCTGGAGTGGATTGGTTTTGATTTTTTTCTCTGCAGGTTAATTTCTTTTCCTTTTAATAGCATTATAAATATCTTACTCAGGCAAGTTAGAGCTGCTTGCAGCCAGTGCCCTTTGCAGCATCCACGCATTTGACTTTTACCCTGGACTGTGTTTGTCTGAGTGGTTTGCTTGCTGTCATGATGGTGTAGTATGGATGTGTATATGTATTTGGCTTCAAATTCTAGTTTTGCTGGCCAAACACTCTTCAGTACTTTAAAATACAATATAGAATCACAAACTGAGTTATCATTTAGTCAGTCATCAGTCTCTCTCTCCCTCTCTCCCTTTCTTCATTCTTTCTCATTCTCTTACACACACACACACACCAGACTTCAGGCAGGGTTATTCTTAAGCCATCCTTATCAACAGTGTTTGTCTATCCTTCAGAATTACCAAATGTGGAGATAGCACAGCTTTCCTCAGTCATCCATTTTTGTAATTAACAGTCCCTACAGTGAGGAAGCCCTGTGGTTACTACCACATTCTCTACACTACAGTTTCCCTTCGTGAGATGGAAAGGCTGGTCGCCAGCCTCTGTGGAGGAACCTTGCCTGTGTTCACGTCGTCCCTCAGGCTTCTCCCAGCTGAATAATCCAGTCAGTTTAACGTTCTGTAAAAGTCTTATTTTTCAATCATCTAATCATTTTTTTCAATGCCCTTTTGAACCCCGTCTCAATTTTTCTTTCAGTAAAGCAGCAAATCCCAGAACGGAATTCATTTACCATATAAACAGTGCAAAATAAGAAGGAAAATTAACTTAAAATTCTAAAATCCAATGTCGATGGTTTCTATTTACAGGCGTTTAACTTAAAAATATTGAGTGAGTCAATTACCCCATGTAAACAAAGAACTGGACAGTATGTACACACACATACAGTGGAGGGAGGTATTAGGTTTCTGCAGAGCCTTAAGGAGCAAGGGATACTCCCTAAGGCACCATGACCCTGCTTGTGGCGCACAAGGCAACCTGGAACCTTGAAGTCCCTCAGATACCTCAGCGTACAGGTATAATTTGACGGTAAACAGAACTGGATAAGAACATTGTCAAGTGGATAAAAGGCTCCTCAAAAGGCATTTCCTATTCTCTTTCCTTACCACCTCTAGACTTGCCCTTCTTGATGAATATGCGGGCCAGTGCTGTGTACGTGTAGGGAGTAGTTGGTGGGCCAGGCATCTTTGGGCCAGGCATCTTGGCAAAGAGAAAACCTTAATATGTTTCCCTCCCTCCCTCCCTCCTTCACTCCTCCCTACTTTCTCATCCCAGTACTGTCTGGAAGACAAACAAAATTAGTTTGAGGATGTGTAGGGACAGTCTCTTCCCTAACCAATCCTCACTTTCATTTGTTTCCAAAAATATACTTGAAGAGAAGGAGCCCTGGTGGCACAGAGGTTAAGTGCTTGGCTGCTAACTAAAAAGTCAGCAGTTCAAACCCACCAGCCACTTTGCAGGAGAAAGATGTGGTAGTCTGCTTCCATAAAGATTTACAGCCTTGGAAACCCTACGGGGCAGTTCTACTCTGAACACATGGGGTTGCCATGAGTCAGGATCTACTTGTGGTAACTAAGACCAACATACTTAAAGAGGGGACCATGGAAACAATAGAAGGTTTAGTATAAAGTCATTAAAATAGTAGTGTATTTAATACAGACTTACTAATAAAAATGTTACCTTTACTGTCTTTGCTGCGTTAATTCTTAGAACTTTCCCATTTTTCTTCAAACTCCTTATATATTTTATATCAGCCAATTACACTTTAGCCTGAAGGTGTATTCAAATACAGCTGATTTTTCTGAGACTATCAGATGTCTGTTTCTAGGATCCCTTATCTTCTGGGCAAAGAGGAATTGCTTCTTTGTATATTTGCCACAGTGTTTGTCATTACAGATATGTACGTTATTTGGGTCAAAAAGGGGAAGGAACGCCTTGGAATCAACTTATGTGAAGCATTACACCTATGGAATGGGATTTTCCCAGAAGATTGTGACCTACCAAGGTGTAGCTTAAATCACACTTAGCAGACTGCGCAAGCCATGCTACCTCCTCCAGGATTGGCCAAGGTCCCAGGCAGATAGGACAATTACCTCTCGGCCCTCTGCCCTAGGGAACTCAGATCTTTAGATGAGTAAACACTTTCTCTTTGATATGAAAAATTCAAGAAAAAAAATGTTTTCCAAATCCAAAGTCAGTATACACTACAACAGCCTGAATTTGAATTTCTGCTCTACTACTTACTAGCTGTGTGACCTTGGTTTCCTCATCTCAAGCTGGGCTAGTCATAGTATCTACATCAGGGATGGGTGGGTTGCTAGAATCGAACTGAGTCTGTGAATTGTTTCTCCCAGGATCCCACACAAAGCCAGCTCAGTAAATATCATCTGTTACTGTTAATGTTATTATTATTACCATCCTTTTGTGATTTGAATATTTGTGATATTTAAATCTGTGTATGTATCCTTGAATAGTTCTCATTTTTAAATGACCATGCTTATGAAACTGTAATCATTTTTCTCCTACTTTAATGTTTTTCCTTCTGATTTTGGTAACATTAACTTCCTGCCCAAGTGTCCCATGCTGTATTTCTTTAACCTGTCTCTTTTCTGGTAACTTCTGTAATTCCTTAAGGTAATTAAATAGTCTTTTTCTCTCTTACAAATAGTCTGTTCCCAAATGTGTATTTATTAGAGTTTTAAATTGGAATATTGATGATTAAGGTGAAGCTTTATTTCAGTCATGAAAATTGAGTCCATATCTTGCTTGTACCTTCAGTCACATATCTAACTAATTTACTTTAACTGCCCTTAATGTAGTAGTTTATCCCACTTCTTCCCAGGGTGTTTTTTCTGCTTGTAATCAGGTAAAGTTCATCCTTCTTAGCACTCTTCCTAAAACAAGGTTCCATGTCAAATAATAACCATCTTGTGTATCATTTATTAAGTACTTGCTATTTTATACAGTAGGCAGAGCCCTGATGGCACAGTGGTTAAGTGATATGATTGCTAACCAAAAGGGCAGTAGTTCAAATCTACCAGCCACTCCTTGGAAACCCTATGGGGCAGTTCTTTTCTGCCCTCTAGGGTCGCTATGGGTCAGAATCTACTTGACGGCAATGGGTTTGGTTTTGGTTTTTATGCAGTAGGCGCTTTTGCATACATTAATTCTAACTCTTGAAACAACTCTATTGAGTAGAATAACTAATATATAGATTTGTTGTTTGCATTTTCATATGGAAAAACTGTGAAGTTGCAAAAATCAAAGTTCCCAACTTAGGCCTTTTTTGAGTCCAGAGCTCATGTGTCCTTCTACGTTACGCCATGCTGCCTCTAGAAGAGCTGTACATGGAACTTGTTCATCCCTGGCCACACAAGCTTCTTACCTTCACTGAAGGAATTGATCAGATAAAGCCATCGTTGCCCCATCTTATCAACTGTTGCCCCCAATCTTAGACTCCCTCTGTATCTGACAAGGGACTTTCTGGCAGGGTCATGCCTCCCTTGTTGAAGATGACTAGAGATGAGACTTGAGAGAGGTCTTCATGGTGCCTGGTGTGTGAGCCATGACCTAGAACCTCTGACAGGGTATCCCATATCTGAGCATTTTTTCAAGAACTGAAGCAAGGTCCTTCCTGGTGTAAGCTAGAGCCAGGACTCCTTAGCAATGATCAGAACCCAGGCACTCTGCTCTCAGAAGCAATCCATCTACCTGATGCATCACTTCTTCCTCCCCCACTCCTCTTGTCTTTGGGGTTCGTAGAAGGCTTTCTGACTCTGCTCATCTCCTTTCCCATACTTCTTAACCAGGCCAGGAATCTGTCCCTGTAGCTCAAACACCCCTGCCCTTTTTCTGGTGCCTCACCTGGGACTTAGATGATATCCCTCAAAAAAGAGACAACTCTCTCCTTGGAAAGATCCTGAGGAGAGGTATGAAAGGATTTGTTCTCTTTAAACCACTTCAGCTACTTACTGTGTTAGCAATCCTGTTGTCAACTGACCTATCCTTTTCAAAAAGTGATAGAAAATGTCCTAATAGTTCAGCTACATCCTCCAGTATTCAAATACTCCTTTTGCTTGACATCTCCCTATAATTAAAGTATGTAAGCTTATATACCTCCTGAGTAATCCATTCAAACTTCCTAATATATCATAAGGGAACATTAGGAATATGTTCCTTTCAAAAAATCACTGGATGACCACCTACAGCCACCATTTCTTGTTTGTGTCCCTGTAAGCCAAGAGATTTTAGCCTTGGAGAAGCATAAATGATTCACAGCAGAACTTGTAGAATTTACTCTATGTAGTAAGCCTTTCTGAACAAGGACTTTTATCCTGTTAAATATGGTGGATTTATATCATGTCATCTTATTGAAATTTCAGTTACAATGACATAGTTCAGTGTATTAAAGGGGCCCCTTACATAGTAAGGAAGAATTGCCTTTTAGAAGGTTGTGAAAGAATAGGTTTCCTTTGCTCATTGTCTCTGAAGACGTGTTACTTACACCTTGTTGAGCTGTAGCAAAGAATTGGACTCATTACATCGTAGACTACTGATAATGATGCTGGTTGTTCACCCTTGCACAGTCTTGGCCTTAGCAGCTTAAGTGAAATAAAGAATGTTGGTAAACTGTGGAAATCTGTGTCAACAAACAGTACATTACATCTGTCTAGTCTCTGTGCTGTTTAGGAAAAGGCAAAATAATATCAACAAACACTTTCATTAAAGGTACCTATTATGGCAGAAAAGAACCAGGAAAGGGATAAAAATCTGTGGAGAGGAGCAGCAAGTGTCTTAAGCAAGCACAATTACCTGTAATGAGAGTAGAAGAAGCATACAGAAAATGGTAAAGGCTTAAGGTTGTCTTTGTAAAACCCTTAATATATTTTTTATTTGCTTTGGAGTAAAAGTCCTCCATTAAGGCTCAGAGGCCAATTTGAGCCTTTAGGGGCTCAGTCCTTTAGGGGAAGTCGCTCTCCAGCCTGTGAAACATTTAAGTAGAAATTAAAGTAGGTCATCCTATTACTACGGAGAAGCCCCCAAGCAAGACAATAAAACAAATCTTACTTGTTGGAAAAGGTCAAGGCTAGAATGAACAAACCTCATTGGAGGCAAAAAGAATCTATTTCCGATATTCAAACACTCAAATTTCACACTAGCCTACACAAATTTGAAGCCATTCTTGGTCTTCACAATTTATCAGCCATCGTTACACACCCATGAGTCAGATGTATAGACATATTCAGAATTGTTTCACTGTCCAAGGTACACATACAAAGAAATTCAGAGCAGGATTGCTGGGAATATTGGTTGTGGAGGACGGTGCACACATAATCACCATTGCCACGCCATCCTGCAGCCATCAGCCCCTCTTTCACTAAATGGGTGAATGCAAAATGCTAACCAAAAGGCAAAGGAAAATAATAAGGAACAGTTATAGCAGGGATTTAGCCTTCTTAAATTATTAGGGATTTCTTCATTAAAAAAAAAAAAAAGATTAATTCTGCAAGCTTGTGTGGGGATTTGTGTGGTGGGTGCAGGGGAAATGTTCTTAATTGTGAAGTTGACCATCCTGTAGTGTTGTGATTCTAGACACTTAAGATAAATTTCATGCTAGCCATGAAAATAGGCATTCATTCATGTGCCTAGCCCTTAAAAGAAACCAGGCAGAGGGCCAAGTGAGAAATCAGTGTTAGAACTTGATCAATATGCTTTACCCCATCAGACCACTGTCACTGGCAATTTGAATGTCTTTGACATAGCAGGTTGAGAAAGACGAAGTGGGAAGTAACAGCTAGTGGTTGAAGGTATTATTGGTAAATACGGTGGAAGCCACTTTAAATTTTATAGACAGAATTTTGAAAAGTCCAGTAGACATTAAGAGTTGGAATGCCATTCATCAGACTCACTGAATAATGGAATGTATCTATTTTCAAATGGTTTTGTTCTAACATATCTTTAGCTATTTAAGTCAAAGTAGTGGGGAAATGAGTCATCATGCCCATTAGAATTAGACTGAGACTGTTCATTCAAGGTTTCTAGTGAGTGAATTATCAGTATGGCAGACTGCAAATTTCTTTTGGGATTACTGTGGATTGACACATCAGTGCATTTGAGTAGCTCATTCACACCCTAGATTATTGTTAAAGCTAGTCTGTGTCGAATGTTATAACTGTTACACAGCTTCGGTAAACCACACGGCACTGAGTCACTGAGAACACTTTATCTAGTGACTACTCAGGTATGTCAGGTAATATGGCCTCTACAGTTAAAGTAGATATATGACTTTCTGTGGAAACCTGTGCCAAATAATCCAGGACAAAATGCACAGTAAATTAGACCTGCCTAGAAGGCTAACGGTACGTGTTGCTTGGGAAAAAGCAGAATAGCAAAATCTGCCATTCTTTGTCAGGTGTCTGTGATGTCAGTTACAGGTCTCTGAGTTTCCTAAATAACCCAGGAAAGGGAAAGATCACATGTGATGGTGGCAGCCCAGGACAGGAGGAAAAAGAAAGCTTATTTCTGGTAAAACTTTTTGGCACCTGTTGTCTGCCCAGGGAAATTTTCATGGTGGCATTATTAGCTCCAAGAAATGATCCACTCCTGTTTGGTAATTATAAGATCATATGTAATCACCGTTAGAATGTATTTTAAGCAAGTGTTCAGGCATCTCAAAATTTACAGCACAGATCTGTTCCTGAAAAATTAACTATTTAGTGGCATTTTACAGATTGAGCCCAATTTCCCCTTTGACATCCATGTTGCATTATTCTAGTAAAAACTTTGACTTCAAGAAAAAACAGAATTACATGTCTTGAATGTTTTTTTAATAACAAATTAGAGCTTCTGTCTTAAAGGAAAAAAGTAATCACAGTGATTATTTGGTATATCAGTCAAATAGTGAAAACAAAATAGTTGAATATGTCATTTTGCTGCCTGATATGGTGGGTCAGAAAGACACAGAGGTGGCAAACCCAGTAGTTCTCACAGTTTAGGTAGGTCCTTTGCCTTCTCCAAATCACTTTAACACATCTGATTTTACATTCGCAATAGTCACTTCAGATGTTCTCTTTGCATTTATTTTTTACACTTAGCTTCATTATAGACCACCTCAGCCCCATGATCCCTATCAGATGTCACTGAGACTTTCGATTACCGTATCTTTTGATACCAGACATCCGAATAGTAAAATGGTCAATCCCTATTTAGTGATGGCAATGAATTTGCTTCTAGTCAGGGTATCTGTGAAGTAGAACCAAAAAGGGGAAGAAAATAGCAATCTCAATTTTTCATTAAAAAAAAAAAAAATCACTTCAGTAAGTCAGTGGAGAATACCAGAACTGAATTCTCTTTTTTACTGATGTCTTTATCCCACAAAATTACCAACACCAAAAACTCCAACTGAAAGGTCGGTGGTTTGAATTCACCCAGAGACACCTGGAAAGAAAAAAAGGCTATGGTCATTGAAAACTGTATGGAGCTCCTTTTGGTCACCATACGTCGAAATCGGTTTAATGGTTTTGTTTTTTGGTTAGTGCACATGATCTGAGCAAACCTCACATATTGAGTTGTTGTAGTTTGAAGTGTCTCTGAAGATTTCTTGTGGCGTTAATTTTATGCTTTGGATATATGCAGGCAGGTTAGCAAACAGTAAAAATCCATAGGTTTCTTTCACTTCACACGTGCTAAGTAGTCAGGCACGTGGAAATAAAACAGAAGAATTTCCGTGGAGCCCTGAATGGGATGTTATCTGTGTCCTTCTCACCTAGACTCAGTGGCCAACTGTGAAATGAAAGCAGAAGGTTGGCAAAGCAGGAGAGACCCACAGCAAGCAGTAAACCGAGTTGTTTATCGTGAAATCATTCAGGACCAGGCTCCCAATTCCATCAGAATAATTGATTTTCACATAAATGTTTATCTATGCTTTGTAGGGAGCTAACTTCTGCAGCTAAGGCTGCAGGGAAACAACATAGCCTCAGAGCATTTGGAATGCATGGAAAACCAATATAGAGATTTCAATATTGTAAATGCAGGACCCAAAAGAGGTACAATTACTTGGAAAAAAAATCAAAAACAATCCCGACCATTGTTGATTTCAGGAGCCAAGTGTTACTGCTTCTTATCGGTCCATCATATGTATAGCTGTATGTGGGTCTGTTAAAAATTAATTCTTAGTTCTATGAATGATAGATAAAATAAAGAGCAGAGAACCTAGTCACAATGATTTCCTGAAATGAAAATTGAAGGTTTTTATGGCACAGGTATTATCTGCAGTTGGAATTTCTGCATGACATTTGTAACAATCAAGTTCCTCTCCCTACAAATGTTTTTTTTCTGCCTTTTCCCTAGAGATACAAATAAAATGTTCCCAGAAATGTAACTCATATGAATATACCAGATTAATATCTGAGCTTTCTAAATGGCCTTTTAATATGCTAAATTCATTACCGGGTTCTTTAATCATTGTTACTACCCCTGACACAAACACCTTACCTAAAGGAATACACGTACAAAGCATTTATTATTTTCTTTTAAAGAGCCTGTTGTTTTTTGTTTGTTTGTTTGAAGTCACCCACTGCCCAGCAAACAGTCATGTCATATCATAATCAACCAGAATGGAAACAGCAATGCAGGTTCCCTTACATCATTGAGAAAGTACTTTCAAGTATACAATGCTGCAAAATAAATTTCCATAAAGTCAATCTATCTTCACATTGACTTCCATATAAAGTGGTATCTATAATATCAGAGAGGAGGGGGGAAAACCCTAAGTCGGAGTGAAAAACTATGGGAAGGAAATGGGGTCAGAGTGCAGGCCAGCCTCATGGCCTGCTGGCGCGTGGTACTCAGGTCTAATGTCAGCAGTTGCCTTTTGGGAGTGCAGTTTCCTCCTGGTAATTATTTTTGTGGGGTTCCCTCTCTCCTTTTAGACACTAACACCTTCCTGCAAGGCATGGGAGTTTCTTTGAGGTCTGGTGGTATTTTTACTGCACATTTATAAGCCCAGCAATTCATACCTGTTCCTTCCTAATGACAGTATATTGCAGGTAATGTAATGGACATGGATGATATCAGACAGGGGCCCCACCATGTGTTCAGGGCATCTTACGCTAGAAACTCCTTTTACCCTGGGTCTTCCTGTTTTTAGAAAGTTAATTTTCTACTTTAGTTGTTTTCTTAGTCTTGGATCCAACAGATGAATTTTCTTTAAATCTGCAGCTCCTGAGTTCGGACCTTGTTTTGTTCACTTTTGTGAACCCTGTGGGCTGGTTCAGGTGTTCTCTGAATGCATCCTACTGAACAGTAGGGGCGGGAGAATCACTTATGTGGAAAGGAAGACTGAAGGAAGCGAAGATTTGGAGCAGCTATGCCAGTGTGTAAAAACCCTGGTGGCGTAGTGGTTAAGTGCTACAGCTGCTAAATAAAGGGTCGGCAGTTTGAATCCGCCAGGCACTCCTTGGAAACTCTGTGGGGCAGTTCTACTCTGTCCTATAGGGTCGCTGTGAGTTGGAATCGACTTGACGGCACTGGGTTGGGTTTTTGGGTTATGCCAGTAAGCGTTCAGTGGGCAGTCCCAGCAGCAGCAAGAGAAACAGAGCATCCGTCTTTCTTAGCTCTACCACATGTTGGGCGTGTGACATTGGGCAATGTACTTCATTTCTTGGAGCCTGTGTTTCCTGATCTGTAAAGTAGGGTACCTATCTCACGTGTGATCTATGTAATTTGTCAAGCAAATGTCAGGTTGTTTCGCTTTCCCCTCTTTGATGGTGAATATTGAGTGACCTGTGCGGCGTTTAAAACATCCTGTGAAGTGTAATGAAGACCCTTCCTTCTTTGCTTTCCAGTAATCTTTAATCCACTGGATGTCAAATAAACCATTAGTACCTATTCTTTTCTTTGTGTTATTCTGTTTAATGTAAGCAACTCAAAAGACACCTGGAATTCTGTGTGTCATTGAACACTGTGGGTCTAACCAAAACAAAGTGGTGACTTTTTTTAGGGTTTTCAGTACCAGTACAAGGTACTGTTTATATTACTCCCGCCAAGTTGGGAATTCCTCCTTTAACTTGAAAGAGAACTCTGAATTCAAAGAGAAAGATGCACAATCAGGAATTAGTCCCTGAATTCTGAAGAGCCTATGTGTCAGTAAATTAATAAGCCACATGTGCAAAAGGGAGACTTTTTAACACTCCAGTGAATTTTTGTGGTTTAGAGTAAGTGGTGAGAGTCCTATCTTTGAGGCAAAGGCACTTCTAAGCAGCACATGGTCACATACATCCCAAGAGAAGACCTGTTCCCCAAGGGCAAGCCACAGATTATGTGGTATCTGCATGTCACCCTTGGTGGCTCAGAGATGCTTGTGATTGAACCAAATGCCACACACTGTCTTTATACTAGAGCCTGTTGTCCATTTGGCTGGATGTTCTTATCAAGAAATCTACATCCCTCAAGGCTGGATGTCAGGCTTGAACTAGCATCCCAGAGAAAAAAAGGTCAGTTCTTTGATACACAGTTCCCAGAAAATGGAATTTCAATGAGCAGAAGGCAAACCTGATCTCCTTGCTCAGAAAGCCAGGTGTCTTTGTTCTTTTCATGTTTTACTATTTCACTAGCTCAGCATCTCCTCTTTTATTCTTGTAACTCACCTAAAAGAACTGAAGAGTCTCTCTGAGCCTCTCCGGACTGTTTTCTCACCTGAGATGTTTGGCTTAGCATGTTTAGGAAACTCTTGGAAAGATGTTTTAAGGTGATCAGTTTGTTGTTCTGGAATTCTTTATTACTGGCGAAATGGTCACATTCAACATAACTAATTCTGTTTGGTGTGATTGGAGACCATTTGGCTTTTCATACTCCGTCATGTAAACATGTTTGATCCTTTGTGTTACTGGCTTATTGGAGAGGCCAAGGAAGAAATACAGGAGACAGCAAGCTCTGAGAGATTCCTAAGAGTTAAATTAAAGGCAAACTTTTGATGTATGCTTTCACATCTTTGAGAAAATATGCTTAACTTCGATTCCTATTTCTAAAAATAAAGCGTTTGTTTCTGCACAGTATTTGGTTGTGAAAACTCAGACTGCAAAGAAAAAATTGGGGGAACGTTTCTTCTCTATAAACAGACACATATGGGCACTTTTGGGCACAGTCCCAGATTTCCCTTGAAGTTACTGGGGTTCCACATGTGAGCATGTGACCAGTAGAGCATCACCTCCTGGGGTGCAAGAAGAGGGCAAATAAGACATTTTCATAAACTCTATCAAAGTGTTTTTGTTATCAAAAGGCCCAAAAAACATAAGAAACATTTTTTTCGTTTCCAACTCTTTTGTCTGTTGCCAAAATAGGGCTGAAAGATAGGTATGGGAGCCCTGTTCTTGCTGTCCAGGCCAAGCCTCTTTTGTGTTTACCTTATTCACGCAAGCTCTTTTGGGAGGATAGAGGAGCGGTTAGGAACAGGCTCTCTTATTCCCACGTCTAACCCATTGCTCATGTAGCAGGAGCAGTTTTCCCATAGAGCCTCTCCTTATTAACAGCAAAGCCTTTTTGCCATTATCAAATGATCGTTTCTAATGCTCAAGAAGGACTGTGCTCAAATACATATTCTGCTCTTGTCATAATAGCACAGCGTCCGGACAGTGAAAAGCTCTGGATCTGGAGGAAAGTGGAGTGTGTCAGAGACTGTACTGTATCACGGATGAATATTTGCTCCCCAATCTGAGCCTGAATTAGAAGTACATCACAGATGCACGGTGCATTGGACAAGGAACACATGCATGCATTTAAATCACGTATATCTTACTTTTTTTACTGATGTAATTGTGAAATATGTTCTTTTTGCATTCATAATTAGGGGGTGGAACAGATGGCAAACGCTTCGTTTAAAATAATCTGTCATTAAAATAACCTAGCCTACTGGTAATTCTTCACTCTAACTGGAGTTAGGTCATAGGAAAAGAGTTGGAGGGATTTTTTCCCCCCTTCTGCATTGGAACGTAGAAGAAAGAAACACTAATTTCAAAGTCGTTATATACATGAGAATTACCCCTAGAAGGGCACCATAATAAGATTTCACTCTGTGAAATTTGGCTGCAGTAGAATCTGCAGAAAAAAAAAGGGCAGAGACAAAACTCCTTTGACAAATATAAATCCATTTAGCACAATGCATTAAACATTAGTATACCTTCAATCACGATACTCTAGTTAGTTTTATACCCTGCAAGGAAATAACCTCATCATTTGACAAATACTGTTAGAGGCACTCTGCTTTTGGGGTTAAGAAACTGTGCCTTACACTTTATATGTTACACTGATGTCAGGGGATATAAATTATAATTACAGGCATTATTATTCAGAGATGCTGTGGCTCCTGACTCCTTTATCCCAGCCTGACGCCTTGCATGTGTACCTCATAGACTTACTGGGATGTGACAAAGGAAATCTCCTATCATCCCTGTCTGGATGGCTTAGAACTGTTTTCGGTAATAAGAAAACTGTCTTGATAAATCAGATACTTGCATGCCTTGAAAACGTCTGTTTTACTGTTACTTCTAAGATTTTGTTCTCCATCTGCTTTGAGAAAAGCAGATAGATTTCAGCCTAGCTTTGTAATAAATCTTCTCGAGGAGGGACCAGCATTAACATTTGTGTAGGTTCTTTTTCATCTTAATCCAACCTTAGTTAATAATCAGAAAATTCTACATAGTGGGTAAGAAGATGTAATTAACCCTTTGACCCCAGAATCTTAATTGGTGCCTGTTGAAAACAGTGGGCAGTTAAAAAAAAAAAGGAAAAAATTAAAAAGTAGCCTGCAGTGATTGAAACAGCACAGTATATGATAGCTTTCTCAATGCAAAGTTTTAAAGAATTCCACAGGACTTTCAGATTAATCACATTTGATTCCCCATATTAACTGGCTGAATGTTTCCCTCCTTCTCTCACCTTTTTAAATCAAGAATCCCGAATTAAGCCAATGTTGATGCTACTCTTAAAACTCTTCTAAGCAGCAAAACATAGCAAATGGTAGACAGGAATGGCCCTGAATCAGAAGATAATGGCAAAGTGACCTTGCCAATCCACTGTATCCCATTCCTTATTAGAAGGGTGATCAAACCTGAGTTATGTATATTTGTCTCATACTATAGATATAAATGATGGAAATGATGGGCATAAAAGTGAAAAATATGGTTAATTAAGCACTTTTCTTTTTTGTTTTCTACCTCTGTGATGACAAACAACTGATCTGACTAGTTTTCCCCACCAAATTGGCTGATATATTTAATAGAATTGACTGGATGTCTTTGTGTCATGTAGACATAGCCTCATTTTAATCTCAACAGGAAATTGGAACATGTGTTGAAGCCTCAGTTTTTGCCAAACAAAACCGGCCAGCTCTTAGATCGATGCTGCTTAATCGCCTCAGATGTTTAGCCTCCAGATACTCTTTTTCCCTGCTATGCTTCCCAAACTTCCTATCATATTTGACTAAAAACAAGAGATAGGGCTTAATGTTAAAAACAAAGTCCCCTTTAGTGAAAAAATAAAGTATGTGTATAGATGGCAAATAGTACATCTATTCAGGAATAACACTGTATGTTTTGGAGGACTATAAAAGAATCGGAAACCTTGGTAGCGTAGTGGTTAAGAGCTACAGCTGCTAACCAAAAGATCAGCAATTCAGATCCACCAGGTGCTCCTTGGAAACTCTGTGGGGCAGTTCTACTCTGTTACATAGGGTCGCTATGAATCAGAATTGACCCGACAGCAATGGGTTTGGTTTTGGTTTTATAAAAGAATCCAGTCCAACTCTGATCTTCCAAATGTCAGGAGATATCCCAGGCTATATTAGAAATCAAGCGGCATTTGAATCTGCAAATGATCTAATAGCTCCACAAACAGAATTCCTGGAGAAAATAATTCCCATCCCTCTTAGGTACTGTAGCCCATATGATATAAGGAAAAGAGCATTGGACTTAGACCCAAAACCCAGTGCCCTCGAGTCGATTCCAACTCATAGCGACCCTATTGGACTTAAAAGTAAACTAGATTTAGTAAGTCTTGACTGATTGGCTATTTTATGCCAGCTAGACAATGATGGATAAGACATCGCTCCACCCTTGAAAAATCCAGTTTAGTTGGACATTGAATGAATAAGCCACTTAGCCACCCTGTGGCTCAGGATCCTCACCTGTAAAAATGAGGATTTGAACTGTAGGGGATTATCCTTACACCAGTTTCAACAGTTGTCATTTCTGCTCCCCAGCCAACCTCCCAATTGTCAGTCGCCACCACAGAAGTTCTCCAGTGATTGGGAAGATGGTTCACTTATCTCTGTGATTGTATGCCAGCCCGTGGCTATTAGGTTGGATGGAAAACCTAATAAGATCTTTTTCTCCATAAGGGAGGGTCAAAAGAAGGAGGGCCCTTATCCTCAAGAATCATACTAAGGAGACATCTTGTTTGAGGTGAAGACATGTTGCAATGAGATCTTCCCCAAACTTTTGAAAGAAAACTTTTCGCCTTTGCACTGGTTCAAAGTGAGGTCCCACTATACCACATTCTAAGCTTGAAAGATTGTATCTGACAAAACTCCAGAAGCTTTGACAGTTGTGTTGAAGGTAGAGAGCTCAGTACTCTTAGGCAGTGCTCTGTTCCCTGTCCCATAAATGGTTCCAGAGCAAATATCACAGGGCAAATGTAACCAGGTGACCTGTTATGGAAGTGATATATACACTCTCTTGTTATTCCATTACCTTTTCCCTTTGTGACCCACCCGTAATGATAGGATTCTATCATTTGAACAAATAATTCAAAAACAAGTGATGATTTTTAAGAAGTCATAGCCTGCCTCCTTAGTATAGATATTTTAACTTCGGAAATGTCGTGACGACTTTTTTTTCCATAAAATCACAGGTATCAATTAGAGAATCTTTGATTTTAATGGAAGACAGTATAGTTTCTTTAGTCCAACTGTCAGGATTCAAAACCTAACTCAGTCATTTACTAGGGACAGAGCAGGCACCTCGCATAACCTCAGTTTCCTCATATATAAAATGCAGATAATAAAATTACCTCATAGGGTCCTTGTGACAATTCATGTAAACTGCTTAGCACAGGTCGCTTAATAAATGTAAGCCAATATTACTGCACTGTCTTTACTGAACGCTTGTTTATCATGTAATTTGCACTTTTCTGGAGCAATGCAATGTGACTTTTGAATTGTTTTTAGAAAAAGAAAAAAACCATTGTCGTCGAGTCAATTCCGACTCATAGCAACCCTATAGGACAGAGTAGAACTGCCCTTTACAGTTCCCAAGGAGCATCTGGTGGATTCCAACTGCCAGCCTTTTGGTTAGCAACCGTAGTTCTTAACCACTACGCCACCAGGTTTTTAGGACCTATGAAATCAAGAGGAGGAGGCTGGATGTGACCCACAGTTTTACCCACAGTGAAAACAGTTCAGGAAATATGGAAATCCAAATTACATATATATACATTTAAATATATACAGACACATAGGCACACATATACGTACATATTTACATATATACTTATTTTAGGAGACTGAAATCATGAGTGAGATTTGAGGCAGTGCATATTTCCTACTGAATTTCATGTGCTTCTCCCACGTTTCTATATTTGAAGAATTATGCATTAATCTAGTGTTTCTACGGACCTTTTTCCCAGTGTGGATTTCCTGTGTTCCCAGATTTACAACGTGTGTTAACACCACTAATTTTTAAAACTTCTTTTCCTGTGCAAGCAGGAATTTTGCCACCTCCCTTGTATAAGATAAATAAAAAGCAAAATATGTAAAGATGATGGAAGGTATAAAATGCACTTGGGTTGCAAAAATTTGGAACAAATTTATTCTCCATTTGACTGGTCTCTTGCCATTGAAGCCCACAATGATTCACACTGTTCATCACACTGGAAATGCAGCCCATCGTTTGGAAAGTGGACTAAGGTTTCAGGCCTTACAGATGATGCGTAGCATCCTTCATTCCCACCCCCTTCTTTTGTTTCCATTTCAGGAGTTGTAATAGAAACTAGATCTATCCCAATAAAACTTTAATACAGAGTTTTGCAAAGAAGGGTTACAATTGGTAAGGTTTCAGCCTATAAACATTCACCCATCATGTATTGACTTTTTCTGGTGACTTGTTCTGGTGACACAAAAGGCGCTGGAAGCAAGATGGGCATAATCCTTTATTAATTAGCAAAGTATTGACATCCAGCGTAGTTCAAGTGGTGATTTGACTGGTTCTTCATGTAGGAACCCCTTTTCTCTCATTTCATTACAATTTCCATTCCTGCTCAGTTACTGAATGGAGACTCTTGCTGGTCTAATCTCAGTCACCACTAAATCAAAATAAATAAATAGATAAAGGTGGTCTCAGAAAATCAGCACAATCCTATTTTATACATGAACGTAATGTGTCTTGATCACAATGACAAAGACATAAGGAAGTCCCAGAAATAAAGACAAGCTCCTAGTCTTACTTCAGGCTTTTAATTTGTTCATGTATGATGCAATACTAAAAGATCTTAAGACTTTTTTTAAACAATGAAGAAAAAAGTGGCGCTAAATTCAATGTGAATCGCTTTGCATTGGCTACCTTGTTCATTAAAGCGTCATCATGTGTATTTATTAACCTATTTATATGTTTTTATTTTTTTCCCTGCAGTCCCTGGATGGATTTGTATTTGCACTAAATCAAGAAGGAAAGTTTTTGTACATTTCCGAAACCGTCTCTATCTACCTAGGCCTCTCGCAAGTAAGTAAAACAATTTAGATTCTCTACGGCGATCGTGAAAGCTGCCTCAGCCTCCTGCTTTTTCTTCTTTGAATGATACTCGGTTTAGCATGAATTATCAAATCTATTATTCAGTGGCTTTACCTGACCCTTCTCATGGAGTAAGTGAGAAACCTGTGTGTCAGTATCGAATGTTAGGAATAAACTTGTGCTCCAAAACTTTAGGCCCCCTCCCTGCACCCCAAGGATTATTATTAATTTATCGAGAACAAATGAAGTTTCTTCCCTCAGTCGTTTTGAACTTTGAAACCTCTGTGCCTGGTAGGAGAGGGACACACTAATAGTGCTTCCCCTGTGTCCTATTACTGGATGTTTATGGAGTACCCTGCATTATCCTGGGAGCTGACACAATGACAGGGAGTCATTTAGAGTCAAGAAATGCTGAAAGAGACCATTAAAATGTGTTGCAGGGAGGATTCCAGGCAGGGTATATTTGCTGCCTTTGCAAACGCTTCCTGATGCTGAAAGACAATTTCATAAAATAAGATCACCTTTCACTGTCTACAGTTTAATTACTGACACATGTTCGTCCGAGGTTAAAAGAAAAGATGGAGGCAGACAGAGCAAGGGGCAAAATCCTGGGTGTTAATTCTTAGTCTTCCACATGAACCCAAAATTTTCAGTTCCAGAGGATTCTGAGATGGAGGCAGCATCTACAGAATGACAAAATATCCTGGAGAAAAGTTTGCAGTTCAGCTAATTATCCAGAAGTTTTCTCCATAAAAATGCTTGCGCATTGGGTGTTTGTGCCCATACAGGTGATGGGCTGAGTTTGACCCTTTGCATCTGGTAGTGAAACATAGCCTGAGTGGGAGGGATTTCGTATGTGTGTCATGATCTGCCAGGTTAGATAATCTACCTCTCATTCAGTCGCCCC
Source organism: Loxodonta africana (assembly GCF_030014295.1). Lineage (NCBI taxonomy): Eukaryota > Metazoa > Chordata > Mammalia > Proboscidea > Elephantidae > Loxodonta > Loxodonta africana. The sequence goes on from NC_087351.1 coordinate 45,553,120, forward strand.
TTGGAGCTAAGATGGAGATAAGATTTGTCTGTTCTTTCTTTAGTGAGGCCCGCCCTAGACTCACTGCTCCTGAGTGTTGGCACAGCTCTAAGGAGACATCCAGCATGGCTGGAACCTTTTGGCTGCTCGTGAGTTTGCTGGGTAATTCCTAAATCAAGAAAGACATTGGAAAATAATAAAGAGATGTTTGACATTTGAGGAGGGTTGGGGGAAGAGGAGAAATACTGCCAAATTCGATTATTTACTGTTGAGAATCCGAACAAGGGTCTGTTAACTCTTCCTTGAAGAACGTACAAGCTATTGGCTTGTAGCGTGTAGAGGAATTCAATTTAATGTGGGCTTTAGCAAGCCAAATGATAGAATATTAAGCTATTGTTAACTCGATATTAGCATTCTTGTATCTCACTGAAATCTCTGGTTTTGTAATAGCCTTTAATAGACTTTAAGCCTTATCTTAATCTTTTTGGGACCTAGTATCAAGAATCTCCAATTTTGAAATGGGTGTGCTACCATGTTGTTAATACTGTATAGAACTGGAAACACCACTGTTTGTTGTTCTGCAATGCCCATATTCATCTGTTTTATGTGTAGTACCCAACAAAGTTTAATAAGCCAGTAAAGAAGAAGGATGAATAATTAGTTTAAGCAGGTAAATGCTAATTAGGGAACTCCTGAAAAGCATCCATTATATACTAGCTCAAAACACATTTTACAGCCCTGGTTAGTGGCATAATCCAAATTCTGTCAAGGCAACTGCATTTTCTGTAATTGAGATGTGTATGTTTGCTTTGCATAACAGATGGCTCTGTATGCTTAGACTGATAGCTAGGAAAATAATAATTGCATTATTCTGGCCAAAAGAATATTAGCTCTTGGGTTTTGGCCATTTCAGTCAGTCCTCCTGCCAGCACAGCATATGCACATATATGGATTGGATTTTCAAGGAAATTGATGCATCTGGAAGAGTGTGGCCATCTGAAATATCATCTGTTCAAGAAAAATTTGGCTTTAACCCTGTGCTAGTTTCTCTTTAAAAGCAGTTTATTTCATTGCTTCTCTACTATAGCATGGAGTCAGTCATTTCCTAAAATCTAAGACAAATAATTGAGGTTTCTGCAGAATAAAGCGGCTATGTAGACATGGTGCAGTATTTGGCAACTTCTGTGCCATTGGTACCTGCTTTTATATGTGATGGGTTTTGAAGTGCGAACGAATAATCAGCATATTGACTCGACGGTAGACTGGCCAGAATGTGCCGTTGCCTTCTCCTGTGCTTACTGTTGGCGGAGCTGGTCAAGTATGCAGGTAGAGGCTATGAGATAGGAGAGAGAGGACTCTATTTGGCAGCATTATGCAATGAAAACGATTAAGGGTAAATCAGTAGAAAGTGATTTTTTTGCATATATCAATGTATGTATTCAGAGTTCAAAACCAAAGTTTAAGAATAGTTTTGGTTTAACATGAAAATAATATGATAAGATCATGGAATGTTTTTAAATGCCCAAAGCCTGAGAGGAGAATTCTAAGCTAAAATGTTGGGAAAGGATTTCCAACCCAGTTAAGGTTCAAAGTCCTAACAGAATAATTGAGATTCCTGAGTATAGCCCTTTCCAAGTTTCTTAATGCCCCTTCTCACTTGGGGTGGGAGTGCTCATGGGTGATGTACAATGTAAAATGTGTTCTTAGTTATTCAATTAAGCATTTTCTCTTTTGCAAATACACACATACACATCCATGTGAACCTTAATTTTTACAAATGCAAACCAAGTGCTCCTGTCGTACAGCATTGGCCAGGTGATTATTCCATCAAATCATAGACAGTGATAAGGAGCCTATAAAATCACGGCCCCTTCTTTCCTTTTCAAATAATTTCTTAAACACATTGTGGAACTGTGTCCGCAAAGACTTCACTCAGTGAGGTTGTGGAGGAGCATTGTGAGCGTGGCATAGTTTGTTAGTCATTGCAGAGCTGTGTCTGCATTTCTAACTCTCAAGATATTCCCCCCTCAGCTTTATTTTCTTTCAATGTGTAAATAAATATGGTGACTTTAAAATGGTTTATGCTTAGAGAAGAATTAGGGTTCCCTTTTGGCTCACGAGAAAAGAAAGTAGGGAAAACTACAGAGCACTGCTGTGTAGCTTGCAATAGAGACAGCCAGAGTTGATTTTCTCTTTCATCTTCCACTGAGTATACCAGTACCTCGTGTGCAAGGTGAGCACATGCCGTTATTCTCCATAAAGTATTCTCATATTGTTATGAAGGTGGGAATGAAGTGGATTAGAATAATGTCCAAACCTCCTCAACAGTCCTTTTGCCTTTGCCATAGATACATATTTAACTTAATATCCAAGAAGTGGTTTCAGGCTTTAGAAATATGCACTTTTGACTTGGATAAGGAAGAAAACTGATTCCCAGGTACTCAACATGAGGTCTTACCTTAAGGGGAGATCCCCCAAATATCCATGTTGCGTTTGGTTTGCCTAGAGAGCAATTGACTTCTTATACTTGGTGATGGCATTCAGAGCTGCTAAAGACAACTTCGCTCTCTAGCTGTCGTGAAATAGGCAGAAGTAGAAACAAAGGAAGGAAACAGAGCAGGTTGCTGAACACTGGAAATGTTTCAATGATTCGTAGCCAGGTTTTATGAAATCTCTTCCAACCTGTAAGGGGTTTAATCACCACAGAATTCACAAGGGAATTTACATGATAATAAGAAGCGATTCTAGTTGGTATAAGACTTGAAGCTTTGAGAAATATTTATTTGTTGGGCTTCCTTTGCCACAAAGGATTGGAAACAACTTGCATAAATATATACAATTAAAAAAATGGTAAAATAGAACTAGGAAATCAGGGGAAAAAGATAAACAAAAGTAGGAAATCTCTTATTACCATGTATAAGAGAATACAAATAAAGTTTATAAGAAGGGGCATAAATGGTCTAATCAAGCTTCAAATTTAGCTATGAGTTTCCTAGTAACCAAGTCAAAAATGGAAATACAGTCAACCCTCAACAACAGGGAAGCATAGCATTTTCTTAGGGAAAGCAAAGTTTTTCCTGGAACTAATCTGAAAAAAGCTCTGTATTTTTGTATTTTTATTTGAGCTAACATGTGGATTATAACATACCAGTTTTTTTCCATTGGAGCTTACTTTCCCAGCAAGGCTGTAATAACCCAGATAACAAACATGAACGTGCATTTCCAAGTCTCATAAGTAGGCAGCAGACCCTTAGCCCCTCAGCTGCTGGCATGCCAAAGACCATTTCAAGAGTGATGTTCTGGCATCCAGGCTTCACAACAGTATTGACTAGTTTGGTGGTTTATGTGGTTTTCATTTACCTTTCCCCAATCCACATTCAAACCCCACATTTTCTTTTACATCCTGGTAAGTGTCAGCATTCTAGTCACCAGTCGCGGGGAGGACATGGGTCTCAGTTAACCAAACCACAAAAAACCAAACCCAGTGCCGTTGAGCCAATTCCAATTCATAGGGACCCTATAGGACAGAGTAGAACTGCCCCACAGACCTTCCAAGGAATGCCTGGCAGATTTGAACTGCCTACCCTTTAGTTTTTTTTGTTTTTGTTTTTGTTTTTTACCCTTTAGTTAGCAGCCGTAGCACTTAACCACTACGCCACCAGGGTTTCCCTCAGTTAACAGAGGATAAAAATGAACTTGTATCTCCTGAAAACTTCTTTCCTTGAAAGTGAGGTGAGAGGTGATGATTGTGATGTGTATATATGCTAGCAGAATGTTTTCAAGTTAACGCAGAGCCCCGTTTAAAACAAAAATGAGATCTAGCACAAACTGGGAAATTAACAGATTTTCACGGTTGTGATATCATTAGAATATACCATACATGCCAGCTAAGCCCCCTCTTGAAGTGCGTTCTAATCACCCCTTGCTGCCTTCAGTGCTCCGCATGCGTGCGAAGAGTCACTTCCCTTCTTTTCACCAACTCCACACCCTCCTGTATTTCCTCGGTATTGTAACCCAGGCAGAAGGTAGCTGCAGAGGAGGTTACAAATTGGCTTGTTTCAAGGCAGCTTGCTGAAAGGGGCAAGGGTAGCTGCAGATAATAATAAGAGCTAATAGAGGTGAAGGTGAAAGGGGTAAATGATTGTTTGAAGTTTGCTTTTTTTTTTTTTTTAAGCTATGCAGATGTATTTACCGGGAACTCCTCTCCCCATCCTGTTGTTCATCTCCATGTTTTAGATTTCTCTGCATTTGTTGTATAGAATGGCAAATAAAATTACAGCTACCACACACAAGTACAAGGTCAAATAAATGACAGAGCTCAGTCTATTTGTGAAGCTATTCTGAAAGGGAGCCATGGTGCCAAATGTGGTTTATTTGAATAATAAAGAAGAATTAGATTCCCCTGATAACTTGGCTGAGGGCCAATAAATCACTGGAGGTTAAAGATGCTTTGCAACTGCCATGTCTTTCTTTTGCTTTTCCAAAGTGCAAGCCTCAACTCTTCCATTCTATGTTTCTCAATGCAAATCAAGTTAAGGTTAGTGTGTGGTTAATACCCTCACTTCTGTGCTTGTAAAGGATATATATTTCTTTGGTAGGGTGAAAAAAAGAAGACATTAGCGTTCCTTACTAGTTATTACTCTTGTTTGGCATCATCACATCCTAGAGAACTGGAATATAAGCGGGGGGAGGAAGGTATTATTTCAACAGAGCAGAGGGATAGAATAATGGAGCGGAGAGTTAGCATTTGTGCCCTTAGTGTTTTAAATTTATGCATGGCAGAGATAACTGGAGTTCCTTCAATAAATGAATGCCTGCAACCTTCCAAATATCAGTTGCTTTGTGCCCCCTCCTCCTTTTAAAAGTCTTTCAAATAAGCAAAACCTTAATTTAAATAAAAAAGAAGAAAATATCATTTTCTGCAGCTTGTTCGTTTGTCTGTTTGTAATAGCAAGTCTGCATTTTCCCCCCGTACTGATCATAAAAAGTTCATCACTTCTTGGCATAACAAAGAAAAATGTCCGTTTGAATATGGAGGTTCTGAAGGTTTGGAGACTATTGAGAAAATATAAGTATCAAAATAATTCAGAAACAGTACAAGGCACAGTGGCACATTATCAATTTACAACATTTAAATTGATAAATGCTTGGTGGTGAAGGCCTACAAGGGCACTTTGAAAAGCAAATAGCGACCTGGCGAAGAAATTGATTTCCCCCCCCCGAAAATGACTGCATGATGCATCATTTGACTGCATGCTGTCCGAGTGCTTGACAGAGATAATCTCAGCAATCCCACGGGTGACCTTATCGTTCTCACCAGGGCAACTTTGTCTGCGTTCTGACTTTGTGCATGTCAAGGTTCCTCCCGGCAGGATCCTTCAGGGAAAAAGTTCCTCTCTTCGATCCAGATATTGAACTGCTCACTCGTCCACCTTTTCCTCCCACCCCACCCTCCCAAACAGGCACACACTCGTCTTTATTTCATCCATAATTATGAATGAGCCAGGCAGAAGCACATAGGTCTGCACTCTGTGTCTTTGTTGCAGCCCCTTTTACCTTTTAGTTTGCATAGTTCATAGAGGGTAACTGATATTGGCGGGTATCTTTTTTTTTTTTTTTAATCAGAAGGACCAGAAAAATTCCCTAACGCTCTCCTAGAGTCTATTCCCATCTTTAGCAAAATGGAAGAACCTAACCATTTTCTTCCTTATACTTGAAGGTTTGTTTGTTTTTTCTTTCCTTTTGAACTTTGCATAGAAAAGATTCTTAAGCTGTCTTAATTCATAAGGCTAGTTTCTTTGAATATCATCCCACTTGCCATTCAGCGAGTCTAGGTATTCCTCTTGGAACTTTAAGAGTTTTTAGCAATGACCTAGGCCCAGATGCCACATCACCCAGTGCTGCGTGGTTTTAAAGCCCGGTCACAGCCTTGGCTCCAGAGATTTGATGTAATCCAAAAGGCTTCCTTAGGACCACTGTTTAGAAAGTATTTTCTGCCAGGGAGGAATAATTGACCATTTTTTTATGTTTAGAAATTTTCTGTTGCTATATATGTATGTGTGTGTGCGCGTCTGTTTATCAGGAATTTTCCTGCCACACAGCTTGTTGTTGATAATTACAATTCTTGATTTAGCCACATCTTGAAAGCAGCAAATACCCTGCCTGGTCAGGCCCCCTGAAGCTGCAGCCTCCACTGCCTTTGACACCCTTGGTTCGCCGTATTCAACCCCCTTTACCTCCTTCTTTCATCCACAACATTAATTCTGAGTGAACAAGACGTGCTTCCTTGCTTTTGACAAGATTTGCTGCAGTCTCATGCGACAAAAACCCAACACTCATTCCAGATTCAGAAAGTAGGATTTATAACAGCATTTTAATTTAATGTTGGATGTCGAACATATAAAGAGATCACAGTAGTACTAGAGCTGAAAATTGATGCCTTTTTTATTAGTGTCCTCTCAGAAGTGGGTGAGACGCTGTTTGTGCAGTGGAGCACAGAGCAGCACAGTCAGATGAATGAGGATATGCTATCTGCAAGGAATCATATTTCAAGCCACTGTCGGCCTCTTTCAGAGTTGAAAGGTTATACTAGTAAATGCCATCCGAATTTCCAGCATTAGAAATCGGTAGAATGATCTGCTGGCTGTCACTTTAGGCTCCATCTAAATGCGCTGCGTGGGGATGTTTTGCTTATTTTAACTCGAAATTAGTTTCTCATTACTGGTGCATTTCTTTCTCTCCTCCATGCTTTCAGCAGTCCCCAAATGGGACTGATTTTTAACAGGTCCTCAGAGTAGAGCAAAATCTCTGGAAGAAAGCAGAAGAAATTTGTGTCCTTGTACATGAGAATCATGTTCTTCTTATTTATTCCTTTGAACACATTTATTTTAAGGCTAAAACACAGGAAGTCTGTATGCAAAATGAGCTTTCCTAGTTAGACTGAATCACAAAATCTCAGAACGACAAAAGATAGGCTCACCAGCTTCAAATGTATAGATTGAAGACCTTCTACATCACTGCTTAATTTCTGGAGTTAATGTGAGCAAGAGAAAAAAGAAAACGGAGAATCTGTGCTTTATGGGATCAGGAGATCTAAAGTCAGAAAAAAAAAGATACTTTTTAAGGAGCGGGCTTGTTTTATTTGTGTGGCTAAAACTGTATTTCCAGATTCATTTTTAAAGTAGAGCACTGAGCAAAAGTAAGATTAAGAAGGAAATTTAGCCATCATTCTAAGTCTGTAATTCATTCATTTTTAAATAATGAAACGGTGTTTTCTGAATTAACCCATGTATTATTCATGCAGGCATTGGCAATGGAACGTCCCCAGTTTTCTGGAAAGCAATGTACATTTCTTTGCCTCTCAAGCAGTATTTTCTATATGGTATTAATTTAATGGCTTATTTTATTATGCAAAGTTAGAAAGTAAAGATAATTTCTGTCCATAATGTGCTTATACAGGCAATATGTGCAAAATAATACCTCTACACCTAAGCCAGCCATCCTTCCTCAGTTAGGCTGGACCCTATGAGAGTGATGAGCAATTGCAAACTGCTCATATGAAGAATAAGAAATAACTTGACCTTCTGGGAAGGAGGTCACAAAATCGTTAAATTCACGTGAAATCCAAATTTCATTTCTACACACACATATTCAATCTGTATCGGGTTTAGGTCTTACGTAAGAAGACACAGTGTTCATGACAGGAGTAACATAGCAACAATTTCAGTTGGAATATAATAAGGAAATTGACTTTACATTTTTGCATAAGTTCTAGAACTAGGCTGATAACCTGAAAATTGATGCCCGTTTTAGACGATAGATGTCCTGTGGCTTTTTGTCATTTAAAAAAAAAAAAAAAAATTTTTTTTTTTGGATGATAGTCCAAAGATCCAATCTCCTTTTCCTAAATAGTCATTTTTAAAGAGACTGATAACAGTTGTTCCAATGATTTAGAGCACCTTTTGCTGTGTATCTGTCTAAATATATGTCTATTCACATGCGTATATATGTGTGTAAACGGAAAAATTTGGTTTTTCTCTGCTTTGGTTTTCATGCTTACTGCACTGTGTCTGGAAACCCTGGTGGTGTAGTGGTTAAGAGCTAGGGCTGCTAACCAAAGGGTTGGCAGTTCAAATCTGCCAGGCACTCCTTGGAAACTCTATGGGGCAGTTCTACTCTATCCTGTAGGGTTGCTATGAGTCAGAATCAACTCAAGGGCACTGGGTTTGGTTTTCTTTGGTTTGCATTGTGTCTACTGCTATAAATAAATTCCAAAATGATTCACTAAAGCAGCAAACCAGGTTTTCCTTTGGGTGTCTCCTCCCCCTTTCAGCTTCTTGCAGCAGCAAATTTACCACATTCCATAATAAGACAAAAACTTTCCCTGATGCCATTAATTTTTAATGTGCCGGCAGATTAAATCTATTGCTTTCAATAACGATGCCAACTTTTTGAGAGCGAGAGAATGTATGCAGAAAGACATTTTCACCGGGAAGGATAAAAAGTTACTTGAGATGTGGACATTTTCAGGACAATTTAAGGCCCTCAGTGAATGTGACAGAGAATCCCTGTGGGCCGAGCGTGGTTTTGGTATATCTTGGAAGTATGTCAGTAATACAGCATTTGGATGTCAGGTAAAGAATCCGAGAATCTAGATTTTGGAGAAGCTAGCTTTATGTCAATCAGCCCTCTTCCTTTTGGCCTTCTCTTCCCAATGGGAGCATTGCGTTAGACATAGGGCACTCCCTCTTAGGAATGCTTTGCTAAGGAAACTGTAGAAAATTGCCTCTCAAATGGGGAAAAGCACACTGATAAGGGATGGCTTTATGACCTCTGAGTTTCATTATCATTCTATACTCTGGCTTGACTTTCAGGTGTTTTATTTATTTATTTATTTCATGTTTTATTAGATGCTTATATTTGATTAGTCAAAGTCCCTAATGGCCAAACTTGATATTTATTAGGAGCTTGAAAAACATTTACAAAAATGTGCTTGGCTATGTATATGGAGTCACAGAGAAATGTTTCCAGAAAGCAAGAATGGTAGCATTAGCTAGAATCTGGTTCTTTCCCAAGAAATATACAGGCTTGCTTTGTTTTAAGAAACGTTAAGACTAGCAAAATTGCAAAATGACTACATAACGATCATATATATTACAAAATATTCCTTTAAGTGGTGGGCTCCTTTTTCGCTTTTAGATGTCCATGCATAGAATCATTATCTACTTGACACAAGCAAAAGGGGGTGAAGGAAAGGGAAGAGGGGTAAAGAAATTAAAGGGTTCAAAGGCTTTCCATTTTAAGATAAATCAGATAAGTACACGGCAAATGAGATTCTGTTGGCAGGCAACTTTTTAAGAGCAAGCAGGGTTCACCGCTCCTGGTAAACATGGACTCTCCTCTGCTTGGGCTGCCAGGTGTATTGGGAATGTTGTTCCCAACCTGATCATCTGGACAAGGGGAACATGATCAGACAGCTTATTCTAGTTGTCCAGGATCACCTCAAACTGTGTGCAGCAGAGATTTTGTATGCTTGTGATGGGCTGTCTACATCTCTCTGTGAATTAGAAAAGTCTGCACATCCCTGATGACAGAAGATACAAATTCTAGGAAAATAATAGGTGAGACTGGGAACCAATTCCCTGAAAGAATAATAATAAAAAAAGAAACATAATTTTTCCAGTTCATTAATTAAAATTGACATCGCAGGGGTTTGCAAAGACCAGGAAAGGACGGTGCCATTTCACTACATTTCAAAACCTTTTCACTTGAGCAGACAAGTAAATCATGCAATTACTGGGACTTATTCAGCTCTTTAGTGAAAACACAGGCCTGCAACCTTGGGTGTAGCATACATGGAAATTAGAGGAGTTGAACTGAAGATACTTCTAAAATGTCACAACTGCACCATGACACTGGATGATATGTTTATCCATTCATTACCACAGAGAACACCTGGGGCGGTGCTCAGGAAATCAGATAGTGCCTTTTAAAATAATTATAAAAGAAGCATAGATTAGCAAGCTGAGGGGAAAATAGACAATCCTAAATCACGATGTTGCTAATTTTGATCTGTTTGGGGGCATCAGCTTCCAAGTCACAACAGTGTAAGAGCTGACTGCAACTGTCAGCAGCACAGAGGGGAGAGAGTGCCAAGTATGACTGTTTCTAAAAAGCAAATGTTTCCTGGAGATGAAATTCATGCATTCATTTTCTATTGATAAAATTAAGGTATTCCTTGGTGGCGGATCCTGTTGTTGGTTTCTGGTTTGTTCCTCATGTCTATTAGACTTTCAGTCTTTGGAGAAGCGGGAGACAAAGCTCTGGCCTGAGAACCAGGGCACCTGGGTTCTGGTCTTGCCTCTGCTACTAATCAGGCCACTTAACCTTGGAGAAGCCTGGATCTTAATTTTTTTAAAGTGTAAAGTGCAGGGATGATTTTCCAGGCCCCTTTACCTTTAAAATGTGTGCTCTCTGCAGTGCATTCAGCACTGGACAGTTTATTGTAAGCAGTAGGGTGGGGATGGAGGGAGGGGAGCCTGGAAGAAGCAGGGTATTTTATTTTTAACCTTCAAAGGAATTTAGTTGAGCAGATGCTACCCTGAACTAGTCAGAGTAGAAAAGAAATGATATGGCTTTTAAAGGGCATATCTAGCATGTCTACTGGGGTAAAGTAATTCTGGCAATGCTTCAAAGGATGTAACTTTTGATGGTAAAATAGGTGGGCTATGGAATGAAATCACATATGGCAGGCTGTCAAAGTCTCCTACACTTTCAGTACATTTATATAAGTGCAAATGGAGGCTGCTTAGATGGAGTCCCTAGCAATTTCCTGCTAAGACTGCTTTCAGATTATCTGATATTATTTGACTAAATTATCTCCGTAGAAGCTGAGGACAACTTTTATGATCAAATATTTTGAAATTAGTTTTCCTTGTTGGCAGATTATCTGAAATATGAATTGCTCTCGTTTCAGCACTTGAAACTGAAAGGCTTTTGGTAATAGCAATTATATAAAAACAAGGGTACTGGAGAGGTGTACAGCACGCTGAAAGGGATATGTTTATAGGTCAGTGATGTCAATAACTGTAGTTCTCCCATATACCTCATCGTTACCCTTTTATTCCACACTAATGCAAAGGACAGACTGATTTTATTTTTAACCAGGGTATTTTACTTTATAGACTAAATGCTGATTTTATTGACTCTAGACATTTACACAGAGTTTATTCATAGTTATCACATTTCCCAAATATTTTATAGGGTGTCTGAGGATCAAAAAAAGGAGGAAACATTGAAAAGGTATGACATTCAATACAATTTTGAGATATCATTATCCATATGGTTGCCTGGCACTTCGCTGATACAGTCTCTGCAAAGTGTTCCTGCTACTCTGTGATCTTGTCTGTTCATATTTAGAGCCTCACAATTACCAATAATTGTAGCTAACATCTATTAAGCCCTTGCTATGTGCCAGACGCTATTCTAATCACTTTACTTCCTTTAAAGTTTATAATCTAACTTGTTAGGTACAATGGCTATCCCCATTTCATAGACAAGAAAACTGAGGCACAGAGGTTAGGTAGCTTGCTTAAGGTGAGGCAACTAGTAAATGACATTTAAACCCCACCCAGCTTGACTCCAGACACCTCACTGTTAACTTTTACTGCTGTGTTGCCTCTGGGCAGTTCTAGGTGACTAGCAATTAGAATTGCTCAAGTTTTATGGGCTAAGAGAAACTGAGACTTGGAGCAATTAAGTATCCTGCTCAGAGCCAGAAAATAGTTATTCTCACAATCCCAAAAAATAAAAATGAACCTAAAAAAAAACTAGTAAAACCCATATATGCATCTGAAAATTCTAATATTCAGCATTAATAGAAATATTCTAAAATTGAACAGCGACATCTAGTAATCAATAAGGGTCTAGACCCAGGATACCCATAATATTCTGCATATACTTTATAAGTATTTACACATGCCTGCCCTTGACCTTCACTTACTGAGTGAGCCACATGTGCCAAAAACTGTGCTAGGAATTGAGGCCACAAAGATGAATGTGGCCTAGCCCTGCCCTCAACAACCGAGTGTCACCAAGACTACATAGATATAACAGCCAAGCTATACCAAACCAAACCCATTGCCATCAAGTCGATTCCCACTCATAGCCACCCTGTAGGACAGAACAAAACTGCCCCATGAGGTTTCCAAGGCTGTACCATACTTTACGCAAATGACGTGTGCCTTCTATGTTTGTTTGCCAAGTGAGCCCTCCGTCTGCAAGATATTTTTGTAAGCATGCTATGCTAATTTTTTATAGCAACATGTAAAAAAAAATGGCATAGTGGCACTTGCAAAAATACCTTTGGGGGGAGGACACAGTTGGTGAACACAGAAAACTTGCATTATTTGTATAAAAATGTGGTAAGTCTTTACAGAAGCAGACTGCCACATCTTTCATCCACGCAGAGCGGCTGGTGGGTTTGAACTGCTGATCTTTCACTTAGCAGCAATGTATTTTAACAACGGCACCATCAGGGCTACTAACCAAGCTTTAAAAAAAACAAATCCATTGCAGTCGAGTTAATTCCAGCTCATACTGACCCTATAGGACAGAGTAGAACTACCCTATAGGATTTCCAAGGAATGGCTGGTAGATTCAAACTGCTGACTGTTTGATGAGCAGCCGAACTCTTAACCGCTGAGCCACTAAGCTATAGTGACCTACCAATAACCAATAGTCGGTCTCAAATATTTTAATGAGTAATGAATGTCACAAGTTTAATGCAGAGGTGCTCTAAAAACCACAGGTCCAGAGAATATGATGACTAACTCTACCTGGAGAAGTTGGCAAAGGATTTACAGAAGACATGACATTTAGGTCAGGCCTGGACACATAGGTGGGCATTTTCCATGTGGAAAAGGGGAACGTGGCATTTTAGGCAAAGGAAAACGTGTGCAAAGTCATTTCTTATGGTAATAGATGAGTCTGGAAAGGTAGCATTTGGCTGGACTGGAAAGAACCTTGTCAGAAGAAGCTAAGGAAATTGACTTTCTCCTTTAGACCCTGAGAAGCCATAAAATAAAGAGGAAAGCATAATATTAGATTTGTGCTTCAGGATAAAACAGTTCTGGCCAAAAAAAAAAAAAAATGGAGAAGAGATGGCATCTTCCATCTTCCAATTAAATGACTGATAAGTTGTCCAGGGAAGAGATGAAAAAGGCTTACAACAGGTTAAACAGAAACAGTATAACTGACTCATTCTGACTCATGGTGATCCTGTGTGTGTCAGAGTAGAACTATGCACTGTAGCGTTTTCAAGGGCTGATTTTTCAGAAATAGATTGCCATGCCTTTCTTCTCATCACCTCTGGGTGGACTCAAACCTCCAGCCATTCAGTTAGCAGCAGAGCACATTAACCATTTGCACTACCCAGGAACACGCACGATAGGATGGTGGTTATTGTTGTGTTACCGAGTCGATCCCAACTCATAGTGACCCTATAGGGCAGAGTAGAACTGCCCCATAGGGTTTCCTAGGGTGTAATCTTTATGGTAAGAGATCATCAAGTCATGCAATTAGTGGCTGGTGGGTTTGAACCGTTGACCTTTTGGTTAGCACCCAAGTGTTTAACCATTGTGCAGCCAGGGGATAGATCAGTGGGAAAGAGAAGAGGATAGATTCCAGAGGCTTTTTTCAGATAAAATCAATGCCTTATTAATCTGCAGATGTGGTGGGAAGCAGTGACGAAGTAGGAAGAAGGCTTGTGCATTTTTATAACTTAGTTTCGTATTGGATATGTGGCATTTTAGAAGCTTGTAGGACATCTGTTGAATAAAGCTCAACAGAGAGCTCATGAGAGAGGGTGGGATCACAGGCTGGGAAGTGGTTAGCATGTAGATGACACCTGGACTCAAAGGCGACAGATGAAATTACCATGGAGAACTTGCAGTGCAAGGAGGTGGGAGCTGGGGCTGCTGAATAGGCAACCTGGGACAATCTCAATTTAGTGACAGGTAGAGGAAGAGAAAGCAGCATAAAAATGAAGCACAAATTATCAGAAATCAACCTAGAGAGTACCCTCCTCTAGGAGAACTATGAGAGGTTGTCATTAGGGAAGTCAGAGAAAGAGATTTTCAGAGGAGATGTGGTCAACAGAGTCCAAAAACTAAAACATTAATACTAGGATAGAAAAAAGCCATTGCATCTATCAAAACATTAGCAGTGATCGGAATATCATCAGTAGAACTAGTAAAGCCTGAAGTCAGAATACAGCAGGTTGAGGAGTGAATGGTACAAATGTACTCAGTGAGCGTTGTCCTCTCCTCCAAGAAGTTTGGTGGTAAAGGGAGGAAGAAAAGTAGTTTGAGGAAATGAGAAAGTTGATGGATCTAATTTTTAAGCCAATATAACTTTTAACATTAGGTTGAGGAGTTATGGCATGTAGAAAAAGAAATATTAACAATTAGAGCGAGAATCCTTGGCGCTAGATCTCAAGTGATGAGCTTGATTGTGAGAAAGAGAGTAGGCATGAACCTGGAAGATAAGTGGGAATATCTCTGGAGGGAAGGAGGGAAGTGGAGTTTGGAGGTGGAAGTGGGGAAGAAGAAAGATTAGTTTTGAGGGAATGCATGATTTCTCTCATCTGCTAATGGTGAGACCAGAAGACTATGTAGTTACTTTTGCTAGGATTGGTCAGCCTGAGCCCATCCACACAGTTGTACAATCAACAGACACACCAAAGTACCAGTAACGCCAGTCAAGAGGAAAGATAAAAACAGGAAAGTTCAGTAACGGGCTAAGGCTAGGGTAATTCTGACCCTTTTCTGCCAAATGAGATGGAGGTACTGCCCGTGAACCAAAATTCCAAGGAAATTCTAGAGGGAATAATGGATTTGGTTATTGACAATGCCTCATGCTATTAATGTAGCTTGGTAGACAGCAGAATGTAGTCTGCTGCTTATGACCTTTCCACTTTTAATTGATGGTCAAGTTTACCAAGATTGGCAGAATCCAAGATGAAGGATTGTGTTCAGTGATCACCCTATTAACATCTGAAAATCTGTGTAGAAAGGGAAACAATGGTGGAAGTATTTTCTGTCATGCTTTAACTCTGAAATCCTATCCTTGCTTCCTTTGTTGTTAGTCAGTGTCTAGTCAGCTTTGACTCATGATTACTTGTCTTGGTAACATAGTGCTGCCATAGCAGAAATACCATGAGTGGATGGCTTCACCAAACAGAAATTTATTCTCTCACAGTTTAGCCCTGTTCTCTCTTTCAGTTCTGGAGGAAGGTCCTTGTCTCTTTTGAGTGTCTGCTCCTGGGTGATCTTCATGTGGTTTGGCATCTCTCTTCCCCCATCTCTGCTTCTTCCCCTTGCTTGTATAATCTCTTTTATATCTCAAAAGACATTGACTCAAAACACACCCTGTAGTAATCCTGTCTCATTAGTATAACAAAGACAACCCATTCACAAATGAGATTATAACCACAGGCATAGAAGTTAAGATTTGCAACACATATTTTTGGGGAATACAATTCAATCCATGCTTGGTCCTGTACCAACTTCATGATGCTTAATTGATCCGTAGGGTTTTCATTGGCTAATTTTCAGAACTAGATTACCAGACCTTTCTTCCTACTCTGTTTTAATCTGGAAGCTCCACTGAAATCTGTCTACAATCGATGACCCTGCTGGTATTTGATATACTGGTGGCATAGTTTCTAGCATTACAGCAACATGCAAACCCCATCAGTACAACAAATAGACGACTGGTGATTGCTTCCTTTAGTGCTAAACTAAGTCACAAATAAGCAGCCCATATCATGGGTAATTTTACAGGTCTGTCTTTGAATTTTGTAGGCTTGCCAGTGTCCTTAATGCTCTATCTGAACACTGAAGCCCCCATATTCCTTTTCTGCCTCATCTGTCTTTCCACACAATTCATGCATAACTGGCAAGAAGAGAATTCTGTGGAGGTATGATGTCTGAAAACATTGTAGCCCTTCATTAAGCTCCTGGTAAGGGAAGTGATTTGTTTGTTTGTTTTTTGGAGTTTTTTAATGGTAAATATGAAAAAAAAAAAGTCTTCAGGTTTTTAAAATCCATTTCTAATTTTTATTATCGGCTATGAGAAAAAATGTTTAATAATTGCGACTAGACTTACAGCTACCATAATGGTAATTTGGTTCACATCAAAGTAGACTATATAGAAAATAAAATTATAGATCTCGAGAATGTATCTCCATCCTGCTTTCTGTTTCTTGAGAAAGAGAATGGAAGGAAGGGAGAAAGGAGAGAGGAGGGAGAAAGAGAGGAAGCTCAGGGAAAAAATGTTCGTGTTCTTATTAGCCCTCTGTGCCGCACTCTGCCCCGTATCTGGCCCACCTTAAACTTTGGGTTGCCTAGTACAAACCTGTGGCAAACTGACTTTTTACGAATCTTTAAATGGAATGTGTGAAATAAGGTATGATATATGCCTGCTTGCACAAGTGGGCCTATTAAATGAAACAAATGCCATCCCTGTCCGTTTCCAGCTGAGGTTATAATGTGTGGGATGGTTGTGAGCACCAGATTCCCTTTGCCTCCAATACCATAAACCAAACAGTTATAGTACCATATGAATTTGTAGACCTGATTGTTTTATTATATTTGAGTGTAAATTTTTCATCCCTTTCAGTTCCACCACCATTCTCAGAGAATACAGGTTTTGTGCTGATACGATATTTCCTAGCTCTAGGCATGGCCTACCCCTACTACTGACTGTAATTTACTTTTTGGTGTCTGTCGCCTTGAGCTTGCCTTCTGACTAGCTTGTTGAATGATGTGCTAATCCATTATATTTTTCAGACAAGTGTATCGACCAGTATAAACAGACTGGAGGGCACAAACCTAAATGAAAGCTATACTTCCCTGAATCATTTAAAAAGCTCCTGCTTGGTGGCAGTGCAGAATAACTTGGCTCTGTACCCTCAGTAAAGAAGAGGGAGATCTCAATAAATAAAACAAAAAATTGAAATATCCCTGCCTGCAGGAGTTGAGTCCAAGTTTCAAATGTTTGCCTTTATTCATCTATCTTTTTTTTAACATGATGATCAGAAAGGGCTACTTTAAAATGCCCTCTCCAGATACAAATTTAGAGTGAAGCACAGCGTTTAACATCTGCATTTGTGTGGCATTTTTACCCAGTCCCGAGGTGTCTTTCGTTTGAAGTCACGTACGTTATTGTAACATGTTTATACGAATAAAGAGCAGAAAGCAGGCATTCAGAGGAATTTCAGCAGAAGAATTAAGCCTTGGATGGCCCCTCTTCTGAGTCTTTACCTTATAAAAGATGTGGGGACAGATAGCCAAAGAGTTGGGGGAAAATAAATTTCAAATGAATCTTCCCTAAAAGAAAACGTCCATGGACCCCAGCTCTATAATTTGCAAGACTAAAGCCACCAGGTAAAGATTTACTTGTTGCAACGTGAGTAAAGGTGCTGAAATTTTTGGTCAGGACATTCAAACCTAACTTGGTGCCAGGTAACATTGTGGAAATGGTGTTCTTCAACTAGAATTACAACATGACCAAAATGAAGCAATTCTCTGAAGACAAACAGGGTCTTGGATTTTCCTCAGGCACCTTTGATACATGTGACTATTACAAATAGTTATACTGACACTGGGTTTAGTTTTGGGTATACTGGAATTACTCACTTCTCTTCAGATCACCAGCATCCCACTGCTGTCAAGTCAATTCTGACTCATAGCGACCCCATAGGGTTTCCAATGCTGTAAAACTCTACAAAAGCAGACTGCCATATCTTTTTTCCGCAGAGTCGCTGGTGGTTTCAAACTGCTGACCTTTCGATTAGCAGTCAGTCGCTTTAACCATTGCACCACGAAGGCTCCTCAGATCACCCGTAGGGCAAACCTAAAACTTTTCTTCCCAACTCTCTTGCTTTGCTTCCTTAGGTTTATGAGGCTTAACCCAAACCCAGTGCCGTCAATTCTGACTCATAGTGACCCTATAGGACAGAGTAGAACTGCCCCATAGAGTTTCCAAGGAGCGCCTGGCAGATTCGAACTGCTGACCCTTTGGTTAGCAGCCATAGCACTTAACCACTATGCCACCAGGGTTTCCTTATGAGGCTTACTTTGTATTTTTCATGTTTGTCTACTTCATAGCGGCTAGGTACCAACCAATATAGACCCTTCTGTCTCTAGAGAGATGGAGAGGTTTCAGAGCACATTCTTTACCCCTCATAGGATGGTGACAGTAATCTTGTGAAGTTAAGCATGAGTGTTTTATGCCTATTTGACGATAAAAAAAAAAAAGCGATTAGAACCCCAAAAAACCAAACCTGTTGCCGTCAAGTCGATTCTAACTCATAGTGACCCTATAGGACAGAGGAGAGCTGCCCCACAGAGTTTCCAAGAAGCTCCTGGTGGATTCAAACTGCCAACCTTTTGGTTAGCAGCCATAGCTCTTAACCATTACACCACCAGGGTTTCCATTTGATGATTAGAGAAACCAAAATTACAAGTAGGAACAGCAATGGTCACAGTGCAAGTAAGTGGTAAACTAAGACTTGGTAAACCAAGAGGTAGCTCTTGGCTCCAGCTTTCACATGCCACTTCCTCTCTTGTCAAAGGTCCTCAAGCAATGCTTAAACTTTTATTCTCCTGCTGCAGAGGGGAAGGGCTAAACTGAGAGTGACAGTGATATTCTCTCTCCCCTATAATGCCTCAGGGAATACTGCCTTTCTGCCAACAGCCTGGCTCCCAAATAGCTTTAGTCCTGTTCGAGATACAGGGAATTAAAACACTGTTGGATAAGAATGCCTGTGGAGATCCCTGAGCCATGCTCAATAGGATAGCTTAAAATCCCAAACCTCTTTTTATCTGTTGATATGCTGACCTGCATAAGGAGAATTGGCTAATAAATTCTTTCCCCAATTCCAAAGATAAACAAAAGCACTCTTTTCATGGTCACACACAACCCATCTTTGCTCTCTGGTGGTTTGTGCTTATTTTAAACAAACTACCTAGATTCTGAAATCCACTTCAGGGCCTCACACAGCCTGTTGGGTCAGCATGTTCTTTTTAGTTCTTTCTAAAAGAAGTTACTGCCCACAGCTCCCTTTGCTACATTGACAGTTTTAAACTTACTTTTCTGTTGCCTCCTTCTTAATTCATAAGCCAGACGGACCACTGATACCTATCCTCTGTTCACACAGGGGTATGGCCAATAGGGCTGGTAGTCTAGCCTACATTCAGAAAGAGCCATCTGAGATCTGGCTTATCACAGGCACTAAGTAAATAGACTGGTTTTACTTGATCAACTTAAAAAAGCCAGATTTGGAAAAAAAAAAAAAACACAGGGTTATCTTTTCTCATAAAACAATACTGTGAAAGGAAGAATCAAATATCATCAGCATCTACAAAGCAGGAAATGGAAATGGACTTATATTTATTGAGAATAGTCTCTTTGCCAAGCTCAGTGCTACCAGTGTTCACAATAATAACCAAGAGTAAGTTATATCTGTTTGGCATAACAGATGTTATGTCCCAAACACTGTACTAAACCCTCTATATGTGATTCCTCAGTTAACCCCCTTAACAACCCTGTAAGGTAGATTCTACCTCACAACAACCTTATGTGGTAGATTCTACTACCATCCCCATTTTATCCAGAGCAACCAATACCAAATAAATGGAGAGCATGCTTCAAATGAAAGTCCTCTTACTCACACATCTCAGGAATGCGGACCGCATTCCAAAATAAATAAATAGTGCAGAAATAAATCCCTCCTGAGTTCACATAATAAACCTTTACAATCAGGGATGAGTCATATTTTATTGGATGATTTGGGATGGGCAGTTGAATGATCTCAGTATGTGACCTGACAGATTTTATATCTCAGTTCCTCTGTATTTTCACCTGTAGAACAAGAATAATTATTCAGGCTCTCTGTAAATTATAATGAGAGATGATAAAGATTGATGAAATATGCATGCATAGAATGAAGGGTTCAGAATAAATGTACTCCTGAGTTCATAGATATGCGATTACTAATAATGGAATTGACCTATTCAGAAATCATTTCATTTAATTATGAGTCATCTTTTTCCCTCATTCAGCCACTATGTATTAGGCATTGTCATGGATTGAATTGTGTCCCCCCAGAATATGTGTGAACTTGGCTAGGTCATGATTCCCAGTATTGTGTGGCTGTCATCCGTTCTGTGATCTGATATAATTATCCTCCATTTTGTGGTGTGTTGTAAATCCTAGCTTCTGTAAGCTGATGAGGGAGGATCAGTGTGGGGTGTATCTTAAATCACAGCCATACAAGAAGGGGTAACTCAAGTCACCACCCTTACTCAAGTCACTGCCTTCACACCACCTTATTTATGTCACACCCTTAAGTCACACGCTTGTTTGAGTCACACCTTTTATCTTACAAGAGAGAAAAGAGGGATCCGACTACCACCAAGAAAGAAGAGCTGGGAGCAGAGGGCATCTTTTGGACCCAGAGTCCCTGTGCTGAGAACCTCCTAGACCCAGGGGAAGATTGATGCCAAGACTCATGTAGATCTCTAAGGAACTCTGAGCCTACAGATGTTGAAAGGAGACAAAGTCCTTCCCCCAGAGCTGAGAGAGCAAGAAACCCTCCCCTTAGAGGTGATGGCTTGAATTCAGACTTCTAGCCTTGTAAACTGTGGGAGAATAAACTTCTGTTTCTTAAAGCCATCCCCTTGTGGTATTTCTGTCATAGAAGCACTAGATAACTAGGACAGGCATATACTCAATAATACTAGGGGGATAAAAAGATGAGTTATTATAAGCCTAGAAGTATCAAAAATAAACAAAGTGGTGAAATATTTTCCTTGAATTTGTTATAAAAGCTGCCAAAGTTAGCTTGTTATGTCTACATGAAGCCAAACATTAAGAGGAAAGTGGAAGAGTTCAAGCAGTAATACAGATGTTTCAAAACATCTGGATGCTTGGTGTCCTGTAGATTTACCGTATGGCTCTCCTACAAAGTTTTTTTTTTTTTTTATTTCAGGCTTATAAAAATTAACTTTAAGTTATGATTTTGTGCTTTGTATACCAACCATTTTACTAATATCCTCTTGTCAGTCATAAAATATTGAACCTTTTTTACTTCGTAGTCTTGAAGCTAAGGTCACAACCTTTATAAACCCACTTGTTACCGTTGGTAACAGTTTTTCATATATTTAAAATATCCCAGGACCTAGACTAGCCATTGGGCAAACCACATGAATGCTTAAGGGGCTTAGGGACAAGGCAGGCCTGGGTCAGAGAAGGCATCTCCCTCGATGGAGAGCTGATAACAAACAAGGGCCTGCTTTATTAAATGGGTAAAAGGATGAAGCTGCCAAAGGTCTGACATAAAAGCTGGTATATCAGACATGTTAGATAAAAAGTCATTGTTTGCTATGAACCTAATCTTAGGCTTAGTAATTTCCTTCTAAGATTACTCCAGGGCAGAAAAGGGAAAGAAATAATTATAGGGGCACTGGGTGAGGCCAGATGGCGGGCATGTTTTAAAGGCCTACAAGTGACCTGTGGGCTTTAAATGCTGGTGAGGGCCTTTTGCATCCCACCCACCAGGGCCTGCAGACTTCAGCCTGCCACTTACCCTCCATCCCCCAGGGTGGTACAGAGCCAGGTGAGTTTGCTTGCTGCCTCATGTCTTTACGGTCTGAGGAAATAATCTTTATAACAATAGACAAAATTGCTTAGCTCACTCTTAAGTGTTCTTATTTAAAATATCTTGTTTTTATTCATCTCTGAAAGAAGAACAGGCTCAGGCCTAAAACTACTGTGTTTTGTTTCATTTTGCTCACATTGTTTTAATTAGTTTCCCTCAATACTTGGAAGAGCTGATTTGAAAGAAGCTGTCCATTCCCTGCCCCCATTAGTCCATTTGTGCTTCTAAACCCAAGTATTCACCCCACACATCAAAATATGTAGACCTTAGCAAGATAAAAACTGTCCAAACCTGATTTTGTTTCTACACAGATGGCTATAAACATGACACTGGGATATTAGTCTTGGCTTTTCTTGACAGACCTGAAAATTGGCCATGCAGAACTATTTAAAATTGGTAGAAAAAACTTACCCTGAAGTTTAGTGTTGATGAACACAAGAGAAAGCACATAATTAATGGAAATGCATGTCAGAATAAAGAAAAATGTGTTATTCCCTTCATTTCTGAGTCCTAGCCAAAGCTGTTGAATGCAGCTGATATTTCAGAGGTGGAAAAGGGACCTGAGCCCGTTTTAGTGAAGTTAAAATTTGTGTGAGAGTTTACACATGCAGTAATTAATTTATACCATGACAAGTCTCTTAATTAGCAATAAGTTTTCTCATTATAAAAGTAAATCACGTGCATAACAAAAAAATTGTACAGTAGTGACAAACAAAAAGACGGGAAAAATAACACATCCATTCAGATAAAAGTACTGTAAACATTTTGATGTGTATTCTCAGATACTTCTCTGTAGATTTATATGTACATATATTTGCCTCATTTGTTACTACTTTGAACCTTTTATTTTTTTATTCAAAATGTTTTGGACTTTTGAAAATGTTAAAAAAAATATACTTACAAAGTCTAATTATTGTCTACGTGGCATTTTTTTCTATAGATATGCCATAATTTATAGAACCAGGGTGTTTTTATTGTATATTTAGGGTGTCTCCAATTTTTACTATTGCAAACGGTATTTATTTTGTTAAATATTCTTGCAGCAAAATTTTTATGTATGCACCCATTTTAATATCCTTAGGATACATTTCCATAAAGTCAATGAAAAGGACTACACACTTTAAGGGATTTTCAGACATCTGTCCAAATTAACCTCAAGAGAGGTGATATTAATTGACTTTCTCAAAGTTGTCTATTAGATTGCCCATTTTCTCACATGCTTGCTGGTGCTGAATTTTACTTTTTAATTTCTTTTTTTTTATATATAAATTGAAGGTGAAATGGCATTCATTCTCTAGTTTTACAAGAGGTTTTCATAATATCTACCCTGAACTTAAATAAGGATGATCCCCAAAATGTTCTGTAAATCTTACTGAATTATTTGCCCGGGACACTGATTTGTAGGGAACAGTGCCATTTTTATGTGGCTGTAGCATTTGCACAGGGCTTTCCTAAAGTCCTTGCAACATAAATATGTTATAGTATGTTTAGCCTCCTGTATCTATGACATTCCATGTCTCTGCTTCTAGTTTGGTTTTCAGTTAATCCTGGAAAGGACAGAGTAACAATATGCACAGTTTAAAGTGTTTTACGCTAACCTGGGCTCTCTGAAATCACTGTATCTTTTTATTTGTCTGTTTCTGTACAGCACCTTTCAAATTTCCAAGATTCTGCTCAGAAAGAAATGAAAAATTCTTTAAGATATTAAGATAATTTTTCATCTGACAGAAAGATTAGGCTTTATTTTTAAAAAAATCACAGACACAGATTCTGTAATTAACAGGAGGGGGGAATCTCTGTCTTAAATCAGAGCTTCAAAAATAGTTCCTTTAAAAAAAAGCACGTAAAGGGCGTAAAACATTGGAAGTAATTAAAGCATTTAAATGTACTAGTTGATTTTAGTTGAAAAATAAATGCTTCTCTTCATCTCAGTGAGAAGGGTTTTGTTTTGTTTTGTTTTTTTAGTAATGGGGAGTAGCTTTGTGTCCTGCCGTTGTTAGCATTGTCAATGTTGTTGCTGCTGTAAATTGCCATCAGGTCAGCTCTGACTCATGGCGTATTTGTCAACAAAATGGACAAAAAAGAACGCTGCAGTGAGCCCTACCTAGCTGGATGTTGAACACCATACAGAAGGCTCTAATTCCTGTCCTCTGGCACCTCACTTCATGTATGTGAGTTGATGGGATGAAATTGAACAAGCATTCTCTAGGTCTCAGCTACTATTGGGTGTCGGAGGGTTCTAATTTATAAGATTATAAAAGGCCGTTCTCAGTTTTGTTTAAGTGAAGAGAAAGAATGTGTTAAGAGCCATGCCTTACGTGGCTAGCGGAACATTCAGCCAAATAAACCTGTCCTTTTCAGGGTTCCAATCAGATCTACAGTGTCTCTCATCTTGGGCAACAGAGAATTGCCACTGGGAGTGAGAAAGTTAAGAAGTTATCTACTGTGCCTCAAGATGGGGAAATAAATTGGGGTGACTATAAAATTGTCCCTTGGTACTGATAGGCATTCCTGCTTAGTGGTCTTTTAGTAATGATATGGAATATCTTTCAGTAAACAAATTATAAAATAATCCCGTAAAAGTTGACCTATGAAGGAAAAAGGTGAGCTAAAAGGCACATCAGTCGTTAAAACTTCTTCTAGTGGATGTTTAGGTATAGCACAAACTTGCAATTCCACAGTGGAGGAAAAAAGTCCTTTTTTTTTTTTTTCATTTCCCAGTCTGTTAGACTTTATTGGAAAGGAGAACACCTGGTTTGTTTAAGAGAAACTTTAAGATTTTAAGAGACTACACATATGTTGTCAATAAAGAAAGGGGCAGATGTCAAATAGCATTTAAAAAACAATTTAAGAAGAGTAATGGATTAAAGTTAAAGAAATTACTTTATACTTACTCCAGACAGCTGTGTCATAGTCAAGAATAGTTAGGGAAATATGGAAAGTAGACCTTCTTCATAGTCCACGTGTTCGTAACCTTGTGACTATGGACCAACATGGAGTCTGTGGATAGAATTTCGGAAGTTCATAACTTTGGATAGGAGAAAAATCACAATTTTAATTTCACTAATTTGTAGCTGAAATTTAGCATTTAATTCAATTAGGAATGTAGACTAAAATCCACAGTAATGTTAGCAGTGCCTGTGTTGGTCACCACCAGACATCATAACATATTTTCATGTCATGTTATTTTTCCTGAAGCTACCTTGGAATATGACTACTTGAAATCATTATAGTTATTAGATCTAATACTAAATGTTGTGGTTTAACACATTAATAAATAGGCATATATATTACTGTGTCATTCCTTTTATATTTTGATAAGAGAATTTCAATACAATTGAGTTCCTTTGAGATCCTAAGATCTAATACTAGATGTTGTGGTTTAACACATTAATAAATAGGCATATATATTACTGCATCGTTCTTTTTATATTTTGATAAGAGAATTTCAATACAATTGAGTTCCTTTGAGATTCTAACATTGTATGCCTTTAAAGACATTATCCTCTCAACCTGACTGGAGCAAAGGAAAATAAAGAACACCAAAGACACAAGGAAAGTAAGAGCCCAAGAGACAGAAAGAGCCACTTAAACCAGAGATTCCATCAGCCTGAGACAGGAAGAACTAGATGGTACCCAGCTACCACCAATGACCGCCCTGACAGGGTACACAGCAGAGAATCCTGATGGAGCAGGAGAAAAGTGGGATGCAGATCTCAAGTTCTAGTAAAAAGATCAGACTTAATGGTCTGACTGAGACTGCAGGGACCCCAGAAGACATGGCCCCCAGACTTTCTGTTAGCCCAAAACTAAAACCATTCCTGAATTCAACTCTTCAGACAAAGATTAGACTGGACCATAGACATAAAATGATACTGGTGAGGAGTGTGCTTCTTAGTTCCAGTAGACACATGAGACTATGTGGGTAGCTCCTGTGTGGAGGCAAAATGAGAAGGCAGAGGGGGGCAGAAGCTGGTTGAATGGACATGGGAAATACAGGGTGGAGAGAAGGAATGTGCTGTCATATTGTGGGGAGAGCAACTAGGGTCACATAACAATGTGTGTTTAAGTTTTTTTTTTTTTTTTTATGAGAAACTGTCTTGAATTGTAAACTTTCATTTAAAGTACAATAAAAAATAAAGAGCTACCAGAAAATAAATACATTATTCTAAGCAAAGATGTATGTGGACTTCATCATACTGGCAAAAGAATCCACAGCAGAAGTTTAAGAACCCTCTTCATAGATGGATGTATATAAAAAATGGATCAATAAAGTTGAGAGAGAGCTACAGGGAAGCACTTTTTACATTTTTAAATTTCAGTATCTGCTTTAAACTCATAGGTTGGAAATTTAAAAGAACTCAGGAGGCAGTTTAATTCTACAGTTCAAACATTTAAATTCCTATTTCTAAGAAAAGAGAGGCTGGAAGGATGAAGACTAAGACTTAAAGAAACTTCTAGCCACCCAAAGGCAATATATAAAAGGAATAATTTGTCCTCATAATATTCAGAGACTTTAGTGCTTCATGAAACATACCCATATAAGATGCTATCCAAATGAACAACTATCTAGAAAGAGTTTGACAGCATTTTGTTGAGTACTTCCTATGCAATCACAATAGTTTTAGAGCCCAGCCTTGACCTCTAGGAGTTTACAGCCTCTTTGGAAAAAGGAAACAATCACGGAAAGTATTTATGATTACCTATAAACATGAACAAATGAATAGGGTACAACCTGAGTATGTAGCCTTGAGTTGTGATAACGTGGAAGGCAGAGTGGATGAGTAGGGGAAAGTGAAATGGCAGAAGGAGGAAGCATAAAGGCATTCCAGATATAAGGAATGAAGTTCTGAAGCGCTGAGCTGCAGCGGCAGGAAGTTCATGCTTCATAGACGTACAATGGAAGTGTTGAAAGAAGAGGCAGGCAGATTCAGAAGGGGAAATGTATTGAATACTAGGCAAAAAGTGAAATTCGGTTTTTAGTTTAGGTAATATACTGGAGGCAGGTTGTTAAATCACCTGGATGTAGGATGAAACGCAAAAAAGGAACTGTTACGAGACCATGAGAGAGCCTCTAATGTAGAACTATACATGAGGTGGTGAGGGATTGATGTTAGAGTCAGGTGGCAACTGTGAAACTCCAAAGAAACAGGTAAATCTGACAGATATTAAGAAGGTAAAATGTAGACTGGCAGTGTTGACTGATATATGGAAAGGAGGATATGAAGAGAACAATGTTCAGTGGCATTGGTGCTTCAGTGGTAGAATGCTCACTTTCCATGCGGGAGACTGGGTTTGATTCTTGGCCAGTGCACCTCAAGCACAGCTACTGTTTGTATGTCAGTGGAGGTATGTGTGTTGTTACAGTCTGAACAGGTTTCAGTGGAGCTTCTGGACTGACTAGGAAGAAAGGGCTGGTGATCTACTTCTAAAAAGTCTGCAACTGATCATAGAGATGGAACAAGACTGGGCAGTGTTTTGTACCATGGTACCTGGGGTTGCTGTGAGCGGGGGCCAACTCAACAGCAGCTACTGACAACAAATAAAGACAAAATGTTGGAATCTCAGATACTTAGAAGTACAGTACTATGAGCCAACAGTTGAGAAGCTGGGTACCATGTCCTGCCCCTGTCATGGATTTCACCACCCATCAGGAGATCCTGTAACATTTTTCTGCTTCATTTTTTCCATCTGCCAAGTGGGACAAATATACAAAACAAAACAACATCTCAAGGAGCTCAATCCTTTGGATTGAAATAGCCTTATAATCTTTTATATATTTTATAATTTCTTAGTAGGTTGAAAGCAAAAACCTACCTTGTGAGTGAAAAACAAAACAAACTAAATCAGAGATACATTGCTTTTATAGGAATCTTAAGCTGTGAAATGTCAACTCATTATCAGAACTACTGTCACTGTTCCTAAGGTTTACCTACTTATAAATTCTTTTACTTTTCCATTGAGAATCATGCTGGTGCTTAATGCATTTAGATACAGCACGAAGGTCTCAAAACGTGGGTTTTGAAAATCAGGCAAAAATTTCACTGGGCTACTGAAGGATGTTATGTTCAGGGGCTTAAAAGTCTGACGATCTCTTTTTAGTCCCTGGGCTTCTATTTGTTTATTGTACCTTTTTATTTTCACTTTTTGTGTTTTCAGTTATAAATAAACTGGGAAAGATCACATCCTGATATCTGTGATTATTGGAAATATCCAACAGTGGTAAATTTTCCTATTGTCAATTTAGCTTCCAAGAATGAGTGGTTATGAAGCACCTACCAAGGGACCTCAGGAATATTTCTTAAGGGGTGATAATAAAACACCATAGAGATAAAGTCTTGGGTGCTTCATTTTCTCTTCTTTAGAGATAGAAAAAGTAAGGGAAAAATAATTTATGAGAATTAAATTGTAGGAAGTCAAGGACTCCAGCAGTCAACCTGGTAAACTTCTTGTTGAAAAGTTTGTTTTGGATTATCATGGAGCTTCCAGTAGTACAACCAAATCCTGCCATTCATAATGCGTACCGGAAGTTCTCTGAAGAAAAAATGAGCTATACTGTCACCAGAACCTCTCTAATCCTGTCTCTTGTTCGAATATGTTCCATTAAAAAAAAAAAAAAAAAGTATCAATTATCTGCACTTTGAAAGCAATCAGATCAGTTTTACCAATTGTTGGCATGACGTAATAGCTCTTTACTTCCCAGAAGGATTCACTGAAGTCCCCTCTCTCAAGTATGAACTTAGTGTTACACTTAGAAGATGAATGAATTGGTTTACCCACATTTATTTAGAAAATCAATTTTGATATAAAATAAGTATTTAAAAATTTGAAAAATAAATTTTATGAACAGATATTTTTTTTTTGATTCAAAAATGAATCGACAGATAATCATGAGAAAAAAATGCAGTACAGAAACTCTAAAAGATCTGGTTGAGGAAAGGCAGCAAAATTATGTTTATAAGGAAGAATAATCTAATTGTACATCATAATGTAAATTTATACTAATACAAATCTATAATTACTTTCTGGTTTTTGTTTTCTTTGGCTATGACATTCATTATGTTTGAAGGTGTAGCAGTCCCTAGGAAGGGGGTATAATGACATGGTTGTTCTCTTCTGTCCTTTTAAACAGCTTCATGCTTCTTTTGCCTTGCTTTCCCCATCTGTGTTTCCCCTAGATATATTAATTCACATGGTTTCAATTTTAACACCGGTTTTGTTCTTTGTACCCTTTATTTTCCCCTGAAATAACATTAGTTGTCAACTGATCAAGATTGGTATGCATGTATTTTTAATTTTCTACACAAATTTAATTCCCATGTAAGATACAAGGGCTTCTACACCAATCATTGTGAAATATAAATTTTTTTTAGTATTATGTTTTACCCAGGTGAATAAAACTAGCAATTACAATCATCTAGAAATCCCTTAAGGCAATCTAATGTCGCATTTTAGATTACAAATGCTGGAAACAACTGCCCAGTTTGAATACCCAGTTCTCAGTCTTAATGAGTGGGTAGCCTTGGGAGATTACTTATTCTTTACATGTTTTAAGTTCCTCATCTGTAAAATGGGAATTATATTGGAATCTACTTTTTTTACTGGCATAGTGGTAAAGTGCTACGGCTGCTAACCAAAAGGCTGGCAGTTCAAATCCACCAGGAGCTCTTTGGAAACTGTATGGAGCAGTTCTACTTTGTCCTATAGGGTCGCTATAAGTCGAAATCGACTCGAAGGCAATGGGCTTTGAGAGCTACTTTATAGGACTGCTGCAGTGTTTACATGAGATAAATCACACAATAAACTTAGCACAGTGCCTCAGATATTATTATCATCAGCTCAACAAATTCCTCAACCCATTGGGAAAATATCACCAAACATATTGTCCTTGAAATTTTGGTTTCTAGTATATCTTTTCTCTAGAAAAGATTTTGAGGACACCAAGACTTTCCTTTGGGTGGGGTCTCTTTATTCCCAACCAGTTTTAAAGAGTTCCCCAGATGATCAATTGACACAATAAAACTATAGCTCCCACAGCTTCAACAGCTAATGCAACAGGGACACTTGACTGCAGAACCTGAAATAAACCCAATGTATAGAACTCAGCATCTTGGGCACAAATGTTTGTTTGAAATCCGGTTTACTGCACTACATGATTTCCCTGCTACTGGGAACATTTTGTGACTCTGCTTACAAATTACTTTCTGAAATTAAAGGTTTTCCTCCATCACATAATTGGGGATTGAAAAATAAAGCCAGTTTTTTTTTTTTTTTAAATATAGTTTGGTAAGAAAATACAAGGCATGTTTTCTAATTATGAAGCTGCTGTCAAAAAGGTATATAAAGCAGATGCATTTTGCAAATTAGAAGTTGGATCCAAGATTCCTGTGGCTCTAAAATAGCCCCTACTTTTGCCACAGCTGTAGCCTGTGGCAACTGAAATCAGGTGTGATGTGAACATACTGTCTCCAAGACCGAAGTTCCCTCTGTAATCCCCCCAGATGCAGGGCAGATCCAAATATCCTTTGGCTGTCAGGTTCTGGGTTGGCACCACCTGCTAGCAAAGAATTTGCAAAAAATTGAACTATGGGTGCTTGATCTTCCAAGGCTCCTGAAGACCCAAGTCCCCCTGACATAAGGACTTTAATTTTTCAACCTGTCAGATGGTTCATCTTGGGAACTGTTCTGCTGATAACATCTTATAGGTCTTCTGAGAGCTATGAGAGACTGTCTTCCTAATTCAGTATTATCATAACTAGATTTTTGATGATTAAGCTCATAATGTGAGTCAGTGTAGCTGAGTGAACCCTGCCTTGTTTCCCGTATATTCAGACTGGCTGTCTTGTTAATAAGAACTACTGTTAGAATACCGTCTTTCTCAAACTACTCACTTGTTGTAGAGAGATATACTTTGCTTTTGTCTTCATCCCTTGAAAAAATATTCAACTAAGAGCAGAAATATTGAAATATCTTCTTTCAATTTCTTTTTACGCTTCCTCAGGTTTATCCAAAGGAAATTTACTGGTGTATTTATTTTTTCTCCAGTTCTGAAGGTTCTTCATTTTCATTTCTGTAGAAATAATTTAGTGACTTTGTCTGGTTGGGGAATTCTGTACATCCTGTATTAAGTAGAGTCACTTAGATGAGAACCATCTTCCTGACCATGAAAGATGGGATGGGGGCGGGTGGAATTAAATTCTATTTGCAGCTGAACAGTGCTTATGAAAATGAAGGACAATCAATGTAAGAAGCCAGTGCAGCCAGAGCATGGTAAAAAGCACGTCTTCAGACAGCAACCTTCAAATATTTCATCCTAACTGCTGATTTCCATGCTGGTCAAGCAGGATGAGGTTCTTTGGTTACATCAGCATATGCCTGGGAAACTTGCCTAAAATTACTCATGGTTCAGCTAGTGCCTTTGATTACAATTTAACTGTTCTCAGCCCAGGCCAGGGACCTTGAATCAAAGCATTGCTTCGTATGAGTTTGCAGTTCCTGAACCCATATTCAGTCTCTTCTATCACCATCTCCTTTAAAGCTGGGTGTTTTGTTTTTGTTGTTGTTGTTGCACTTAAAAACAGACAAACAAAAGAGATTACGAGGTGTGTCTCAGATAAGGTTCTGGACCTGGACCTCTTGGCCAGGTTGTGATGATTTGTGGTTGCTAATTGCTAAAAGGAAACCCTGGTGGCATAGTGGTTAAGTGCTACGGCTGCTAACCAAAGGGTTAGCAGTTCGAATCCGCCAGGCGCTCCTTGGAAACTCTATGGGGCAGTTCTACTCTGTCCTATAGGGTCGCTATGAGTAGGAATCAACTCGACAGCACTGGGTTTGGGGTTTTTTTTGTTGTTGTTGTTTAGTTGCTAAAAACCAATTGATCAGAAAGCACCAGTTCCCAAGGATGGGAAACACATACTGTTTTAACTTCAGGAGTTAATCTTAAAACCAGAAATAAGTGCTTTGATTCTGTTAAGGAAGTTTTACATGGAATGTTTTGTTGTGATGAAGATGAAAATTTATCACTGACTTTGTAGAAGCCAAGAGTATGTTTTAATAGAGAAAAAGAAATTCTTTGGAATGCAGGTGGTTCAGGAAAGATGAGAAGGCATCAATAAAACCCAGGTGTGCCAGGATGCAGAACAGATTCCAAGAGGCAACATGAATATGTTCATCTGGTTTCATATCAGTTTTTGTGGTATCTCTGAAAAAAATGCATATTATTTTTATAATAAGTTAAAAGGCTCCTTAAAAAATTATGTACAGAAAATTCCCAAATAACATATTATTTGCTGTGTCAAAGAGACAGAAGTTATGGTCAACAAGTGAAGTTTTTGAGACTCTCGGGCCATGCAGAGTTTACCAATTCTAGCATTTAGCAGCAATGAAGACCTCAATCCACTAATCTGTAGTCACTAAGGTCAGAGTTCTACATTTTGTCTTGGCTGAAGTGGCCTTCAGTACTTAGACATATGTACATAATGCTTATTGTTAGATATGCTGGACACCATGGACTTTTGACAAGTGAGCCACTTCCTCTTGATCTCCTGTCAAGGTGAATGGGACCTGTGAAAGTAGCCTGGCCAGTTGAAGCTTTCAGAGAAGGGTATTAAAGGAGTTGGGACCAAACCCGTGTGTTGCTGATAATCCGAAAGGGCTGTGTTTGTTTTATGACTACTCAGGTACCAGTTATTCTGCAATAATAATTAAATAGTAAGAATAATGATCTTTTTTTGTAAGATTATGGACACCAGGCCTGAGGAGCCAAACCCCTGCTTCACCCCAGCCCCCCACCTGTCTGATGTGAGGAGAATAAAGAAGGGATCATGTTAAATTTCACCAGCCTGTGCCTTTGCCATTTGCAACCATCCTACCATACTTGCTCTGAATCCAGGTGGCTCGGAGCAGGGTCACGAATATTATCCTCCACCCGTTCATTGTTTTTACTCGTTTATATTTATTCCAAAAAATATTTACTGAGCATCTCCATTGCCCAAACATTGTATTAGTTTTGGCGATATAGCCCTGTGCAAAACAGGCAGGCCTCTGACTTGATGAGCCAGAGATCTTTAGTAAAACTGGCATCTCCATTAGAAGGGGAAACAGCTTGGGCAGAGATCCCACCCTGAGCAGACCTCTGCTCCTACTATACGTTATGGAGAGACATGCTCATTGAGAGCTCAGGGACTTAGTTTTTCAGCACAACTTCTTCTTAAGTTCCTGAAAAACACCCCTATGTACCTCTTCTTCCTTTGTTTTAGCAGAAGCTCTCCCGCTGGTTCATCAGTCCTTGCTAGCTGTCCTCACCTGTGTGGAACTACAGGGCCAGTTTCACCTGTTAACTCCTTTACTGTCTGTCACCTTGCCTCCTCCACCCTACCTCAATTCTGTGCTTTTTGGAAGCTTCAAAAAAGTTGGCTGCTAATTTTCTTTGTGGCTCCTTAACATTCAGGCCTAGCCTGTAGGAGCACCATACAAACATTGACACTGATCCTCTCTCCATTGGTTGGAGCTGACAGTGGAAAAGCTGAGTTCTCCATTAAGGAGAAATTATTTTACCTGGGAAGCAAAGATTATGGCAATATGTGGGTGGTGAGAGCTCTGCATCCAACTACTAAGGCCAGCGAGCTGCAGACCGATCCCTAACATGAGCAAAAGGAAAGCAGGACCCCTGTCAGAGGCCTTAAACTGCCATGTTCCAGGCCTTTTTGTGTCTTACCAGCCTCATCTCATTTGACTCTTGCAGGTTAATTACACTGGTAGAAACCATTTGTAGGAAATTTTCCATCTACAGCATTTAATTAAGTCTGTCCCCAAAATCTTGAACCCTGAGTCACTGCAGTGTACCTATGCACAGTAATCGTTCTCACAGTCTCAGGTCTTTAGTCTTATAGTTTCTTCTTGAGGGGAAATGCATAACACACGTTTTAACCTGGAAAGTATGTGACTGCCTAGATGGAGAAAACTCACAAGTAACAAAAGGGACAATCTCTGATTGGCCAGGAGGGAGCTCAGGATATCAGCATTATGAGACTCCCATGTGTGTCTTGAGAATCTCTTATTCCCTAATAACTCCCACCGGGGGAATGGTGTCTCCCGTTTTTTTCCTCACAACACTGTTGTGAGGTGGATGGAGCAGACATCACACTAAGGCTTGGGCCACTTCTGTTGACACATAGAAAGGAAAGCGACAGAATATTGACTGATCTCTGGGAGACCAGTCTGAGAAATATGTGCAGTAAAATAACATTAATATACCAACTTCACCCCATATGTCGTGTGGATTAGATCAATGGCATCCTCTTAGAGTGGCTGACTTAGACCATTGACCCCTATAAAAATTATCTTCTTCTGGATTCTCCTCTCTTCAATCTCTTTTCCCCAAAACAAAGAGACCAACTTTATCACATTAACAATCAGAGTAGTAATTGTGTAAGACCCTTTGGAAGTCGATGAAAGGAATAAGAAGTTTCAAATCTGGTCCTTGCCCTTGAGAAGCTTACAACTTAGTTGGAGAAAGAAGAGATGGGCACATTAAAATTTAAGTGGTGATGAAGTGCCATATGTGATTGAGTGTTGGATGACTCAGTGCTAAGGAAGTTCAGAGGATGGAACAAATGGGGTGGGCTAAACAAGGAAGGAAAAGGTATAATTCAACCAGACTATGACAAATGAGTAAAATCAGGCCTGGCTGGCAGAGGGCACCCAGATGGGGACAACTATGTGAAAAAATTGTAGATATGGACATGGACAAGGTATTTTCGGGGACCACAAATAGGTGAAATACAAATGAGAATTTGCATAGAGATATAGTTAATTTCAAGCAGGTGGACTGGGTAGTCTTAGGTACCAAACTAAGGATCTTAGTTTGATTGGGAGTATAATAACGCTTTAAAGGTGTTTTGAGTAAGATAATAAGACAGAGATGCCCAGGTTGGGTTAAAATTTCCATGCTCTCTCAAACCTCCAGGTTTTGGAAACAAAGAACATCTGCCTGAAATCCCATTTCTTCACTTCTCTAGGAAAATTCTTATGTATTCTTTAGTAACTAGATCAGCCTTGTGAAAACTTTGCAGACTTTACTCAGGGAGAATTGGCGCCTCTCTCTTCAGAGTTGCCACAATGCTTCAGGCACATCTCCTAGAAGATAAAGCTTGTGGTGATTTCCTTCTTGCATTTGCCATTTATAGCTGTAGGCCTGGCACATGGATGGATCATCATCACCAGATTTTAAGAACCTTTGGGAGGAAATTAAATAGCCTTAGCTATTGTTTAAGTGTTTGCTCTGTACCGGGCACTGAACTAGAGATGTTACTTAACATATCATCTCTAATCCTCTCAATCATTCAATGAAATAGATATTAACTCTATTTTGGAGGTGAGGATGTTAAGATTCGGAGCAACTTGCCCAAAACCACATAGCTATTAAGTGGCAGTGATGTTGGGCTCTAAAGACAATCTCTTGGTTTTTGCTGGCTGTTTTTCCAACTTTTAAAGGCCCAGAGCAACTATCACAGTGTATGATATGTGGGAAGTGCTCAGCACACATTTTTAAATGAAAGAAAGAAAAAAAACAAATCCAAACCAAACCCACTTCCATCGAGTCGATTCCAACTCATAGCGACCCTATAGGACAGAGTAGAAGTGCCCCCATAGAGTTTCCAAGGAGCGCCTGGTGGATTCGAACTGCCAACCCTTTTGTTAGCAGCTGTAGCACTTAACCACTACGCCACCAGGGTTTCTGAAAGAAAAAACTCTAGGGAATATTGCAATAGGTAGAAAATGTAAGGCCCAAAGAGCCTTAGTGAGCCTATTTGGGTGAGACATTGCAGACAGCAGCCAGCCCTGAGTCCATCCTCTATAGGTAGGCCGGATCCAATAGGAGTCCTCACAGCCCTCACACCTTCAACCTCCCGAGCTGTAGGTTCTTCAGTACAATGAGGGAACTGGACTAGGTGATTTCTAAGGTTTCTTCTAACTTTGATATTCTATTGTAAGGTCTGAGACAGTGGTGTGTTTAAATTAATTCATACTAAAACACAAATCACTGGTAGTCCTAACTTTTACCTTTCCTGGGAGTGTTTGGAACTTAAAAAGAAGAATGGAAGTGATTTTTTCTTTGGAAGGATATTGGGCTGTATGGGAGTATTTGTGCATGGAGGAGCTGCCTAGGAGGAGCCGCCCACTACATGAGTCTCCCAAACCTGACTTAGGTGACCCAACCGTGAGCATCATATGCATAGTATCCTGTGCATGTTTCTCTTTTAACACACATCACACAGCATCATAATGATGGATTTGCTTGTCTGTTACACCAACTGGACTAGGGTATCCTCAGGGACAAGAATCTGTCTTTCATCTCTGAATGCTATTCTTCTAGCACCTAGTCAAAACTAATTAATGGATCAGTGTACATAATTGTAAATAAACTTTAAAAAAGGGTCTTAGGGTAAGTTACTTCTACCAGTTAATTCCTCTTCTGTTCTTCCTCGAATGATGGAGGAATCATCTCCATAACTCTCTGCATCTCTCTACTGGTCCCTCTACCCAAGTCTCTGCTGTCTGCTTTTCTTCTCCTGAGATTAGGGTGACCCTAGACTCAGGTCTCTGCTTCCTCAGAATCTTGTCCAGGAGGAAGCATGGATCCACTGTAAGACTAAACGCTGAGAAAGCCTCACTCAGGATGGGTCTCACCTCAACAGGACTGTCTCTTGGCAGTTTGGAAAGAGTTGGAGGGCTTTCAGCCTAAATATAATCTTTCCCAGAGCACCTCTGTTCTATAAAATAGGTTAATTGTATTCTTCATCTCACTAGTGGGTAAAAGCCATTCCAAATTTTCTGAAGACCTTCTCTTGGTTCCCAGGAAAATGGTAGCTGATGTTTTGGGGTGGGAGGGGAAGAAGGGTGGTACAGCAGAGGTACTCTGAAAGGGCTAAAATAATAGACTGAAACTCCAGAGGTGAAGGGGAAGAAAACCATTTGATTTGCTTGAAATTCTACCTGAAAGGTGAAAGGAATCGTTATTCCACACAGCCCAGTTAGAAGTTAAGAAAAAATATATTTGCCTCCTGTTTTTTCCTCAGCACTGACTTTCTTTGAATCTTTTCCTGATCAGTGACAGTGTCAGGGTTTGGAACTCTACAGTGATCTTGGAGCAATAGTTTTGCCTCCATTCTGTTTTAAATTCTTTGTTGTAAAATGTATGTCTTATGCCTCATTTGCTGTAAAATCTATTTTATTGTGGTACTTAATTAATGATCACTTTGACCAAGTGTGGCAAATGGCCAAAAATTTATCTTCTCTGCCTCTTTTTTTAACTGCCAGCATTTGAGAAAAGCAGATTAGGTAAAAACATATCAATCTGCCCTGTCCGTTAACAAAATAGAGAAATTGACTGTGATTTCTTCTTAAATTATGTATTAAGGGCTTCTAAAAAATACTGTTTTGTTTTGAATACTAACAGAATACACTATGAAATTCAGTGTTAAAGTATATTATATATTTATGATTTAGATTAGAACATATGCACATAAAATTTTTATTATTGATAGCGATTAGAATGAGAAAGAGAGGAAAGAAGTAAGTAAGGGAGGAGGGAGAGAGGTGGGCAGAAGGAAGAAAAATGTTGATATCTAAATTTTTTTCATCAGTCATACTTCTAAATAGATTTTAAGGGATTCCAACATTAAATCCTATATAGGTAGCAAGAAATGGTTACAATAAATGCAAAATATTTATTAATGCCATACACCAGTACCAACAGAAGCCTAACGTGTCTCACCTTCCCAAAGAACTTGCTTTTCGTGAACAAGGAAGCTTAAGATCAACTTTTCTAGACCATTCAGAATCCTTTTATGACTTGGCTTCTACACTGAGATCCACCAAAGCCTCGCTGCTTTTGATATCAGAGTTTACCTTGCAGCCCATAAATATGGAAAGTGCAGTTTGTCGCTTGTATTTGTTTTACACTTACAAATTAGGAGACACCATTACTGTAAATATAGTTAGCATCCAGAGGTTTCAAAGCTAAGAATATGCACGTTCAAAATGTCTTTGCCTTATTTATGCTTGGCTACCACATTTGTATAAACAGAAAATTACTCCATTCATGCTTTATTACTTCTTCTTTTGTCCCACAGCCTTGACCCCAGTCATCATAAATTGAGAAATAGTGGGGAACTAATGGAGACAGATGGGAATATGGCTTGCCATTTACTCAAATTGGTAAAGTAATTAACCTCAAGGTGCTGGTTTGCAAGAAGAATTGTTGGAATATCTCAGTACGTCGGTAAACAGACTCCTGCTTTAACCAGTTCTGACAACAGCATCATAAAGTAGACTTATTCTGTTCAATTGACCTGTCAACGTCTTGAGTCCAAATAAAGATTTGTATTACAGTGCACTTGCTGAGAAGTGGGAGAATACCACTGCTGTTTCTTTACAAATGGGTTGCTGTTCTCTTCCAGTTAGATAGGAGCTGGACTGTCATATATTCATTCTTCAGCCATTATATTCCTTAGAAATCTTCCATTACTGATTGTGTGACAGCTTCGTGACAGCAGATGGTAGTCATTTGGCTCCAGAAAATGAAATGAAAAAACATGGGCCAGGCTGGCTGGGCTCATTTAGAACAGCAGTGGACAGAGGCCAGATCTAGATTTTATTTATTGAGGGACATCCTGTAATGAAGCCAAAGCTGTGTACTGGTGTGTTGTTCCCTACAGATTGGAGGGTGGGACTAGATTTCTGCAGTTATTGTATAAATCAAAGGTGGTCCAAATAGGACCATTTGACCAAACTACAGCTGTATATTCCTTTTGAA
Organism: Loxodonta africana; assembly: GCF_030014295.1. Lineage (NCBI taxonomy): Eukaryota > Metazoa > Chordata > Mammalia > Proboscidea > Elephantidae > Loxodonta > Loxodonta africana. Next base: position 45,591,642 of record NC_087351.1, read on the forward strand.
AGCTGACAGATTTCACTTGTTCCCATTTTATCTCTTTTTCTGTTTCTGTCTCTGTCACTGTCTTCACTTCCCACCCCTCTCTCCCTCCCTCCCTCTTCTTTCCCTCTCCCTTCTTATTCTTTCCTGGAAATAGCATTTAGATTTGTCTCTTCCACATTATCAGCTGTGTTTTCATAGTAGTGAGGTCAATCTTTAGGGCATTGTGGCTTCCCCATATTCAGCTGAGTAACTAGGAGAGGTGTGAATCATTTAAACCTGTATGGCTGTTCATTTCACGTGTTTCAGTTTGCGGTTGGAGAAGCCAAAATTTAAAAAAAAAAAAAAAAAAAACCCTCTTTATTTTATGTTCGCTGTAAAATTTTTCTGGAAGGCATATGTCACAGGAACATAAAGAGTAATTTTCATCAACGGTAAATACATCTATTCATGATAGAAGGAAACTAAAAATGTTTCCTGGCATCTCAATTTGAAGAAAACTCAGTTGATTCAGGAACATTTAGGGAGCTCTGGATTATCATGCTGGCTTTCTTCATGCATCCACCCATGAAAATAGTCACAAAATGAGCAAACTCTACCTTATCAATTCCACTCCAGGAAGAGGACAATTGCTTAGGATTCCTGTGGTGCTAGAAGCTGTGTCCAGGCACAGGCAGGGGTGGGAGGATTCCAGCTGCGGGTTCCAGCTGAACTAACTGGTTGCCTTTAGTCTTTCTTCCTTATGATATTCCTCTGAGAAGCCTCAAAAGCATCTGTTCTTTCAAAGGGTAGATGCATAGTTGCCTTGAATAAGAGTTTCTCGTGTAGACCCATTTAGAAGTTGAGGAACTAAATAATTTCTTGTTAATTTGTCTTCAAGTTTTATATTAAAATTATCTAAAAATCCATAGAGCTCTTCATTTAAAAAACATATGCATGTTCCCAGCAAAGTTGTCTAGAACATTGCCTAAAGACTGAACTTTAGTTTCTCTTAATTCTGTTGCAATCTTTGGGGATTAAAAAATGCTTCAAACTAAAACAAACTAAAGGTTAGGTTCATTCAAAGGTGATTTGCTGAGTGGATCTGAAGCCCTTTTTCTTGAAGAGCGAGGTATAGCTACTGAACTTGGTGGGACACACACTGTCCCTCCATCTCCCAGGAATCTTCCTGTGAGGCTAACACGTTCATCTGGAGTGAAATTTCCTTTATCATGACCCATTTCCTCACCCTAGCTGCCTTTTACAAAGAAGAACAAATAAATGCTCCCATTCCATTTTTGTCAAAGCTGTCCAACTAACTCATCCGTCTGTGCTCTGTGAAGACTGGAGTCTTCAGCCTACTAAATATGTCTATCTTCCTCTGACCTTGTGCCTAATATAACGTGTGCTTTATATAATGTGTGTGTGTTGACAGTTTTGACAGGTCAACATGCTATTTTCATCTGACCAAGTGCCTAAAACCTAGTGCCTTACAATCAAGATGAAAATCTCTTAAGGTAAGTAGTAGGCTCTAAAGAAAATGCCATTAGTTCAAGGTGTTCATATCCAAATTGGCCCCTAAAGAATGAGTTCCCAAACGATCAAGTTGCATATGTTGGGGTGCTTATAAAAAATAACTTTATTATAAGGGTACTTCATATTGAAGGTTACAGCAAACCCAAACCAAACTCGTTGTTGTCCAGTTGATTCCGATTCATAGCAACACTATAGGACAGAGTAGAACTGCCCCATAGGGCTTCCAAGGTGTGGCTGGTGGATTCGAACTGTCCACTTTCAGTTAACAGCTGAGCTCTTAACCTCAGCGCCACCAGGGCTCCTGAACATTACATAGGTTACGGTTTATGAAAGTTTTCAGGTTTGTGTTTTGTGAATGAGGACTGCATTATCTGAAGTGGGTGACAACTTCACAGATTATATCAAAGATGCTTTCAGGGTGTCTTCTGCCCGTGTCTGTTTCCATCATTAAATTAACCATGAGTTAATGTGTGATTGTTAAAGAAAACACAAGGCAACATTTTGCAGTGATAGCTAATGGATTAGAATGGCATTAAATATTTTCCTCCTGGCAGACATAACATTTTATAGTTTGGCTTTAAAATAAAAGAGTATTTTATATACACTGCAATTTCATTCAGTTATTTCTCAGACTTTGGCACCTGCATTGGCTAGTTCAAACTTTATGTCATCAGCAGAAGAGAGTGCATTTAACTTATTGCAATCTTTAATTATGCACATGTTTTTAGCAGGCACTGGAAGCCATGGATAATGAAAATAAGCTCAGTCTTACATGGGCACTTTTCCATATTTTTGCATGCCTGTGTGTCTGTATGTTACGTTTATGTGTCTATATTTATTTCCTCCCCAACCTATGAGAAGTTGAACAGTTTAAATGCATTTGTTACCTGAATTGTTTTCCCCTGTTTTAAAACATTTTAATTTATAATCAGACAAGAAGAACAGATGTAAGAGTTGTAATTTAATCATTTTATTGCTATCTTTGTATATTTTGAGGAATTAGGTATTGTACTCATGGGAAGTCGTATTTTATGCCTAGTTGGAAAAATGAATAATGTAATAATATGCAAAATGTAAAGTTTTAGAACTTCAGCACTGAGTAAGGCATATAAACTAATGATCTGGTTAAGGTCCCCTGTGCACCATAATAAATATGGACTAAATTTGTCATTATAGCTTTAGACAGAGGTTTCAGGCAACAGATTTAATTAAATCCTTTTTTAATATTCATACTTCTAAACTGCATAATTCCCCTCTACTGTAAAGCTGAGTGCTATATTAAAACAAACAAAAATGGCAGATTACTAAATGGATATTAGCGTGAAGTCAATACGCATTTAATTCTGGAGAGAACTCTGTGAGGAGAGTGTAAGCTTTGTAGCCCTCACTCAGGAGATCCTGAATCAGGTTTGCGAAGCTTGTTCACAGAGGCTTCCTTGTCTTTTCCTGCTGGCTTGTGTATAAGGGGGTAATTAGTTATTTGTGGGATTCATGAAGGACACAGGGGCAAAACAGAAGGCCTTTTGTTAGCCACTGAAGAGTGATGATGATTGAAAAGTATAGTTCAGACTCCATGAGGAATGTGTTGATGACATTGAGGTAGTCTAGAATATCTGGGTAGCAATAGCTTTTAGGAAGCTTGACTAATAAGATCCATTACTCTGTAAGGTCTCGTCTTCCAGTGATACCCAGCTCAAAGACTAGAAAAATCGAAACCAAACCTGTTGCCATCAAGCCAATTCCAACTCACAGCAACCCTATAGGACGGAGTAGAACTGCCCCATAGAGTTTCCAAGGAGCTGCTGGAGGGTTTGAACTGCCAACCTTTTGTTTAGCAGCTGTAGCTCTTAACCACTGCACCACCAGGGGTCCCAACAACTAGAGTTCCTCCAAATAGCTTAATATCTCCTCCTAGACATTTGTACAGAGCAAACCTAGATATTTATTTGCCTATATTTTTGTGATTAAAAGCTCCATTCTGAATATTTTCATGGGATATTTCTTCTGTGGAGTGTCATGTTATCCACAGAATAACTAAACATTAAATATTTGGAAGAATTGTTTGACCAGTGCCACTAGCTCACTTCATGACCATCCTTGTTAAATAACCAAATCAAGCTCCACTCTCCCAAGGTAATTGCTTAGGTCACATCACCTGTGGAATTTGGAAGTCCACATCAAAGCTGATTAAATATTCCCTTAATGTATTTTATCCACTTGTACTGGATTTTTGTAGATGCACATTTCTCTGCCCCTTAACCAATTTTCCTCCACTAAATTATGACTTCTCTGTCTTAGTCACTCTTGTTTCTACAGCAGCTATCATTAGTGCCTGGCACAAATTTGAGATCAACAAATACAAACTGAATTAGAATTTTATATAGAATCAAAGCATTATACATTTTGAGTCATATAGAACCAAGTAGAACAGCTAATCTGAACCCCAAACTATATACATTAAGAAACTATGGACTAAGGATAGTTTAATTGACTTTGCCCATAGTTATATAAATTATTACCTGCCAAGGATGACAGAGAAAGTGGTGACTACCATATTGGCCACAGCAAGAGATATAAAGAAAAAATAAGTTATAATCCTGAAAGTACTCACCAGTCTATTCATATGACAATAATATAAGCACAGAAACATAAAAGGATAATTCCAAACAGCCTAAGACTGAACACCAAAATATATACTTTGGGGTTAGACCATCTGTGCTATTAAACAGGGTAGGAAAAGAGCAGTGGAGGTTGACATGTCTGGGAAAGGCTTCATCACAATGGTATGATTTTACCTGGACTTTGAAGGATAGAGAAGTGAGGCCATGGGCAACTGTATTATGAGGTAAGCTCTGACTTTTCAGAGGGTTCTAACAGTGGGACAGTGCGAGATGCGAAGCATACTCTGCTTCTAGCTCACCCAACACTTCTGTCCCTGTCAGCTGACACCCAAAGAGAGAGGTGAATACATTTTCTTCACTCCATGTATCTGGTTCACAGTAATAGATTGTCCACTCTGAATTTATGTCATAAAGTAAGTTTACAGTTGATAATATGGTCCTGAAGTCAGGAGAAATGGATTCATTTTCATTTTCTAGGACTACCTTTGAAGTTGTTCAGGGAGGATAATTATTTTCCTTCTTCAAAGTATTTTCTCACATCATTTTCCTGGAAATGACAATTGGGCAGTGCCCCAGGTTGGCAGAACCAACCTTAGTTTGATGAATGCAATTTTGAATGCAGCCTTTGACTCAGTGTCAGCTTCCATGGCTCAGAAGTCAGCCTTGTAAAGTGAATTGTCATGTATTTTTGGCAAAAATTTTTTTCCTTCAGTGTTTAAACTCAAAGAGGAAAGGTGTTCCCAGAACTATTTCAAACTGGAAAACCAGCTTGGAGATCACATTTAATTTGATCTCTCAAATTGTATTGAGGAAATAAAGACGTCCAGGGCTATCAGTGACAATTATCCCATTGATTGATTTACCTAACAGAAATACGTATCGTCTTAGATACTTAATAAGGGCATCTTCTCAGGACTACTTAGAAGTGTGCTAAAATACTAAAATATATACCTATATTTTTAAAGCATTTTTGATGAGATAGAAATGCCTCTTAGAAGGAAATCCCCCCTTAAAAGAAAGTTTAATCTAGTTACATTTAAAGTAAGTTGGGGACTTCTCTTTCCATCTAAAAGTACTACCCAGTGCCGTCAAGTCGTCATAAAAGGATAGGGCCTTGACTTATCTTTCTACCTAAAAAAAACAGTCAGAAAGGGGCCAAATAAATAAAAGAATTATTTACAAGTTACTAGAGATAAGACAAAGAAAGACAGAGATTTCTGAGACAAGAAATAAAGGTTAACCCTACAATTGCCCCAACTTACAAGGAGGAGGTCCCTAGCAGAACCTGGAGGACTCCCTGGGTTGAGAAAACAGAGCTGAGACTATGAGGAAACATAAATGGCTAGAACTGACAAGGCAGAGTACCAGAGAAGAGGGAGCTACACAAAGAGAGAACTCCAGAGATTTTCAGAGTGCTCCTTAAAAATTCAGCTGAGTACCACCTTAAAGTATTAGAGTTAATAGTGCCCAGCATGCAAACAGGGCTGAAAATAGTGTCTCTTCCCACTACCCAGACTGGAACACATCCAAGAGCTTTGGGCAGAGTATACAAAAGAGTCTTGATTCAGTAGTGGGACTTAATTAGCTCTAGATTGAGCACTGCTCCAGTCCCACCTAACAAATCTTAAAATCAAGACCCAAAATAAGCTGTTTTCAAGTAACTTAACTGCATCTCAGAACAAATCTCAATATTGATAGGAATACAGAGATATCCAAGATCCAACAATGTAAGATTCACAATGTCACACCCAATAAAAAATACCTGGCATGGAACAAGCATGAAAATATGGCCCATAATAAAGAGATAGATCAGTTAAGTAACACTTACCCAGGACTGACCCAGATGTTAGAATTAGGAGGACATTGGAATTGTTGCTACTACTATATTGCGTATGTTCAAAAAGTAGAGAAGAGACTTGGACGATATAAAAAAGACCCAAATAGAATTTCTACATATAAAAACTACAATGTGGATGGGATTAACAGCAAATTAGACGTTGCAGAAGAGAAGTTTAATAATCTTGAAGACATAGCGATAGAAACTATCCAAAATAAAATATATAGAGAAAAGATGATTTAAAATCATTGAGCCGAGAGACAGCTTCAACGAGCCTAATATCCCTGTAATTGGAGTCCCTGAAGGAGAGAAGAACAGAAAAAATATTTGAAGAAATGGTAACTAAAAAATTCCCAAATTTGATGAAACCTAGAGGCCCACAGGTCCAACAAGTGCAAGAAGCTTCAACCACAAGAAGCATGAAGAAAACTACGCCAAAGTACATCATAATTAAAACCAGAGACAAAATCTTAAGAATAGCTAGAAAAAGAGCAGCCAGAGGTGGAGGGGAAAAAAGACATGCTACATACAGAGGAACAAAGATGAAGATGATAGCAGATTCTCAATGGAAGCTGTAAAGCAGCAGCTTTAAAATAGCAAAAGACAGAAGCTGTCAGCCAAGAATTTTATCCGTAGTGAAATGATGTCCAAAAGATATGGATATTCACAAAAGAATGAACAACACCAGAAATGGCAACAGAAGTAAATATGTAAGATTTCCTTCTTATTTTTTAAATCTCTGTAAAGCATAATAGACTGTTTAAAAAAAAAATAGCACTGTAGTGTGGGATTGGCAACATATGTAAGATTAAATGCATGATAAAATTAACAGATAGGCCAGCAGGGAAGAAATTAAAGTATACTATTTTTTTTATTGTAAAGCTCTTTTACATGAGCTTGTATATTATCACGTGAAGGTATAATATGATAAATTAAAGATATGTACTAGAACCTAAAACAGCCAGAAAAATAACAAAGAGTTATAACAATAACCCGACGAAGGAGATTAAATGAAATTATAAAAAATTCAATTAATCCAAAAGAAGGTAGAAAAAGAGAAACAAAGAATAGGAGAAACAACAAATAGCCAGATGATAGGTTTAAACCTAGTCATATCAATACTCACATTAAATGCAAGTAATTAAATACCCCAGTTAAAAGATAAAGATTGTCAGATTAGATAAAAAAGCAAGAAACACTTCAAATTTAAAGGCAAAATAAGTTAAAACTAAAAACATGGAAAAGATATACCACACTAATACTAATGAGAAAGCACCAATGGCTATAGTAATATCAAAGTAGATTTCAGAGCAAAAAATATAACATGGATAGAGAAGGTCACTTCATAATCATAAAGGGACCATTCATCAAGAAAATATAACAATCCTAAAAGTTTGTACACTTAATTTTTTTTCTTTTTTTTATTGTGCTTTAAGTGAAAGTTTACAATCCAGGTCAGTTTCTCATGCAAAAACTTGTACACACATTGTTACATGAGCCTAGTTGTTCACACTCCTCTTCTCCACCCTATATTTTCCATGTCCATTCAACCAGCTCCTTTCCCCGTCTGCCTTCTCATCTCGCCTCCAGACAGGAGCTTCCCACATAGCCTCATGGGTCTACTTGAACTAAGAAGCACACCCCTCTCCAGGTATCATTTTATGTCTTATAGTCCAGTCTAATCTTTGTTTGAAGAATTGGCTTCGGGAATGGTTTTAGTTTGGGGTTAACAGAGAGTCAAGGGGCCATGTCCTCTGGGGTCCCTGCAGTCTCAGTCAGACTTTTAAGTCTGGTCTTTTTACTAGAATTTGAGACTGCATCCCACTTTCCTCTTGCTCCATGGGGAATTCTCTGTTGTGTTCCCTGTCAGGGCAGTCATTGGTGGTAGCCAGGCACCATCTAGTTCTTCCTGTCTCAGGCTGATGGAGTCTCTGGTTTATGTGGTCTTTTCTGTCTCTTAGGCTCATATTTTCCTTGTGTTTTTGGTATTCTCCATTCTCCTTTTCTCCAGGACAGTTAAGACTAATTGATGTATCTCAGATGGCCGCTTGCTAGCGTTTAATACCCCAGACACCACTCACCAAAGTGGGATGTGCAGAACATTTTCTTAATATACTTTATTATGCCAATTGACCTAGATGTTCCCTGAAACCATGCTCCCTAGGCCCCCACCCCTGCTACTCTGTTCCTCAAAGTGTTTGGTTATATTCAGGAAATTTCTTAGCTTTTGGTTTAGTCCAGTTGTGCTGATTTCCCCTGTATTGTGTGTCGTCCTTCCCCTCACCTAAAATAGTTCTTGTCTACTATCTAGTTAGCGAATACCCCACTCCCTCCTTCCCCACTCTCGTAACCATCAAAAAGTGTTCTCTTCTGTGTTTAAACCTTTTCTTGAGTTCTTATAATAGTGGTCTCATATAGTATTTGTCCTTTTGAGACTAATTTCACTCAGCATAATGCCTTCCAGATTCATCCATGTTATGTTTCCCGGATTCGTCGTCGTTCTTTATTGTTGCATAGTATTCCGTTGTGCGAATGTGCTATAATTTGTTTATCCATTCATTCTTTGATGGGCGCCTTGTTTGTTTCCATCTTTTTGCTATTGTACACTCAATTATTGAGCTTCAGAAAAGAAAATATGAAGCAAAAACTGATAGAATTGCAAGAAGTCAACAAATTCCCAATTATAGTTGGAGATTTCAAATCCCCTTTCTCATTAATTGACAGAACAAGTAGACAGAAAATCAGTGAGGATATAGGAGATTTAAATGACACTATCAAACAGCTTGGCCTAATTGACATTTTTATGAAACTATACTCAACAACAGAACATGCATGCCTTTCAAGTACACATAGAGCATTTACCAAATTAACAATATCAGGACCATAAAACAGGTCTCAATAAATTGAAAAGGATTCAGATCATATAAAGTATGTTCTCTGACCACAAGTAAGTCGTTAACAGAAAGACCTCTGGAAAAGCCCCAAATATTTGGAAATTGAATAATGCACTTTAGAGTACCTCATGGGTCAAAAGAGATTAAAAGGGAAATTTGAATGTATTATGAAAGAAACAAAAATGAAAATATATCAGAATTTTCAGGGTTCCACTAAAGTAGTCAAAACCACAACCAAACCCATCACCATCGAGTAGATTCCAACTTATACCAATCCTGTAGGACAGAGAGAACTATCCCGTAGGGTTTCTAAGGAGCAGCTGGTGGACTCTAACTGCTAGCCTTTTGGTCAGCAGCCAAGCTTTAACCAGTGTACCGTCAGGGCTCCACTAAAGCAGTCGGTAGAGGAATTTATATCATTAAACATCTTTATTAGAAAACAAAAATTTCAAATTAATGATGTCAGCTTCCATACTAAGAAACTAGAAAAGGGAAGAACTTAAATCCAAAATAAGCAGAAGGAAGAAAATAATAAAGATCAAAGTGCAAATCAATGAAATAGAAAATAATTAATTGGGGAAAAAAAACTTATTTGAAACTACCAATAATAACTCTCAGCAAAGTAGGAATAAAATGAAATTTCCTTAACCTGATAAAGGACACTTACAAAAAATTTATAGCTAACATAATACCAAAAGAACCCACTGCCATCCAGTCGATTCTGACTCATAGTGACATCATAGGGTTTCCAAAGCTATAAATATCTACGGAAGCAGACAACCACAGCTTTCACCCGTGGAGCCACTGGTGGTTTCAAACCACTAGCGTTTTGGTTAGCAGTCCGTCACTGTAACTGCCCCACCAGGACTCAACATAATACTTAAAAAAAGTATGACTAAATACTGTCCCCACTAATATCAGAACCTCCCTCAATTTCTCTCTTTATATATACACACATGCACAAACACACCTTGAGTTAAAGAACACTGAAGAACTGAAGAGAGTAGTTTTAGAGTACAGGTAGTCCCCAGCTTACAACAGGTGTCTGTTCCAATGACTCCGTCATAAGTTGGTTCTGCTGTAAGTGGAATACCTCATTTTTTTTTTAATTTTCATTATCATTGCCTTTTATTATCAGTATCTTTATAAATCCAATCTTTGAACATCTGCAAGTGAACATCTGAGAATGTTAACATCCCCAAGTTATGTGCTGAATGAAACATTTTCTGTATATACTACGTGTTACTAATGATGAGGTGTACAAAAGAAAAAAAAAAAAGATGGCCTAAGTGTGGTTTGTCATAACTTGAATATGTTGTAAGTCAGGGACTACCTGTGCACAAATATGGGGACAAGTCTCTAAAATGGAGATGTTAAATGCTCAAATATGTGGCTATTTATTCTTCTGACTTTGAATGTCATTTATAAAAATTTTAGTGAATAAAAGATGGACAACTTCTACTTTAGAATGAGGATCCAAGGTTGAAGAAAGCTATCTTTGAAAAATGTGTCCCTAAATTCAGAAGTAAAGACAATATTGCCTTCCAGTACAATCAGGCTACCCGTTCCTGGCTATGCTCAGAGTAAGCTTTAGTGAAGCCAGTTGGTGAGAACCTATTGAAAAGATGAAAAGATTATAATTCTGCTATAGATGTTCTGTCCCCTTGGTAATTTCAAAAGTATGGCTATACTCAGTCATCAACTGTCTCAAAGACAGCAGTTGAAATCACCTGGACATAGAACACATAATGGAACCAGGAGAAAAGTCCCCAAGATCCACACCCACAGCATCCCACAAGATCCATCCCGAGATTAATCCAGACTTGTCTGAGACAACAGTATGAATGTTTTAGAAATTGTATTCATTTTTGCATTGTTCATCTTCTGGAACTTTATATCTGTTTGATATTATTTCACCATGGACATGGCTGGAAATTAATCCTCCTTACTCTAATTGAATTATTCTAATCATTATTAAACAAAAAAAAAGTTGAGTTATTTCTGCCCCAATTTCCCTCTTTATAAGAAACACTAATAGTTTTGAACAAATATTTGCTGGGGAATCATTAGTGGCATTTTGGCATGATTTTTTTTGGGGGGGGCACGAGGGTGGGGAAGGCAAGGGGGAGGAATGTGAATGGTAACAAATACAAAAATGTTACAATTGTTCTGAACTCATCATTATGAAAGACTATCGGATAGATGTTGACTGAGGATGCTTGCTACTGTTCTCCATGGTCTGCCATCTCCTGTATGTAGTTTGGGTAAAATTTATGGCTCATGGTTTATTCTCTTTTTCTTTTTCAATCCAGAAGTATTTGTATATTATTATAGGTTCCTGTCTTAATTCATAAATGTAACCAGATCTTTTTCCCAAAAAAAAAAAAAAAAGGATGTGAATTGATGAAAGCAAACTAAGGAACTATATTCTCTTCTCAGTGGGCTTAGCAGCATTAACATTAATGGGAGTTAGGAGTGCATCCCTAAGATGTAAGAGTTCCAGCCAAAAGAAATTAGCCTTTGTGAGTCTCATGTGTTCCTCAGCACCAAGGGCTGATTCTTATTCTTTTTCATCTTTCCCCTTTCTTCACTGAGCACTGATGCCTCATTACACACTGTTCTTTTCATTCTGCAGCACCTCCTCTCTGACTCTGTCTGGCCCAATCAGGAGTTCGCAAGCATCATCCCCCAGATGTCCTAGTGCCAGGTGGGGAAAACATGGTTGGGATCTGGAGTTTCAGTTTGTTCATTTGTTTATTTAAGTCTTTATGCCCTTAACCAAATGTAGTGTTACCCAGAGAAAAAATGTCATAGAGGCCTCAGTGCAACAGAAGAGTTGTTGTATAACCTTTAAATCATGTTCTGACTACCACGATAGGGACAGCCATTCACTTTTCTTTTCCTATTTTAGCCATAGGTCATAAGGGTCCTTCCTAAACCAAAATTTGAAATGAGTCTGGGAACCCAGGAAGAGAAAGAAATGAGTTCAAGACTCTCTGAGTTTTAAGAATATAAATTTAGTAGTAAAAAGGAAAATGGTATGTTAAACTACTTTTATCTGCCAACCCTAAATTTGTCTTCCCAGGAAACATATGTCTGCTTAGAAAGTCACGTCCACTCCCCCCTCCCCCAATGTATAAAGTCACTAGGTAATTCCTTTTGGCTTGTTTGGAAGATGATCTTTGGTGATATTCCTCTTCATCATCTCCTCTCATTGCCCGAGTTTACTTGGCAAATTACCTCTCAAAAGCTCACAAAATACAAATTTCCTCTCTTTTGCTTCCTAAGTTTTTGAAAAGCTTTTGCTGTCGAGTCAGTTCCTACTCATGGAGACTCCATGTGTTACAGAGTAGAACAGCTCCATAGGGTTTTCTTGGCTGAAATCTTTACCAAAGTTAATTGCCAGGGCTTTCTTCCACAGGTGGCTTCAAATCACAAACTTTGAGATTAGTAGTTTAGTGAAAACCATTTGTACCACCCAGAGACTTTATTTTGTAAAGAGGAGGGTCTTTGCCAAGATCTACAGAGATGCTCCTGAATGACAACAAAACCATATCTTTATGGTTCTATCCTCCAATAATCTACAGTTCTATCACCAATATTTGAAAACAAGGTTTAAAATGAAATCATTGACTGTTCATGTTTATTGCAATGGAATAAAACTCACAAGAGCAATGTGACTGGAAAGAAATCTCATTTCCTACATCCATAACTTTTCAACACCTTGCTGAAACATGAAACTTAACATCTAGACATGTTTCTATCTCAACACCAGTTGCTTAGCTTCATTTGATTACCAGCGTTAACAACTCTGCAGCTGAATAACATGTTCTCCAAATATTAGGTCATTGATTAGCAAGAACCAAAGAAAGGTGCTTGGAGGCAGTTCTGAATTTTAGTGAGCAGTTTTTAGTTTAGATCTGGATTTTTTCTAAAGATTTTACCCAAAGATTCAGGGCAACGGATTACAGGAGTAGCTTACAATTTTCTTCCAGCAGATGACTACTATTTTTACCCTCATCCTGTATGTTCCCAAAACCAGGACTCAGATGTATGCAAGAAACTCTTTACATGGAGGAACCATGTATGTCTCCTGATTCTGTTCATGAGAGATGAAGTGAGCCATCCAGTATCACACATTGGACTCTTTCCTTCCTAAGTCAATTGTGCATTTGACTAAATGGCATCTTAATAATTTAAAGAAGCCTGTAGACCTCCCTAAGAACACAAAGGTGTGGTTGCCCCCCAGTGCCAAGATTGTTGTGAAAAATGACATAACATACATGAAAATGTTTTGCAAACTATCAATAGCAAGATGGAGCCGTAGTAGTAAAAGTAGGGTGGTTGTTACTTGATATTAAGAATACTATGAGCCAAATAGGCCGTTCCATGGTTGTGTGATTATTTTTTGTGTTTGTTTATTGTCACTACAACACCTGAGTTTTCCATATTTCACAAGGAGAGAAACTACAGGCGAAGAAAAGATAAGATGCTTACTTTGGAGGAGGACTTAGAGGCACTCTTAGATTAGAGGAATTAAAGGTAGAATAAGAAGTGTGGTCATACCTCCAGAGCTTGTGAACTCTCAGAAATTCTAACTTTAACACTCTTACTGCCTTGGGAAGGAATTGGTTATTTACATGCAACATCACTCATTTTCCTTGAGTGCATATTTTCCAGTCTTTTGTGTGAACTAGAAGTAGTTGTCTGTGAAAATAGATGTCTCTGTGTTAAAGATGAATTAAGGCTAATTTTTTGCTTGTAAAATTTGCTTCATCATCAATGTTTTAGTGTTCACATAAAATTGGCCACTTTGTATTGCTTTTTTTAAAAAAATGATAAACGAGATGATTATTTTACTTTTGGTGAAAATTTATTTAAATTAGTTAATTTAGCTTAATGTAATCCATAAAAAAAGCTTTAAGAGAGATGAAATCAATTAAAAATAAATGAAATCATATCTTTAAAAAATTAATTTCGAATTATTGAGTGAAATTAATTCAATTACCCTGACGGAAATGTGAAACTGGGCAGCCGGGTCCTGCAGCCTCTGGGGGAAAATGGCTGGATGCTGCTGGGCAAAGAGGCTTTGGTGGAGCCGCTAGAAATGTGTTCCATGTGTTGAGTGGGGTCTGGGGGTACCTGTATCCACAGTCATTGTGCCCCAGTGTGCTGCTGTCCTCTTCAGATGTGTCTGCTAGCTCTGAAAGTCAGGAGGCTGGCAGGGAGAAAGAGTAGAGATTGGTCAGAAGGCCCTTGCTGGAGTGAATGACAAAAGGGAAAAACCATCTCTTGCTGAATCTGGAGAACAGCAATTTCCCACTATCGGCTGATCTCTGTCCCTGCGCTTAAATCTGTGCTCAGAAGTGGCCCAACACATCCAGCAAAGCCTCTTCTTTATGGCCACCCACATGCTGCCTTCTCTATTCCTGAAACCTGCTGTCTGTACTACCTTCCACTGGCACAGACACCATTTCACCTCCCCAGTTACGTCCGCTTCCAAGCAGATGGTCCATGGCAAAGTTACAAAGTACTTATGTCATTTTTTTTAATTAATCAAATTCTCCCTTAGATGGATTTTACTTCATCTGGCATTAAAAGATATACTAGCTGAAATAGAAATGTATTTATTTTTAAAGATCTTTGGTTTGTATGGCATTTGTGTGTTCAGGGCAAGGGGGTAGGGGTCTTTAAGTATGGACTCACATTTAAATAATTTCTGGGTGTTATAAACATTTAAGCACTTGGCTACAAACTGAAAGGTCTTCGGGTTGAATCTACCTATAGGTACCTCAGAAGAAAGACCTGGTGATCTGCTTCCAAAAGATCACAGCCACTGAAAACCCTATAGAGTGCAATTCTATTCTGAAACACATGGGCTGCCATGATTTGGAACCGACATGACAGCAACAGATTTTGTTTTAGTTTTCTTATTTAAGGACAACCTTTATATTTTTGAAAAAGGACTTAAAAGTTAGAACATGTATCTGCCTGTATTCGATGACCTCCTCCCCTCAAAGTAAATGATGTGGATACTTCTGTTTTTCCCATAAAAACATTTGCGTCCCAGGATGAGAAATCTGAAATTTCTTTCTATGTCAATTTTTAACAAAGTAGAATCACTGGAGAAAGAAGCATCATGGTTTCTTCACTTTCCTTTTCCCTTCTTTTTTCTTTTTACTATACCTGGAAGAGAAACAAGGGGTATGAAAATCTCCATCAACCTACAAAAATGGGTTTCTTAGAATTTGCTGTTTTTATTTGGTTCATATTTTATGTTTTGGTAATGATCAAGCTGTAACATAAGGTAATTGAAATTTTAATTCAACATATATTTTAATGAGTGACTACTATGCTCAAATCAGTAAGAATACAAATATGAATAAAATAAAAGGCAGAGAAGTTAAGCAACTTGTCCAAATCTACACAGCTCATAGGTGGGAGAACAGGGACCCAATCAGGCAGGCTGACTCCGGGGCACAGGCTCCTGATCCTGTATATCCTGTCTCTCAGAAAAGAAGTCATCATATGAGATCATCTTATGGAAGAGTTTGAATTTCTGGAACTGGGTCTGACTCCATAGGAAGCAGAGATCCTCTGGAGTCTTGTGAGCAAGTACGTGCTGGGATCAGAAGGTGACCTTTCTCCCTATTCCTTCATTGTTGAGAAGATTGAGGTCCTAATTGATGAGTTTTTCAACTTTCTCCTGTGCCTCCACATTGAACTTTCTAACCTTTTGTACCATGATTCTAATATGCATTCTCTGCTGGACAGTTTGTTGCCCCCTGACCACACCCGGACCCTGCCTTTGTTGGTGTCTCTATCAGATTCCTAGGGCTGTCATAACAGAGTACTACAAAATGAGTGGCTTTTAAGAAGAGGAATCTACTGTCTCTCAGAACTGGAGGCCAGTGGTCTGAATTCATGTGTCCTCATGTACATGCTCTTTCCAGAGGCTCGGGGGAAGATCTTTTCTTGTCTCTACCAGCTTCTGGTAGCCCCAGTTCCTTGGCTTGGAGCTACAGCATAATCGCACAGTTACATGGCTATCTTTCCTCTGTCTGTCTCTTTTCTCTTTCATAATGGCATCACTCAGATTGAATTAGGACTCACTCTACTCTGGTATGACCAAATGTTAACTGATAACATCTTCAAAGACCGTATTTCCAAACAAGATCATGTTCGCAGGTACCAGGGTTCAAGATTATGACACATCTTTTTTAGGGGACCCAATTCAATCTATAACAGTTCCACATTCAATTCATGTTTCACATCGTCTCCAGGTGCTCCACCTCCCCCCAGTCCAGTGCTTCAGTCCCATCATTTCCATGTGGCCAGCAGAATGTTCCATACCCCATGGCTTTGACTAGCCAGGCCTCTGCCTGGACCAGCCTTCTCCCCTTCATCAGATAGCTACTATTCGTCCTTTACATCCCCCTCCACGAAGCCCTTCCAACCCCTAGAGCCAGAATTCATTGTTTACCTCCTTGTCTGTCAAAAATCTATCCATCCTCCAAGTTCCAATTAAATCTACCAGCTTTACAATGCCTTCTTTGAGCTCAAGCCTTGCACATATATCTTGTAACCCTCAATGCTGTTTTGTGTGTGTGTTTATTATGACATTACCTTCTTCCTTATATGGTAATTGCATGTGTGTTCTTCACCTCTTCCTGCCAGATTATAAACTCCTTAAGGCCGGAAACTTGCTCTTTCCCCCATAATTGTCATCACTTAGTAAGTTCTCCCTCATTGTCTCTCATACTTTCATGGTGCCCATCAGAAAACTAAAAATATGGTAAGCTCTAAAAAAGAAAAGTCTGGAAAACCTAAGTTTTTGACATAGGGACTTATCTATGGAATTCTGACCCATATTATGCATGTCATTGGAAGCTTCTTCAACCACTAAAAACTTCATGACCTGGTTGAAGGGCAGTTGTTAAATATCTCCAAGTTAGGTCTCTTACTGAGTTATAGTTCCTGTTACCTCATAGGAACACCAAGTATTTACAGATGTAATTAATTGCTGAATAGGCATGATAAAGCTACCGAAAATTGTGTTTAGTTAGTATGTTGATGGGTAGAGATGAACAACCTCAGCACTGCCCTAACTTTTTTGTTAATACCCTGAGTGGCAACATGGAGAGAAGAAAGAAAGAACAACAGAGAGGTAAGGATGGCAGGGGTGAGAGGTTAGGCCAGTGCAGGCCATTCAATCCCACTTGTATTTCAAGCAGGAATACAGCCTGGTTCAGAAACCATATTCTTAACCACCTGGAGTTATATAGACCGTAGCGGTTTTAAAGCTAAGGTCTATAAATAAATAAATAAATAAATAAATAACCCTAGGTGGTTAAGAGCAACGTGTTTGCCAGCTGTTTGAAGGTCAGAACAAAATAAGAATAAAGAATTCAGGCCATTATCTAGTTATTCAGCCCCCACACCCCAAATTTCAATTTAAAGAACAGAGGCTTTTAGAACCCAGCTTATTTAAAACATCTGAGCCTTTTTCAGATTCCTTCAGATATACTTGGAGCACCTGTTCAGTTACAACTTATAGGAATACAAAGAATTTACCATTTAAGTATAAATTATTAAGTGCAAAGCAGAATGTGAGAAGAGACAAGAGAGTTGTAGGGAAAGAAGAACAAGAGAACATGGGCTGCAAAGAAGAATTCCTAGATGAGGATGCATTAAGACTGGGCCTTGAAGGATGAATAGGATTCAGTAAGCAGATGTGGGAAAGAGGTGATTCTAGGTAAAGGGACCATTAGAGGAAATGCATTCTGAGATGGCAGAGAGCAGTAGAGTGGACAGTAAATAATCCACTATGGTCAAGTATATGTTGGCACCTGATTTATTGATTACTGGCTAAGAAGTTGAAACTTTAACCAACAGGCAACAGGAAGCTGCTGGATATTTTAAGTTGGGGAAGGGCATAAACTAAGTAGTACTAACAGAAGTTCAATTTGACTTTGGTACAGAGGAGGGATTATAGGAGCAAGACGAGAAGCAGGAAGATTAAGAAGCTGTTATGGGGAGGAGCGGGGCCAAGATGGCGGACTAGGTGGACGCTACCGCGGATCCCTCTTGCAACAAAGACTCGGAAAAACAAGGGAATCGATCACATACATAACAATCTACGATCTCTGAACAACAAGCACAGACTTAGAGACGGAAAACGAACAAATACGGGCAGACAGCGACCGTTTTCAGAACCAGGAGCCAGCGTACCAGCCGACTACTTGGAAAATCTAGTTTCCCAGTGATGGCTCGGAGACAGCAGTCCGTATCAAACCACATAAAGAAACAGACCATGACAGCTTCTCCAACCCCCCAAACAAAAGAATCAAAATCTTTCCCAAATGAAGATACAATCCTGGAATTATCAGATACAGAATATAAAAAACTAATTTACAGAATGCTTAAAGATATCACAAATGAAATTAGGATAAATGCAGAAAAAGCCAAGGAACACACTGATAAAACTGTTGAAGAACTCAAAAAGATTATTCAAGAACATAGTGGAAAAATTAACAAGTTGCAAGAATCCATAGAGAGACAGCATGTAGAAATCCAAAAGATTAACAATAAAATTACAGAATTAGACAACGCAATAGAAAGTCAGAGGAGCAGACTCGAGCAATTAGAATGTAGACTGGGACTTCTGGAGGACCAGGGAAACAACACCAACATAGCTGAAAAAAAATCAGATAAAAGAATTAAAAAAAAATGAAGAAACCCTAAGAATCATGTGGGACTCTATCAAGAAGGATAACTTGCGAGTGATTGGAGTCCCAGAACAGGGAGGGGGGACAGAAAACACAGAGAAAATAGTTGAAGAAATCCTGACACAAAACTTCCCTGACATCATGAAAGGCGAAAGGATATCTATCCAAGATGCTCATCAAACCCCATTTAAGATTGATCCAAAAAGAAAAACACCAAGACATATTATCACCAAACTTGCCAAAACCAAAGACAAACAGAAAATTTTAAAAGCAGCCAGGGAGAAAAGAAAGGTTTCCTTCAAGGGAGAATCAATAAGAATAAGTTCAGACTACTCAGCAGAAACCATGCAGGCAAGAAGGGAATGGGACGACGTATACAGAGCACTGAATGAGAAAAACTGCCAACCAAGGATCATATATCCAGCAAAACTCTCTCTGAAATATGAAGGGGAAATTAAGATATTTACAGATAAACACAAGTTTAGAGAATTTGCAAAAACTAAACCAAGACTGCGAGAAATGCTAAAGGAGATTGTTTGGCCGGATGACCAATAATATCAGGTACCAGCACAATACAAGGTCACAAAACAGAACGTCCTGATATCAACGCAACTCAAATAGGGAAAGCACAAAAACAAACAAATTAAGACTAATTCTAAAAAATAAATAAATAAACAAAATAATACACACAACAGGAAATCATGGAAATCAATAGATAAACGATCACAATAATCAAAAAGAGGGACTAAATATAGGAGGCATTGAACTGCCAGGTGGAGAGTGATATAAGGCGATATAGAAGGATACAAGTTAGGTTTTTACTTAGAAAAATAGGGGTAAATAAAAAGGTAACCACAAAAAGGAATATCAATTCCATAACTCAAGAAAAAAGCCAAGAAAAACGCAACGACTCAAAAAACACAAAGTTAAACATTATGAAAATGAGGATCTCACAAGCTACTAAGAAAAACGTCTCAGCACAAAAAAGCATGTGGAAAAATGAAATGGACAACAACACACATGAAAAGGCATCAAAATGACAGCACTAAAAACTTAATTATCTATAATTACGCTGAATGTAAATGGACTAAATGCACCAATAAAGAGACAGAAAGTCTCGGACTGGGTAAAGAAACACGATCCGTCTATATGCTGCCTACAAGAGACACACCTTAGACTTAGAGACACAAACAAACTAAAACTCAAAGGATGGAAAAAAATATATCAAGCAAACAATAAGCAAAAAAGAAGAGGAGTAGCAATATTAATTTCTGACAAAATAGACTTTAGACTTAAATCCGCCACAAAGGATAAAGAAGGACACTATATAATGATAAAAGGGACAATTGATCAGGAAGACATAACCATATTAAATATTTACGCACCTAATGACAGGGCTGCAAGATACATAAATCAAATTTTAACAGAATTGAATAGTGAGATAGACACCTCCACATATATAGTAGGAGACTTCAACACACCACTTTCGGAGAAGGACAGGACATCCAGTAAGAAGCTCAATAGAGACACGGAAGACCTACTTACAACAATCAACCAACTTGACCTCATTGACTTATACAGAACCCTCCACCCAACTGCTGCAAAATATACTTTTTTTTCTAGTGCACATGGAACATTCTCTAGAATAGACCACATATTAGGTCATAAAACAAATCTTTCCAGAATCCAAAACATCGAAATATTACAAAGCATCTTCTCAGACCACAAGGCAATGAAGCTAGAAATCAATAACAGAAAAACTAGGGAAAAGAAATCAAATACTTGGAAAATGAACAATACCTTCCTGAAAAAAGACTGGGTTATAGAAGACATCAAGGAGGGAATAAGGAAATTCTTAGAAAGCAACGAGAATGAAAATACTTCCTATCAAAACCTCTGGGACACAGCAAAAGCAGTGCTCAGAGGCCAATTTATATCGATAAATGCACACATACAAAAAGAAGAAAGAGCCAAAATCAGAGAACTGTCCCGACAACCTGAGCAACAAAAGAACCCATCAGCCACCAGAAGAAAACAAATAATAAAAATTAGAGCTGAACTGAATGAATTAGAGAACAGAAAAACAATCGAAAGAATTAACAAAGCCAAAAGCTGGTTCTTTGAAAAAATTTAACAAAATTGATAAACCACTGGCTAGACTGACTAAAGAAAAACAGGAAAGGAAACAAATAACCCGAATAAGAAACGAGAAGGACCACATCACAACAGAACCAAATGAAATCAAAAGAATCTTATCAGATTACTACATAAAATTGTACTCTAACAAATTTGAAAACCTAGAAGAAATGGATAAATTCTTGGAACAATACTACCTACCTAAACTAACACATTCAGAAGTAGAACAACTAAATAGACCCATAACAAAAAAAGAGATTGAAACGGTAATCAAAAAACTTCCAACAAAAAAAAGTCCTGGCCCAGATGGCTTCACTGCAGAGTTCTACCAAACCTTCAGAGAAGACTTAACACCATTACTATTGAAGGTATTTCAAAGTATAGAAAAAGATGGAATACTACCCAACTCATTCTATGAAGCTACCATCTCCCTGATACCAAAACCAGGTAAAGACATTACAAAAAAAGAAAATTTTAGACCTATATCCCTCATGAACATAGATGCAAAAATCCTCAACAAAATTCTAGCCAATAGACTCCACAACACATCAAAAAAATAATACACCCTGATCAAGTGGGATTTATACCAGGGTATGCAAGGCTGGTTTAATATCAGAAAAACCATTAATGTAATCCATCACATAAATAAAACAAAAGATAAAAACCACATGATCTTATCAATAGATGCAGAAAAGGCATTTGACAAAGCTCAACACCCATTTATGATAAAAACTCTAACCAAAATAGGAATTGAAGGAAAATTCCTCAACATAATAAAGGGCATCTATGCAAAGCCAACGGCCAATATCACTCTAAATGTAGAGAACCTGAAAGCATTTCCCTTGAGAACGGGAACCAGACAAGGATGCCCTTTATCACCGCTCTTATTCAACATCGTACTTGAAGTCCTAGCCAGGGCAATTAGGCTAGACAAAGAAATAAAGGGTATCCAGATTGGTAAGGAGGAAGTAAAGCTATCACTATTTGCAGATGACATGATCGTATACATGGAAAACCCTAAGGAATCCTCCAGAAAACTACTGAAACTGATAGAAGAGTTTGGAAGAGTCTCAGGATATAAAATAAACATACAAAAATCACTTGGATTCCTCTACATCAACAAAAAGAACACCGAAGAGGAAATAACCAAATCAATACCATTCACAGTAGCCCCCAAGAAGATAAAATACTTAGGAATAAATCTTACCAAGGATGTAAAAGACCTATACAAAGAAAACTATAAAACTCTGCTACAAAAAATTCAGAAGGACATACTTAAGTGGAAAAACATACCCTGCTCATGGATAGGAAGACTTAACATAGTAAAAATGTCTATTCTACCAAAAGCCATTTATACATATAACGCACTTCCAATCCAAATACCAATGTCATACTTTAAGGGGGTAGAGAAACAAATCACTAATTTCATATGGAAAGGAAAGAACCCCCGGATAAGCAAAACATTACTGAAAAAGAAGAAGAAAGTGGGAGGCCTCACCCTACCTGATTTCAGAACCTATTATATAGCTACAGTAGTCAAAACAGCCTGGTACTGGTACAACAACAGGCACATAGACCAATGGAACAGAATTGAGAATCCAGATATAAATCCATCCACGTATGAGCAGCTGATATTTGACAAAGGACCAGTGTCAGTCAATTGGGGAAATAACAGTCTTTTTAACAAATGGTGTTGGCATACCTGGATATCCATTTGCAAAAGAATGAAACAGGACCCATACCTCACACCATGCACAAAAACTAACTCCAAGTGGATCAAAGACCTAAACATAAAGACTAAAACGATAAAAATCATGGAAGAAAAAATAGGATCTACCCTAGGAGCCCTAATACAGGGCATAAACAGAATACAAAACATTACCAAAAATGATGAAGAGAAACCAGATAACTGGGAGCTCCTAAAAATCAAACACCTATGCTCATCTAAAGATTTCACCAAAAGAGTAAAAAGACCACCTACAGACTGGGAAAGAATATTCAGCTATAACATCTTAGACCAGCGCCTGATCTCTAAAATCTACATGATTCTGTCAAAACTCAACCACAAAAAGACAAACAACCCAATCAAGAAGTGGGCAAAGGATATGAACACACATTTCACTAAGGAAGATATTCAGGCAGCCAACAGATACATGAGAAAATGCTCTTGATCATTAGCCATTAGAGAAATGCAAATTAAAACTACGATGAGATTCCATCTCACACCAACTAGACTGGCATTAATTCAAAAAACACAAAATAATAAATGTTGGAGAGGCTGCAGAGAGATTGGAACTCTCATACACTGCTGGTGGGATTGTAAAATGGTACAACCACTTTGGAAATCTATCTGGCATTATCTTAAACAGTTAGAAATAGAACTACCATACAACCCAGAAATCCCACTCCTCGGAATATACCCTAAAGATACAAGATTTTTTTTTTTTTTTTTATACAAGAGCCTTCACACAAACAGATATATGCACACCCATGTTTATTGCAGCTCTGTTTACAATAGCAAAAAGCTGGAAGCAACCAAGATGTCCATCAACGGACGAATGGGTAAATAAATTGTGGTATATTCACACAATGGGATACTACGCATCGATAAAGAACAGTGACGAATCTCTGAAACATTTCATAACATGGAGGAATCTGGAAGGCATTATGCTGAGCGAAATGAGTCAGTTGCAAAAGGACAAATACTGTGTAAGACCACTATTATAAGATCTTGAGAAATAGAAAAAACGGAGAAGAACACATACTTATATGGTTACAAAGGGGGGAGGGAGGGAGAGGGCTTTTTATTGATCAATCTGTAGATAAGAACTGCTTTGGGTGAAGGGAAAGACAACACTCAAAACAAGGAAGGTCAGCCTAATTGGACTGGATTAAAAGTAAAGAGGTTTCCAGGATAAAATGAAAGCTTCAAAGGTCAGCGAAGCAGGGGCTGGGGTCTGGGGAACTTGGTTTGAGGGGACTTCTAAGTCAATGGGCAAAACAATTCTATTATGAAAACACTCTGCATCCCACTTTGAATTGTGGCGCCTGGGGTCCTAAATGCCAACAAGCGGGCATCCAAAATACATTAATTGGTCTCAACCCACCTGGAGCAAAGGCAAAGGAAGAACACCAAGGTCACACGACAACTAAGAACCCAAGAGACAGAAAGGGCCACATGAACCAGAGACCTACATTATCCTGAGACCAGAAGAACTAGTGGGTGCCCGGCCATAATCGATGTCTGTCCTGTCAGGGAGCACGACAGACAACTCCTGAGGGAGCAGGAGACCAATGGGATACAGACCCCAAATTCTCATTAAAAGACCACACCTAATGGTATGATTGCGACTAGAGGAATCCCAGAGACAATGCTCCCCAGACCTTCTGATGGCACAGGACAGGAACCATCCCCGAAGACAAATCATCAGGCATGAAAAGGACTGGTCAGTGAGGGGGAGAGAGATGCTGATGAAGAGTGAGCTAGTTAAATCAGGTGGACACAGAAGAGTGTGTTGGCAACTCTTGACTGGAGGGGGGATGGGAAGATAGAGAGAGAGGGAAGATGGCAAAATTGGCACAAAACGAGAGACTGTAAGGGCTGACTCAATAGGGGGAGAGCAAGTGGGAGAAGGGAGTAAGATGTATGTAAACCTACATGTGACAGACTGATTGGAATGGTAAATGTTCACTTGAAGCTTAATAAAAATTAGAAAAAAAAAATGAATAGACAAAGCATAGATGGTAGAAAATACATGCAATACATACACTTAAGAGAAAAAAAAAATTACACTTAAGAGAAATTGATATGAAAAGCATATCAAGAACTCCTACAATTAGCAATAAAGAGACAAACCCAATAAAATGGGGAAATGATACAAACAGACACTTCACAAA
Organism: Loxodonta africana; assembly: GCF_030014295.1. NCBI lineage: Eukaryota > Metazoa > Chordata > Mammalia > Proboscidea > Elephantidae > Loxodonta > Loxodonta africana. Next base: position 45,616,246 of record NC_087351.1, read on the forward strand.
AGAATCTATACATTATATGACTGGCCAACATGCACATTAAAAAGTACACGATTAGGTTTAGGGATATTCATTTATAAATTAAAACGTAATACCATTACGCAACCATCTGGATAATTGAGAGGTCAGTGGTCTTTAGTAATGAGGAGTGGCAGATAGTAGCTAGGATGATCTTAGCTGAGAGCTAAAAAGTACACAGAATGTGTTTTTCTGCCTTGTCTCCCTATTAGGTTTGATTTTGGAAATTTTATGTCCTTTTTCTTTAGAATTTGTCTCTTCACACATTAAAAGAGTATTAGTATAGTCAGAAGGTTTTGTCAGAAATACGTGAATGTTAGCCATCCACCACTCCTGGCTTGGATATATTGATATTCAAACAAAAAATCAATTTTAACAATAACAGGGTCAAAAAAGGATCAATTTATACCATGATTTGTGTTTATTATGCTCTTGTCTAAAGTCTGTGTTATTGTTACTTTAGCTCTCCTTAAAATTTATTTCCCATCACTTCTAAAAAGTCAGAAATATAAATAAAACCCTGAAGATTTTGAAAAAAAAAAAAAAAAGAAGCTGTTATGGTAGTGCTTGTAGAGGTGGAAGGTCAGAACTGCAGTGAGGACATGGGCTTGGAAAGGGATTAAGAAGGAGTAATTGAGGACTTCGGTGCTGATTTGATATTGAGAGAGGAAAGAGAAAGGGAGAAGTTGAAGGTCACTGCCACGTGTCAATCCTGGTGACTGACTAGGAAAATAGAGGTACTATGAACAGAAATATGGGCAGAAAGATGATTTTCATTCTAATTTTATCAGTTGATTTCTGTTCTTTTCTGTCCACAATGTTTTTTGCTATAGTTTTTGAGTAATGCTGAAAAAGTAGCACAAACCAGCTTGCTTATAAGATGGGTCTCAAGTGCCATATTTAGATCTTGAACAAGCAAAACAAGAACTAAGAATCCAGGACACATGTCGAGTACCCCAGTAACCATACATTCCTTTCCATACAGTCAGTGTCTGCCCTAAATACCAACCTAGTTTGATTTACTAAATTGTGGTCTTTAGAAGAAAAATATTAGAGGCAGAAGTGTTGCTCTTTCACGGAGGTACTTTTCCTTGATTTACTGCACTTTTAAAGAGAATTTTGCTCTCAGGAGCACTGGTTCCTGATGAGCCCAATAGAAGGCCCATTCTCCCTTCACAAGGCAGGCATAGTACAAGCACAGTTGGTGTCAATTTTTCCACTGCTCTTTTTGCCAGTGTTTCCTATCCCTGAACTCAGCCTTCTGGGATGAAGAGATTAGCTTTTTTCCTTATGTCTTATTTACTCCTTGACACTTTTCTTGAGTCTGCCAAGTCTGGGGCCAGTTGTGGTCTTGACTTGTAAGATGGACAACCGGTCTGTTGGGATTTAAGCTAGGAAAAGTAAATACATTTTGTAGAAGCCACCAAGCCCTCACAGGATAAGATGTGATGTGTGTTGTATGAACTTATGGAACACAATTATGTACTACCTACTCGTTCCAAAAGACATTCTTGACATTTTCTTTATTGGTGAATGAATGTGTGTTTACCTTTGGCCACTGGCTGATGATGGGATTGTGGTAACACCCTGTAGAGCACCATGGGAAGGCAAAGAAGGGGATGAGGGGAGAAGGTCAGATCACGACTCCAGAGCTATTCCGAGTTTGGCAGTTGTGGGACTCTGAAATCACACTTTCCCTGTTTTTCCTGGCTTCATCAAAAAAAAAGCACCTGGTTGAATATCTGCTAGGGTAGAACTGAGCATTTTAAAATGCTTTCCTTGGTGAGGAGGAAGGTCCAGTGCTTTTTGTTGGAATCTCTCTTTCAGGACGGAGGGGCCGAGGTTAGAGCAACTCTTTAAAACCGGAACTATTTTTGTTCGAAAGTGTGACAAGATTTGCACGTGGTGACAACCGATTTGACAATGACCAGTGATTTAGGTCTACCTGTAATAAGCGAATTAATCTGAGCTAAAACATAGTGATCTGTCATGTTTAGAGATACCTCAACATCTGGCTGACTTGTCCTCTGTCAGCCTAGTTTGTCCTGTGCAAATCTCCTGTCAAGTGAGGGAAAGGACTGTGGGGAGAAAATTACATGGCAGTTTTAGAGGTAGTGATGAATTTTTCTCCCAACATACCAGCTGTGCCAGCAAAACTATTTTTCATGGCATTAATCAAATAGCTTGCCTGCAGCACCTTCACTTTCCCAAAGGCTAAAAGATGAATCTGTCAAAAAATTTCACTGGGATTTGCCAGCAGCTTTTGTTAGCTCAAATACTAGCCCAGGCACCTCAGAAGTTTGAGCAAGGCTTTTAGGGATAGCCTTGGGGAGTTAAAAGCTGCACAGGGTAATTTTCCTTTACACTAAACAAAAAATCAAAGCCACCATTGCAGCCGGCATGATCAAGTTGTCAAGTCTGGAAAAGGGCCAAACACTCAAGCTTTATTAATGCATTCCATTTACTGACTCATATAGCAAAGTACTTATTTTTAGTTTGGATTTTGCAATTAGCAAGGTACAAGAGCAATCGAAGGCCATGAAATGAACTCATTGCTTGCTCCTCGGAAGAGAAAATTCCCAGATGGGAGAAAATTCAGGAAGGGTCTACACACTCACATTCTCACAGAGATGCTGTCGTAGCTGAAAGCATTTGCTGGGATTAATACCTGTGAAGATCAGAACAGTTTTCACCACCTATAATCTTTGTTTTACCTCTCCTGCTTCCAAATTAAATGGTGCATTTGCTTCACGCCCTTTAGAAGTAATGCACATGGCCTGCTCTTTTTCAAAATTAATGGACATTTTAGAGTCACCGCTGATGACCAGAGAGTGGCTCTAAATGAATGAGTGGAAACTCATGTACATGGACCTAAAGTGTATGAAATCATTTGGATAAAGGGTTGGCATCAAATTAGACGTCTTAATTGCCTATTGCTGCTATAATGGAAATACCACAAGTTAGTGGCTTTAAAGAACAGAAATTTAGTTTCTCACAGTTTAAGAGGCTAGAAATCTGAATTCAGGGCAGTGGCTTTAGGGGAAAGCTCCCTCTCTATCAGCTCTGGGGGAAGATCCTTGTCTCTTTCAGCTTCTGTAGCCTTAGAGTTCCTCGGTTCCTTGGCGATCTTCACATGTCATCTATCTTCCCATGTGTACTTGCTTCTGTGTCTAGTCTGCTCTTTTTACAGCTCAGAAGTGATTAGGTTTAGGACACACCCTTAACATTAACATAACAAAACCGTCTTTACAAACAAGACTACATCAACAAGTGTGGAGATAAGGACTCTAACACATTTTGTTGTTGCTGTTGTTGTCAGGTGCTACTGAGTCAGTTCTGACTCGTATCCACCCTATGTACCACAGAACACTACCCAGTCCTGTACCGTGCTCACAATCATTGTTATTCTTGAGCCCATTGTTGCAGCCATTGTGTCAGCCCATCTCATTGAGGGTCTTACTCTTTTCTGCTGACCCAGTACTTTACCTATCATGATGTCCTTTTCCAGGGACTGATCCCTCCTGACAACATGTCCAAAGTATGTAAGACACAGTCTCACCATCCTTACTTCTAAGGAGCATTCTGGTTGTACTTCTTCTAAGACAGTTTTGTTCGTTCTTTTGGCAGTCCATGGTATATTCAATATTCTTCACCAACACCATAATTCAAAGACATCAATTCTTCTTCAGTCTTCCTTATTCATTGTCCAGCTTTCACATGCATATGGTGTGATTGAAAATACCATGGCTTCGGTCAGGCACACCTTAGCCTTCAAGGTGACATCTTTGCTTTTCCACACTTTAAAGAGGTCTTTTGCAGGAGATTTGCACAATGCAATTTGTCTTTTGATTTCTTGACTGCTGCTTCCATCATTGTGGATCCAAATAAAATGAAATCCTTGACAACTTCAATCTTTTCTCCGTCTATCATGACGTCTCTTGTTGGTCCAGTTGTGAGGATTTTTGTTTCCTTTATGTTGAGGTGTAATCCATACTGAAGGCTGTGGTCTTTGATCTTCATCCGTAAGTGCTTCAAGTCCTCTTCACTTTCAGCAAGCAAGGTTGTGTCATGTGCATAATGCAGGTTCTTAATAAGTCTTCCTCCAATCCTGATGCCCTGTTCTTCTTCATATAGTCCAGCTTTTCTTGAGTTATTTGCTCAGCATACAGATTGAGTAGGTATGGTGAAAAAATACAACCCTGATACGTACCTTTCCTGACTTTAAACCACGCAGTATCCCCTTGTTCTGTCGGAACAACTGCCTCTAGATCTATGTACAGGTTCCTCATGAGCACAACTAGGTGTTCTGGAATTCCCATTCATCACAATGTTATCCATAATTTGTTATGATCCACACAGTCGAATGCTTTTGCATAGCCAATAAAACACAGGTAAACATCCTTCTGGTATTCTCTGCTTTCAGTCAGGATCCATCTGACATCAGCTGTGTTGTCCCTGGTTCCACATCCTCTTCTGAATCCAGCTGCAATTTCTGGCAGTTCCCTGTGGATGTACTGCTGCAGCCATTTTTGAATGACCTTCAGCAAAATTTTGCTTGTGTGTGATATTAATGATATTGTTTGATAACTTCTGCATTCATTTGGATCACTTTTTGGGGGGTATAGGCATAAATATGGACCTCTTCCAGCCAGTTGGCCAGGTAGCTGTCTTCCAAATTTCTTGGAATAGACGAGAGAGCACTTCTAGCACTGCATCCATTTGTTGAAACATCTCAATTGATATTCTTTCAATTCCTGGATCCTTATTTTAACCAATGCCTTCAGTGCAGCTTGGACTTCTTCATTTAGCACCTTCGGTTCCTGATCATATGCTGCCTCTTGAAAAGTTTGAACATTGGTCAGTTCTTTTTGGTGTAATGACTCTGTGTATTCCTTCCATCTTCTTTTGATGCTTCCTTTGTCATTTAATGAATCGACTCAGTGGCAGTGGGTTTGGTTGGTTTGGGTTGACATTTAATATTTTGCCCATAAATCCTTCAATACTGCAACTCGAGGCTTGAATTTTCAGTTCTTTCAGCTTGAGAAATGCAGAGCATGTTCTTCCCTTTTGGTTTTCCTTCTCCAGGTCTTTGCACATGTCATTATAATACTTTATCTTCTCAAGCCACTCTTTGAAATCTTTTGTTCAATTCTTTTCATCATTTCTTCCTTTCGCTTTAGCAACTCAACATTCAAGAGCAAGTTTCAGAGTCTCTTCTGACATCCGTTTTGGTCTTTTCTTTCTTTCCTGTCTTTTTAATGACCTCTTGCTTCCTTCATGTATGATGTCCTTAATGTCATTCCACAACTTGTCTGGTCAGTCATTAGTGTTGGATACGTCAAATCTGTTCTTGAGATTGGCTCTAAATTTAGGTGGGATATATTCAAGATCATACTTTGGCTCTTGTCGACTTGTTCTAATTTTCTTCAGTTTCAAGTTGAATTTGCATATGAGCAATTGATGGTCTGTTCCGCAGTCGGCACCTTGCCTTGTTCTTACTGATGGTATTGAGCTTTTCCATTGGACCATATGATTTGTCTGATTCAAAATGGCTACCATCAGTCCATTTCAGCTCACTAATGCCTAGGATATGGATGTTTATGTGTTCCATTTCATTTTTTGATTATTTCCAATTTTCCTAGGTTTGTACTTCGTACATTCCAGGTTCCGATTATTAATGGATGTTTCCAGATGGATGTTTCCTCTCATTTTGAGTGGTGCTACATCAGCAAATGAAGGCCCTGAAAGGTTGACTCCATCCACATCATTAGGTCAACTCTACTTTGAGGAAGCAGGTTTTCCCCAGTTGTCTTTTGAGTGCCTTCAACCCAGAGGGCTTATCTCAGGCACTATATCAGACAAGGAAACCCTCGTGGCTTAAGTGCTACAGCTGCTAACCAAAGGGTTGGCAGTTTAAATCCTCCAGGCGCTCCTTGGAAACTCTGTGGAGCAGTTCTACTCTGTCCTGTAGGGTCGCAATGAGTTGGAATCAACTTGACGGCACTGGGTTTGTTTTTTTTTTTTTTTTTTTTGGTTTGATATCAGAGTTCTGCTGCTATTCATAAGGTCTTCACTGGCTAGTTCTTTTCAGAAGTAGACTGTTGTGGCCTTCTTCCTAGTCTGTTTTAGTCTGGAAGCTCAGCTGAAATCTGTCTGCCATGGGTGACCCTGCTGGTATCTGAATATCAGTGGCATAGTTTCCAGCATCACAGCAGCACGCAAGCCACCACAATACGACAAACTGACAGATGCATAGGGGGACACAATTCAATCCGTAACAGACACCCTGTAAGAATGATTTTTACAGTGTCTTCTGTTTGTTCTCTCTTGGCTATTACTTAAAAGGCAAACACCATTTTTTGATGAATTAACTGGTAAAGAAAGGTCTCTAAAATTCTTTGCCATTTCACATCCTTAGCAATATCTTCAAGATTACTGAGCAGTTAGGAAAAAAAAAAAAAAAAGGGGTGATACTACCAACTCTGTATTTATTAATAACTATACGATTTTAAGTTATGTTACTTAGTGGTAGCTGTTGAGCATGGTTACTATGGGGTCTAGTCCAGTATATCAGACACAGCACACACAATGTTTGTGGAACAAATGAAATGATTAGATGAATTCCAGAAACTAAATTTAACAATTTCAACAGTGTATTTTCTCTTTAAACCACCCTGAACAGAGAGATATCAAGTCTTGTTCTGACTATGTTTCAGGATATCTAGCCTATCCTAGAACCCTATCCCAGATGTTTTATCATAATGAGACATTTTCCTACTTTTAAAATTGGGTAATTTACCACAGGTCCTAGAAGCTGGTAAGTGGCAGGGCCTGAAAGTGCAAGGTTACTTTTCTAGTAGTAAAAATAGCTTGGATTAATAAGCAAATATGTCAGACTCTTCAGAGTCAAGGAAGCTTCTATGAAGAAATGGGTTTTGAATAAGGCCTTAAAGATGCAGAGCAATGCTCTAGGTTGGGGAAGCAGCACAGTGAACTGGTTCTCTATTTCACTGGATTGCCTGCTCTTTGAAAAGTAAGGTAGTATCTGAAACCTTTAAGACTAAGCTCAAGTCTTTTTTTTTTTTTTTTAACTATTTCCAAATGTTCATAATCAACTTTAATTGATCGATGTCATTCCTTTAATTCAGGTTTCAGACTTACTTCAAGAAATAGGCCCTTTGGCCTCTTTGCATCGGGAAAACCAGCTCCATATATCATGTGGAATTGCTAAAGTTTATGTGACTTTTTATTCACCACCTATACAGGAATATATGAGTTGTAATGTATAATTGAAATTTACTATGAAATTCAAGGCCTGTTACATCCTGATAGTTAAGTAGCTGATTATGGTATCCGGAACTAGGCTAGTAAATATGGATAATATCGAGAGCATCAGTGGTTCAGTGGTAGGTTTTGGTCGTATTTGCAAAAACTCATTGATGTAAACATTTCTCTGATCCTGAAGTAGATTGGAAGAATAGGTTAGCTTGTTATTGCTTGGCTCTGAATAAGTTCTTAACCTATATGAAATGAGACAAGACTGAGATGATTTAAAAAAAAAAAAAAAAAAAGATGCCTTAATTAGGTGCACTTTAGCACTATAAAACAATTTTCTTTTAATAATGGAAAGTGAAGAAAGTTTCATTACTTGAGACGAGGATGTATCTGAAGGTAAATTTGGAGCTCTGTGTGTACACACATGCACGTGCTTGCACGCACTTCCTTTTAGAAAGCCCACATGCCAGCAGGGATATTATGTAGTTTGCAACAATGAAACAGAACTGAAAGGGGTGCTGTTTTAAATCCACTCTTGTATACCCAAAAAGGTGTCTTATTTGGAAGGAGTTTTATACTGGTATATTTTACAATTTGACAACTTGGAACTTTGTAAACTGGCAATTGGATATAGACGAAGGTGTCCATTTATCTCATATATGTCTTGTTGAGGCAAAGCTGTCAGAAGAAATCTTATCACATGGTGCCCCATTTGTTTTCTGTGGTGATTTATGATGGTTTTGAAAAGGTCTTGTGATCCCATAGGCTGCCACGATTCTCTGACTTTTCTCTGTCAATGGATCAGATTTTTGACATTTTCTGAGAGCATTCAGAAAAGATTTGATAAATCAGCTTGGGGTGTTTATTTTAATTGATCTGAGGCCCATTCCTTCAAGAATTCATCAACTACCGTGACAGGGTCTGCATGTGTTGCAGTGGAATGAAAGAATTGGGCTGGCCATGCTCCTGTGGTGATGATATAGATATTTTGTAGAAAGTTTATGCGCACCGACGAGAAGATGTCATAACTAATTTAGTATGTTGTAAATCTTTTGACACAGATTCCAATTCATAAATCTCATCCATCACATGTGATTCATGAAACAATAGACAACCTTTGATGAGAAGGTACTTTTGTCTGTGTTCCAAGTTCCTTACATTTTTTTCTTAGTCAAAGATACATCATTCCAGAACAACAGAATTCTATTATGAAAATAGAATCGTAGAGGTCTTTTGCTCTTTTGCTTTTGTTCTCACACCCGTGAAAAGTAAAACTCTCTCTTTGAAAATAAAGGTGTGTTTCTGTGAGAGCAAGAAGATAGAGGTATATGGGCTGTGGATATGTGTGCATGTGGACCAAAATCCGCGAATACAGAAAGAATGACTTCAAAGAAATGACATAGATGAACGTTAACTATTTTTGTAGAATAAATTGACTTCAGTAAAATATAGAGTATGTGAATAAAACTAAGAGTCTTCCCCATATTAACTTTTATTTCAAGATCGATGAAAAGAAATCAACATCATTATAGGTACGTAACTTAGTTATTATGTCCCGAATGTTTTTTTTTTTTTTTTCTATGAGTGTTCATCTTTTGACTTGGACTAAAAATTTACCCCTGCAGGTGGGCCTTTTTTATTTACTCTGTTTCACCTTGAGAGATAAACAGGCTATCATTCTTAGAGTGTCAACTGTCTAACAAAGTAGGGTGCAGCAAATACTTGCTACAAGCAATCTTAGTTAACAGAGTGAGTTTTCCTGTTTTTCTGAGTAATCCAAAGCTAACGTGAGGTGATATCTCATCCAACTAGCTGTTAAATAATTAGTAAGTCTGACCAGATACAAGAATGCTTTACCAGTAGCAAAAAGTTTGCACATATGTATGACTTTATAACAGACTAGTCATTTAGCTGATTATGGTAACTGAAACCATACTAGTGACTATGGACTATATTGACAGCATCAGTGGTTCAGTGGTAGAATTCTCACCTTCCATTCAGGACACCTGGGTTCGATTTGCAGCCAATGTATGTCATGCACCACCACCACCCATTTGTGAGCGGAGGCTTGCACTTTGCTATGATGCTGAACAAGTTTCAGGAGAGCTTCCAGACTAAAACAAATGCATGGGGTCACCATGAGTCAGTGGCTGACTCAGTGGCAACTATAACAACAGTAACAACAAATGGCTTATGTTAAAGTTGTTTAAGACATGCTTGCTGCCCTTAAGAACTCTCTATGTGGAATAGAGTTGCACTAAGTAACACGTTGTGTGCTAAAGATAAAATAGAAGCAGATTTGGAACTATAAGAAAGAAGCCAGACTTACAGACACCTTGAAAGATGCCTGGAATTTAGGAGAGGTGTTACAGGGGACATGGAACTGGAAATGGAATGAAACCTAAATTATAGCTCCAAAAAGGACTTAGATGTGATATTACAATGCTCTGAACAAATGCTCTTTCCCCACTGCATTTAAAACAGGGGCATCAGAATGTGTACAATCACGACACTTGAGTCTGAAGTCTAGGATTTCTTTTCCACTCTAGTGGATAATAGTCCACATACTTGAATTATTGAATACAATTTTTTTAAAAAAATGGGTTATTCATGATAATAACAGAAAGAATATCAATGTATTTAAATCTTATAATAAATTTCCTATATTAGATTTTTATATAATAGATTACTCTCTAATTTTATTGAGTCAGCTTCATACCCCCTCATACAATCTCTTGTATAAATAGCTAGTAAGTTGCAAAACTGGCTGCAATGCATTTTTTTCTAATTCCCTTTTCCTTCTGATGGATGTAATAACAAGTGGTAGATTACCTAAAAGTGAGCATTGAGCAGTCAAAAAGAGTAGGAAATGAAGGACCTGAATGATTCACAAATTTGAGAAATATCCCTAGTCTTATCAAAACCTAACTAACCAAAAATAGATAAATGAATAAACAAAAATTGAAAGAAGACTAAAGTAAATGCATTCGCCTGCCCTCCAACACACACATTCCCTCCTCTGAAGTGGTCAAGTTTTAGAAATGAAGAAACTCCGGCAGGGGAAAGGTCACTTAGAAAACACAGTGCAAAATGCCATGTCTGTAATGGAGGTAATTTGAAATAAACTCCTGAGCAGAGCCCATAAAGAGAGAGAAAGGAAACAGAGAGCCAGAGAGGTCCAGTGTCAGAATTTAAAATAGGTGGATTTTAATGACTCCAAAAGGCACAATGACCAGTAACCACTAACTTGAGTCAGAAATGATGTGAAATGGCAATCTGTCTGCTTTCCACCATCTCTCTCCTCAAGTGTGTTGCTCTTGACCTTTAGGACCACTGTTCTCAGCCTCAGAAGTCTCCTGCTTACCAGTGGGTTCCAGTTGCATAGAAATGAACACTAGTCAGATATAACAGATTAAATAAAGTCTACTGGGTCCAGACTTGGGATGTACCAATAAAATGGAACCATAAGATAGAAGCTTTCTTTAGAGCTAACATGAAAGATGAACTCTCAAAAAAAAAAAAAAAGCCATTTCATTGAAAGTGCTAGAAACATTTACCATACTCTTTAATATCCCTCTACTGTGCCAACATGATGAAGTTACTAGCACCTTAATAATTCAGGCAACCATATATGATTTTGTTCTTCACTTGGCTGTCTGCCGATTTAATCAATTGACAATGAACCTAATGTTTCATTTGTAAGACAATCAAAAAGAACCACTAAAAGGATCAAATTCTACAGAACAGATTTGATAGATCTTAAACATTGATCCTCCCTCAAAGACACAAATAATCTGAATGTGGCTATAGCATTAATCAAAATTTCAGATTCCATTGAGTTTGCTGAAGTGTTGGCCCTTCATTATTTACATCCAGCTCAGGAAATGTGTTGAGACGTCAATGCGTTGCCTGTGGTTTATCTTTTCACTGATTATACAAACTTTGTCAAAATGCAAAAGGCTTTGAAGTCTCAAGCTGTTCCATTATCAGAGTTGAGGGTAAAAATGAAAAAGAAAGGAAGTGGTTGTGAGAAAGAGCTCTTCAGAGATTTTTTTTATTCAGCCAAGAATATTTTAAGTAATTCTATTTGCCCAGCACCCAGTACCATCATGCTAGGTACACTTAGTGAGTACAAAAGAGGGATTGGAGATAGCTGCTGTACTTAGGAACTTAAGATCCAATTAGGGAGATAAAACATCAAGAACAAGTTTATAAACAGAACAATTTCATAAACAACAAATGGAAGACCAAACTAAGCTGTGAACTCAGAGAAGAGATCAAGATAGTCAAGGAAGTCTTTATGGGAGAGTCTGATCTATCCCACTGCAAACTAAATAAGACTAAAAATATTAAGCTCAATTCTCTGCTAAAAATACTGGTCATAAGTAAAAGTGGGTGTCTTAGTTATCTGGTGCTGTTATAACAGAAATACCACAAGTGGTTGGCTTTAACAAAGAGAAATTTATTCTCTCACAGTCTAGCAGGCTAGAAGTACAAATTCAGGGTGCCAGCCCAAGGGGAAGGCTTGTTCTCTTCCTCAGCTCTGGGGGAAGGTCCTTGTTATCAGTCTTCCCTGGTCGAGGAGCTTCTCAGCGCAGGGACTGCAGGTGCAAAGGACACACTACTCTGGTTCTTGTTTCTTGGTGGTATGTGGTCCACTTGTCTCTCTGCTTGCTTCTCTTTTATATCTAAAAAGAGATTGACTTGAGACAAAACCTAATCTTATAGATCAAGTCCTGCTGCATTAACATAACTGCCTCTAATCCTGCCTCATTAACATCATAGAGGTAGATTTATAACACATAGAAAAATCACATCAGATGACATAATGGTGGACAGTCACACAATTCTGGGAATCACAGCCGAGCCAAGTTGACAAACATTTTAGGGGGTCACAGTTCAATCCATAACAGTAGGGAAATTCAGATTGGCCCACAAAGTGGAGTAGATGATGGACCATGTCTTTCCAGTAACATTTCAAATGCTGTATCATAATGGTGCACACACAGCCCCCACATTCTGTTAATGGCAACTCAGGCCAAAAGAACCTTGGCGGCATATTCAACCTAGCAGAGTGGTTAAGAGCTCAGGCTTCTAACCAAAAGGTTGGCAGTTAAATCTACCAGCTGCTCCTTGGAAACCCTGTGAGGCAGTTCTACCCTGCCTTATAGGGTCACTATGAGTCAGAATCGACTCAACGGAAAAGGTTTTTTTTCCTATACTCCACATATTGCTTCAAAACGTATCCAGAATGTGACCACTTCTCTCACCCTGTCCCAGCTTCCACCCTTCTCCAAGCCACCTCATGGCTATCTGGATGTCTGCACTAACCTCCTAACTGGTCCCCCTGCTTTCACTCATGTCTTCCATCCCAATGACCAGAATGATCCTGTTCACACATAAATCAGGTCATGTCACTTCTTTGCATAAAACTCTCCAAGGACCTCCTATCTTAATCAGTGAAAGCCAAAGTTGTTACAAGGCATTTGAGGCCCTTTGTGACCTGCCACTTCCCCCACCACACACACACACCTCCCTCCCTTTTATTTCTGATTTTCTCTCCCACTATTCCCCATCTGTCACTCCACGCTAGCCCTCCTGGTTCCCCTCCAGGCACCACCTCTCAGAACTCTTTCACTTGTGTTTCCTCTGCCTGGAACACTCTTCCCAAATACCTATGTGCTTGTTCCTTTACTTCCTTCAAGTCTTTGTTTAAATGTCACATACTCACGGGCTTCCCTGACTACCATATTTAAAATTGAAAACTTCTTCCCTCATACTTCCTGGCAAACCCAAGCCCCATCCCAACTCATCACCTACTGACTTACCATATAATTTACTTATTGCTTTTGTGTATTGTCTGTCTCCCATGATACTGAGTTCAGGAAGTTTGTCTATTTTGTTCCCTGAGACAGCCCTATCACCTGGAAAAACATCTGACACATGTTGTTGTTAGTGGTCAAAGAGTCAGTTCCAACTTGTGGAGACCTTTTGTGTAACAACAAAATGTTGCCCAGTCCAGTGCCATCTTCGTAAGTGTGGGTGGGTTTGAGTCTGTTTTTCTGGCTATTGTGTCAGTCCATCTTATCAGCATATGCTCGATAATGTTTGTGGAATAAATGGATTATCCCTTGTGGAGCTATAATCAAGATTATCAGGTCAACCGAGGATATTCTCCAGAAGTCGTGTTGCCTTTTTGTTTAGGGCACAGGTTTTTCACCTGGGATTCACAGATAGCATTTGGAGGACTTGTGAATCACTGAAATTGATTTTTTTTTTTAATTGCATTCTTCTATTTTTTATGATGCAGGACAAGGTTTTATGGCTTCTTACGGAATTCTGAAAGGGTCCTTCCATAGAAAATAAAGAGAATCACTAATTTAGAGAATCCCAAAGTAGTTGAGAAAAACTAAATGATTTTTCCTTTTATTAATTACAGGAGGGTATTAATCATCTTATTTTAAACATAGGAGAATTGACACTCCAAAAAAAGTTTGAAGTTGTGTTTTTTACAAATCCAAAACATCCTTATAATTTGGTAAATTAGGTCGGCCTCAGTTTGATTGAAAGGACCACATGTTAATTAAGTCGAAACCCGTCAGCCTAGCACAGCCCCACGTGATCAATTTTTTATAATTCCCTTAGCGCTTGTGTATGTGGCTTATACACACTCTTGTCAGTTTGTTGCCTTGGAACTACTTTCTGCCTCCTTCATGCATGTACGTGGGAATTTAATTGTTTATTAAATAAATTAATATTGAATGGATAAAGTCATAACTTGGATAATTACCTGTGGTGTTATATTAAATTAGTGGTAAAATCTGTATTGTTTGATTTTTTGTTTGGCTGTATAGAATCCATTCTGGTGCAAGATGACCTTTTATATAGTTAGAAAATTATATAATTAGAAAAATAAATAATGCGCCAAGAACTCTGGTGTTGTGATCTTGGTCTTAACCTAAACAGGCAACCTTGGTACCTATTGTGCCTTGATTACTTAGATTGTAAATTGGGAATAATATAATTATCTTGTTTGTCTTGACTAATTAAAAATATAAATTGGCCTACGTTGTCCTAATCATCACCAGATTGTTTTAAATTCTGAGCATAAAAGCATAGGCATGAGCATGAGAGCCAAAACATTTTCAGAGTAGCCAACATAGAGATTCAGCTAAAAGTAGGAAAGGGCTTTCTTTTACTGTCACAGCAGGGGAGCTGCTACCTTGGTTTGCTTTTGACCAATAGGGATGAATCTCTTTGAAGAAGTTGTGGGAGGGTTTGGGCTGATTGAAGATACGTAGATACATTAATGAAATTCTCCATACTGGCTTGCTTCTGGTGAACAAACAACCTCTATCTAGCAGGGTAGGTGGCAAACCAGGTGTTAGGACAAGCTTTGCCCAAAGGTATGTAGATCTTGAGATCTGGCATATTCCAAATGCAAAATGAAATAAGCTGTTAGATATGCTGTCAAAGAGATTGATGGCATAAACTATTTTGAAATTTCCTGATTAATTATAGAGATAGTAGAGTTCCTGACCAAAGGCAACACTCTTAGTTGGGAAACCAGACATTAACCCTTATTGTCTCCAAATAATAGTAATAATGTTTTGGGTATAAAACAATGAAGAAATCAGTGATTTTATAATCCATCAAAAATTTGAAAGGCTGTTATTATTTGTGTAAATAATTTTTTCTTTCATTTTTTTCTATCTTCCATTTGGAATTAAAGAATCTTAAGTATTCTTAAATAGATGATAAAACAATTTTCAAATAGAAATTAACTGGCCAAGATCACTTAGCTGGGTGCCAGGAGAAACAGAACTGCAGTCTAGGAGGAAACTCCTAGCCCTTTCCTCTTTTCATTTATACATTTTTATCAGAGCCTCTCTAGCAGTTCTTTCTCCCAGATCCTTCATGTGTGTGTGTAAGAGACAGAATATAATCATCTAAACCAAAACATACCAAACCCACTGCTGTCGAGTCGATTTCGACTCATAGAGACCCTACAAGACAGAGTAGAACTACCCTATAGGGTTTCCAAGAAGTGGCTGGTGGATTTGAGCTGCCAACCTTTTGTTAGCAGCCAAGCTCTTAAGCACTTGCACCACCAGGGCTCCAAAATCATCTAGGTATATTAAAAAATTTTATTTACCTTATTGAAAATAATATTAGTATAGAATTTCTTATATTTGGAGGGGATCTTATTAAACTATTTTTAGTTACAATATTGTGTTCTAGAAGTAGTCACTACATTTCCCAAAATTTGCCTTCCTTTTTCAGATGATAAGTAAATATCCAAATGCTGAACACAGGAAAAGCAGTGCTTCTTGTACAACATCTTGTACAAGACTTAATACATTCTCCAGAGATGCATACTTCCCACTGCGTATGAGGTAATTAATACTTAACACCTTTAGCAATATTCCCTAGGGTAATCACTAAACATAGATTACTGGGTTTTTATTGACTTATTGGGAAACATAGAATCAAGGCGGTACAGAAAGACAGCTGCATTCAGTGTTTATACTACCTTTTATTAGGACTATTTATTCATTCAACTAATATTTATTGAACACCTACTATGTGACAAGCACCAGTCTAGGTGTTGAGGATACGATAGTGAACAAAGCAAAGCTTCCTACCTTCATGGAATTTATTTCAGTGAAAGGAGACAGTAAACAGCAAGTACCATCAAATAAGTCAGTCATATGATACTTCCACTTATAAGTGTAAAAAACAAAAAGGAAAAATACAGAACAACAACAACAAAAACAAAATACAACAGAGAAGAGGGATCAGGCATGCTTTGGAATGGAAGTAGGGCTTGTAGTATTAACAGTAAAATATTATACTAATTTCCTACACTTATATCTTCCACAATATTAAAATTTCCCCAGCCACAAATAAAGCATCAAGGAATTTGAGTATGCATGATATGTATACACATTTTGTCATATGTCAATAGACCATGCTAATTTTTATTATTCAGAGAGGAAGGAGAGAAATTAAACAGTATAAAATAATATTAAGTTTGTGTCGAGTAGCAGTTTTAATGAACATCTTAAATACGATCCATGGGATTTCATGCCACTTCATCACAGCATTATTGGGAAAACTAATAAACCAAGCTAGTAAACATTAGATCATGATGAAGATTTCTAACATACTACACAAATAATAGTGTTCTTTTTTATTCCATAATACTGAATGAAGATATATTCTGATATCCTCATCAGATACAGTTTTTACCTTTAAGAAGTTTCAAGAACCTTTGCAAGTTCGGGTTCTCAGTTATAATATTCCTCACTGTCTTAGTTATCTAGTGCTGCTATAACAGAAATACCACAAGTGGATGTCTTTAACAAAGAGAAATTTATTCTCTCACAGTCTAGGAGGCTAGAAGTACGAATTCAGGGTGCCAGCTCCAGGGAAAGGCTTGCTCGCTGTGGGCTCTGGGAGAAGGTCCTTGTCATCACTCTTCCCCTGATCTAGGAGCTTCTCAATGCAGGAACCTTGCGTCCAAAGGACTTGCTCTGTTCCCACGCTGCTTTCTTAGCGGTTGGAGGTCTACCTGTCTCTCTGGTCACTTCTCTATGTTTCAAAAGAGATTGGCTTAAGGCATAACCCAATCTTGTAGCTGAGTCCTGCCTCATTAATATAACTGCCTCTAGTCCCATCTCATTAACATCATAGAGATAGGATTTACAACACATAGGAAAATCACATCAGATGACAAAATAATGGACAATCACACAATACAGGAACCATGGCCTAGCCAAGTTGATAAATATTTTGGGGGGATACAATTCAATCCATGGCACTTACCATTTCTGTATCAAGATGCTTCTAACTGAGAAAAGTCACATACACAACTTAGACAAAGAGATAATCCATGGATTATCTCGTTCATATAAATAAACTATATCAGTGATCTTGAGTCCACGGCATATACCAAAGTGCAAGTTCTCATGTAACAGCTCAAAACAACTATTGTTGCCCTTAGGCAAGGTCAGTCTTGTTAAAGATGGGTGGCTGATTCTCTCTGTCCTCGAGGTTTTTCTCTCGTAACTTTTGCACAGTTTCTTGCCAGACATTAGCAACAAAAGAAGGGGGCGTTAAGGTAAAAATTATTGGGAAGATACTTATATAAGACAGTGTTAATGAGCATATCTACACCTACATTCCAAAATAAATTCCTCTTCACAGTGCTTTCAAAGCAAAGCATATCTGCTCATGTTGTGTAAGATGCTCACAGAGATCCTGACACATCACTCACTTATTATGTTTCTTTTCAAGAAAGAAATGTTCAAATGATCTTGTAAAATGAGTGTTTAAGAAAATATTTTATTGACAGTCCTTCTGTTGGCCATCAGAGTCTTGGCCCAAGGATGTGAAAAAAGGTGATCAAAATTCCCTGATCATATCAGACATGAGTGGTTTTAAAGTTCAAACTTTGGAAGTAGAATTTTGCCTCTTTGCCATAAGTCTTATAGAATTTCTCTAACGAGTCATGTTATGAAACTAATAGAACAACAATTTGCCATCTCTTTTGTCTTAAAGTTTAACTCTCACTCTTAAATTTTCAGTAAGACGATTTCTTGTTTGTTTTGAAGAGCTGGTTATAAGTATTCAAGAGCCATGCAGCTCAGATTTTTAATAGGATATTTAAGATGCCTAGATCAAAATGGCCTTCTCCAATGGATACTTGGTTTGTCAGATATTCAGTATTCCAGAACACAGGTTGGAGAACTGTGAAAGAAATTTAAAGTCAATGAAGAAGGTAGTATTCGGGGGCTTCAGGGAGTACAAAGATAATTGTGGATCAATTGTGCTAGACAATTTGAAGCAACTTAAGACTGCCGTCAGTACTTTAATTGTTTCCACTGCAGAGTTTGAAAGAGCATTTAGTTCAATGAATGATGTGTTAACAGCTAGTTGCGATGCCCTGTCCATTACTTGCATATCATTTTTGTCTTTTTATTAAGCTGGTTGGCCCTCTGTTCCACATGCTTAAGCCTAAAGATTATGTCAAGAAGTGACTTGTAAGTGGCGGCTTGAAAGCCGGAAATTGTGGAAATGGGACAAGAGAAACTCCCTAGCTCTTCTGTCTTACATTTATTTTATTTGAAGAGTGCAAACTGTTTCCCCTCCTTAAGCCTAGGCTCCAGGGCATTGAGCGAGGAAAAAACTAAAATTTTCTCATGTAATGAAAGAGGATAAAACAAGACATGTCAGCACTAAGTTGGGTAACTTTTTCACTTTTGGAAAATCAATAATCCCTCCCCTCTGAACACCCAGTGCACAGCTGATGGAAAACCATGTATACCTCTCTAAGGAATTGTTAATGGCCACCTGGAATCCAGTAGCTATGGTATGCCAAAAAGAAATATACACTGAAATAGAATAAAATGAGAAATAAATGACGGTCATTATCAGAATTGCCCTTTCAGTTTTCAGTCTTTTTCTGATACAGAGTTCACCATCAATTACTACTTTGGTGCCTACACTTAAAACAGAGTTTTATTTTGGGTCCCTGGATATCCTTTCCTATAGTGTGTATATGAACTTGGAAAACTTATGGACTGAAAAATCTAATGCATTTGTCTTATGATAGCAGTGGGGCATATACTCCTCAATAGTTTATTTTTAAACAGATTTTTTCTAGTCTCTCATAATATATTCTCATTTTCTCCAGAGGGAAGATTCTGAGAAACTCAAACCACCATTTAATTGTTCTTACTTGCCCCAAATTTAAAAGAGATAGCATTTCAGATACAATATATTCTATCAGCCTGCTCTATGGCCATTTGTGTGTGTGTGCACTTAGGTTTCATCTTTTTTTTCCAGCGCTAGACCTGAAAACCTACATCACAGGAGTCAGTAGCTTGTGACTTCAAACAACAGCCATTCAAACTCAAGTGATGATAGATAGCTCATGATTAAAATATCTCTCTTTTCTTTGTGCAGTGAGCCAGCAAGATTCTTTGAGAGCATTTAAACTATAATGCTATCATACTTCAACATTCTTCTCCAGAATCCTTCACACTCACAATTTCTCAGGAGAGGATATTAGTGTCCAGATTCTCATTGGTGCCTTTGTGTTCAGCCATAACCTTGAACTATGTCTGGTCTTTCGTTTTCTTCTCCCCAGGGCATACTCCTGGAGTTACTATTTATTTTCTCTCCCTGCATCTATATCCATTGAGAGAAGGCGCCATTTAGACCATTACCACATTAATTTTGAGTTTAAATACCTTTCACTTGAAAGTCTGCAGGATCTTGATCTGTTTGCTCGGTGCGCAGAATTAGAGGAGGATCTCTTTTACACAACTCGGGGAGTAGCTCTGTCTCCTTGATGATAAGTTGCTAAAAGTAAAGGAAGAAAAGAGAATTTCAGTTCTTGAATATTTAATTCTGGACAGCAGTTTAATCAGGACTGGGATTTGGGCAATGGCTCCATCGCCCTCCTAACTTAGTACACTTTCACTTCTTAGTATTCCTTAATTATCCCACTGAGATGTTTGAGAAGCAACTAGTAGTAAATGAACTTGGCAAATCAGCTATTACACAAGTAATGAAATACAAATACATATGTTTGACAATTCTGTGGGGAAATTTTTTAAGCCAGGATTCTCAGTGGATTATATTGGCCAAGAGAGGAAAAAACAGGTGTTGTTATCAAACCATATCTACAAACAATTTGACGGGAGTTTTAAAATAATGCACAGATTTTCTTGCCAGGAATTCCAAACATGTCAATTAACCTATGGAGAGTCCTGATTGTCAAATAATGAATCAATATACGCCCCACAGGATGAAGAAGGGAGGGTTCTCTGTGACGTACAGTTAAATATTCAAGGCTTTCTCCCCAACAGTATATCTAAGGATGCATATCAACTTCACATCTAACCTCAAACAAAGCAGAGATCAGCTCTACTGAGAAAATTGATTTTATTCAACAGTAAGGCAAGGGAAATTAGTAAATTCAATATTTGTAGAAAGAAAATAAGCGAAACCAGCTATTCCTGGTGGTCTGAGACTGTTCTTTGTTTTGGTAATTATGCCTTTATGTTTTAGGGCTCTTATTTACATTTTCAGAAGGGCTTGAAATAGTTCATGCACCAAGTATCCCCTGGAGCATCCAGGTTCTACCATTGTGCTACGATAAAGTTGTCCCTGGACCAAAACAAATTGAAAATGAATCCTAACTTTATAGAAAGTGCTGCTTTTCTTGCCTCATTGTTTTGCAGCTTCTTTAGAGCTGAAACACAAACTAATGATCTCCACCGCAGCCAAGTCCTTGGTGTGATAGTATCTCATTGTAGTGGAGCCCACATTTGCATAATGTGTAGGCTAAAATACCTTTGAGTTCAAGAGTAGAACTATGGAAAATCATTTTATCCCAGTTTCTGTGCACCTGGATAGTAAGACACGGGCAGAAATACAGCAACGGGATAAATTTACTAATGTTTGCTGTTCAATGGTAAGCCATGCTAAAGCTATGAAAGCCTTCAAAACCCCATAGGTCTCCATTTTGCCATTAGCCATACCAGTTTAAACAGTCTGCTGCAAGAAATATTGACAGGTCAAGTACAGCTGGGAAGAGCACATGTCCCAGTGGCCTTTACACTGACAGTTTCTCCCACATTAAAGAGTTAACTAGCAACCAACCAGCTCGAAGTGGGAGCTAATGAATGAAATGGAGATTGATATAGACTCTCTTTGGAGGTGCATCGATCTGTATCTTGTGAACTCAGCTTAGGAATTCTGCAGGCAGCATTGCCTGAGTAACCCTGGCATGGTGCCCATTACAAATAACTCTTTTAATGTTGGTCTTCAATTGATATATTTATTGTATTGCATATTACAGTGGCCCTTCCCTTCACTGCCTTTGTATTTGATGGCTAGGATAACAAGCTGAGGGTTCAGCAGGATGCATTTGAGTTTGGACACTGCTGATGAAATATTTAATTAATTGCATCCTTCTTTTGCGTGTGTTGTATCAAAGAGTTCTTTTCTGGGCTACTGAATATGTTTCCTTGCTACCCCAGCTAGCAACAATGAATCTGTTGAATATGATTTTAAACCTTGGCATAGACTCTTACTTTTTCTCATATTAGCACAATGAAAACTGGTTTCAAAATAGTATAAGGCTAGCAGAAGTAAGCAAGGGTAACCCCTGTAAAGAACCAGATTGTGATCAAATAGGTGTTGACCTAGTCCATCTGCATTTAAGTATGTCACCTTAGTATAATACTTGGACTGGTCCTTTTCACTTACCAGTAACTCTCAAGATTTAATATTCATATGAATCACCTGGGGAGCTTGTGCTTCAGTAGGTCTGGATGGGACCTGGGCATTAACATTTTAATACTGAAATAGTTGTGATGTCTGGGTGGTGCAAATAGTTCAAACCCTTGGCTGTAACCAAAAGGTTGGAGGTTTGAGTCTACCTAGAGACACTTGGAAGAAAGGCCTGGCAAGCTACTTTTGAAAAATCAGCCATTGAAGTCCCTGTGGAGCACAGTTCTACTCTGACACACGTGGGCTTGCCATGAGCCAGAATTGCCTCAGCAGCAACTGGATTTTTAGTTGTGATGCAGGTGGTCTGCAGACTATAATTTTTTTTTTTAAATGTTGACCTAAGAGGAGCTCACAGGACATTGTGTAAAACAAATATGTAAATTGCTAAAAAGTTAACCTAAACATATATGTAGGATATTGCAGTTTTCATTACATGAATTTCACTTCGGTGAACTCTATCTATGGGTAATTGGAGACTAACTCACAGCCCTGGAGCTGTGCTCCCTTTGTCACCGTTCCCACAGAGTCTACAGTTTTGGCCTCCATCTGGTCTCTCCACAGATCTGGTTCCTGATACATAAAGGCGTCTGCGCTAACTGCTGTAGCCCTTCATCTCCACATTTCTCCGTTGCTTCTTAACTTTTCATGCATTCATGCAGAAAGAAAAGCACTGTTTTTTTCCAGCAACTCGTACTTGGGGATACTTGATTACTCAGAGCTGAAATAACTGTTCCATGCTGAACTAATGTACCAAAAACTGCCCTAGAGATATGACCTAGGTAAACTAAGTATCTCTTATAGCCAAAGATAATGAGTCCATAGAGACTGGGTGATTTGTATCCAAGCCAGACTAGAGCCCAAATCTCTGTAATCCCATCCCTACAGTTTAAACTTGCTGAAGAATATGTAGTTTATTGTCTTGAATGCAAACTTATTTGAAATAAATCCACTGCTAACCACCTCTTTCACTACAATACAGAGTAACTGGAATTATTTGTTAGTAAACTACTTTTTTTTTTAACTAACTAAACTCATCCAGAGACAAAGTATATAATCCACAGTCTTCCCCCAGAACCAGCTCAGTTGCCAGAGAAATTTAGAAAAGATAACAACATCTGACATTTCACAAGTGGCTTATTTCTTTTCAGGAAACTCTTAAGTCAGGTCAAAATAGCAAAATATATTGGTCCTTACAGGGTGACTTATACTTTGCTAGGCACCAGTGCTACTAAGAATCCCTGGTGGTGCAGTGGTTAAGCATTCGGCTGCTAACCAAAAGGTCGGCAGTTTGAGTCCACTAGGCACTCCTTGGAAACCCTATGGGGCAGTTCTATAGGGTCGGTATGAGTTGGAATCAACTTGATGGCAATGGGTTTGTTTTTTTTTTTTTGGTTTGTTGTTAGGTGCCGTCGAGATGGTTCCAACTCGTGGAGGCCCTGTGTACAGCAGAACGAGACACTGCCCAGTCCTGTGTCATCCTTGCAATCGTTGTTATGCCCACTGTTGCAGCCACTATGTCAGTCCATCTTGTTGAGGGTCTTCCCCTTTTTTGCTGACCCCTCTACCTCACCATGCATGAAGTCGTTCTCAAGTTTAGTTTAGCTCTTAGTTTAGAGCTACTAAAATTAAATACACCGTGTTTCTAAAATGTCACCCAGGGCACATCATAAGCAAGCAGAAGGGAACTATCTATGGGCATTAGGGAGCAACTAACCCTACCAAGAAAGTTCCAGCAAAAGGAACAAGATTGCTGTGGGTAAATCCGTATTAGCCTGGAGATGAGGGATCCTGTGAGGACATGATGGAAAATGATGTTGGCTACAAGTGAAGGCTCGAGCAGCGTTTTAGAAAACTTATCTCTAATAGAGACGTGAAAGGTAGATTTGAAAAAGGGTGATACTGGAAGCAGTGAGACTAGTAAGTCCATGTTAAAAAAGAAATAGGGCCCAGGTATGAGATGCCCTCTCCAAACTAGTGAATACAGAAGGAGGAGCAGGTTTAGTGATGTGAAGAGGAAAGTAGAAACGGAGATATGATTAACTCCTTTGGGTTTCAGATTTCTGGGGAACACTGTGGTAGAAATTCAGGAAAGGAATTTACAAGTCTGAGGCTAGGGAAGTATCCAAGTTTGTGAGTCTTCAGTGTAGCTAGTGGCTGAAGCCATGAGCTGGAGTTCCCAAAGTGGTCCCCAAGCCAGCAGCATAAGTGGCACCTGGAAACTTATTTTTCTAATGAAATTTCTCTACTGAATCCATATCTGGGGGTGGGACCCAGCCATTTGCATTTTTGACAAGCCCTCCAGGTGATTTTGATGCACGCTCAAGATTGGGAAGCATTAGTTTAAGGAAAGCTTTGCATGAGAACAGTTTCAGCTTTGGTCAGAAAAGGGGGCCCATGTAAGATTTTTTTTTTTTAATGTAGATATAGAAATAGAAAAGCAAGCAGAAGGGAATGTAATGTCATTGAAAGGGATGAGAGTTGAGAAGAAAGTGGGGGGTCAGTAGTGTTGAATGCTACAGAGTCAGGTAGGAAGAGGCCCATTGGATCTGACAAATAGTAGATTGTTAGAGGCTTTGACTAGAGCAATTTCTAATTGCTATGGAGGCCGGATTACAGGTGGCTGCTGATAGAACCAGATGTGAGGAAGTAGAGATAATAGACTACCTTTTTTAAGAATCTTAACTGGGAAGGGAAAAGGGAAAGACAGGAAGAAAGATAGAGGGAATTTTAAACTGCAGGGAATATATCTTTTCAACATATAAAAAGCCTTGGGTTTGTTTATACGCCAAAGGGAAGGAGCCAAGAAGAGAAGAGGTTACAGAGCCGAGCCTCACCTTGAGCAATTGTGGTGACCTCTCAACTGGTTTCTCCTTCCCCATCGCCCTCAGGCCTAATGTAGAAGTTTAATCATACCTTCCTCTAATTGTTCAACAGTAAAACCATCACCTAACACCGGACATAGCCCAGATTAGTTATCCTGGATGGCACAAATGGATTGTGTTCGACTAGAACTGAAAGGTTGCCAGTTTGAACCCATCCAGAGGCACTGAGGCAGAAAGACCTGGAAATCTGTTTCCATAAAGATTGTGTTGTTGTTATTGTTAGGTGCCGTCAAGTCGGTTCCAACTCATAGTGACCCTGTGCACAACAGAACGAAACACTGCCCGGTCCTGAGCCATCCTTACAATCGTTGTTATGCTTGAGCTCATTGTTCCAGACACTGTGTCAACCCACCTCGCTGAGGGTCTTCCTCTTTTCCGCTGACCCTGTACTCTGCCAAGCATGATGTCCTTCTCCAGGGACTGATCCCTCCTGACAACATGTCCAAAGTATGTAAGACGCAGTCTTGCCATCCTTGCCTCTAAGGAGCATTCTGGCTGTACTTTTCTAAGACAGATTTGTTTGTTCTTTTGGAAGTCCATGGTATATTCAGTATTCTTCACCTGCACCACAATTCAAAGGAGTCAATTCTTCTTTGGTCTTCCTTATTCATTGTCTGGCTTTCACGTGCATAAGGGGGGATTGAAAATACCATGGCTTGGGTCAGGCGCACCTTAGTCTTCAAGGTGACATCTTTGCTCTTCAACACTTTAAAGAGGTCCTTTGCAGCAGATTTACCCAATGCAATGCGTCTTTTGATTTCTTGGCTGCTGCTTCCATGGCTGTTGATCGTGGATCCAAGTAAAATGAAACCCTTGACAACTTCAATCTTTTCTCTGTTTATCATAATGTTGCTCATTGGTCCAGTTGTGAGGATTTTTGTTTTCTCTATGTTGAGGTGTAATCCATACTGAAGGCTGTGGTCTTTGATCTTCATTAGTAAGTGCTTCATGTCTTCTTTACTTTCAGCAAGCAAGGTTGTGTCATCCGCATAATACAGGTTGTTAATGAGTCTTCCTCCAATCCTGATGCCCCGTTCTTCTTCATATAGTCCTGCTTCTCAGATTATTTGCTCAGCATACAGATTGAATAGGTATGGTGAAAGAATACAACCCTGATGCACACCTTTCCTGACTTTAAACCAATCAGTATCCCCTTGTTCTGTCAAACAACTGCCTCTGATTTATGTAGAGGTTCCTCATGAGCACAGTTAAGCATTCTGGAATTCCCATTCTTCGCAATGTTATCCATAATTTGTTATGATCTACACAGTCGAATGTCTTTGCATAGTCAATAAAACACAGGTAAACATCCTTCTGGTAGTCTCAGCTTTCAGCCAGGATCCATCTGACATCAGCAATGATATCCCTGGTTCCATGTCCTCTTCTGAAACTGGCCTGAATTTCTGGCAGTTCCCTGTCAATATACTGCTGCAGCTGTTTTTGAATGATCTTCAGCAAAAGTTTGCTTGCGTGTGGTATTAATGATAAAATATAGCTCTATAATTTCCACATTCAGTTGGATCACCTTTCTTGGGAATAGGCATAAATATGGATCTCTTCCAGTCAGTTGGCCAGGAAACTGTCTTCCATATTTCTTGGCATAGATGAGTGAACACCTCCAGAGCTGCATCTGTTTGTTGAAACATCTCAATTGATATTCCATCAATTCCTAGAGCCTTGTTTTTTGCCAGTGCCTTCAGAGCAGCTTGGACTTCTTCCTTCAGTACCATCAGTTCCTGATCATATGCCACCTCTTGAAATGGTTGAACATCGACTAATTCTTCCTGGCATAATGACTCTGTGTCTTCCTCCCATCTTTTTTTGATGTTTCCTGTGTCATTTAATATTTTCCCCATAGAATCCTTCACTATTGCAACTTGAGGCTTGAATTCTTTCTTCAGTTCCTTCAGCTTGAGAAAAGCTGATCATGTTCTTCCCTTTTGGTTTTCCATCTCCAGCTCTTTGCACATGTCGTTATAATACTTTACTTTGTCTTTTCGAGATGCCCTTTGAAATCTTCAGTTCTTTACTTCATCAACTTCCTTTTGCTTTAGCTGTTCGACGTTCGAAGAGCAAGCTTCAGAGTCTCCTCTGACATCCATCTTGGTCTTTTCTTTCTTTCCTGTCTTTTCAGTGACCTCTTGCTTTCTTCATGGAAGATGTCCTTGATATCATTGCACAACTCGTCTGGTCTTCGGTCACAAGTGTTCAGTGCATCAAATCTATTCTTCAGATGGTCTCTAAATTCAGGTGGGGGTATACTCAAGGTCATATTTTGGCTCTCGTGGACTTGCTCTGATTTTCTACAGTTTCAGCTTGAACTTTCATATAAGCAATTGATGGTCTGTTCCAATGTTGGCCCCTGGCTTTGTTCTGACTGATGATATTGAGCTTTTCCATTGTCTCTCCACAGATGTAGTCAATTTGATTTCTGTGTGTTCCATCTGGCAAGGTCCATGTGTATAGTTGCCGTTATGTTGATGAAAGAAGGTATTTGCAATGAGAAGTCGTTAGTCTTGCAAAATTCTATCATTCTGTCTCTGGCATTGTTTCAGTCACCAAGGCCATATTTTCTAACTACTGATCCTTCTTCTCTGCTTCCAACTTTCACATTCCAATCGCCAGTAATTATCAATGCATCTTGATTGCACGTTCGATCAATTTCAAACTGCAGCAACTGATAAAAATCTTGTATTTCTTCATCTTTGGCCCTAGTGGTTGGTGTATAAATTTGAATAATAGTCGTATTAACTGGTCTTCCTTGTAAGCGTATGGATATTATCCTATCACTGGCAGCATTGTACTTCAGGATAGATCTTGAAACGGTCTTTTTGATGTTGAATGCAACACCATTCCTCTTCAAGTTGTCATTCCCAGCATAGTAGACTATATGATTGATTCAAAATGGCCAATACCAGTCCATTTCAGCTCACTAATGCCTAGGATATCGATGTTTATGCATTCCATTTCATTTTTGACAATTTCCTATTTTTTCCAATTTTCCTAGACTCATACTTCGTACATTCCAGGTTCCAGTTATTAATGGATCTTTGCAGCTGTTTCTTTTCATTTTGAGTCACGCCACATCAGCAAATGAAGGCCGCGAAAGCTCTACTCACATGTCTGTCAATTTGTCATACCGTAGGGGCTTGCATGTTGCTATGGTGCTGGCAGGTATACCACCAGTATTCAGATACCAGCAGTGTCACCCATGGAGGACAGGTTTCAGCTGAGCTTCCAGACTAAGATAGACTAGGAAGAAGGACCCGGCAGTCTACTTCTGAAAAGCATTAACCACTGAAAACCTTATGAACAGCAGCAGAACATTGTCTGATATAGTGCTGGAAGATGAGGCCCACAGGTTGGAAGGCACTCAAAAGATGACTGGGGAAGAGCTGCCTCCTCAAAGCAGAGTCGATCTTAATGACGTGGATGGAGTAAAGCTTTCGGGACCTTCCATAAAGATTACAGCCAAGAAAACCCTAGGAACAGCTCTACTGTGTAACACATGGGGTCACCGTGAGTCAGAATCAGCTTGATAGCAATGGGTTTATTTTTTTGTTTAGGTGGGCTGTCATTGTACCCTCCAGCCATCCTCCTTCCCTGAATTTGCCTGAGTCTTTAGGCCCCTCTGTCTGTACATATATTCTATCTTCTACCTGCTCCCTGCAATCAACTTGGAGAATTTTTTCTGATCCTTAAAGACCCATCTTCTCTGTGAAACTTTCTCTCCCCATCTGTCTTAGTTTTCTAGTGCTGCTATAACAAAAATACCACAAGTGGGTGGTTTTAACAAACAAATGGTTTTCTCAGAGTTTAGGAGGCTAGAAGTCTGAATTCAGGGCACCAGATCTAAGGGAAGACTTTCTCTGTTGGCTCTGGAGGAAGGTCCTTATCTCCTCAGAGATATTCATGTGGCTTGGTGTCTATTTTCCCCATCTCTGCTTGCTTAGTTTTGCCCTCTTGTATTTTAAAAGGAGTTTAACTTAAGACATACCCTACACTAATATTGCCTCGTTAATGTAACAAAGAAAACCCATTCCCAAATGGGATTATAACCACTGTATGGGTTGGGATTTACAACACATGTTATTAGGGGATGCAATTCAATCCATAACACCATCTAGGCAGTATTTGTTGCTTCTTTCAGCCTTTAGCCACCTGTGCATACATTCCTTTCTGACATGTCTCACACTGCATTGTAATTTTATGTTTTCATGTATCTGTCTCATGCACCATCAACAGGACTAAGCCCAGCCTAGTTTGGATTTCCCATTGTCCAGCCTACTTCCAGTAGCATATTAGGAAATTTCCATAAGTACGGTTTCCCTTTCTTCTAGTTCATTTGCTGAGATAACCACCTCATTTAATGATATCTTGGTGGCCTAGGAGAGCTTCTAAGGAGATCTGGTTAAATCTTAGGAATCAAGTAGCCAATGCCAAGAGAACCTAGAGCATGGATATTTTCACCAAGGCAGCCTGGCCATTAGATGTAAGACCCCAAACTTCACCAATCCAGCGGCCTTCTTCAGACCTGCACAATTGTGAAATTCCAGAACCCCATTGCCTGACACACCAAGCCCCTAAATTGCCGATTTCAAAGCCAGCCTCCACTATTAAACACTAAAAATGAAAATCTCCTCATCAGAAAGTTTCCAGCATCTTCCTTCCCTCCTGCTACCCAGCTGGCTATCAGCAGGGGGACGACAGGCATGGATAACACGTGCAGGACACACACAGTAATTGTAGCTTTAAGGAGGAACAGGATTGGTCTCTCTGTTCCTTCTTTACTAGAAATGTTATGTCTGTATTTGTTTTCCTTCAGCATCACTGTAGGCAGATGTTTCATTTTTTCATGGTAAAATAATCTTTTTATTAGAGGCATGAGAAAAGCGTATTCTCCAAGTCGTGGAAAAAAAAACTGTTTTTAAAATGTTTCCTTTGGAGTCACTTTTAGTACTGGCGACAATGAATGAGATCCAAATAAGATATTGAGAAGGGAACCTTTTTCATCAAAAATTAATCAGAAATCTATAATATAACTTTTGAATTTTCTTAATACTGAAATCTCTAATAAAAATGCAAAGCACTAAATCTGGCATGCTATTTCCAACTTCATAATAAAGATGACCTAATAATCTTCAGCTTGCTAGTCTTACCTGGTGTATTTAAAAAGTACACATGGGTTTGGATTTATCACATCATTTGTAGAGTCAATTGTAACTGATTTTTCTCCATATATGATGCTGAGGAAGTGATAAGAAGAAACTTTTCCATACACAAAGTGTCAGCCTTGTTCACTACTTTAACGAATTTTCGAGCTTATAAAGCACTGCTTTTTCATCAAGGAAAAAAATAGATTATACATCGTTCAGGAAACAGAAAAAAAATTATAAGAAGATTTTGCCTATTGAATGTAATGGATTGTCAGGAACCCTTGACATTATTCTACAGGCAAGGCCACATAAAATCAATACATGTTAGGCAAGGTTTAATTTATTTGTAGGTTCTTACAACAAATGACTTACCTTTTTTGTTTGCCGTTTCTGTTTTTCACTTTTGCACTCATGAGTAGCTACGGTTTTTATCCGTCTCATTATTAAACACAAAACAAGATGATGGTGTCATTATTACCGTATTTTTTTTTTAAGGGAATGATTGCAGAGCATGAAGGAAACATCCCACAACCTAGAAGTTGTGCTAAACGTGACAGTTGTAAAACATCACCTTCTGCCCTATTGCCTAAATTGCAAAGTCTGCTCCACAGAGGAGCTGGGCTCTGTCCCAAATCATACCCTGGTTTTTCTCAGGCCGTGTTTGTCCTTTGAAGAGATCCCCCCATGCTGAGGTTTCCTGGAGGGTTAGTGGATTATTTGAAAGGAGCACTCTTTAAAAAGTGTGCTGCTTTATGAAAGGAAAGACAGGAGGTTAAGGGGACTTATTTTTGAGAGATGCTTCTGTATTGATGAGATGGCCTCTAAAAGAATTTATAGTGAAGAGTATTGGACATTTCAGCATAACAAGCTCAATTCTCAATTGACTATTTGAATTCAATCTATTTAAAATGTTTCCTTTTTATGTGTTTTGGAAAATTTCGTTTCTGTGTTCAACCAATGTTAGATATAATTGAACATAGAATTATTTTTTAGTCACGGCCTAACATGTGTAATGGTCTGTATCGTCAGCCCTCCACCTGTTTCTTCCAGTCCATCAACAGTCATGGCAGAGCTGTGCAGACAACGTGGGAGCTAAGAGGACACTCTGGAGTCAGAAACTGGGTTTGAACCCAGCTCTTCTACTTACTGTCTGTGTGATGCTGAGTAAATTTCTTCACCTCTCTGTCCTTAATTTCATCATCTGTGGAATGGAGAAACCATCAACTGTATAAAACATGTAAATCTTAACTACATAATACATGTTGTGCACATACCAAAAACCAGTTGCTGTCAACTCTGACCCATGGCAGTCCTATGTTTCAGAGTAGAGCCGTGCGCCCTAGGGTTGTCAATGGCTGATTTTGGGGGGAAGTAGATTGCCAGGCCTGTCTTCTGAGGCACCTCCAGATGGACTCAAACTGCCAGCCTTTTGCTTAGCAGCCGAGTACTTCAACTGTTTGCACCACCCAGATGTAAAGCGTGATAGACACTAATTGCTCGGTTAACGTTAGCGATGGTTATCTATAATTGCAGGAGAGAACTTTGCAATTGGAAGGTGCAACACCATTGCTTGGCTGCTTGGGTGA
This sequence comes from Loxodonta africana, assembly GCF_030014295.1. Classification (NCBI taxonomy): domain Eukaryota; kingdom Metazoa; phylum Chordata; class Mammalia; order Proboscidea; family Elephantidae; genus Loxodonta; species Loxodonta africana. The sequence continues at coordinate 45,647,467 of NC_087351.1, forward strand.
AGACTTTCAGCCCAGAACTAGAAATGTCCAGCCTCAAATGAGGAAGTTGAAGCTGTGTTAACTGTTAGAGCAAGCATTTCAAAGCAATTCTTTACAGTGGTAATGGATGTGGCAAATGTGTGGATTTTGTTAGGATTTCTTCTGACAGCCATGAGCACAGATATATTTTAAAGTAATGTAACTGTCCTAAATCTCAAGCAGGGAATACAATGACTTCTAGTATTATTTTTCACTTCTCCAGTGACACTCTAGAAGTTATATTTGATAAATTCCTTAGAAGTTATTTGACTTAGAAGAGGCCCTGTACTATTTAACCTTGGTTTTGTTTTACTCAGGCCCGTGTCCAAGGCCCATCTAATGTAATACATCACAAGTTTAATATACCAAAAGCTTTGCCATGGCATGATTCCTTAGGACTCCTTTTTAGGGAAAGTCACCTTAGAGTGAGGCATAGCCAAACCCTGGTAACTAGATCCACTCTAAGCTTCAGATAGACCCTCTTCGTAAAGAGCTCTCTTATGTAGCAAATAGTACCAGGGTCAAAGGCCCAGTGTGTCAAGAAATCAGCAAAGGTGAATAACTATATACTATATACATATAACTGTATATATTGTTGAATGGGTCAATCTCAAGAAAGACAAGCTGAAGACAAATTTAAAATAGGAAGGATTGTGCTACTCAACACTATTACTTCAACCTGATATTCATTATCACTGATGCTGCCAGGTGTGAGACAACCTGAAAAAGCTGTCTAGATGATTTGTTCGAAAGAAAGTTATAATTTACTTAGCTTTTCGTGAAACCATTTCTAAGGATTTGCTGGTAGTTTCCATAACATCTCCTAGAATGGAGTTCATTCTAGAGACTGTAAAGGTAGAAAATTATATATTCTCCTCTTAGTTCCTGTTCAAGAGTGTGACCCTCCTTTGTGAGGTCTTGCTTCACATTGGTGTCTCCCTTCACATGAAAGCCAGTGTCAGCTGTACCCAAATATAATTGCCCTGCAATTACATACTGCCCATCAGCCATCAGATCAGTGTTGGAGTGAGAGTATCAAGCTTTTTCATGTTAATAATTATCCTTTTCAAATAGGCTCTCTTATGTGATCTTCAAAAACAACCGCAAAGTAGACATTTTTCAAAAAAGAAGAATGAGTACATTACCTGACTTGACCAAGTTCCCTTAGGAAGTTAGTGGTGCAGTGTACACTGAAGCAAATATTTTTCTATCACTGGTATTGTATTATTTCCACTATATTGCCTTGCCAGTTATTATATTCTCAAATTATCACTAAAAAATTTTCCAAACATGACTCTTCTTTTTTACCTCATCCCTGCTCCCCAGGGAAAATATTATCAATTGAACTCCTCTCTCAGAGCCCTGGTGGCACAGTGGTTACATGTTTGGCTGCTAACTAAAAGGTCGGCAGTTTGAATCCACCAGCCACTCCTTGGAAATTCTTTGGAGCAGTTCTACTCTGTCCTATAGGGTCGCTATGAGTTGGAATTGACTCGATGGCAATGAGACTCAGGCAGACCAGATTTAAACTCTCTGCCATCGAGTCAATTCAACTCATAGCGACCCTATAGGACAGAGTAGAAGTGCCCCACAGGGTTTCCAAGGAGCGGCTGGTGGATTCGAAATGCCACCCTTCATTGGTTAACAGCTGTAGCTCTTAACCACAGCACCACCAGGGCTTCAACCAGATTTAGTAGCCATTAAATGTAAAGCACATCATCCCTATTGTATTTTTCTGGAAGATCTACTCAAAAGCTATGCAGTAATCACCTCCATATTATGTTCTAACATTTCCTAGAATTTTTTTTTCAGCATGCTTTAAAGAATATCTAAAAAAAAAAAAGTTTAAAGTGCTGATTTTTTCCATAATTAATACAGAAGTTTCTCAAATTTAATAGTTCCAAAGAGGAAAAATTTTATAAAAATATTTAGAGTGCCATTTGAGCCCAAACATAATATTTTATGTGTAAATTGATCATGAAAAATTAATCTTCTAATCAAGGGCAGATTATCATTCATCCATTTATTCAATGAGCTGCTATGGAAACCTACCAAGTGCAAAAAACCACCCCAGATACTTTGGGAT